>NC_053028.1:628409700-629127239 GCF_003073215.2 Triticum urartu | reverse complement strand
GGAAACATATTACTTCTGGGAAGTATCGAGGTTTTCTTTTTGGGCAATTGCTGAGGTAGTGCCCTGACTCCTTGCACCTATAACAGGTGATATGACTTAGGTCCTTCCTGGAATCCAATCGGTTTCTCTTTCTGGACTTTTCTATTCCAATCAGGGCTTCTATTTCCTGTGGGTCATACTCTACTTCCTCAGCCGGGAATTCTACTAGATCCCCATTCAAACAATTTTGGGAGATGTGTCCTTCTTCTCCACATGAATAGCAAGACTTGGTGTAGGGTTTAATTGGTTCCTCTTTGGGTGTGTCCTCCACCTCTTTCTTCATCACAGGTTCTTCTAAACCTTCCATGAGGGCTCCTTTCAATGCTTCTTCCTTCTGCTGGATGGTTCTTTGTATCAAGGGGTAAATGTGACACTGAGCAGGGTAGTGGGTAGTCCCTTCACACAAGAAACAAGTAATCTTCCTAGTTGGGCATTCTTCAACTGGGTGACTTCCTTCACAGTTAGGGCATTCATCCTTGTGTTCTTTATGGTTGTGTCCTATTTCTCCACAAAGCTTGCATGCACAAGTTTTCTTCATATCATTTCCATAAGGTTTCAACTTCTGGGACACAAGCTGAGACTTTAGCAAAGTCAACTTAAATTCTTTCCAAGTGGTTACTCCTTGCCATCCATTCGTGGTTTGGTACATCCTCCACCAAGTAGCGGCACCTCTTTCAAAGCACTGAAGAGCATGCTGGGTCATACCCTTTCCAACTATAGGGTTGTTCTCCATATGATCCTCCATGTTCTGAATCCATCGGTCTGTCTCCAATTGACTCATCGGTCCAGAAAATACAAGCTCATCTCCATTCATCATCTATTGGGTCCATGGGTTTGGGGTGAGATGAGAGAGATAGAGAGGGATACACACAATGCAAACAACAGTTTTGAAAAGACAGATTTTTGTTGTGGCTGTCGAAAAACATCAAACAAATGACAGCTCACAATCGTCGCATCTAACGTAGGTATATAACAGGGGTTTGGTCTTCTAAGGTCAACGTCGCCAAACTCTTCAAGTCTTGTTCATGCCTCCAATGGCTTCTTCCAATCATGCTTGTCTTTCTCAAGTTCTTTTGCCAGATCAATCTCTGTTGGCGTGAAATCTCTTGTGACATCCTTTAATATTCCGGAGTTGCATGTCAAACTTCTGGTTTCAACATTGGCATGAACCATGGTACTACTGCCCTTCAGTTCCTGATGAATCTCCAGTATCACGAGGTTTTTCTACTCTAGCTTGGCTACTTTCAACTTTTGGGTCCTGAGTTCTTCACGAAATGCTTCCTTTCAAATACGACTTCTTGTGGCTCCATCTTAACTTCTTGATGTACTACTCCAGATCCTGGTGATACACCGGCTACGGCTAAAACTTCATCTTATGATAGGTGCTCCATCAGCCTTCTACCATTTAATCCATTCTGATGACATGCATCCTTAACTCAGCACGGTGACAATAGCATTAGCAGGGGATGACATCACGGATAACCGTGTTTCTGCTCTTGTCATTTCCATGAGCTATCTCTCCACAGTTGATATCTCCTGCCTTAGGGTTTCTTTGACAAAACTTCGAGTTCTCATACTCCTTGTTTCAGCCTTTCTCCGATACACCCTGATCTCGGTTATTGACAACTTCCATAGTCTGTCAAGTTCCATAAGGGTAGCCTTCCTAGGTCATATAAGTCTGGGAATTCTTCAAAGCCTTCAATTCTACTTGTCTTCGGCCTTCAACCATTGTAGTTTCCATCATCATAATGTATGGTAAAATCCTCTTCATTCTGAATGGTCTTTCTAGTCTAATATCCTGTACTTCTTGGAGTGGTCTCATCCGTCGAATCTTTGAATGGTCAAAAGGGGATAGGGGTATGGTCTCACTAAAGGGAAATTTTGAATAAGCTTAGAAGAGAAGAGAGGTAAAAGATCTTTTTGAAAGGGAAAGTTGTAGAGAAAAGTCTTTGCTATGGGCTTGCCAATTTCTAGGGTCACGTCCTACAGTCAACATGTGCTCTGATACCATCTTGTAGCGACCCGACCCGAATGGATCAAGTCTCTGTGCTTATGTGTCATCCCTGGATCAGTATGCTGACACACACAGTACTCGAAGGATTTATAACAGAGGTAAATCACATGTATAAAGTAACGTAAATACTATTACCTCAATCCATATAGCGGAAGCAACAAGGTTGTGGATTCCCATCAACACCAACGGCAAAGTTGAGTGTAGAAATCATAACCCTAACGTATCACTTACTCGTCGTAAGAAACCTGCAACATAGACGTTGCAGCCCGAAAACGGGTCAGTACATTGAATGTACTGGCAAATTCACACCATAGAGAATGATGAACAATGGCTATCACTACATGCATATTTGGCTGGTGGAAAAGCTCTATGGTTATAAGGTTTTTTGCGTAAAGCCAATTTTTCCCTACTGCAAAGGAATAAATTTTATTTACTATCATGGTGGTTGTGAAACATTGAGAATGGTTGACAGCATTCTCAATCCCAATTAAAAATAATTAAAACCCAACAACATTAATTAGAAGTAACATGATGAGATTCACAATGATATTCAAGTACTAGATACTCAAGTTGTCCATAACCGGGGACACGGCTAATCATGATTAGTTTGTTACTCTGCAGAGGTTTGCGCACTTTTCCCCACATGACTCGATCGCCTCGGTTTGTTTTCTCGCACTACATGGTGTTTGACAAACGGATGACCGAGACATAGTCTTTCAGAAGCACTAGCACCTTACATGTGGGGTAGACCGGTACACCTACATCCCCTACATCTGCTAGTCCACCCCGTAAGAGTTCGCACAACTTAGTCAACTATGCTAGAGCCCATAGTAGCATGTGGCTGCACACGGAAGTTTCTAGCATGAAAAGATCTTATGATCCCTTTGAGCCTGGGTGGCGGTCCGAAAAAAAACAGGCAAGTCCTGATAGACATCAGGTGCCTCAATCCACCTAGATGTGTGTTTAAGTTGCCACCTTAGATAAACCATTAAAATTATCAACCTCACATCTGTCATGGATATCATGAAACCATTAAAACTTGGTGTTGGGGTCAAGGAATTGGACTAGGACTAGGAAAGAAAAGAGGGAAAAGATCTAGAAAAAAAACGAAAGTAGATGAATCCTACTAGAAATCCACAAAGGACGGCGGCTCCCTGGCGCCTTGCGCCTGGTGCGGCTCCTCCCTGGGCGTGGCACGCGATGGCCTCTGGCCTGGCTGGCTCGGTGGCTTGGGCCTTAGGCCCAAGTCGCTGGAGCTCTCTCTCTCTCTTTTCTTTTTTTTTTCTAAAACTGTTCCGCGCTCGGAAAAAAAAACAAAACGAGATCTAAACGAACTCCAAATCTAATAAAGTAAATTTTCTCCGACTCCTAAAAATGAGTCGAACAAAATGAACTTTACTCCGGGCCTAAAAAGCAAATTTTGAAAACGCGCATTTTTCCCTATCCAAATAAAATGTGAATAAACACCGGAAAACAAAGTTTGATCTATTTATTAAATCTTCACTTTTCCTATATTTTGGGAAAGTCATATTATTCCCTCGCTTATATTTTTTTGATAACGGAAAAATTATTGAAGATAAAATAAATAAATCAAATGATCCTATTTTCAAAATTCGAGAAAACTCTCAAATATGAAAATAACGAAATCTCCAACTCTCTCCGAGGGTCCTTGAGTTGCGTGAAATTTCTAGGATCGACCAAAAAGCAAGAAAATAAGATATGCATGATGATCTCATATGTAACATTCCAAATTGAAAATAAATTCAAAAGAGCTTTGAATTTAATTCTTTGAAACTCCCAACTCATATTTCATATAATTTGAAGAAGTCATTTTATCTTCTCTCGTGAAAATCATTGAGTCGCATAAAGTTTCAGAATTGGAATATTTTCAAATGAAATTCAAATATTTTCAACAACCCTTTTCATTTTTAAATGGAAGAAGTCATGTAATCTTCTCTCTAGGGTTTTGTGTTTGAAAAGCATTTGAATTCATGGAGATCAGAAAACAAATATGAAAGTTTGGGAAAGTCCTTTTATTCCCTCTCATTTAACTTTCAAAAAGAATTCGAATTCACTCACTTTCAGACAATCAATCACACAATCAATCAATCAATCTATTTGTTTATAACATTCCAAAATTTAGAATTTTGGGATGTTACACTCTAGAAGACACATAATAAAGCGTGTTTTGAGAAGAAATTCATATCAACCCTTGTGGAGTTGATCTGTTCCATGTGTGTTTGCCTTCGTTAACGGGCAAGTCTTCAGGTGGGAGGTGACAAGGCCATGGTGCTGAAGGGTGCATCTCTGCTACAACAATCTGTAATGGGCGTATGAAGTAGCGAGGATGATGCCAGGTAGCAGTCCCGACATATCACGGAGGTGACGTGCATGATGGTGATGACGACAATGGGGAGCAGTCATCCCAGGAAGATGGTTATCTACAGGAATGATGCAGAAAAAGGTCATGTCTTAGTCCTGGCTGTTTCATGTCAATTCTTTATGATCCCTTTGGGTCTTGCTTCAGGTTGTAGCCGCTTTTGCCACATGTTTTGAGCATCAGTCCCTTTGAACTACTTCAGTGGGTATTGGTCTGTAGTGGCTTATGTCTGAACTTGTTTTTTTTCTTTTTATTTTGTATATTATGAACCTTGTTCCATTATGATAAGTAATAAAATCTGGCTCCCAAGTAGGGAGGCGTTTCAAAAAAAGTACAACTTAGTTTGTACACACAGCTTCATTGTATGCATGTCACAAGAGGCATACAGGAGGAGCAAAATCAAGTACAATGGGCAATGTAAAGCAATGGGCGTATGAACTAGCTTTTCCATGTATGGGTCCTCTTCTTCTCATAGCAAGCATGTACACTTTGATAAAGGGAAAAGCTAGTTGCCAACCTAAAAGAATTGATGGTGTAGCTTCAAATTATTCATATTTTTAACCTGCAACTGGAGTAACTCTCCGCAACTAATACTGTATGTGATCCATGCTCTCCATGCCATCAAATCGTTCCACTTTATTACATAAATTTTCAACCTAGACTACCACCTACTTATTTGCACATCCTCCCTTCCCTTCCCTACATCTCGTTGATATCCCAGAACCACACATGGTAGATTAATTGTTCTTCTCTTCCACTTTTCCGCTTGTTAAGTCGCCAGCCTAGACACTGCATGGGAGTGATAGGTCTCGGGAGAGTATTAGCAACAAGTCTGGCGGGAATTCCCTTGCGCTTTCATTTATTCACACTTTACCATCTACACATCATGGTAGACTCGCGTAGGTTTTTCTGTCAGTGCCAGGAGCTCGATGTTGATGAACTCAACACTGATCATTGTGCCCTCCATAGCTCTTGCCTCTGAGGATGGCACCGCAGCTATACCTAAATTAGTCGGAGAAAAAACTATAGAAGTGAGCGTCACGAACGAGGACCACAAAAAGGGGTGGAACAAGGTTAAGAGAAGCATCATCACTGAGATTAGCTGCAGTGTCACCGGCGGCCACTAACAATTGAGTAGTGGAGCACGAATTTTGCATTGTGGCCTGAGTTTTGTTTTTGTTGGTCTTTTGTCATCTCATGGATAGGTGGTCCAGGTCAAGATAAATGAACAACATGATGAATTGGAACTCCAAATCTAGGGGAAATGATGAATCTTCCATATTTTAAGCAACATGTGCAGGAGTTAGCACTCAATCCGTACACCAAGATATGCACAAATTGTTTGATAAAACTATGGTTTAAAAAAATCAAAGGGTTGCACATAGATGAATTTCAAGATCGATTCATGGCAGACCAAAACGCGGTAGTACAAGAAGAAATCCAGACTACATATTTTCAGGAGAAACCAATACAAGTGCTAACAAGTGCTATATGGTATTCTTGGAATAGTTCTTTCTGGCCAGTGATGGATAGAACAACAGGCATAAATGGTAGAATTTCCCCTGATATTAAGGGACCACTTATTCATTCATAATCGTTCAACCATAGTTGATGTACCACAACACTTACTAGGCAATTCCTATTTACCGCTGCAGGCACCGGTTTCTACTGTTTTTGCTAACCAGCACTTGCAGCAGGATCTCGTGGGCCAGCCCATCTTTCATTGTTCTTCTGCTTTTTAAACTCTATGGAAAACTGCAAAAACATAGCTAGAGCTAGGATTTGAACCCAGAGTCACTGGTTATCATTGATCGTGGGGTGACCAACCCGACTACATCACTAACTGTGATTACAAACACGTCTTTCATCCATTTATATCTTCCTTTTTTTCTTTTTTCTTTCTTTTTTCTCTTTTCTCTATTCTTTTCTCCTTTCTTTTTTCAAATTCGTAATTGTTTTCTTCAAATAGATGAACTTGTTTTCAAAATCCATGAACTGTTTGTTGAAACTCTTGAACCTTCTTCAAAATCAATGAACTTATTTTTTTCAAATTTGATGAACTTTTTCATCTTTTTGAAATTTTTCTCAAAATCAATGAACATTTTTTCAACGTTGATGAACTTATTTCAAAATTGATGAACTTTCTCCAAATCCGATGAAATTTTTTCAAATTGATGAATCTTTTTCTTCAAATCGATGAACATTTTGCAAATTGATGAACTTTTTTATTCAAATCGATGAACTACTTTCATTGTTTGATGAACAGTTTTCAGAATCGATGAACTCTTTTGAATTTGCGAACTTGTTTTTTAATACATTAACCTTTTTCAATTTAGATGAACTTTTTCGAAATCCGATGAACTTTTTCCAAATTCGATGAACTTTTTTTATTCAAATTGATGAACTAATTTTATTATTCGATGGACATTTTTTGAAAATCGATGAACTCTTTAGAATGTGTGAACTTTATTTTGAATACATGAACTTTTTTTATTTGGTGAACTATTTTTTGAATACGCGAACTTTTTTTGCATGCGCATGAACTTCATTTGTAATATGTGCACATGTTTTTAAATAGTTGGAAAATCTAAACGCTATAGTGTAATGCGAAATTAATAGTGCGCCTATGTTTCTAATCTTTAAAACTTCGCGCTCTAAATAATCACTACAGTTTGGCTGGTTAAGTGGTTAGCCTCGCTCTTTGAATGCGTTAGTGCGCGAGATCGATCCCGATCGAGAGTAGTTTTTTCGGCAGCCTTTTTCCATGCCGCGCCATTATGGGCCGGCCCATCTAGCCGCGGCTGCAGGCGCCAGTTAGCTTGCGCGGCGCTGAAGGCGCTGACTAGGAGTTCCCCACTTACTAGGCTCTGCTAAGGCGGGGCACCAAGTGAAGGGTGGGCTCCTTCTGGATATTGTACCACTGCCAAGGTGCAGCCATCCTCAAGTTGCTTACCAGCAAGGATGTAATGCCTCTGGTCCGGCGAATGCCCTCCTTCTCCTAGATCTTCACCTTGATGTTGCCAATGCTGATAGACGACTCAACATCCAAGGTGATGGTCTAGCGGCGAGGGTCTTGACGGACATATGCGTACCACCAAGGAGGTAGAGAACTAGGTTAGGGGTGGACTATTATGCAACGGATGCGGACAACCTTGAGCTTCTTGTCGGCGACGACATATCCACAGTTCATTCAACCGGCAATGGAGAGCGATATCACTTTAGTGACGAACAATACCAATGCAGACAAATGAGAGCTCGGTGAGTAACTTAAAAATTATGGTATGTCTAGCCATGTATAACATGATTGAAACTTTCACTAAATATCTTGATTAATTATGGTATCCATTTTCCACAATAAGAGAAATTTCAATGGGGCGACCCATTTCGTCTGTCGCTGTGCGTTTAGGTCGGCGCAGATGATAACCCACAAGTATAGGGGATCACAACAGTTTTCGAGGGTAGAGTATTCAACCCAAATTTATTGATTCGACACAAAGGGAGCCAAAGAATATTCTCAAGTATTAGCAACTGAGTTGTCAATTCACACTACAAGAAATATGTCAACTTGTGACCTTGACTATTGGTCACTGAATGGTCATAGTTTTTCATTTGCGACCTTTTTTTGACCAAAAACAGAAGGTGAAAAGCTGGCGGTCATAAACTGAAATTAACGACCTTCTCTGTGAGAAGGTCGTAGACGTTTACGACCAAAATATTCCTATTGTTTTGTTTTGGTCACTAGCAGCCTCCCCAGGCCACGTAGGCATCCGATGTGGCAATCTGATGTGGCACAAGAATCAGCCCGGTCCAATTCGGCATTTTACATGGGCCTAGCCCAACAATTCGGCCTGTTTAATGTATTTTTCCTATTAATTTTTGGTTGACTTCATGGGCCAAGCCCAACATTGCAGCCTTTTTATTTCCAGGGCATGATCCTTTTTTAGACCATTTATTTTTTGGGTCGCATCTATTTCTCAATTGGGCCTCAGCCTTTTTACAATCCATTTCCTTAATTTTTAGTTTTTTCCCTATGAATATTATTTGGAAAATGCCCATTTTAGATGCCAAAAACTATTAGGTCCCACTTGTCAGGTTCTAATTAAAGACAAACCAGGTTTGAATTTCCACACAATTATTTCAGTCAAAACAGAAAAGAAATGAAAATTTTCAAACCACATGCCAATTTTGGCTATGAGCACAATCTTTATATAATTCATTTCACCATTACATGTGATACTATCACAACATATAACTACTACAACTATACTCCTTACTTCACTTTTAGGCTGGAGCTTCTTAAATGAGAGGAAACACCATTTCTGGATGTGTTCGTACAAGCTGAACGAAGGCATCTAACAATAAACCAAAAGAGTTAGAAACAAAATAAAAACAAATATAGAAAGCAGCTATGGACTAAATCATGAAGCATCTCTACATGTAACATGTAACAGTAATAACCACCACCACAACCAAGCTCACAACAGCAAGTCCACAGAAAAAAAAACTTTGTAAAGCAGTCCAGCCCAGCTCTTACTGTTCAGCAGGCTGCACCTCTTTCCTTCTCTGTCGCAGCAGCAAGAAGCAGCCACACAAGAAGCAGTAGCTCAGCAAGCTTCCAGGAACAACACAAGGGAGCAGCAGCTGCAGTTCCTCCTCTGTTCAGCAGCACCAACAGCAGCAGCTCCCTGCCGCAGCCTGACTCGCACGCAGCCGAAATCCACCGCCACCTTCTTCCTCCTCTTCTTCCCGCTGCAGCCGCCTGCAAAGCTAGCAACACCCTCCTTGGCCGCCCCCTGCGCAGCTATAGCCACCCCAAGGACACGAAGCAGGACAAAAGGAAGCAGCTCCCTCCCTGCCGCGTCGCAGCTCCTCGAGCCCAGCCGCGCCGCCGCCATGCGCACGCAGCCTAAAATGAAGCATATAAAACATCAAACGAAGAAATAAATGGCAAGCAGTATAAAAATCAAGGTAGCACTAGTATATTTTAACTTATCTTGCAACCATCAATATAGTTTGCTTATAAGAAAACATACGGTCTGATGCTTATGTGCTACTAGATTACTACAGACAAATTGCACACTATGCACTCAATTTGATACTTGCTTAACAGTTTCAATGTAAACCAACAGTTAAACCTGAAACGTACTATTCTAGGAGGAGCTTATGGTTATGTAGAAGCAACATATAGATAGAAGCCCACCATACTGCAACTCGTATTCATTGTCAGGTAAACTGCAACTCTGCGTCTGACACAAGATGTGATATTACTGTTAGTTACAAATTTCTCTAGATGCACCAGCCAACATTTGCATCCTTGAAATTAGACTCTTGAAATTAACTAAGCCCTCCTTTTGCGATTGAGCAACAACACCCGAGGAAATTAAAAGAAAGCAGCCCCCCAATTCCATTTCTATTTTATTACACACACATGGTGCATACATACTGCCACTATAAAAAAAATACGCGAACATGAATGAGCAGTAGAGAAATAGACAATCAATGAAGGGAGCCACATCTCTCACTGAATTTTATCAGCAGTACTACATGTTTTTCTTCCTGACAGTGAGCAGCACCACAAGTTCATAACACACACAGGTGGTGTTCAGCAATTGGTGACATAATTGCCACCCTCTTATATTAGCTAGTTCAGTGTAACTAGAAGTAAACACTACAGAACAAATAAAGTAACAGTTCAGTGTGACTACAAGGAACAGAAATGCATGCGTACCTCATGGAGGATTGGAGGTTGGCAAAGGCGAGGGCGTCATCGGGGCGGCCGGAGGCGGCGCTTGATGGACGAAAAGTTTCAACATACACTCAGCTCCGTGTTGAATTGGACCGGCCAATCCATCTCTTAAACCGGCTTGCAGATCGACGAACACTTGGCCAATCTGCACAATAATACAGAGATAGAACAATCAACTTGCTACACACCAGAGCCAGGGGATTTCTTTAGACATAGAGCCACATCCCACATTTATAAATTGTTTGCAGCAGCTGCAACATAGAACCTGGACAAATGTTGTATGGACATAAACAACAGGATAAGTGACTACTGGTGAGAAAACTAAAGTTGCAAGTTCCCTACTAGTCTCCCGACGCGGGTAGTGGTTCATCAAACAGCATGAATCAGGTGCTATTTAGTATGATCAAGTCCAGAAAGAAACATGCATAAAATTAAGACGAGCTGGAGCAAGTCTGCATGAAAATTAAGAAGTGCTATTTAGTATGAATTGTTGCTTGAGTTGACTCGAGAAAGAGATAGTACGCTGAAGGAATAAGCTATAGTCCAGGTCAATTAGCCATGACCAATGAGGCCAATACAGTAGAGCACAGGCACAAATCATATGCTTGTTGCTCACAAACATACTTAGTAAGCTTCACTCTGAATAAAATCAGCAATCTAAGACCAATAGTATCTCTGAACTTACTGGGAAGTTGAGGAGCCCGCAGTCTGAGCCCCAGCACTTGAGCGTCGCCTGAGCCCCAGCACTTGAGCGCCGCGAGATCATGGGTGCGAGCTGCTTCCTCCTCTGTTTTGTAAGATCCTGCCAAGAACACCGGATTAAGGATGATCTTAACCCATGTATACGCGGCAGTAGTGCCACATTGCATGATGCTCAACTGTTCAGGTCAATGGTAGGGGCACGAGTGAAGAGGGAGGAAGGCGCAGTGGCTACCTGCCTATGGACCGGCGGGGCGGCAGGGGCACCTTGAGGCGCTGCTTCAGGATGCGGCGCTGGATGCGCACGAGCTTGGGCCACTTGACGAACTGGTGGAGGTCCTTCTTGGGCGGTAGCTCGCCACCGATGCCGAACTGCTTCGGCCTCTTCTCGAACAGCGAGTTCACCACCTTGTCCTGCAACCAGACACCAACCCAACCCAGTCAGATCACACGCGCCGCAAAGATTCCAAGCAGGAGCAGAGGGCTGGGTGCAGTACCACTGGCTTCTTCTTATGTTCCTCGGTTGCAGCCTTTGCAACCTCTCTTTCATATCCCTATGAACATACATAATCATCAGAATCAGCACTATAAGCTCTGGTTGCTCATCGAACATATAATTAACAAAACAGAATAGTTTGTGGATATTGCAAAAGAACAGAAAGCACACATATATATTGAACAAAAGCAACAGCCAGGAGTAGATGACTTAACAATTCATGTTTGTTAACAAAACAAGAGTGGACATCTCACAGTGAGTTAACTATCTGATGAATTTAGTAAAACACATAGTAGCATTCGGTGCTACAAGAGACAATGGGAATCCAACTATCCCAACATCCCAACTTGGTACAAATCTATTCAATGCTTCAACCAAATAAACTACAACTATAATTGTGATGATCTTCCTTACAGAATCCCAGATCAGCTAAATGAACAAGTGTGCACAAATGCACACAACTTGAGCACAAATGCACACAACAGAATCCCAGAAGGCCTCACCTTGCAGCTTGCTAGTGGGGCGACGGAGGGCTGGAAGATGGGGTTGGTGTA
This sequence comes from Triticum urartu, assembly GCF_003073215.2. Classification (NCBI taxonomy): domain Eukaryota; kingdom Viridiplantae; phylum Streptophyta; class Magnoliopsida; order Poales; family Poaceae; genus Triticum; species Triticum urartu. The sequence goes on along the minus strand of NC_053028.1, from coordinate 629,115,311 downwards.
GTGGAACAGCAGCACCTTCGCTGTGTACGCCAACACCGTACAATCCATTGGGGCGGGTCAAGATCACAGCCACTAGACCACCACAAAGAGACTCGGCAGCGAGGAGGCGCTGTAGCAAGAAGGCGGCCTCCATGGCGTCGGAGCAGGCGAGGAAGTGGCCATCCCGTCCATGGCGTTCCATTCCTCGAGCGACGACGGATCTTGGAGGGAGGGATGCAACGAGGAGGACTGGAGGGACTCACCTGAGTCACCTGATCGCCAGAGCAACGCGCCCGTCGGATCTCGTCGACGTCGTTGCGTCCTGGTTGCCGGAGAGCCGTGGCAAGCATGGGGAAAAGCCACCGCAAACCCTAGCGGCAAAGATGAGTCCCGGGGAAGAGAGATGGGTCGCTGGAGAGAGATGGATAGGTGGGGGGCTCCGCTTGAGGTGGGGGAGCGGAGAGGAGGGGAGAGGCCGCCGGTGGCAAGGTTTGGGAGGGAGACAAGGGGAGGGATGGGATCGGCGTGGGTGGCGGCGGCGATGTGGGAGACGAGGGTGAGAGCGGCGGGGTGCGGATCTGGAGCGCTAGGGTTTGTGGGGTGAGAGAGTGAGGGAGTTTTCTTTTTCTTCTCTTTTTTCGAGACAAAGAGGGGGTGAGGGAGAAAGGGTTGTCGTCGGATTCGGGAGCATCCGACGGCGTTTGAGGCACAATCCGCGTGACATGCCAATGGACCAATCAGAATTCAGTACACGTTATGACCTTCTAAATTGGTCGTAATCGACTAAAAATAAGGTGTTGAATCATGTTGTTTCAAAAAAAGGTGTCAAATCATATAAATAGTTTTCTGATATGAGAAATTCAAAAAAAACATTCTCATTGTGTCACCAAATGTGACATAGTTTTTAGGGAAACTAACAAACTTGAAATTGGAATAAGACAAATATCTTTAAAAAGTGTTTTGAGAAATGAGTTCTAGGAAAAAACCATTTTCTTTTTTCGGAGTGACAAAATTCTTTTTTTGTGAAGAATCTACCAAACATTTGTTTGAAAATGGCACCACACCATTTTCCAAAACTATAAGAGTGCATTTTATGTATAGTGGACCAAATCTTAACATGTAAAATGCTTTCGATCCACCTCTCATCAAAAAGACAAATTATGTTTCAAAAAAGAATCTACCTTAACATTCATGACATAGTTTGTTCAAATGATCTCATATTGTGCACACAGGTGCATATTGGAATGGCAAACAATGTTGCCTAAGGAAATTTTCATTTTTTGGACGAAAAAATCATTTTCCATTTTTCGAGTGCCCCAAATGAGGTTCTTTTGTGAAGAACCTACCAAATAATTGTTGCAAAATTGGACCAAATCATTTTTCTAAAATACTAGGCCATATTTAATGCACAATTGACCAAATGGTTGGGTGTAAAAAGTTTTGATCCACCTCTCGTGAAAAAGACAAATTTCCGCCGATTCAGTTGGAAGCGGGTCAAATTTGAACTGTAGTTGCCTTGTAGTTTTCTCTTTATTTTTTCCAAAAATCATTTCTAGGTACATAAGTATCTATTTAATCAAAGAAACACCAAAAAAATTCCCAAGATTCAACCACTAGCTAGGAACGATCATTCCCACCGTTTTGACCGCATTTTGAAACGGGCATAAAAATTTCAAAAAAATCAAAAAAATTGGGAAACCTTCGCATTGTGTCATCATATGTGGCCAAGTTCCCAGGAAAAATAACAAACTTGTAATACAGCAATTATTTTAAAAAAGTGTTCTCAGAAACGAGCTATCACATGTGGAGATCAATGGCTTTCAAGCCAAATGATCAATCTTATGGCCACATTCATGGCATAGTTTGTTCAAATGATATCATATTGTGCACAAGGGTGCATATTGGAATGGCAAACAATGTTGCCTAAGGAATTTTTCATTTTCTTTGGACGAAAAAACCATTTTCCATTTTTCGAGTGCCCGAAATGAGGTTTTATTGTGAAGGACCTACCAAATAATTGTTGCAAAATTGGACCAAATAAATTTTATAAAATACTAGGACATATTTAATGCACAATTGACAAAATGGTTGGGTGTCAAAAGTTTTGATCCACCTCTGGTGAAAAAGACAAATTTCCGTTGATTCAGTTGGAAGTGGGTCAAATTTGAACTGCAGCTGCCTCATAGTTTGCTATTTATTTTTTCCAAAAATCATTTCTAGGTACATAAGTACCTATTTAATCATAAATACATGGTTTGGTGGTGACCCGTCGAGATTTGGGCGGTGGCCGAGGGTCCCAACTCTAGAGCACGTAAACTCGCATGCCCGCCGCGTGGTCACCGCGTGACCGTGGTGTTGCCATGTGTTCTGGGCGGCCTAGGCATGTCTAGTGGGTTGAGCACTCCCCAGGTAGGTGCTAGGAAGAAAATTACAACATAAGATTCTCACGAGGACATCGATCAATGCTCAAACATGAATTAGCAGCCAAGTGTTTGATTAGCGGTACGGGAAATGTACATGGCTAATGGGCATGAGTTTTGGCTAAGAATGATCAGTTACTAAGAAGACCGTCTTCACAAATTTTCAGCTCAAAAGGAGGAGCCTAGGTGGTACTTGCTTTGCAAACTACCACACTAGACATAACTACGAATGTTGAAGCTCGGCTCAAAATAATGAATGGATTGAGCTGGCATTTGGTGGAGGATGGTTATTTGGGCATAGGAAAGCACTGTAGAAAATGGATACTATTTGGACATGCCAAAGTGGTACTTCCTTCACAAACTGTTGTTCTGAACAGAATAGGAAAATGAATATTTTTGAATTATTTTTGAACTAGGCAAGGAAGGTTTTTACATATTTGACGAAGATATGACCCAAAGAATTTATGAGATTTTTTTAGGAATTTTGGGAATGAAAAAAATATAGGTTGCTTCACAACCTAGGGCAAAAACTGCCACATGGACATGACACATAGGCAAAACTGATGAGGTGGCGCCTAGTCATAGCAACCCACCACAACTTACAAGGCTATGACCATCTATATTAGTCGTTAACAACTAGAAATAAGGCAGCGGACTAGCGCTATTTGCTTTATGACCATTTCATGTAAGGAAATGACGACCTTTCTCACCAAAATGGTCGCAATGGTTTAGGGTTTGGAGCCCCCCGAACAGCTTTTGACCAATTGGTCTGAAATGGTCATAGATCTATGACCATTTCTTCCAGGGTCACTAACAGAAGGTCACTAGTTGACATATTTCTTGTAGTGTCAACCACACCTGGATAACTTAATATCTGCAGCAAAGTGTTTAGTAGCAAAGTAATATGATAGGAGTGGTAATGGTAGCAAAAGGTAACGGTAGCAAAAGTAATGTTTTTGGCATTTTGTAGTGATTGTAACAATAGCAACGGCAAAGTAAATAAGCGAAGAACAATATATGGAAAACTCGTAGGCAATGGATCGGTGATAGAGAATTATGCCGGATGTGGTTCATCATGTAACAGTCATAACCTAGGGTGACATAAAACTAGCTCCAATTCATCAATGTAATGTAGGCATGTATTCCGAATATAGTCATACGTGCTTATGGAAAAGAACTTGCATGACATCTTTTGTCCTACCCTCTCGTGGCAGCGGGGTCCTAGCGGAAACTAAGGGATATTAAGGCCTCCTTTTAATAGAGTACCGGACCAAAGCATTAACACATAGTGAATACATGAACTCCTCAAACTATGGTCATCACCCGAAGTGGTCCCGATTATTGTCACTCCGGGGTTGCCGGATCATAACACATAATAGGTGACTATAGACTTGCAAGATAGGATCAAGAAGTCACATATATTCATGAAAACATAATAGGTTCAGATCTGAAATCATGGCACTCGGGCCCTAGTGACAAGCATTAAGCATAGCAAAGTCATAGCAACATCAATCTCAGAACATAGTGGATACTAGGGATCAAAACCTAACAAAACTAACTCGATTACATGACAAATCTTATCCAACCCATCACCGTCCAACAAGCCTATGATGGAATTACTCACGCACGGCGGTGAGCATCATGAAATTGGTGATGGAGGATGGTTGATGATGACGATGGTGACGGATTCCCCTCTCTAGAGCCCCAAACGGACTCCAGATCAGCCCTCCCGAGAGAGTTTAGGGCTTGACGGTGGCTCCGTATCGTAAAACGCGATGAATCCTTCTCCTTGATTTTTTTTCTCTCTAAACACGAATATATAGAGTTGGGGTTGAGGTCGGAGGAGCTCCAGGGGGGCCACGAGGTAGGGGGCGCCCCCCACCCTCGTGGCTAGGGTGTGGGCCCCCTGGTCTTGATCTTCTGCTAGTATTTTTTATTATTTCCAAAAATAGTCTCCGTGAAGTTTCAGGTCATTCCGAGAACTTTTGTTTCTGCACATAAATAACACCATGGCAATTTTGCTGAAAACAGCGTCAGTCCGGGTTAGTTCCATTCAAATCATGCAAGTTAGAGTCCAAAACAAGGGCAAAAGTGTTTGGAAAAGTAGATACGACGAAGACGTAGCAACTCCCCCAAGCTTAAACCTTTGCTTGTCCTCAAGCAATTCAGTTGACAAACTGAAAGTGATAAAGAAAAACTTTTACAAACTCTGTTTGCTCTTGTTGTTGTAAATATGTAAAGCCAGCATTCAAGTTTTCAGCAAAGATTATGAACTAACCATATTCACCATAATTCTTAGGTCTCATGTTTACTCATATCAATGGCATAATCAACTAGCGAGAAATAATAATAAATCTCATATGACAACACTTTCTCAAAACAATCATAATATGATATAACAAGATGGTATCTCGCTAGCCCTTTCTGAGACCGCAAAACATAAATGTAGAGCACCTTTAAAGATCAAGGACTGACTAGACATTGTAATTTATGGTAAAAGAGATCCAGTCAAGTCATACTCAATGTAAACTAACAGTAATGAATGCAAATGACAGAGGTGCTCTCCAACTCGTGCTTTTTAAAAAGAGGATGATGACTCAACATAAAAGTAAATAGATAGGCCCTTCTCAGAGGGAAGTAGGGATTTGTAGAGGTGACAGAGCTCGGTTTTGAAATAGAGATGAATAATATTTTGAGCAATATACTTTCATTGTCAACATAACAACCAAGAGATGGCGATATCTTCCATGCTACACACATTATAGGCGGTTCCCAAACAGAATGGTAAAGTTTACACTCCCCCTCCACCAACAAGCTTCAATCCATGGCTTGCTCGAAACAACGAGTGCCTCCAACTAATTAACAAGAGTCCTAGGGGAGTTTTGTTTGCAATTATTTTGATTTGATTTGCATAAAGCATGGGACTGGGCATCCCGGTGACCAACCATTTTCCCGTGAGTGAGGAGCGAGGTCCACTCCTCTTGAGAATAACCCGCCTAACATGGAAGATACGGACAGCCCTAGTTGATACATGAGCTATATGAGCATACAAAATAGGATATTTATTTGAAGGTTTAGAGTTTGGCACATGCAAATTTACTTGGAACGGCAGGTAGATACCGTATATAGGTAGGTATGGTGGACTCATATGGAACAACTTTGGGGTTTATGGGATTGGATGCACAAGCAGTATTCCCGCTTAGTACAGGTGAAGGCTAGAAAAAGATTGGGAAGCGACTAGCTAGAGAGCGACAACAGTCATGAACATGCATTAAAATTAATCAACATAGAATGCAAGCATGAGTAGGATATAATGCACCATGAACATAAATATCTAGAGGCTATGTTGATTTTGTTTCAACTACATGCGTGAACATGTGCCAAGTCAAGCCACTCGAATCGTTCAAAAGAGGATACCACCCTATAATACCACATCACAACCATTTTAATAGCATGTTGGCACGCAAGGTAAACCATTATAAGCTCCTAGATAATTAAGCATGGCATAAGCAACTATAATCTCTAATTTTCATTGCAAACATGTTTATTCGTAATAGGCTGAATCAGGAACGATGAACTAATCATATTCACAAAAACAAGAGAGGTCGAGTTCATACCAGCTTCTCCCATCTCAATCAGTCCATCATATATCGTCATAATTGCCTTTCACTTGCACGACCGAATGATGTGAATAATAGCGATAGTGCACGTGCATTGGACTAAGCTGGAATCTGCAAGCATTCAATAAATAGGAGAAGACAAGGGAATCTGGGTTCTTTTGTCAGATCAACAATAATGCATATGAGAGCCACTTTAACATTTTCGTTATGGTCTTCTCCTATCGACCCCCAAAGAAAAGAAATAAAATTATTTACACGGGAAAGCTCCCAACAAGCAAAAGAAGAACAGGAAATCTTTTTAGGTTTTCTTTTTAGTTACTACTACAAGCATGGAAATTAAAACTAGCTAAAAGCTACAACTATTTTTTTTGTTTTTCTTAAGGTTTATCCAGCACACAAGAATAAAGCATAAAAAGGAAATAAACTAGCATGGATAATACAATGAAAACGTATGAGCGCCAACATCTAGCAATGAGTGTGTGAACATGAATGTAATGTCGATGGGAAATACGTACTCCCCCAAGCTTAGGCTTCTGGCCTAAGTTGGTCTAATGCCACGGATGGCCTGCCGGATATCCAAAGTTGTAGTTGGGGTCGTACTGCGATGAAGCCTCGGATTGCCACTGGTTTGCAATCACCTCCGGGTCCCACTTGTAATCAGACTGTCGTGGAGGATCAAATTGTGATTCCTGCACTGGGTCTGTAGCTGTTGTAGGTTTCCGGTAGGCATGAATGGTCTCCAATGGAACAAGGTACTTGCCTGCTGATAAATCAAACAAGGAAGGAGCTGGCAAGGTAATAATCTCAGGATGATTTTTACCAAATATTAATTTGTACTTAAGAGCCCTTTCCCTATTCTTAACAATAAAATCATGTGCTACCATACTCTTATAATCTAAATAAACAGGAGGCAGCAATTTTTCTTCCTTCTCATAATGCCTAATAGGTATGTTAAAATGTGCAGCTAGGCGCGAGGCGAAGATGCCTCCAAAGACGGGGCCCTTAGTACGGTTAAGATTTAACCGCTTTGCAATAATAACACCCACGCTGAATGTATCATCACGAAATAAGGCATGGCACAAAATAACAATATCAGGGGCACTCAGGTTTCCACAGTTTCCGCGCCCAATTAAGCATCTACTAGTAAATATAGCAAAGTAACGTAGAACAGGAAAGTGTATGCTAGTAGTTCGTGCGTCGGAAATCTTCCTCAATTCCCCTACAGTGAAGGTATCAATAAACTCATCCACATCGTCACGATGTGGTTCCTCTATGATGCCCTCGAAAGGAATCAAACAAACCCGACAAAAATCACGAAGTGACATCTCCTTATGCTCATCATATAAATAAAGCTCCACCATAGGTGGTGAGCTCCTAGCATGGAAATGAAAGTTTTGCACAAAGATATTGGTGAGTAAGAGATATTGTTCACGTTGGTCGTGGAGGAAGGCAGTGAGGCCTACATTCTCAGCCAATTCATAGAAATCATCATAAATCCCGGCTGCTCTCAAGAAATCATCACAAGACCATTCACATGGCCGGACCTCCGCGGTGCGAGGGAGATTATACTTGGGTGTCTTATCCTCCTCACTTTGCTTATCCTTCGAGCTTCGACACGATGAGCCCCTCAAAAATCTCTTCATTATTTTCTGAAAAATTCTGAAATTTTTAGTAACTTCAAATAAAAGTGAACCAAACTCAACAAAATTGATAGCAACTACTCCTACAAGTGCCTAGAGCCTATATCATGCATTAGAACTACTTGGAACCATATAAATTTGACATGCAAGCTCAAGAACATGGTCACCTAGGCAGCACAAATTTACAATGAATAAATCACTAGAACAAAAACTAATTGGACAATTGGAGGAGTCACATACCAAGGAACAATCCCCCAAAGCAGTTTTGTGAGAGGTGCTTTGAGCAAGGAGATCGAAAATCGCAGCAAAATGAGATAGAACTCGTGCTTGAGCTGGATAATGGTGTTTGTGGGAGGAAGGAGGAGTGTGTGGGTGCAGGAATAAGTGGAGGAGGGCCACCATGGGCCCACGAGGCAGGGGGTGCGCCAGGGGGGTAGGGCGCACCCTCCACCCTCGTGGCCAGGTGGATGCCCCCCCTGCTATGTTCTTAGTGCCAAATTTTCTCAAATATTTCAGAAAAAATCATATTTAAATTTCAGGGCATTTGAAGAACTTTTATTTTCGGGGTATTTTTATACTGCACGGATAATTAGAAAATAGACGGAAAATACTATTTTTGCTTTATTTAATATAAATAATAGAAAGTAGAAAGAGGGTACAGGGAGTTGTGTTTTCTAAATTCATCCATCTCATGATCATCAAAAGGAATCCATTAACAACGTTGATCAAGTCTTGCTAACAAACTCATTCTGAATAACATGGAATCGAAGAATTTTCGAATAACACTAGGTTACCTCAACGGGGATATGCACATCCCCAACAATAAGAATATCATATTTCTTCTTGACAATAGGAAGAGGAAATTCAAAACCTCCAAAAATAATCGATGGAATTTTTCAAATAGAATTGATACTATGGACTTGAGGTTGTTTCCTCGGAAAGTGTACCACATGCTCATTACCATTAACATGAAAAGTGACATTGCCTTTGGTGCAATCAATAACAGCCCTTGCAGTATTCAAAAAGGGTCTTCCAAGAATAATAGACATACTATCGTCCTCGGGAATATCAAGAATAACAAGGTCCATTAAAATAGTAACGTTAGCAACCACAACAGGCACATCCTCACAAATACCGACAGGTATAGCAGTTGATTTATCAGCCATTTGCAAAGATATTTCAGTAGGTATCAACTTATTCAAATCAAGTCTACGATACAAAGAGATAGGCATAACACTAACACCGGCTCCAAGATCACATAAAGCAATTTTAACATAGTTTCTTTTAATGGAGCATGGTATAGTGGGTACTCCTGGATCTCCAAGTTTCTTTGGTATTCCACCTTTAAAAGTATAATTAGCAAGCATGGTGGAAATTTCAGCTTCCGGTATCTTTCTTTTATTAGTAACAATATCTTTCATATACTTAGCATAAGGATTCATTTTGAGCATATCAGTTAATCGCATATGCAAAATGATAGGTCTAATCATTTCAGCAAAGCGCTCAAAATCCTCATCATCCTTTTTCTTGGATGGTTTGGGACGAAAAGGCATGGGTTTCTGAACCCAAGCCTCTCTTTCCTTACCGTGTTTCCTAGCAACAAAGTCTTTCTTATCATAACGTTGATTCTTTGATTGTGGGTTATCAAGATCAACAGCAGGTTCAATTTCTATATCATTATCATTGGTAGGTTGAGCATCATCATGAACATTATCATTAACATTATCACTAGTTTTAGGTTCATTACTAGATTGTGTTTCTGCATCAAAAATAGAAATATCATTTGGATTCTCAGGTGTTTCGGCAATAGGTTCACTAGAAGCATGCAAAGTCTTATCATTTTCTTTTTCTTCCTTTTAGAAGGACTAGGTGCATCTATATTATTATCTGAGAATCTTGCTCAATTCTCTTAGGGTGGCCTTCAGGATACAAAGGTTCCTGAGTCGTTTTACCAGTTCTAGTAGCCACTCTAACAGCATAGTAATTATTCTTACTATTCAATTCATTGAGCAAATCATTTTGAGCTTTAAGTACTTGTTCTACTTGAGTGGTAACCATAGAAGCATGTTTACTAATAAGTTTAAGTTCACCTTTAACATTAGCCATATAATCACCCAAGTGTTCAAGCATATCAGCACTGCGTTTTAATTCTCTACCAAAATAAGCATTGAAGTCTTCTTACTTAACCATAAATTTATCAAACTCATCTAAGCATGGGCTAGCAAACTTAGTAAATGGGATTTCAGCTTTATCATATCTATAGAGAGAAATTACCTTTACTACCTGTGTCAGGTTATCAAGACCATGTGTTTCTTCAATAGGTGATGGATTAAAACCATATATTTCTTCAACAGGCGGTAAACTAAGACCGTGTATTTCTTCAATAGGAGGTAAATTCTTGACATCTTCAGCTTTAATACCCTTTTCTTTCATGAATTTCTTTGCCTCTTGCATATCTTCAGGACTGAGAAATAGAACACCCCTTTTCTTCGGAGTTGGTTTAGGAATAGGCTCAGGAGTTGGCTCAGGAAGTGTCCAATTATTTTCATTTGTCAACATATTATTCAATAGAATTTCAGCTTCATCCGGTGTTCTTTCCCTGAAAACAGAACCAGCATAACTATCCAGGTAATCTCTGGAAGCATCGGTTAGTACATTATAAAAGATATCAAGTATTTCATTTTTCTTAAGAGGGTGATCAGGCAAAGCACTAAGTAATTGAATAAGCCTCCCCCAAGCTTGTGGGAGACTCTCTTCTTCAATTTGCACAAAATTATATATATCCCTTAATGCAGCTTGTTTCTTATGAGCTGGGAAATATTTAGCAGAGAAATAATAGATCATATCCTGGGGACTACACACACAACCAGGATCAAGAGAATTAAACCATATCTTAGCATCACCCTTTAATGAGAACGGAAATATTTTAAGGATATAAAAGTAGCGAGTTCTCTCATCATTAGTGAACAGGTTGGATGGATATATCATTTAATTTAGTAAGATGTGCCACAACAGTTTCAGATTCATAGCCATAAAAAGGATCAGATTCAACCAAAGTAATTATATCAGGATCAATAGAGAATTCATAATCCTTATCAGTAACAAAGATAGGTGAAGTAGCATAAGCGGGATCATATTTCATTCTAGCATTCAGAGTTTTTTGTTTAAGCTTAGCTAATAATTTCTTAAGATCACTTCTATCATTGGAAGCAAGGAAATCTCTTTTAGTTTCTTCATCCATAACCATAGCCCTCAGGCAAACCTAGGGTGTGGTTCATCATGTAACAGTCATAACCTAGGGTGACACAGAACTAGCTCCAATTCATCAATGTAATGTAGGCATGTATTCCGAATATAGTCATACGTCATTTGTTCTTTAGTTGCTCTATTCCTTCATATAGGCGGAGTAGCATATGCCATGTTATCAGTGTTTACAACAGACTAGTGTGTTTTAAACAATATTTTTTGTGGGCAGCACAAAAATCCCTCTTGGGCTAACTTCACATTGTTGGCATTGCTGCCTTTTGTTGGTCACTCTAGAAGACACATAATAAAGCGTGTTTTGAGAAGAAATTCATATCAACCCTTGTGGAGTTGATTTGTTACATGTGTGTTTGCCTTCGTTAATGGGCAAGTCTTCAGGTGGGAGGTGACAAGGCCATGGTGCTGAAGGGTGCGTCTCTACTACAACAATTTGTAATGGGCGTATGAAGTAGCGAGGATGATGCCATGTAGCAGTCCCGACATATCACGGAGGTGGCATGCATGATGGTGATGACGACAATGGGGAGCAGTCGTCCCAGGAAGATGATTATCTACAGGAATGATGCAGAAAAAGATCATGTCTTAGTCCTGGGTGTTTCATGTCAATTCTTTATGATCCCTTTGGGTCTTGCTTCAGGTTGTAGCCGCTTTTGGCACATGTTTTGAGCATCAGTCCCTTTGAACTACTTCAGTGGGTATTAGTCTGTAGTGGCTTGTGTCTGAACTTGTTTTTCTTCTTTTTATTCTGTATATTATGAACCTTGTTCCATTATGATAAGTAATAAAATCTGGCTCCCAAGTTGGGAGGCGTTTCAAAAAAAGTACAACTTAGTTTGTACACATAGCTTCATTGTGTGCATGTCACAAGAGGCATACGAGAGGAGCAAAATCAAGTACAATGGGCAATGTAAAGCAATGGGCGTATGAACTAGCTTTTCCATGTATGGGTCCTCTTCTTCTCACAGCAAGCATGTACACTTTGATAAAGGGAAAAGCTAGTTCCCAACCTAAAATAATTGATGGTGTAGCTTCAAATTATTCATATTTTTAACCTACAACTAGAGTAACTCTCCGCACCTAGTACTGTATGTGATCCATGCGCTCCATGCCATCAAATCGCTCCACTTTATTACATAAATTTTCAACCTAGACTACCGCCTACTTATTTGCACATCCTCCCTTCCCTTCCCTACGTCTCGTTGATATCCCAGAACCACACATGGTAGATTAATTGTTCTTCTCTTCCACTTTTCCGCTTGTTAAGTCGCCAGCCTAGACACTGCTTGGGAGTGATAGGTCTCGGGAGAGTATTAGCAACAAGTCTGGCGGGAATTCCCTTGCGGTTTCATTTATTCATACTCTACCATCTACACATCATGGTAGAGTCGCGTCGGATTTTCTGTCAGTGCCAGGAGCTCGATGTTGATGAACTCAACACTGATCATTGTGCCCTCCATAGCTCTTGCCTCCGAGGAGGGCACCACACCTATACCTAAATCGGTCGGAGCAAAAACTATAGAAGTGAGCGTCACGAACGAGGACCACAAAAAGGGGTGGCACGAGGTTAAGAGAAGCATCATCACTGAGATCAGCTGCAGTGTCACCGGCAGCCACTAACAATTGAGTAGTGGAGAGCGAATTTTGCATTGTGGCTTGAGTTTTGTTTTTGTTGCTATTTCATCATCTCATGGATAGGTGGTCCATGTCAAGATAAATGAACAACATGATGAATTGGAACTCCAAATCCAGGGGAAATGATGAATCTTCCATATTTTAAGCAACATGTGCAGGAGTTAGCACTCAATCCGTATACCAAGATATGCACAAATTGTTTGATAAAACTATGGTTTAAAAAAATCAAAGTGTTGCACATAGATGAATTTCAAGATCGATTCATGGCAGACCAAAACGCGGCAGTATAAGAAGAAATCCAGACTACATATTTTCAGGAGAAACCAATACAAGTACTAACAAGTGCTATATGGTATTCTTGGCATAGTTCTTTCTGGCCAGCGATGGATAGAACAACAGGCATAAATGGTAGAATTTCCCACGATATTAAGGGCCCACTTATTCATTCATAATCGTTCAACCATAGTTGATGTACCACAACACTTACTGGGCAATTCCTACTTAGCGCTGCAGGCGCCGGTTTCTACTGTTTTTGCTAACCAGCGCCTGCAGCAAGATCTCGTGGGCCGGCCCATCTATCATTGTTCTTCCGCTTTTTAAATTCTATGGAAAACTGCAAAAACATAGCCAGAGCTAGGATTCGAACCCAGAGTCACTGGTTATCATTGATCGTGGGGTGACCAACCCAACTACATCACTAACTGTGATTACAAACACATCTTTCATCCATTTATATCTTCCTTTTTCATTTTTTCTTTCTTTTTCTTTTTTCTCTATTCTTTTTTCTTTCTTTTTCCTAATTCGTAATTTTTTTCTTCAAATAGATGAACTTGTTTTCAAAATCCATGAACTGTTTTTTGAAACTCTTGAACCTTTTTCAAAATCAATGAACTTATTTTTTCAAATTTGATCAACTTTTTCATTTTTTTTAGAAATTTTTCTCAAAATCAATGAACATTTTTTCAACGTTGATGAAGTTTTTTCAAAATTGATGAACTTTCTCCAAATCCGATGAACTTTTTTCAAATTCATGAAATCTTTTATTCAAATCGATGAACTTTTTGCAAATTGATGAACTTTTTTATTCAAATCGATGAACTACTTTCATTTTTCGATGAACTCTTTTGAATCTGCGAACTTGTTTTTGAATACAGTAACTCTTTTCAATTTAGATGAACTTTTTCGAAATCCGATGAACTTTTTTTATTCAATTTGATGAACTAATTTTATTGTTCAATGGACATTTTTCAAAAATCGTTGAACTCTTTTGAATCTGTGAACTTTATTTTGAATACATGAACTTTTTTTATTTGGTGAACTATTTTTTGAATACGCGAACTTTTTTGCATGTGCATGAACTTCATTTGTAATATGTGCACATGTTTTTAAATAATTGGAAAATCTAAACGCTATAGTGTAATGCGAAATTAATAGTCTGTATATGTTTCTATTCTTTAAAACTTCGCGCTCTAAATAATCACTACAGTTTGGCTGGTTAAGTGGTTAGCCTCGCTCTTTGAATGTGCTAGTGCACGAGATCGATCCCGATCGAGAGTAGTTTTTTCGGCAGCCTTTTTCCATGCCGCGCCATTGTGGGCCGGCCCATCCAGCCGCGGGTGCAGGCGCCGGTTAGCTTGCGCGGCGCTGAAGGCGTTGACTAGGAGTTCCCCCACTTACTGGGCACTGCTGAGGCGGGGCACCAAGTGAAGGGTGGGCTCCTTCTGGATATTGTACCCCCGCCAAGGTGCAGCCATCCTCAAGTTGCTTACCAGCAAGGATCGGATGCCGCTGGTCCGGTGGATTGCCTCCTTCTCCTAGATATTCACCTCGATGTTGCCAATGTTGTTAGACGACTCAACATCCAAGGTGATGGTCTAGCGGCGAGGGTCTTGACGGACATATGCGTACCACCAAGGAGGTAGAGAACCATGTTAGGGGTGGACTATTATGCAACGGATGCGGACACCGTTGAGTTTCTTGTCGGCGACGACGTATCCACAATTCATTCAACGGGCAATGGAGAGCGATATCACTTTAGTGACGAACAATACCAATGTAGACAAATGAGAGCTCGGTGAGTAACTTAAAAATTATGGTATGTCTAGCTATGTATAACATGATTAAAACTTTCACTAAATATCTTGATTAATTGTGGTATCCATTTTCCACAATAAGAGCAATTTCAATGGGGCGACCCATTTCGTCCGTCGATGTGCGTTTGGGTCGGCACAGATGATAACCCACAAGTATAGGGGATCGCAACAGTTTTCGAGGACAGAGTATTCAACCCAAATTTATTGATTCGACACAAAGGGAGCCAGAGAATATTCTCAAGTATTAGCAGCTGAGTTGTCAATTCAACCACACCTGGATAACTTAATATCTGCAGCAAAGTGTTTAGTAGCAAAGTAATATGATAGGAGTGGTAACGGTAGCAAAAGGTAACGGTAGCAAAAGTAATGTTTTGGCATTTTGTAGTGATTGTAACAATAGCAACGGAAAAGTAAATAAGCGAAGAACAATATATGGAAAGCTCGTAGGCAATGGATTAGTGATAGAGAATTATGCCGGATCTGGTTCATCATGTAACAGTCATAACATAGGGTGACACGGAACTAGCTCCAATTCATCAATGAATGTAGGCATGTATTCCGAATATAGTCATACGTGCTTATGGAAAAGAACTTGCATGACATCTTTTGTCCTACCCTCCCATGGCAGCGGGGTCCTAGCGGAAACTAAGGGATATTAAGGCCTCCTTTTAATAGAGTACCGGACTTGCATGACATCACTTCGGGGTTGCCGGATCATAACACATAGTAGGTGACTATAGACTTTCAAGATAGGATCAAGAACTCACATATATTCATGAAAACATAATAGGTTCAGATCTGAAATCATGGCACTCCGGCCCTAGTGACAAGCATTAAGCATAGCAAAGTCATAGCAACATCAATCTCAGAACATAGTGGATACTAGGGATCAAACCCTAACAAAACTAACTCGATTACATGATAAATCTCATCCAACCCATCACCGTCCAGCAAGCCTATGATGGAATGACTCACGCACGGCGGTGAGCATCATGAAATTGGTGATGGAGGATGGTTTATGATGATGATGGCGACGGATTCCCCTCTCCGGAGCCTCGAACGGACTCCAGATCAGCCCTCCCGAGAGAGTTTAGAGCTTGACGGCGGCTCCGTATCGTAAAACGCGATGAATCCTTCTCCTTGATTTTTTTTTTCTCCGAACACGAATATATAGAGTTGGAGTTGAGGTCGGAGGAGCTCCCGGGGGGCCACGAGGTAGGGGGAGCGCCCCCCACCCTCGTGGCTAGGCTGTGGGCCCCCTGGTCTTGATCTTCTGCTAGTATTTTTTATTATTTCCAAAAATAGTCTCCGTGAAGTTTCAGGTCATTCCGAGAACTTTTGTTTCTGCACATAAATAACACCATGGCAATTCTGCTGAAAACAGCGTCAGCCCGGGCTAGTTCCATTCAAATCATGCAAGTTAGAGTCCGAAACAATGGCAAAAGTGTTTGGAAAAGTAGATACGACAGAGACGTATCAACTCCCCCAAGCATAAACCTTTGCTTGTCCTCAAGCAATTCAGTTGACAAACTGAAAGTGATAAAGAGAAACTTTTACAAACTCTGTTTGCTCTTGTTGTTGTAAATATGTAAAGCCAGCATTCAAGTTTTCAGCAAAGGTTATGAACTAACCATATTCACAATAACTCTTAGGTCTCATGTTTACTCATACCAATGGCATAATCAACTAGCGAGCAATAATAATAAATCTCGGATGACAACACTTCCTCAAAACAATCATAATATGATATAACAAGATGGTATCTCACTAGCCCTTTCTAAGACCGCAAAACATAAACGCGGAGCACCTTTAAAGATCAAGGACTGACTAGACATTGTAATTCATGGTAAAAGAGATCTAGTCAAGTCATACTCAATGTAAACTAACAATAATGAATGCAAATGACAGAGGTGCTCTCCAACTGGTGCTTTTTAATAAGAGGATGATGACTCAACATAAAAGTAAATAGATAGGCCCTTCATAGAGGGAAGAAGGGATTTGTAGAGGTGCCAGAGCTCGGTTTTGAAATGGAGATGAATAATATTTTGAAGATATACTTTCATTGTCAACATAACAACCAAGAGATGGTGATATCTTCCATGCTACACACATTATAGGCAGTTCCCAAACAGAATGGTAAATTTTATACTCCCCCTCCACCAACAAGCATCAATCCATGGCTTGCTCGAAACAACGAGTGCCTCCAATTAACAAGAGTCCCAGGGGGGTTTTGTGTGCAATTATTTTGATTTGATTTGCATAAAGCATGGGACTGGGCATCCCGGTGACTAGTCTTTTTCTCGTGAGTGAGGAGCGGAGTCCACTCCTCTTGAGAATAACCCACCTAACATGGAAGATACAGGCAGCCCTAGTTAATACATGAGCTATTTGAGCATACAAAACATGATATTTATTTGAAGGTTTAGAGTTTGGCACATACAAATATACTTGGAACGGCAGGTAGATACCGTATATAGGTAGGTATGTTGGACTCATATGGAACAACTTTGGGGTTTATGGGATTGGATGCACAAGCAGTATTCCCGCTTAGTACAGGTGAAGGCTAGAAAAAGACTGGGAAGCGGCCACATGAGAGCGACAACAGTCATGAACATGCATTAAAATTAATCAACATAGAATGCAAGCATGAGTAGGATATAATGCACCATGAACATAAATATCTTAGAGGCTATGTTGATTTTGTTTCAACTACATGCGTGAACATGTGCCAAGTCAAGCCACTCAAATCGTTCAAAAGAGGATACCACCCTATAATACCACATCACAACCATTTTAATAGCATGTTGGCACGCAAGGTAAACCATTATAAGCTCCTAGCTAATTAAGCATGGCATAAGCAACTATAATCTCTAATTGTCATTGCAAACATGTTTATTCATAATAGGCTGAATCAGGAACGATGAACTAATCATATTTACGAAAACAAGAGAGGTCGAGTTCATACCAGCTTCTCCCATCTCAATCAGTCCATCATATATCGTCATAATTGCCTTTCACTCGCACAACCAAACGATATGAATAATAGCAATAGTGCACGTGCATTGGATTAAGCTGGAATCTGCAAGCATTCAATAAATAGGAGAAGACAAGGGAATATGGGTTCTTTTGTCAAATCAACAATAATGCATATGAGAGCCACTTTAACATTTTCATTATGGTATTCTCCTATCGACCCCCAAAGAAAAGAAATAAAATTATTTACACGGGAAAGCTCCCAACAAGCAAAAGAAGAACAGGAAATCTTTTTAGGTTTTCTTTTTAATTACTACTACAAGCATGGAAATTAAAACTAGCTAAAACCTACAACTATTTTTTTGTTTTTCTTAAGGTTTATCAAACACACAAGAAGAAAGCATAAAAGGAAATAAACTAGCATGGATAATACAATGAAAAAGTGTGAGCACCGACATCTAGCAATGAGTGTGTGAACATGAATGTAATGTCGGTGGGAAATACGTACTCCCCCAAGCTTAGGCTTTTGGCCTAAGTTGGTCTAATGCCACGGATGGCCTGCCGGATATCCAAGGTTGTAGTTGGGGTCGTACTGCGATGAAGCCTCGGATTGCCACTGGTTTGCAATCACCTCCGGGTCCCACTTGTAATCAGACTGTCGTGGAGGATCAAATTGTGATTCCTGCACTGGCTCTGTGGCTGCTGTAGGTTTCCGGTAGGCATGAATGGCCTCCAATGGAACAAGGTACTTGCCTGTTGATAAATCAAACAAGGAAGGAGCAGGCAAGGTAATAATCTCAGGATGATTTTTACCAAATATTAATTTGTACTTAAGAGCCTTTTCCATATTCTTAGCAATAAAATCATGTGCTACTATACTCTTATAATCTAAATAAGCAGGAGGCAGCAATTTTTCTTCCTTCTCATAATGCCTAATAGGTATGTTAAAATGTGCAGCTAGGCGCGAGGCGAAGATGCCTCCAAAGACGGGGCCCTTAGTACGGTTAAGATTTAACCGCTTTGCAATAATAACACCCACGCTGAATGTATCATCACGAAATAAGGCATGGCACAAAATAACAATATCAGGGGCACTCAGGTTTCCACAGTTTCCGCGCCCAATTAAGCATCTACTAGCAAATATAGCAAAGTAACGTAGAACAGGAAAGTGTATGCTAGTAGTTCGTGTGTCGGAAACCTTCCTCGTTTCCCCTACAGTCATGGTATCAATAAACCTATCCACATCGTCACGATGTGGTTCCTCTATGATGCCCTCAAAAGGGATCAAACAAACCCGACAAAAATCACGAAGTGACATCTCCTTATGCTCATCATATAAATAAAACTCCACCATAGGTGGTGAGCTCCTAGCATGGAAATGAAAGTTTTGCACAAAGATATTGGTGAGTAAGAGATATTGTTCGCGTTGGTCGTGGAGGAAGGCGGTGAGGCCTGCATTCTCAGCCAATTCATAGAAATCATCATAAATCCCGGCTGCTCTCAAGAAATCATCACAAGGCCATTCACACGGCCGGACCTCCGCGGTACGAGGGAGATTATACTTGGGTCTCTTATCCTCCTCACTTTGCTTATCCTTCAATCTTTGGCTCGATGAGCCCCTCAAAAATCTCTTCATTATTTTCTGAAAAATTCTGAAATTTTAGTAACTTCAAATAAAAGTGAACCAAACTCAACAAAATTGATAGAAACTACTCCTACAAGTGCCTAGAGCCTATATCATGCATTAGAAACACTTGGAACCATATAAATTTGACATGCAAGCTCAAGAACATGGTCACCTAGGCAGCACAAATTTGCAATGAATAAAGCACTAGAACAAAAACTAATTGGACCAATGGAGGAGTCACGTACCAAGGAACAATCCCCCAAAGCAGTTTTGTGAGAGGTGCTTTGAGCAAGGAGATCGAAAATCGTAGCAAAATGAGCTAGAACTCGTGCTTGAGGTGGATAATGGTGTTTGTGGGAGGAAGAATGAGTGTGTGGGTGCAGGAATAAGTGGAGGAGGGCCACCATGGGCCCACGAGGCAGGGGGCACGCCCAAGGGGGTAGGGCACGCCCTCCACCCTCGTGGCCAGGTGGATGCCCCCCTGCTGTGTTCTTAGTGTCAAATATTCTCAAATATTCCAAAAAAAATCATATTTAAATATTAGGGCATTTGGAGAACTTTTATTTTAGGGGTATTTTTATATTGCACGGATAATCAAAAAACAGACAGAAAATACTATTTTTTCTTTATTTAATATAAATAACAGAAAGTAGAAAGAGGTTACAGGGAGTTGTGTTTTCTAAATTCATCCATCTCATGATCATCAAAAGGAATCCATTAACAAGGTTGATCAAGTCTTGTTAACAAACTCATTCCGAATAACATGGAACCGGAGAATTTTCAAATAACACTAGGTTACCTCAACGGGGATATGCACATCCCCAACAATAAGAATAACATAGTTCTTCTTGACAATAGGAAGAGGAAATTCAAAACCTCCAAAAATAATCGATGGAATTTTTCCAATAGAATTGATACTGTGGACTTGAGGTTGTTTCCTCGGAAAGTGTACCGTATGCTCATTACCATTAACATGAAAAGTGACATTGCCTTTGGTGCAATCAATAACAGCCCCTACAGTATTCAAAAAGGGTCTTCCAAGAATAATAGACATACTATTGTCCTCGGGAATATCAAGAATAACAAAGTCCGTTAAAATAGTAACGTTAGCAACCACAACAGGCACATCCTCACAAATACCGACAGGTATAGCAGTTGATTTACACTACAAAAAAAAGACACATCAGTGACATTTTGGGCCGAATGAAAAAAAATTCTGTCATACATATGACACTTCTATGACGATAATTGTGACAAAACCCGGTATCATCATAGATGTGGTCGGCTCCTACTTCTATGACAAAAAATCATGACTAAAAATAGGCTTTTCATCCTGGGCGGGCCGGAGACGCACCTGTATGACATTCTTTGGGCCGTCCATGACGAAAAAAATTATGGTAGAAGCAAGGGGGAGGAAAATTTCAGGGAGTTCCCGGTTACGGTGGGAGGTCGAGGGCCGAGCGATGCGCGTTTCTCTCGTACACGTACGCGCGTGTGTGCGAGGCGTTGGCTTTAACTGAACCCGAGCGAGGCATTGGGCTCTAACTGAAACCTAGCGATTGCACTGCAGGCTACGCGTTACTGAACCCGAGCGATCGATCGATGGCTGTTAACTGAACCCGATCGAGCGATTCCTTCGCTACTGCTGCTAACTGAAGCCGAACGATGGGATGAACAGTCAGCGTTGCGGGGGTTTGGATGAACAGTGAGCGGTGGCGTTGCCTCTGGATGAACAGTACCCCGTGGTCTGGTGGAGGGATGGATAAATAGTAGACGGTGGAGGGGTGCCCGTGGAGGGGTGGATGAGCAGGACCCCGTGGTGTAGAGGGTTGGATGAACAGTAGACGGTGGAGGGGTGGTTGAACAGGACCCCGTGGTGTGGAGGGCTGGATGAATAGTAGATGGTGGAGGGGTGCCCATGGAGGGGTGGTTGAATAGGACCCCGTGGTGTGGAGGGCTGGATGAACAGTAGACGGTGAAGGGGTGGTTGAACAGTAGCCGATGGAGTAGCGTGCGGTGGAGGCTGGATGAACAGGAGCCCGTGGAGGCTGGATGAACAAGATCCCGTGGAGGCTGGAGGAGGTCGACGGTGGAGATGAACAGTATCCCATGGAGTCCTGTTTGGCGGTACGCCACACCCCTCCCGATGAACAGGACCCCCGTTTCGACCGTAGCGCTCCAACACAAGTCCGTTTCGTCCGTTTTGCGGTACGCCACACCCCTCCCGATCAACAGGACCCCCGTTTCGACCGTAGGAGGTCTGTTTCCTCCGTTTTGTGGTACGCCAGACCCCTCCCGATGAACAGGATCCCGTTTCGAACGTGGCCGGTCGAACACAAGGACGTTTCCTCCGTTCTGCGGTATGCCAGGCCTTGTTTCCATTGCCTGTTCCGTCCAAGCCCTCCCGATGAACACGACGCATTCCGGTGGCTCCCCATGAACACGACGCATTCCATTGCCTCCCCATGAACACGACGCATTCCGTTGCCTCCCCATGAACACGACGACGACGCTATTTCTCCGTTTCAACCCAGCCATGTACACGAGCCCTGGCCGTACGTATGCGCGAGTAGGCGTTCGAGACCCCGCCCGTATGTACACATACGTGGCCGTATTTTCTTTCTTGCACCCTGGCTGTTGTATGTACATGTAAATGCTACGTGCGCGCCTCTACTATGACACGTGCGCGCCTCTACTACGACACGTGCGCGCCTCTACATCGACCAGTATGTACGTACACGTTCGCGCCAGAATGACAACGCTACGTACGCTTCGACCAGGTGGGTCCCGACTGTCAGGCACTTCCTTGCCTGCGAAGATGTAGCTGGTCGGTCCCAGCAGTCAGGGGGCGAATCGTTTTTTTTGCCCGGACGCACTTCCTTGCGTGCGAAGATGTAGCTGGTGGGTCCCAGCAGTCAGGGGGAAACGTTTTTTTTCACGAAATACAGTGGCCTGTCCGGTGGGTCCCAGCTGTCAGGTGGAGGAATCATTATTTTCCGCGTAATAAGGAGGCACTTCCTTGCTGCGGCCGTGGACCCAGTTGTCAGCCTCTCCACGTACAGTCCATGTCCGATGGAAGTCATTCCTTGACCACGTTGACCACGCCGCGCCAAGAGCACCAGGGCGATGGACGACGGCGAGGCCTAGGAAGGGGACGACACGGAGGCAGGGAAGACTCGGCAGTTGTTTCCCACGCGGAGGGGGGTACGACTGTACGAGGGTTTACTGGTTCGTCTGCCGTCGCCGGAGAATAACAGCAGGTGTGGGTGAGTAGAGGGATGGCTAGGCCAGCAATGGGAGTACGATCGGGCGGTGAGGCCTGCGCGGCAGCACAGCTGGCCGCGAGGAGGAGGGAGCAGGCAGTCCCGCCGGCGCTTGTTTGAGCGGCTAGAGCAGGAAGAGCGGAGATTGAAGAAGCACGACGGCCGTTGGATGGACATCCAACAGTCGGTGCTCGTGCGTCAACCTTTTTTAGGAAAGCTTCAAATCTGTGGAAAACAGCATACAACCCATCTGCCATTATTTCTAATAATTTACAGCCCATTTGCTAATTCTTAAGGTTTTTTGGAGCCCATATTCTTTTTGTTAGCATTACAGCCCATATTGTGGCAACGGTTAAACAATTATACGAAATTTTGCATATTTTGGTGCGGTCCAAACTGTTTTTAATCCCGAAATTTCGACTCACATTCAAACTGATTTTAAAAATAAATGTATATCAATATAAAATCCAACAAATTCTCCATGCATAAAAATTAATGTAATTTAAAAACTTGAAATGAAAAAAAAAGATATTTGAAACTAATTGCCGGTTTGATGTGTTTTAAAAATGTACAACCCATTTCTCATTACTGATGGGCCATTTTCTCGGCTAGCCAAATGAAAGCTCTCCTCGTCTTGAAAGATTTACAGCCCAACAGGCCTGATAAAGCGACTTACTTGGAAAATCACAAAAAAACTGGGTTGTGGCCGTGGACCCAGCTGTCAGCTGTCGGGGGACTAACCCACGAGCACCTATGGGACCGGCGGACCGAGTCCCTTTCGGTTCGGCGGGGGCGAGGGTAGCACGAAGAGCGGATCGAGGCGAAGCACAGGAGCAGTTTACCCAGGTTCGGGCCGCACGGATGCGTAAAACCCTACTCCTGCTTTGTGGTTTGTATTGAGTTCTTGCTCGGGAGCGTGGAGTGCTACAGCACACCCCAGCAGCTAACGAGACCGAGCGTGAGTGTTTTCCTCCTCCCTCTCTACGTTGCGCATGGGCCTCCTTTTATATGCTCAAAGGGGTCACCGACAGGTGGCAACGTAGACAAGGGTAAAAATGGAAAGGTGTTGTGGTTGGTACAGCTACCTGCTTCAGTGTATCATACCTAACCCTGACGGCAGGGGACAAAGGCATTAAATGCCTGTCTGCGTCGCTCAAATAGTGCAAAAGGGACCGTCAGGGACGCCACCGCTCGCCACGATGGCACTCTTGTCAGCGCCGCTTGCCACCGCGCACCGCTGGCTGCACAGCCTCCCGCCACGTATGCCTGGAAGGGTCCCAGAGCGACACGTTGGTGGATGTGCTGGAGCGCGGACACAGAGTGGTGGCTTGCCGCGGCAAGCGCCTTGCCGCGGTCGTTGTCTTGTCGCGTCCGGGAGCTTGTCGCTCACCAGGCCTTGCCGGGGCGTGTGGCGCGTCACGGCAAGTTCCTTGAGATGCCTTGGTTGGCCTTCCCGGCAAGCTCCTCTTGCCGGGGTCTTGTCTCCTTGGCTTGGATACTTTTTCCTTGAACGGCTCCAAAGGAACCACGGAGGACCTTGGCGGTCACCCGGCAAGCCTTGCCGCGGGATGCTGCGACTGCCCGTGCACAAGTTCGGGATACTAGGGTACCCCTACTCTAGTACACCGATAGGAGCCCCCGGGCCTGGGCCATAGACGGTGCCGAGCGCTGTTGGGCCAGGCCCAAAACAGGGCACGAGCACGCGCGGCCTGGATTACGCCGTATCTCTCCCCGTATCCACCGTGCCCTCCCCGAACGGCACGCGTTGAATGCGGCGTCGTGGGAGAGATCGTGGGTGGTTTCTTTATTCGGAAAGGCGGAACGTCCACCCCCTCCCTCTTTATAAGCACGGGAAAC
Source organism: Triticum urartu (assembly GCF_003073215.2). Lineage (NCBI taxonomy): Eukaryota > Viridiplantae > Streptophyta > Magnoliopsida > Poales > Poaceae > Triticum > Triticum urartu. The sequence goes on along the minus strand of NC_053028.1, from coordinate 629,090,943 downwards.
AGGGGTAGTTCGCCCATTCGCCGGTTGCTACTCCAATCTCGGAAACCTCCGCCGCTCCCTCGTCTTCCCAAAGCTGAAAGAGAGTAGGGCCCCGCCCCCCATCGCCACCAGCACCACCAACACCGTTGACCTCCTCCACCACTTCCGCCATGGCTCCGAGAGCCGACAAGGGGAAGGTTGTGAAGTCGACCGAGGCGCAGCGGCTTGTGGCGCTGCGAAAGGAGCGGGCAATCTCCCCCCCCCCCAAGCTCGCCGTGAGGGAGCTGAGGGAGAATTACTACCTCTTCTGGTCGACGGAGACGCGAGCGCATCCGCGCATGAAGGTACTTCCAGCCGCCGCTTGGAAAATGGCTCCAAACGGATATCCTTTCTTCGCCTTGTTCTTCTACCGCGGGCTCTGCCCGCCCTTCTCTGAGTTTTTCTGCGATATTATGAACACCTACGGGTTCCGCCTCCTTGACTTCACCCCCAATGTTGTTCTGACCATGGCAGTTTTCGCACATCTCTGTGAAAACTTTGTCGGAGTCTATCCCAATGTAGCCCTTTTTCGCCACTTCTTTATGCCCCGAGTAGAGAGAGGAGAGCCTTTATCCGGCGGAATCGCCTGGATCTCGAGGGCCGGCAAGAAGGACACTTATCTGGAGGGAGAGTTCCGCGGCAAGTGGGAGGAATGGAGAGCAGACTGGTGCTGGATTGTCGAGGAGAACCCGCAGCCGTTTACCGCCCGGCGCCAAGCCCCGGTAGCACGCGGCAGCGATTGGAGTGACGTGGCCCCGGAAGATGATAGGCTTAAGATTGCCGTCACCCGGATCCAATGCCTCAGGCATGCCGGGCTCAGTGTAGGTGCTGTTGGCGCAGATTTTCTTCACCGCCGCATCGCCCCCTTGCAGGAACGGAGGAGACCCGCCTGGGAATTCAAGAATGCGGCGGATATCATGAGGCTGCGTCCGGGCCTCAACTTCAACTTCACTGTTCTGGAGCTTAACGCGATGCTCCAGGAGCTGTTCAAGTACGACCCTCAACATCCCGAAGTGTTCAGGTTGCCGAAGGGTGTCGTTCCGCTGTGCAACAACTCCGCGCTCGACCGCATCCATGCAATGATGCCGCTGTGCGATTCGCATGGAATTGTCCCAACCTGGCAAGAGCCTGCAGACGACGTCATGCAGCAGTTCTTTGACGGCTTGGTAGAAGTGCCGGTCCGCTCCGATGAAAAGGATAGCCTCACCCGCGACACCATCGATGCGGAGATGACACGCATCGCCACTAGGCTGGAAGAGGCGGCGGAAGCCGCAGCCGCGGGCGAATTTGGATTCACCGTGGAGGAGGCAGAGGCAGCAGAGGCGGCAAGCCGTACCGAGCGAGAGGGGCTTGCTGGCGGGGAAGAGCTTGCCGGTCATGACGTCGAGCCGAGCGAGCCCGCCGAGGATACGAGCGGCTCGTTGGAGATCAACTCCTCTTCCTCAGACAGCTCGCCGCAAGCAAAGCCTCCATCTCCACCAAGAAGGCGTCTCCGCAAGGCCGGGGACATAGCGGGGCGGCGGGCGAGTGAACAGTCGCCGCGCCGCGCGACACGCTCCACGGCGGCAAGCACTGTTATTGCGGGAGCACCTCACGCTGCTGCGGCAACTGGAGCGGGGTCCACCCGGACCACCGCCTCTGCTCCTGCCGCTTCTCACGCCGCGGCGGCAGCCGGAGCGGGGTCGTCTCAGACCACCGCCACTGTTCCCGCCAAGCAGCCAAGGGAAACTACTCCTCCGCCTCCTCGCGTCGGACGTGAGCCGGACTTCGACTTCTCCGCGTTCAGCTCCGACGAGGAAGAAGAAGAGTAAGATTCTCTTGTTGTACTTGTAGTTCTTCAATTCTTGCTGTTTTGTCTTGTATCTCATTTGCTTTACTCTGAACTTATTCCTTTTCAGGACTCTGGCCCAGAGAGCAGCGAAGAGAGCCAAGGTCCCGGTGATTGTCATCGAGGACGAACCCACCGCGACAGCAGGGGGTGCGTCCGAGACAACCTTGCCGGACCCGGCAACTGTTCTCTAGAGCAGCCCCCAGCGTAAGTATATGGTTCGCTTTCCGCTGTTAGGCGCGCATGGATACTCTTTCTTTGCTGACATCTGACTGTTGGTTTGTGTAGGAGCAGAGCAGCCCCACCAGGAGCGCCCGGAGGCCGCCCCCGAAATGCCAAGGGAGAGTCCTCCGGTAAGGGAGAGTTCTCCGGCAAGGGACAGCACCAGTGTTCCCCTGGCGACGGAGACTACGACTGCCGAACCCAGTACAGGTAATCTTTTCTTCAAAGCTTCCCTTGGGTTCTTCTTCTTTTTGGGTATTTGCTTGACTTTTCTCACTTTTCCGGCCATCAGACCCATCTGTTGCGGAGCCGATGGAGGCCGAGGTTGCTGCCGACGACGCCGCTGCCACTGAAGAAGCAGCCGGCGCTGATGATCCTGCCGGCGATGAGGCCACCAAAGCTGCCGCCGCAGCAGCTGGCGAGGGGTCTGGTGATCACACTGACGGCCCTGAGGCTGCAGGAGCGCCAGGCGCTACGTCGACCGCCGATCCGTCCGCCGCTGCCGCAGCGCCAGGCTCCGAAGAGCCCCAGCCAGGCGTCTACTTGAAGGCCGGCGATGGCGTCTTCATCAACCTCCCCTGGGCGTCAAGCTCTAGGGCGCTGGTCGAAGGAGAGAGCTTCGACGGAGAGGTGCTCGCCTCCGCTGGGCTGACGCTGGTTGACACGCCGAGCAGCAGCGGCAGCGAGCCTGAGGAGGAGCGGCTGCTGCGGAAGTTGTTGTCGCTCTACCGCGCGCGACAAGCCAAGCTGGAATCCCGCGAGGCGCTTGTTGCGAAGGCGGGAGCGGACATCGAGAAGTGCGCGAAGGAGCTCCGGGGTCTCAACCAGGAAGCTCTCCGGTCCTTGGCATAGGAGCGGGAGCAACTCGCCGAAGAGCAGAAGGCCTTCTTCTTTGAGAAGGCCGAAGTTGAAGAGCAACAGCGGCTTGCCGCTGAGAAGCTGTCTGTGCAGGAGGGCGAGCTGGTGCAGCGGAAAGTTAACCTCGACAGCTACGAGGAGGAGCTTGTCGCGCGTGAGCAAAAATTCGGCGGAGCCCTTAAGCAAGCAGAGGATGCTGCCGCAGTTGCCGAGGCCACCAAGAAGGATCTGGAGACGAAGGTGGCGCAGCTGGAGGCTGATCTCAAGGCAAGTGGTGAAGAGCTTAGTGCCGCCAAGGACTCCAACGCAGATCTTGAGTTGAAGCTGACCACTTTGACCAAGACGCTGGACGGCGCCAGGGAGCAGGAGGTGGCCTTGAAGGAGGAGATCAAGGGCGACAAGGCGCTGCTGGCGAGTGCTGCCGCCGCCCAGAATGCTTTTAGGGAGAATGTGGAGCACTGGACGGAGGGTCTCGTGAATGTTGCCGCAGACATTGACAGGGAGCTGGCGCAGCTGGGGATGGGGGATCTCGGGTATCCCTCCGACGAGAACCTCCAACCCAGCGCCAAGCTCATCTTGTTCTTCAAAGGCGTGGCGACGGCCCTCCAGCGGCTCCGGGAGAAGATCCCAAAGCAGCTGGCCGACGAGTCGCGCAAGATCTACGCGGGAGCTCTTCAAAAGGTGTTGGTGAAGGTGGCCTTCCGCAACCCGGGCCTCAACCTCACCAACGTCCTCAAGACCCTGCCGCCGGATGCTGATCTGGAGGCGCTCAAGACCCTTGTCGCACCCATTGTGGATAAGGTGAGCGGGATCAAGAGGATTGAGGGCGATCGCGTAGACTAGGCCGCCCGTTTTCTTCTTTTCTTGTCGCTGCTGGTCATGTTATGAGAACAATCTGTCAGAGCCGCGACAAGCTACCTTGTAATATAACTCTATTTCAGGTAATGACTGCAATGTTATTCCCTTTACTTGATTCCTCCCTTTGTATGTTTTTGCCCTACGCTTTTAGGAAACTTGCCGGTGCAGGCACCTTAGCCGCGAGCGCTGAGTGCGGGACGTCAGCAGCCTGCTGGCGGTGCCGCTACCGACAAGAAACCTTGTCGCAACTAGTCGCAGCTCACTTAAGTTGTTGAGCGGACTCGAAACAAAGTAAGGGCGCAACTAGCTACGAGTTGGTTCCTCCGCGCATAGGTTTTCCATACAAAGTGCGGTCGTTCAAGGGAGATAACTTAAAAATTTTAAAAATCTGATTGCTCAAACTTTGGCAACTTAGCTTTTCTGTTGTTTGCTTCCCGGTAAGGCGAAACTTTCTTGAACGACGCCTGGTCCATACCATTATCTTCTCCTTTCCCCCCGGCCAACTTGTGGGCGAGGGAACCTTCCTTTCCTTGAGAAAAAAGAAAGAGGAGAAAATAAAGATATGGAGCCTTATGGCTCGTTGTTGCTTACCGGGGGGTAGGTGCTGCACAAAGTGTCAGATAACACATGCAAAAAATAGAAAGCATGAAATTGACAAGATGTGCGGAGCATATGAGCTTTATGCACGGGGTCTGCGCCCGGCTTTGTACAAAGGATTACATGCAACAGCGGCAAGACTTGTACAAAAGGTGGTTGCCGGAACGGGTTCCGGCAACCGCGCCTTACGGGTAAAACTTATGAAGATGCCCGATGTTCCAGGAGTTGCTCACCGGAATGGCATCTTCGGTCTCAAGGCGGACAGCGCCAGGCCTAGTGACTCGTTTCACCCGGTAAGGGCCTTCCCACTTCGGCGTCAACTTGTTGGAAATCCTGGCGGACTGAACACGCCGAAGAACAAGGTCGCCTTCCTCGAGACTTCTAGCGTTAACTTTGCGGCTATGGTAGCGGCGCAAAGCTTGCTGGTAGCGAGCAGCTCGTACAGCAGCCTGAAGACGGTCTTCCTCAAGGAGCAGCGCGTCATCTTGTCACAGCTGCTCTTGCTCAAGCTCATCATAAGCGAGCACTCGAGGTGACCCGTATACGAGTTCCGTGGGGAGAACTGCCTCTGCTCCATAGACTAGGGTGAAAGGTGTCTGGCCAGTGGCTCGATTTGGCGTCGTCCTGATCGACCAAAGAACCACTGGCAGCTCCTCGATCCAGTTTCTTCCGCACTTGTGCAGCCTGTCAAAAGTCCTGGTCTTGAGCCCACGCAGCACTTCAGCATTTGCCCTCTCCGCTTGACCGTTGCTTCTCGGGTGAGCAACAGAAGCGAAGCAGACCTTGGCGCCAAGATCTTGGACGTACTGCATGAAGGTGCGGCTCGTGAATTGCTTACCGTTGTCGGTGATTATCCTGTTAGGGATCCCGAAGCGGCAAACAATCGACCTGAAGAACTTGACTGCTGACTGTGCTGTCACCTTCCTCACTGCTTCCACTTCCGGCCACTTTGTGAACTTGTCGATTGCGACGTACAAGTACTCAAAGCCCCCGACTGCTCGGGGAAAGGGGCCGAGGATGTCGAGCCCCCAGACCGAAAATGGCCAGGATAAAGGGATCGTCTGGAGAGCTTGAGCTGGTTGGTGTATCTGCTTGGAATGGAACTGGCACGCTTCACACTTGGTTACTTGTGCAGTTGCATCCTGGAGGGCTGTCGGCCAAAAGAAATCTTGCCGGAATGCTTTGCCGGCAAGTGCTCTTGCGCCATGTGGTGAACACATATGCCTCCATGTATCTCTGCCAACAGCTTCTGTCCATCTTCCCGGTGAATACACTTCAATTTCACACCGTTGAGTCTTCTTCTGTACAGTGTGTTGTCGACAAACTGGTACATACTTGACTGCTGGGCTACTCTTTCCGCTTCTTCTTGCTCTTCAGGAAGTTCTCCTGTCTGAAGGAAACGGACAGTCTGATGTGCCCATGTTGGAGCTTGTGGCTCGACAACAAGGACTAAAGGCACATCTGCTGCTGCGGGAACATCCGCTTCTACGGTGAGAACCTGCGGCTCAGCCGGAGCTTGACGTTCCCCGGCAAGCTTGCCGGAGCAAAACTTGTCGGGAGTTTGTGCTTCAACGGAACAAACCCTAGGGCTTGCCGGAGCAGACTGCTCCTCAGCGCTCTTGGTGTTGATCTTAGGGACCTTCTTGGCGGCGGCTTCGGGAAGCTCTGCCGGAAAATAGTCACCAGAAATCAACTTCCTCTTCTTGCTCTGTCCAGTTGATGGCGTTACAGACGGTTGAGTCAGCTTGAGCACAAAGATCCCTGGTTCCACAGGTAACTTAAGTGCGGCGCACTTTGATAGGCCATCGGCAATGGCGTTCTGAGCTCTTGGAACATGCTCCATCTGTAGGCCGTCAAAGTGCTCTTCTAGCTTTCTCACTTTGTCGACGTAGGCTTCCATCAACGGACTCTGATAGCTCTTGTTCACTTGGTGGACGACAAGCTGCGAGTCACCCCTGACAATGAGCTTCTTGATCCCAAGGTCTGTCGCGATCCTGAGACCGGCAAGCAAGCCTTCATACTCTGCAGTATTGTTTGTTGCTTGCTCCTTGGGAAAGTGCATCTGGACTACGTACTTGAGGTGCTCTCCGGTGGGTGCGACAAGCAGCACGCCAGCGCCGGCGCCTTGCAGCGAAAAGGCACCATCAAAGTACATCAGCCACTCTTTGCTTGCTTCCTTGACGGGGATGCTCGTTTCTGGAATTTCTTCATCTGGTGTTGGCGTCCATTCTGCTACGAATTCCGCCAATGCTCTGCATTGGATAGTTGAAGTACTCTCAAACTTGAGGCCAAATCTTGACAGTTCCAGTGCCCACTCAACAATCCTGCCTGTCGCTTGTGGATTCTGTAGTATCCTCTTCAGCGGAAAACGAGTGACAACTGTGATCTCATGTGCTTGGAAGTAATGGCGCAGCTTTCTCGAGGCCATGAGAAGGCCGAAAAGCAATTTCTGCACGCCAGAGTACCTTGACCTAGCCCCCTGCAGAAGGGAACTGACAAAGTAAACTGGGCGCTATACCATTCTCTTCTGTATCTCCCCGCACGTCTGCGCAGATCCATCCTTGTCGGGACCAGAGCTTGTCGGGGAAGCCCCCTGCTTGTCGCTGGATGCGCCTGCCGTGGTGGCTGGCTCGTCATCTGCCTCTCTCTCTGCTACTAACGCAGCACTAACCACTTGATTGGTTGCCGCTATATACAGCAGCAACTTCTCTTGTGGCTTAGGTGCGACAAGTATTGGAGTGGAGGACAGGTATCTCTTCAAGTCTTGCAGCGCAGCCTCCGCTTCCGGAGTCCATTTCATTGGACCTGCCTTTTTCAATATTTTGAAAAATGGCAGGGCGCGCTCAGCAGACCTAGAGATAAACCTGCTGAGAGCAGCCACGCAACCGGCAAGTCTTTGTACATCCTTGACGCGCTTTGGTGCTTCAATCTGCTCAATGGCCTTGATCTTGTCGGGATTGGCTTCGATTCCCCGCTGAGACATGAAGAACCCGAGAAGCTTGCCGGAGGAGACTCCAAACACACACTTCTCGGGGTTGAGCTTGAGGCTGATCTTGCGCAGATTTGCAAAGGTCTTGTCTAAATCTTGAATCAGAGTTGCCCTACCTGGCGCGCCAAAGATGTCGGGGGACTAACCCACAAGCACCTATGGGACCGGCGGACCGAGTCCCTTTCGGTTCGGCGGGGGCGAGGGTAGCACGAAGAGCGGATCGAGGCGAAGCACACGAGCAGTTTACCCAGGTTCAGGCCGCACGGATGCATAAAACCCTACTCCTGCTTTGTGGTTTGTATTGAGTTCTTGCTCGGGAGCGTGGAGTGCTACAGCACACCCCAGCAGCTAACGAGACCGAGTGTGAGTGTTTTCCTCCTCCCTTCTACATTGCGCATGGGCCTCCTTTTATATGCTCAAGGGGTCACCGACAGGTGGCAACGTAGACAAGGGTAAAAATGGAAAGGTGTTGCGGTTGGTACAGCTACCTGCTACAGTGTATCATACCTAACCCTGACGGCAGGGGACAAAGGCATTAAATGCCTGTCTGCGTCGCTCAAATAGTGCAAAAGGGACCGTCAGGGACGCCACCGCTCGCCACGATGGCACTCTTGTCAGCGCCGCTTGCCACCGCGCACCGCTGGCTGCACAGCCTCCCGCCACGTACGCCTGGAAGGGTCCCAGAGCGACACGTTGGTGGATGTGCTGGAGCACGGACACAGAGTGGTGGCTTGCCGCGGCAAGCGCCTTGCCGCGGTCGTTGTCTTGTCGCGTCCGGGAGCTTGTCGCTCACCAGGCCTTGCCGGGGCACGTGGCGCGTCGCGGCAAGTTCCTTGAGATGCCTTGGTTGGCCTTCCCGGCAAGCTCCTCTTGCCGGGGTCTTGTCTCCTTGGCTTGGATACTTTGTCCTTGAACGGCTCCAAAGGAACCACGAAGGACCTTGGCGGTCACCCGGCAAGCCTTGCCGTGGGATGCTGCGACTGCCCGTGCACAAGTTCGGGATACTAGGGTACCCCTACTCTAGTACACCGACATCAGCCTCTCCGCGTACAGTACTCTTCTGATGGAAGTCGTTCCTTGACCACGTTGACCACGCCGCGCGGAGAGCACCACGGCGGTGGACGACGGCGAGGCCTAGGAAGGGGACGACGCGGCAGTGGAAGCCCGCGCGGAGAGGACTACGAGGGTTCACTGGTTCGGCTGCGGTGTGAGGCTGCCATCGTCGCAGGGCCTGGCCAGCGGTGGGAATAGTAGGGGCGGTGAGGCCTCTGCGACAGCACAGCCGGCCATGGGAGGCAGGAGCATGCGGAACGACCGGCGCTGCTTTGGGCGGCTGGAGCAAGAAGACCAGAGGTTGAAGAAGCACTACAGTCATTGGATGGACATCGTACGGTCACTGGAACTAGAATCGTTCATATTAACTAAGTTGACAAAGCCCTTCATCCCCGTCAACTTAGTAGGCCCACAAGTCAGCCTCCCAGCAAGGTGGGTCCCAGATAGCCAGGGGAGTATTCATTTTTTTGTGCGTAATAAGGAGGCACTTCTGGTGGGTCTGAGCTGACAGCGGGGGGGATGTTTTTTTTGCGAAATACGGTGGCCCGTCCGGTGGGTCCCAGCAGTCAGGGGGAAATGATTTTTTCGCAAAATATTGGTGGCCCGTCCGGTGGGTCCCTGCTGTCAGGTGGAGGAATAATTATTTTCCACGTAATAAGGAGGCACTTCCTTGCGGCTGTCGTGGAATCAGCTGTCAGCCTCTCCACGTACAGTACTCTTCCGATGGAAGTCGGTCGTTGACCACGTTGACCACGCCGCGCCGAGAGCACCAGGGCGGTGGACGACGGTGAGGACTAGGAAGGTGTGACGCCCCAAGACCAGAGCTTCAGATGCCTTCCTTGTTTTTCCGAGTTTCGTCATGTGTTTCATTTGTGCCTGCTCTTTTATTTTTGCATTGCATCATGTCATTTCTTTTCTTAACTCAACTAAATAAATGGCATGGATCTTTGATCCATTTAAATCGAGGGAGTTCACATGGTGAAATTCTCTTTATAACATATAAAAGTCTCCTACTATTTTTAGGGAGCTATTATAAAGTATTCCAATTATTTGGATTTACCGCAAACACACTTGCAAAATATCCCAATGCCTTTGTTATCTTAAGTCTTGGACTCCAACCTTGTCATATATTCGTTCATCTTATTCCGGTGCTCCACCAAAAATCTGAACATTTTTGGACACCTCTAATTCCTAGCCCTTGTTCAAACCATTTGAATTAAATTCAAATGACTTTGAATTAAATCCTTGCTATCATACCTCTCCTATTTTTCTTGGAACCAGCGCATTTTTGCGAGTCCGGGAAATTTATTCCCGTGCCCATACTCTTTCTCTACCTTTTTCTTTTCTTCCCTTTTCTTCCTCTTTTTCTGTTGTTTTTGAATAAGACCAAATAGAGGGAGAGAAGAGCCCAGCCTCTTAGGCCTACCAGGCCTGCCCTTTTGCCTTAAGGCCCAGCTGACCCCCTCCTCTCTACAGGGCCGTCCCCAAGGCCACCTCCCCCGCAGGCCCACCTAATCCCTAGCCCAGTCCAGCCTCTTGCTAACCCTAGCCCGACACCCTCTCCCTCGTTTCCCTCCAGTGCGCCGCCACCACCCACGACAACACGAGCCCCGCTCGATCCCCTCGCGCACCTCATCTCCCTCGAACCCCCTCCTCCTCCTTCGTCCCTTTTCCCTCGCACCGCCAGTAGCTCCCTCGACCTACCCGCGCCCCTGCCGGCCCTCCTCCGACCTCATCCTCACGAGCACGGCTGCCGGGACGCCACTTTGCTGGTCCCCGTTGCTCTGCCTCTCCAGGAGCCAGCAGGCGCGCCGCCGCCTCGCCAGGAGAACGCTGCATCATTGGAGTACGCCGAGCGCCACCTACCCCGTTCGGCTCCCTCACCGAAGGCCGCCACCGCGACCCTGCCGGCGCCCGCCGTTCTCCACGAGCAGCCAAGCCCCGCCATGGCCGCGCCCCTGCTGCTGAGGCCCTGCTGCCAAGTTCCTTCTGCGACCTCGAGCCCCAAGCACCACCTCGTCACCCTGCTTCATCCAGCCGCCGCGTCACCATGCTCCAGCACCGCTTCGAGCTCGTCTTCCTCGACCTCCATGCCATCCCGGAGTCTCTCGCCGCCATGCCGAGTCCTGCTATTGCAGTTGTTTCGCTGTAGAGCTCCGCCGCGTCAAGTACCCCTGCTTTCGAGCGATAGGATGGGGTCCCGTGCCTGCGCTGACTTCCCTGTCGCAAGCCTCCATGCGGCTTCGTCGTTCTCCCGAGGTCCTTGTGCTACTTCTTTTCAGACCATCAAGACCGGCAAGGTCAACTACAGATATACCACGTACCACGACACACAGATGCCCGAACGAGTACCACGACAGACCGCCCAGTACCCCTTCGAATCCTTCAAGACCGTCAAGTGAACGACTACCATCGCTCCAAGATCCGAACGGCTACGACGACAAGTGTGACCCTTCGGATGCGCCAAGTTCGTCTACACAAAAACGCCAAGTACCACTCATGTCGGCAAGACCCGCAAGTCGGACCCCGAACGATCGACGTCTCGTGGACCATGTACAACTACCGTCGCAAGAACGGGTCCGGAAAGTCCGAAGACCCCAAGTACCACGACACCGATGACATGAACGTCTATGGAAACTCGTGCAACGATAAACATGTACCACTACCATCGCTGAGATCGCGAGAACCTCTACCGTCGACCCTAGAGCGTGCGAGAATGACTACTTCCACTACCGCCATCGCGAGAACGTCTACTTCCTCTACTTTGCACCGAACGAGAACTGTCCCGCTTGCACGCTTCGAAGGTATAACCTCGAGACGACATCCGTGAATGAATGCTTGCGATGTTTGAGATGCTCGTGTTTGCACCGTGTCCAAATTTGTCACTCGTTTCCTTGTCGCCAACTCGTGGGACACCCGGAATCCGGGACCGCCCCACCATCTTTTGCACGCCTCCGCACACTTCTCCTTTGCATCGGTATCTCAATCGAGTTACCGGAACCGGAACCCTGCCGTGGCACCGTTTTCGTTATCGTTGCCGTGGCACCCCTTTCTTTTCCACCACGGTGACAAATGCTTCATAATTCTCTTGTCAACTTTTAATAAAAATTGCATAAACTTGTTCATGTCATCCGCATCATGATAATAACATTTAGATGTTTAAAATTGTTGTTGCACCAAATTACTAATGCATATGGGGATTTACCGGATTCGTTGTTTGTTATATCCGGCCCCATTTAAATTGCTTAGATTGTGTAGTTTACTTTTGCTTCACCTCTTGCCATGTTTAACTACATTTAATATTGTTGGGTACATAACCAAGAGAGAACTAAATAAGTCATGTGGTGTTTCGTCAATATGCAACTCGTTGTATATTGAGCTCCACTTAATTTGTAGGATTGCTTGTGCACTTTGCCATGCCATGCATATTAAACCGGACATGCATCATACTTGGTTGTGCATCATGCCATGATTATGTGATGGTTGTTTATTATGTTGTTTGCTTCTTTCCGGGTTGTTTCCCTCGTTACCTTCGGTTCCGTTCCAGAGTTGTGAGGATCCGTTCGACTACGTCCTTTTGTCTTCTTCATGGACTCGTTCTTCTTCCTTGCGGGATCTCAGGTAAGATGACCATACCCTCGAAATCACTTCTATCTTTGCTTGCTAGTTTCTCACTCTATTGCTATGCCTATGCCGCATTACCTACCACTTGATATATCATGCCTCCCATATTGTCATGCCAAGCCTCTAACCCACCTTGTCCTAGCAAACCGTTGTTTGGCTATGTTACCGCTTTGGTCAGCCCCTCTTATAGCGTTGATAGTTGCAGGTGAAGCTGAAGTTTGTTCCTTGTTGGAACATGGATATTTGTTGGTATATCACAATATCTCTTATTTTAATTAATGCACCTATATACTTGGTAAATGGTGGAAGGCTCAGCCTTATGCCTGGTGTTTTGTTCCACTCTTGCCGCCCTAGTTTCCGTCATACCAGTGTTATGTTCCTTGATTTTGCGTTCCTTATGCGGTTGGGTTATAATGGGAACCCCTTGACAGTTCACCTTGAATAAAATTCCTCCAGCAAGGCCCGACCTTGGTTTTACCATTTGCCACCTAAGCCTTTTTCCCTTGGGTTCTGCAGACTCAAGGGTCGTCTTTATTTAAACCCCCGGGCTAGTGCTCCTCTGAGTGTTGGTCCAAACTAGAGCACCGTGCAGGGCCATCCCTTGGCAACTTGGGTTACGTCGGCTCCTGTACGCTTAGTTTATCCGGTGTGCCCTGAGAACGAGATATGTGCAGCTCCTATCAGGATTTGTCAGCACAACGGGTGGTCTTGTTTTACCATTGTCGAAATGTCTTGTAACCGGGATTCTGAGTCTGATCGGGTCTTCCTGGGAGAAGGAATATCCTTCGTTGACCGTGAGAGCTTGTGATGGGCTAAGTTGGGACCCCCTGCAGGGTTTTGAACTTTTGAAAGCCGTGCCTGCGGTTATGGGCAGATGGGAATTTGTTAATGTCCGGTTGTAGAAAACTTGACACTTAATTTAATTAAACTGCATCAACCGTGTGTGTAGCCGTGATGGTCTCTTCTCGGCGGGGTCTGGGAAGTGAACACGGTGTTGGAGTTATGCTTGAACATAAGTAGTTTTAGGATCACTTCTTGATCACTTCTAGCTCACGACCGTGCTTTGCCTTCTCTTCTCGCTCTCATTTGCGTAAGTTAGCCACCATATATGCTAGTTCTTGCTGCAGCTCCACCTCGCATACCTTTTCCTACCCATAAGCTTAAATAGTCTTGATCGTGAGGGTGTGAGATTGCTGAGTCCCCATGACTCACAAATTACTTCCAAAACCAGTTGCAGGTGTCGATGATACCGTGCAGGTGAAGCAACCAAGCTCAAGGAGGAGCTCGATGAAGGTCTTGTTCATCATGTTGTTTCGTTATAGTTGATCAGTAGTGGAGCCCAGTCAGGGCGATCGGGGATCTGTAGCATTAGGGGTAGTCTTCTTTTATTTGGTTCCGTAGTCGGACCTTGATTGTATCTGTTGATGTAATGCTTTATTCATGTATTGTGTGAAGTGGCGATTGTAAGCCAACTTTGTACCTCTTTCTTATTCGGTGCATGGGATGTGTAAAGATTACCCCTCTTGTGACATGCCTACAATGCGATTATGCCTCTAAGTCATGCTCCGACACATGGGAAATATAGCCGCATCGTGGGTGTTACAAGTTGGTATCAGAGCCTTCCCCGACCTAGGAGCCCCCTGCTTGATCGAATCGTTGGCGTTGTTGAGTCTAGAAAAATGTTTTGAGTCATCTAGGATTATATATATATCAGAGAGTAGGATTCTTTTTACTCCTCAGTCCCTTCATCGCTCTGGTGAGGCATCCTGACGTAGAGTTTTGACTCTTCTCTTCTCAAATTTCACTAAAAAAATGTAGGATCACGCGGGTATCTTGGAATCGTTCTGATGGTTTTGTGACGAGAACATTGTTCTTGGTGCCTCCTGGCATTTAGGGGTTGTGGCAGTGTCTCGGGGAGTTGAGCTCCGAGGTGTTGTCGTCACAATTTTATCGTTGCAGTTCTGGAATACCTGAGTTTCGCCGACATCGAAAATCTCTTTTATGCAGTTGTTGGTGAGATAACCTCGACGCCACCCAGTACTGGGGCGGGAGTTCGGGAGTATTGTCATAACTCGTATAACGGATGCTTTTCGAAGGTTGAGGTAAACGATTTCCGAAGGTTTCTTGGTTATGTGTTGAAGGATGGATACAGTTGGATGTAGGATTTGCTAGTTTTGGGTGAGATATTATGCTTCCCCTGTATCCCCAACACCTGATTGCATAACCGGAAAATTTCGGGTGTTTATAAGTGGGAATTCAAGTAGCTCTTAGGATATCTTTTCCGACAGATGTATGATATGATATTGGGGTTCGACGTCTAGTGGTCCGCCTATCCATGGTTGGTTTTACAGTCGTCTCATTGTGTCTTAAAGAGTCCTTGGCTATGCTGACTCGGGGACACTTTGTATGTCATGTGCACTGCCTTGTACATGATGGTGTTGTACGATCGAGCCCGTGTGGGCCCCACCACGAAAACTTCGGACGAAATCTCTATCATATGTTTGTTCCAGCTTATTTTCCAAGCCAATCCTTTGTTTTGTTTTCATTTGTGGTATTCGAGTTGCTTCAATGTCAAGTGTTGATTCCATACCTTTTCTAAGCGGTGTTCTCATATATCTATGTGAATGCTAATCCTTCTTGATCATCGAGATTGTCATCTAAATTCCTTCTCTACCGGTGTTTTTCTGTTCTAGTGGATCCGATCATTTCTACATCAGCAAGATCAATTATCAGTTCTTTGCAATGGTGTTTGTTTCATTCATCCCAAGTAGCCTTTGTTTTTCCCCCCCCCCCCCCCTTTTTTTTTTAGGACTCGGATTTCTTAATCAAGCATCCTTTTATTCATGTGAAGTCTCTTCATTCTTTTCAATCAATGTTCTTACCCGATGGTTCTCTTGAAGATGCTCTACTAGTTCATCATTCTTCATTCTTTTCCTTCTCCGATGGATTCAATTCAAGCCTTGGTATTGAGCATAGTCCTTTCATTTTGCCCAATGCTTTTCTTATGCCGGTGCACCTCTTAATCATTTACCTCTCGCTATTCTATTGTTCCAGAGTGATGAAGATATCTCAAAAGGCTCGTCTTGTCATTCAAGATCTGGTCAACCTATTTCGAGGTTGTTATCTCATTCAAGCCATTTAAATCAACCGGTGCAATCTCTCTTCAAAATCATTCAACGGTGTTTATTTTGAGTGGGCCCTAACCAACAGGTCTTTTCCCAGGATCTTACCTGACTCTTCTAATTTTTCCCGGAGTTACTCCCAAATTCTTGTCGAAGTTTGACGTAAGAATGGATTTTCATCAGTCAGATGTGTTTCTCCAAGATCTCTCAATTTCTTTTCATCGTTGGCTCAACCTCTTCGCTTTTGATTCTTCCGGAGTGTCTAAAAAATTCATGGTGGTGTCTCTCATCGTCATTCTCAACATTTGAAGACCGAAGAAGAATTTTTCCTCCATATCTTGCTCCATTCTCTTCAAGATTCATGGTGCTAGCTTGTTGTCATCCTCTCATAATTGTTTTCGATTGAGAGAATCCTTTTCACCCATCAGGAGCTATTCAAGAGTATTTTCAGTTTGATTCTTTGGAGCCCATCATTTCAGAAGAATTATTCATTCCAGTTTTCAGCTTTCGTTCTCCAAATCATACCGGTACATCATTCAAGTATTCTCTTATCAGCCTGTGATCTCTTTGTTCTCATGTATCTAAATTCTGTCAAGTACCTTCATTCGTTCTCTAATTCTACCTGGTGTTTCTTTATCTTTTCTTCGTTCATTTTCAATTCTTACGGTGGTTCGTTCAAGATTTCTCTTCCTTCTTTATCATATTAATTTATTCGTTGTTTCAATTCTACCGATGGATCGTTGAATACCTCCTCAAGTTTGCACTATATCTATCTTAATCCTTTCTACGAGAATAAGTAGTATGCCAAATCCATTGTTTGTCATCAATTTAATTGGTGAAGGATACGCATAATGTAATTATTATTCTTGTTTCATCGAGTATATTCAATTACTTATTCCGGAGGCTCATCAAATTCTCGGTTTCATTTGTTTCATCTTTTCTTTTCCCGGAGTTTCAAGATCTCTCATTTATCTCGTCGCAAAGCTCCATTTAATCATTCCAAGGCTTCACCTTATTTTCTCAACTTCTCTTTCTTTTGTCATCCTTTTGATTACCGGAGTTATTCATGGAGGCTCTACTTGATGGTTCATAAAAGATTTAATTCCTTCTCGAAGTTTTCATCGAGATTCTTTTCTAAGGAGCTCAAGTATTCTTCATCTTGCAATCCGGAGTGCAATTCTTTTTACCTTATCTTTTAAGGTGGTGTTATGTCATAACTGACAATTTCTCTTCATGTTTCATGTTTCACAAGTTGTCAGGAATGAGATATTTAAACACATCTTTCTCTTCATTGGAATTATCTTGGGTTATATTTCACCTAAAACTTTTCCTAAGGATTGGTGCTAATTATGGTGCTTATAAATGATACAAATTCTTCATTTATCCTCCTGGTGAAATAAGTTTCTCATCTCCTTGTTGATATCAATCCAATCTATTATTTTTTCGTCAGTGGCAGAATTTCACCTCATAGTTTTTAGATGTTTTCCATAAGCCCACAACAAGCTTATCCTTTTCGTTGCTGTTAATCCAACAACTCCGTTCGACCCTTCTCCTAAGGATGCCTTTTCAAGCTCTTTTGTGACAGAAGTTGGCTTTTTCTTCTCCATTCTTTTATTTCAATGATCCATCTTCTATTTTCTCTTCTGGAGGCGTTGTGATGTTGCTCTTTTCTCTCATCATCTCGGATGGTGTTCTTTTCGTGCTTACCCATTTAACCAGAGTGTTGTGCCCCTTTGCTCAAGTCCTTTTCATCCTATCAAGTCTTGCATCTCTTTTCAACCGGAGTGCTATACGAATTTGTTCTTCCTTGTTCCTCTTTTCTAACGGAGTGTTTTCAACTTCGTTCATCTCCGTGGTATTCTTTCTTTCAATTTGTTCAACTTTTCAAGGTTCTTTGGTTTCACTCGTTTGTCAAAGAAGCAACTTAGTTTTACCTCTTCTCTTTCTCTTCCATTCTTCCCTCCGGTGCCATCCTAGATCTTGGGACGAGATCCTCTCGTAGTGGTGGAGTGTTGTGACGCCCCAAGACCGGAGCTTCAGATGCCTTCCTTATTTTTCCGAGTTTCGCCATGTGTTTCATTTGTGCCTGCTCTTTTATTTTTGCATTGCATCATGTCATTTCTTTTCTTAACTCAACTAAATAAATGGCATGGATCTTTGATCCATTTAAATCGAGAGAGTTCACATGGTGAAATTCTCTTTATAACATATAAAAGTCTCCTACTATTTTTAGGGAGCTATTATAAAGTATTCCAATTATTTGGATTTACCGCAAACACACTTGCAAAATATCCCAATGCCTTTGTTATCTTAAGTCTTGGGCTCCAACCTTGTCATATATTCGTTCATCTTATTCCGGTGCTCCACCAAAAATCCGAACATTTTTGGACACCTCTAATTCCTAGCCCTTGTTCAAACCATTTGAATTAAATTCAAATGACTTTGAATTAAATCCTTGCTATCATGCCTCTCCTATTTTTCTTGGAACCAACGCATTTTTGTGAGTCCAGGAAATTTATTCCCATGCCCAAACTCTTTCTCTACCTTTTTCTTTTCTTCCCTTTTCTTCCTCTTTTTCTGTTGTTTTTGAATAAGACCAAATAGAGGGAGAGAAGAGCCCAGCCTCTTAGGCCTGCCAGGCCTGCCCTTTTTCCTTAAGGCCCAACTGACCCCCCTCCTCTCTACTGGGCCGGCCCCAAGGCCATCTCCCCCGCAGGCCCACCGAATCCCTAGCCCAGTCCAGCCTCCTGCTAACCCTAGCCCGACACCCTCTCCCTTGTTTCCCTCCAGTGCGCCGCCACCACCCACGACAATACGAGCCCCGCTCGATCCCCTCGCGCACCCCATCTCCCTCAAACCCCCTCCTCCTCCTTTGTCCCTTTTCCCTCACGCCGCCAGTAGCTCCCTTGACCTGCCCGCACCCCTGCAGGCCCTCCTCCGACCTCATCCTCACGAGCATGGTCGCCGGGACGCCACTTTGCCGGTCCCCGTCGCTCCGCCTCTCCAGGAGCCAGCACGCGTGCCGCCGCCTCGCCAGGAGATCGCCGCATCGTCGGAGTACGCCGAGCACCACCTACCCCGTTCGGCTCCCTCACCGGAGGCCGCCACCGTGACCCTGCCGGCGCCCACCGTCCTCCACGAGCAGCCAAGCCCCGCCATGGCTGCGCCCCTGCTGCTGAGGCCCTGCCGCCAAGTTCCTTCTGCGACCTCGAGCCCCAAGCACCACCTCGTCACCCTGCTTCGTCCGGCCGCCGCGTCACCATGCTCCAGCACCGCTTCGAGCTCGTCTTCCTCTACCTCCATGCCATCCCGGAGTCTCTCGCCGCCATGCCGAGTCCTGCTGCTGTTGTTGTTTTGTTGTAGAGCTCCGCCGCGTCAAGTACCCCTGCTTTTGAGTGACAGGACAGGGTCCCGTGCCTACGCTGACTTCCCTGTCGCAAGCCTCCATGCGGCTTTGTCGTTCTCCCGAGGTCCTTGTGCTACTTCTTTTCAGACCATCAAGACCGGCAAGGTCAACTACAGGGATACCACGTACCACGACACACGGATGCCCGAACGAGTACCACGACAGACCGCCCAGTACCCCTTCGAATCCTTTAAGACCGTCAAGTGAACGATTACCATCGCTCCAAGATCCGGACGGCTACGACGACAAGTGTGACCCTTCGGATGCGCCAAGTTCGTCTACACAAAAACGCTAAGTACCACTCATGTCGGCAAGACCCGCAAGTCGGACCCCGAACGATCGACGTCTCGTGGACCATGTACAACTACCGTCGCAAGAACGGGTCCGGAAAGTCCGAAGACCCCAAGTACCACGACACCGATGACATGAACGTCTATGGAAACTCGTGCAACGATAAACATGTACCACTACCATCGCTGAGATCGCGAGAACCTCTACCGTCGACCCTAGAGCGTGCGAGAACGACTACTTCCACTACCGCCATCGCGAGAACGTCTACTTCCTCTACTTTGCACCGAACGAGAACTGTCCCTCTTGCACGCTTCGAAGGTATAACCTCGAGACGACATCCGTGAATGAATGCTTGCGATGTTTGAGATGCTCGTGTTTGCACCGTGTCCAAATTTGTCACTCGTTTCCTTGTCGCCAACTCGTGGGACACCCGGAATCCGGGAGCGCCCCACCATCTTTTGCACGCCTCTGCACACTTCTCCTTTGCATCGGTATCTCAATCGAGTTACCGGAACCGGAACCCTGCCGTGGCACCGTTTTCGTTATCGTTGCCGTGGCACCCCTTTCTTTTCCACCACGGTGACAAATGCTTCATAATGCTCTTGTCAACTTTTAATAAAAATTGCATAAACTTGTTCATGTCATCCGCATCATGATAATAACATTTAGATGTTTAAAATTGTTGTTGCACCAAATTACTAATGCATATGGGGATTTACCGGATTCGTTGTTTGTTATATCCGGCCCCATTTAAATTGCTTAGATTGTGTAGTTTACTTTTGCTTCACCTCTTGCCATGTTTAACTACATTTAATATTGTTGGGTACATAACCAAGAGAGAACTAAATAAGTCATGTGGTGTTTTGTCAATATGCAACTCGTTGTATATTGAGCTCCACTTAATTTGTAGGATTGCTTGTGCACTTTGCCATGCCATGCATATTAAACTGGACATGCATCATACTTGGTTGTGCATCATGCCATGATTATGTGATGGTTGTTTATTATGTTGTTTGCTTCTTTCCGGGTTGTTTCCCTCGTTAGCTTCGGTTCCGTTCCGGATTTGTGAGGATCCGTTCGACTACGTCCTTTTGTCTTCTTCATGGACTCATTCTTCTTCCTTGCGGGATCTCAGGCAAGATGACCATACCTTCGAAATCACTTCTATCTTTGCTTGCTAGTTTCTCACTCTATTGCTATGCCTATGACGTGTTACCTACCACTTGCTATATCATGCCTCCCATATTGTCATGCCAAGCCTCTAACCCACCTTGTCCTAGCAAACCGTTGTTTGGCTATGTTACCGCTTTGCTCAGCCCCTCTTATAGCGTTGATAGTTGCAGGTGAAGCTGAAGTTTGTTCCTTGTTGGAACATGGATATTTGTTGGGATATCACAATATCTCTTATTTTAATTAATGCACCTATATACTTGGTAAAGGGTGGAAGGCTCGGCCTTATGCCTGGTGCTTTGTTCCACTCTTGCCGCCCTAGTTTCCGTCATACCGGTGCTATGTTCCTTGATTTTGCGTTCCTTACGCGGTTGGGTTATAATGGGAACCCCTTGATAGTTTGCCTTGAATAAAACTCCTCCAGCAAGGCCCGACCTTGGTTTTACCATTTGCCACCTAAGCCTTTTTCCCTTGGGTTCTGCAGACTCAAGGGTCATCTTTATTTAAACCCCCGGGGCAGTGCTCCTCTGAGTGTTGGTCCAAACTAGAGCACCGTGCAGGGCCATCCCTTGGCAACTTGGGTTACGTCGACTCCTGTACGCTTTGCTTATCCGGTGTGCCCTGAGAACGAGATATGTGCAGCTCATATCGGGATTTGTCGGCACAGCGGGTGGTCTTGCTGGTCTTGTTTTACCATTGTCGAAATGTCTTGTAACCGGGATTCCGAATCTGGTCGGGTCTTCCTGGGAGAAGGAATATCCTTCGTTGACCATGAGAGCTTGTGATGGGCTAAGTTGGGACCTCCCTGCAGGGTTTTGAACTTTCGAAAGCCGTGCCCGTGGTTATGGGCAGATGGGAATTTGTTAATGTCCGGTTGTATAAAACTTGACACTTAATTTAATTAAAATGCATCAACCGTGTGTGTAGCCGTGATGGTCTCTTCTCGGCGGGGTCCGGGATGTGAACACGGTGTTGGAGTTATGCTTGAACGTAAGTAGTTTTAGGATCACTTCTAGCTCACGACCCTACTTTGCCTTCTCTTCTCGCTCTCATTTGCGTAAGTTAGCCACCATATATGCTAGTGCTTGCTGCAGCTCCACCTCACATACCTTTTCCTACCCATAAGCTTAAATAGTCTTGATCGCGAGGGTGTGAGATTGCTGAGTCCCCGTGACTCACAGATTACTTCCAAAACCAGTTGCAGGTGCCGATGATACCGTGCAGGTGAAGCAACCAAGCTCAAGGAGGAGCTCAATGAAGATCTTGTTCATCGTGTTGTTTCGTTACAGTTGATCAGTAGTGGAGCCCAGTCGGGGCGATCGGGGATCTCTAGCATTAGGGGTAGTCTTCTTTTATTTGGTTCCATAGTCGGACCTTGATTGTATCTGTTGATGTAATGCTTTAATCATGTATTATGTGAAGTGGCGATTGTAAGCCAACTCTGTACCTCTTTCTTATTCAGTACATGGGATGTGTAAAGATTACCCCTCTTGTGACATGCCTACAATGCGGTTATGCCTCTAAGTCGTGCTCCGACACGTGGGAGATATAGCCGCATCGTGGGTGTTACAGAATGGGATGACTCAGAGCCGGGGAAGACGTAGCATTGGATGCCCACGTGAAGAGGAGTACGAGGGTTCACTGGTTCGGCTGCGGTGTGAGGCTGCTGTCGTCGCAGAATAACAAGGGGTGTGGGTGAGTAGAGGGATGGCCTGGCCTGCGGTGGGAGTAGTAGGGGGCAGTGAGGCCTCCGCGGCATCACAGCCGGCCATGGGAGGCAGGAGCACGTGGCACAACCGGCGCTGGTTTGGGCGGCTGGAGCAAGAAGACCAGAGGTTGAAGAAGCACCACGGCCGTTGGATGAACATCGTACGGTAACAGGAGCTAGAATCGTTCATATTGACTAAGTTGACAAAGCCCTCTGTCCCCGTCAACTTGGTAGGCCCACAAGTCAGCCTCCCACTATGCTGCGTTCTAGCTGGCAGGGGGAATATTCATTTTTTGTCCGTAATAAGGAGGCACTTCCTTGCTTGCGAAGATAGCTGGTGGGTCCGACATGTCAGCGGGGGCACTTTATTTCGCGAAATACAGAGGCCCTTTTGGTGGGTCCTAGATGTCAGGTGGAGGAATCATTATTTTGCGCGTAATAAGGAGGCATTTCCTTGTGTGCGGCCGTGGACCCAGCTGTCAGCCTCTCCACGCATAGTCTACTTCCGATGGTGTCATTCGTTGACCACGTTGACCACGTCGCGCCGAGTGCATCCAAGGTGGTGGACGACGGCGAGGCCCCGCACAGCAACGAGCCGGAGATGGGAAGACGCGGGAGTAGAGTCGCAGATAGAGAGGTGTACGAGGGTTAACTGGTTCTAGTGCGGTGTGGTTTGGTAGTCGGTGGAGAAGAACAGGAGGTGTGGAGGGGTGGAGGGATGGCCTGGCCAACGGTGGAGTAGCGCTTCATAGCGAAGCGTGCTAAGCAGAGCTGCTAGCAGCAAGAGGCGGGAGGTGGTCCCGGCGGCGCTGGAGGAAGAAGATGAGAGATTGAAGATGGATGTCGGTCGTTGGATGTAAATCCAACGGCTAACATGTCAGAATCATTTGTTTACTAAATTGACAACGACTTGCATTGGCTGCGACCTATTGGCCCACATTTCAGCCTCCAAAAATGTGACACGTATTCAACCCATTGTTTCAGAATTTACAGTCTTTTTTGCGCCGTAGAATTTACAGTCAATTTGATCTTCTTTTTTTGAATTACATCCATTAGCTGGGCTGGGTGAACAAATAATGTAGCGTCCATGCGGCCCGTTTATTTTATTTCCTAAAAAATTACAGCCCATTTGCACTTTCTCGAAATACACGATTTTGCTGGGCTGATTCTAATTATAATGTTGGGTTGGGCCAGCAATGTTATCAAAAAATAAAAAGGGGCTGAGCATTTTGTTATAAATATATTTAAATAATAAGTGAAATTATTACATTCGTCCTTAAATCTTACCAAGCTTTTGTACACAATCACTAGGATTTTTGTGCCAAAACAATCCAGGATTTTATTTGTTAAGAAATTATTTTTATAAGTTAATAAGATGTGGGATATTGTTTTCTTACATATGTAAGTATCAGTTAAATATATGATGACAATAAAAATAATATATAATAACATATAAAATAAATTTTTTTAGAAAAACAGGGAGCATCTCCCCAGTTCCATTGCTGAGAACGAAACCACAACATATTCTGATACAGCAGCTCAAAGAGCAGTTCGAAAGCAAAGGTAGAAAAGCTACAAACTAGGGGGGTGGATGAACAAGTTCTCTGAATAACACAAATCACCCGAGTGGTGCCAAAGGCAGAGCGGATAGAGCACTCAGATGACACAAGGAGGGTCCAGCGAAGCCTTCATGGTCTTCAGCCGAGGGGCCATGTCAGCCTGCGGCGACCAGTAAGCAAGCGGAGACACCGGGATGGAAGGCGTAGCATGGTGGATGTCCCTCTTTTTCAGCGCCAGGTGCCCATCATCTTCATCAGAGATCTTGAGATGAGCCCACGGGTCCAGCCCCAGAGCAGGTCGAGCCTTGTTCAGCCACAAGTGATCGCCAATGGTTTCTGGAGGGATCTTGTTAGGGTTTCCACGAAGCTCATCAACTTGTCCTTGTCCGATCCGGAGGAGAGAATCGCCCAGTTCCTCACCATGTTCTTGATCAACTTCAAGACCTGCGGAATGGAAATCCAGGAGGTGTTACTGAAAATCATAGCATTTCTATATTTCCAGACGCACCAAAGGACAGCTGAGCTAACAGTGTTTAAAACTGAGCACTTTTTGGTAGCAACCCAGAATCTGGCGACAGATTCGAAGGATGAGCCAATCTGACTAGAGAAATATTCCTCAATGTGGGCCCAGAGATGTTTAGCAACTATACATTCAAAAAATAGGTGAGAACAAGACTCTTGTTCCAAGCAGTAAACACAATCAAGGGGTTTGATGATGTATCTCTTCCTAAGGTTATCCCTAGTCATCAATTTGTTTTTGGAGAGAAGCCAGAGAAATACATGAATTTTAGGGGGAACTCTCAATTTCCAGAGAGCAGGGATAAACACGGGTTGAAGCCCTCTAAAGTTGATAACATGATAGAGGGAGCTGGAGGAATACTTCCCCTTATTGTCCAGCTGCCAAATCAGGGCATCCGGCTCGGCAGTAAAGGTAATGTTTTTGGCAATTTCCTCCAACTGGAACCATTGTTCCATGAGACTATCACTAAAGTTCCTTCTAAAAGAGAGTTTTAGGCATTGACCGTCCCAAACTTCATTGACAATTTTGTTAAGCTCATTGTGGACAGAGTAAATAGACCAAAATTGGACTGTTAGGGGGATGTGCCAAACCAAGTATCTTCCCAAAACCTGGTTCTACTCCCATCCCCTATGTTCCATCTGTAGCTAAATTTCACAGCATGCATAATAGATTTTAATACTTTCCAGAATCTAGAGGTCTTAGGGTTGGAGGAAGGGACAAAAATATTAGGTTTATTTCCTAGGTATTTATGGGCAATAAGAAGCTTCCAGGGTTTCAGGTCTTCCTCATAGAATCTTTTAATCCAAGACCCTAGAAGACAGATGTTAATTTCTTGGAGGTTAGGTATGCCTAGGCCTCCAAAATCTTTTTTCATAGAGACTAGGGCCCAATTAGCAAGGTGTAGCTTCCCATTTCCCTCAAAATCATTCCACAAGCAATGAGACATCTGAGAATTGATGAGGTTCACTGCCCATTTAGGGAACTTGAAGAAGGAGAGGATATACACTGGAATGCTAGCCAAACAAGCTTGTATGAGAATCAATCTACCTCTGTAAGAGAGAAGTTTGCCCCTCCACCCAGCAATCCTTTTAATGATTTTATCCAGAAGGGGTTGGATATCCTCTCTCCTTAGTTTATCATAGTGGAGAGGGATACCTAGGTACTTAATGGGGAAGTTACCTTTATTACAGACTAGAATAGAGAGGAAGTCAGCTAACTCCTGATCATCCATGTTATAGGGATAAGTTCACTTTTAGAGTAGTTGATTCTCATGCCTGAGACTTGTTCAAACCAGGTAAGAACAGTTTTCAGATTGCTAGCATGTGTGGAGTCATTGTCTAAGAAAAGGATGGTATCATCTGCATATTGAAGGTAGATGATGCCACCAGGGCAGACCTCAGGACAGAGCCCTGCAATCAGACTATGATCAGCAGCTTTGCTCAGCATTTTAGTAAGAACGTCCACTACTAAATTAAACAAAAGCGGGGAGATGGGGTCACCTTGCCTAAGGCCTTTACCAGCAAGGAAAAAATCACTTTCATAGTTATTTAACTTGACCCCAACAGACCCCCCATGAGCCCCATCAGGATAAGAGCTAAAAATGGCTTCCTTCACCTCTATCTCTGAAAAAGGGGCTTCTAGCAGCTCATTTTCAGTAGGAGAGACTTTTCAGAAGTAGAGAAATAATTGTTTTGTAGAGAGAACCCAGAAGGGTTTTCTTTCTTAAACAGGTCTTTGTAGAAGTCACTAGCCACTTTCAGCATCTCATCTACCTCAGTAACAAGGCCATTAGGGCCATCAAGGGAGTGAATGAGGGTTTTCCTCCTCCTCTGGTTAGCTACTGCATGAAAGTAAGCAGTATTTCTATCACCCTCCTTAATGTTCCTATCTCTAGACCTTTGTTTGGCTTTGATTTCTTCTTGAAGCCAAATTTTCTTGAGCTCTCCATGGACAAAGTTTAATCTATTAGTCTCAGCCTCAGAGAGGTCAGTGGTTTTTGCCTTAATATCTAGAGAATCAAACTCAAGGAGGAGAAGCCTTTTGTATCTTCTAAGATTAGCTTCCTCATTGAAGTTCCACCCTTTGGTAGTTCTTCTAAATCTCCTGATTTTGATCTGCCAATTTTCTAGGGGGCAGCTGCTCCCAGTAGGCTCATTCCAGATTTTCCTGACTAGCTCAGTAAAATCTTCTCTAAGCAACCACCACTTTTCAAATTTAAAAATATTGCTCTTTGGAGTTTGGTTAAGACCAGAGTCCCAGAGCAAAGGAGTGTGGTCACTACCACATCTGGGCAGAGCTCTACAACTAGAAAGGGGAAAGAAACTATCTAATTCTGTGTCACAGAAAATTCTGTCAATGGTGGACATAATCCTGGAGCAGCACTTCCAACATATCTAGCAGAACTGTGGGTTTTCCTTCTGACAGGGCAATTCTCAACTTTATGGGTAACCATTTTGCAGATAAAACAACTCTTGGGCTTGACACATTTATCCAAATGATGCCCTGGTTCCCCATAGTTGTGGCAGATCACCTCAGAGTATGCCATAAGGCCCGAAGCAGGGGCAGAAGCAGTTTTCTGGATGTCCTATCTCTTCTTTTGTTGATTCTTGCCTTGAGATTTCCCACTGATCTGAGAGTCAGAACCACCAGTAGATTGATCTTGGGCAATTACAGGAGCCTGCCTAGATTGTGCCCCCATTTGGGGCGGAGGTGGGCCGTACCACTACCCAACCGGCGCTCCCCCCCATTGTGATAGTGGAAATTCATCGGAGTTCCTCGTTCCTTCTCATCCTCCAGCCAGATGTTGTCTCTCAGGAAGCAAAAATAACCACTAGACAGCTCAATTGAAGAAGATTGCAAGCCTAATTTCAATCTTCTGCAGGTGGCGTGCTGGTGGGCAGGAGTCCAGTCAATCATTCCCATCTCACAGCATGGCGTGGATCTCGTGAATTCACTTCTCCTTTTGCCCATCGAACGAACGCAATCGGCGGCTCACTGGGGTGGGGCATCATGTGCTTCTTCGAGAAATCTCCTTCGAAGTAGATCCGCAGGTCTAGATTCAGCAGCTCCCAATCCACATGATCCTTGCACATCCGAGCATAACTGCGCGAGTGAGAGAACGGATTCGGTCCCTCCTTAGCTTCCTCCCTCGCAGCTTCCTCCTCTGCTTCCCTCCATTCCCGCGTGCACTGGGTCCAGGAGAGAGCGTCGTTGCGGATCCACATCGCCCGCTCCCTCCATCTCCTTCCTCGAGTCCCCTGCAGCACCGCCGGCGCGACGGAGTCGAGCGGCTGGAGCATCCGCGGGAAGGCTTTGTAGACATGTGGGAGATGCATCTTGTACATCTGCCTGTCTTCCAGCCATTCCCCCGTGGATATGGTCGACGACTCCATGGGGCGCGCGAGCGGACTTGCTGAGGGGGCAGGCGCGCCCGGAGTCAGGAGGCGGGGGGTGGCAGCAAGATCTATGGCGGCGGCGAGGGTGGAGGTAGTGGCGGGGGCGGGGGCGAGGGTGGAGGTGGTGGCGGGGGCGAAGGGGATCACGAGAGCGGTCATCTATTTGCCAATTATGTGAACTAAACAGTCAACATATAAAATAATTTAAATATATATAATATAGTTAGAAGGGAAACATAAGTTGGACCTGGCGTTCCTATTCTTATATAGAAAAATAGAACAGACCTCTGTGTTTTCTTCAAAAAAATACATAAATTGGGGTGCCAAAAATAAAACCTCGGATGGGAGGTCCATAGGTCGGTCGATACATGATGGCCCTAAGAAAATACAAGTAGGCTTATGGACCTCCCATCCGAGGACATGGGCTGCGCATGTTAAAAATGAAAGCCTAGATGGGGCAGCCCAAAACCACGTCCAACACTTGCCAAAACTTCGTCCCTCGTTTTCTCTGTGTTTCGCACACTCGACATTGTGTGGGCATTTTGACTGTGCATCATATGAAGATGTGATGTGCATGAATGTTGATCAGCATGATGTTAACTGGCTGGTAGTTCCATTTTCGACCATGAATAAAACTTCCAACATGATGTTAACCCTATTTGAAAAGGCCGTGTTAATATAAATGCTCTGCCTCTGAAAGTTGCAGTTTCTTATCTGAAACTGAACTTGCAGTTTCTTATCTGAAACTGAAACTTGCAGTTTCTTCTCTGAGAATCACATTGTCTGCACTTTTATACTCCTATGAAACTACATTTTTTAAGTGCTAAAAATAGATATCTAGAATTCATAAAATACTTCATATGCTCAATACTGCAAATCTGAAATTCAAAAGACATTCATATCTGAAAGTACTCTCAAAATACACAACACAAAACACAATTCACAACCTGCAAATACTGACAACCCTAAGCTCCTCCTGACAATTCACAACCTGCCCGACTATTGGGTTGGGGGGCAGCCCCCTCCTATTCCTCGATGGCAGACAGCCGCCCCGTGAGACGATGTGAACGGCGAGGGAGATGATGGCGGGGAAGCGTCGTCGGGCCAACTGCTTTTCTCCTCTTGCAGTTGGGTTCGGTCGACGAAGACTCCACCGGCTCGCTCTGGCAGGACACCCTCACAGACGGCACCCTGTAGATACTCGATCCTTCAATCTCTGGTGGATGCTCCATCTGGGATCGATACTCCCACCACCGCTCCCTCACGATCGGATTCGGTGAATCTGTTTGCTCCATGGCCCAAAGGAGCAGCTCTATGTACTCCGGCGCGACTCCCTCTGGGAGTATCGCTGCCTTTTCGCTCTGTTGCAGATATTTGGCCATGGATGCCGCCGTCGCCGCTAGTTGGTCCTTGTTGTCAAACCAAGACTATATCTCCAACATCCTAGCTAGCTTCACAGGGTCGCCGTCTGCGATCCTCACGTATCGGTTGTACTCCTCCATCGATCTACTTCTCCACAGCACCTTCACTCGCCGGCGGTGGTTTTTGAATGGAAGAGGAGAGGAGCAGCACTGGTTTTGGATTAGAACGGGAGAGGAGTGACGCTGGTTTTGGACTGGAACAGGAGAGGAGGGGCGGTGGTTTTGAAATGGAAGAGGAGAGGAGCGGCGCTGCATTTAGATTGGAACAGGAGAGGAGCGGCGGTGGTTTAAGAGCAGCAGAGCGGAAGAGCGGCGCTGGTCTTGGAAGTATTTTTTTTGTTGTTTTGCGTATTTTGGGTCAAAGTTTGACCACGTACTGTATTTGACAAGCAAAATGTGAATGCATGTCACCAAAAATTGTATCGTTTGGTTCGTATCTGAATGTACTTTCAAATTATACTCCCTCCATTTTGTATACAAGGCCACAAACTCATATTACAGGTACCAAGGTAAAAATCAATGCTATGTTTAAGTCAATGTTGCAAGCTAGCTTGTCACCTTGATTGTCGTGTTAATTAATGTGGTTTTTCTCTCCCAAGCACACCAAGCCAACCCTCTTACTCCTCATTGGTTGATTAATGTTGGGAATGCAAGCTAACCTTCTCACTCCCGCATGCACACAAGGGATATTAATGTCCTCGGGTGCTAGTACGAGGCAAACGCCATCAATTTTGCCTCGATTAATGTTAGTGGCCTTGTATAGTTGCAAATTGTAATTTTGATAGTGGCCTTGTATACAACATATAACATATATGTTATGTGTGAAAATCATGGTCAATTATGACCCAGAATAAAAGGGAGACTAGTTAATGTGGGGTCGCTTTCTTAATTGAAGGGTAAATTGATTTTGATTTTGATCCAGTCAGAGCGTGCCGGCCCTCTCGTCCAATCCTAAATTGCTGCCGCACGCTCCTCTCCCTCTTATCCATTGCAAAACCACCTCCTCTCCTCTCCATCATCTCCATTCCAAAACCACCGTCTCGCCTCTCCCTCTTCTCTATTGCAAGACCACCGTCTCTCCTCTGTTTTCTAGACGCTTTGCTCCATGGCACAGGCGCAATCCATGGATACAAAATTAGTATACTGTATACTATTTAAAAGTCGAGGGCGGGGCTTTTCCTGCGCGGTAGGCGGCAGGGCAGTTCCGCCTAGTCGGTTCGACAAAGACGCGAGAAGACGAGGGAGTAGGCTACTGCAAACGTAGGGCTGTGTGATTTGACAGCGAGTTACTGCTGGACAGGTGGGGCCCCGTGATTTGACTTGCCATTATCATTTTAACTACGGCGCTATGACCGGCGTGAGTCTCCCAGATTCCTGGCCACCTCCATACAGGTGCCTCTCCCAATGCTCCACCATGTAGTAGAGGCTGGCTCTTGCATGAGAGCACACTTCTCCACTTTTTCCTTGCCTCTCTTTCCTCCACATATGCAAAAATGCCATGTAAAGCGCACTATTGTACTTACTTTTACTTGCTCCTACAGGTGCTTAAGCTTGCCACATAAGCATAAAGTCTGATGTGGCAAGTTAATCAAGAAGAGAGAGACTAGTTTGGTGACCCAAGGAAGAAACGGTGCTAAGCGCGTGTACCTAGGTGAAAAGACAATTTTGAGTCTATAGCTAATTAAATGAAGCAAACTTAGCAACACCATTTCATTGGAAGAGGTCACTCCTTGGCAAATGCAATAAATACACGCGCTTAGCACCATTTCTTCCTTGAGTATGAAGAAAGAGATAGAGAGGAGTAAAAAAATACACTTATAGCCAACCTTGTTGTAGTATGTATGACATGCCAACTTCAGATAGCCTAATGCACCGTGTTAAATCTCCAAGGGCACGACCGCGCGAGCGACGCGACGGTCGTGGTAGGCGCGACCATGATACGGGCTGCTGGTAGGCCTTGGATCTGAGATCAAACAGTCGCATGCTAAGTTGCTGAAAATTTGCAGAATAACCCTCCAGGATAGGATATTCACCCATAGGTCTAGAATCACGCCATGCAACCATTCGATCTCAGATCAAGGGCTCTCGGAAGCCTGTATCATGGGAGAATGGAAAGCCACTACCCTGCCATTCGCACGCTAGCAGTTCGCTCCTACTCGTCCCCGCACGTCCTTCAATACTACGGCGGTTCGCTCCTAGTCGTCCTGTCCATTAACATTACGGCAGTTCCACTAATCCTAACCCTCCTCCCAAATCCATGGCGTCCCAAATCTCTACGATTGGCGGTGAGTACAAGGTTAGAACCATCACCGGCGATGAGTTCGACGTCATCTACACCCGTTCTTCCGCAACGGTGAAAGGATGCCTTTCTCGCTTCAGACGCATGTTCGAAGACTCAGATGATGAGTGGGTCGCTGGGCTAGATGTTGAGTACACCACAGTCCTGGGACGAGAGAAGGATATAAAGGACGAAGAGAGGAAGAAGCCCGCCATGATCCAGGTTTGCGTGCATGACTTATGCTTGGTCTACCACATATGCCATGCCGACGTTGAGTGCCAAGATTTTAAGGACTTCCTCGAGAGCAACCTAGTCAAATTCGTTACTGTAGACTTTGGTAACGACAAAGAAGTCATGCATCGGATAGGCCTCGTTGTAGGCAACACCTTCGACCTCCAGAAGAATCGGCTGGTGTCCTCTCGTCAGCCTTCAATGCTGACCCTGGTAGGAGCCATGGTTCATCCTTCGTACAGTAAACTGGAGAAACCTCATTACACGTTTCATCGTCATGCATGGCAGCGGAATTTACTAGATATAGACCACATCCACTATGCTGCAATGGATGGCTACCTTTGCTTCAATATCTACAAGGGTTGGATGAAGAGCAACAGCCAAGTGTGCGGTTCAAGCAAAGAAGTATCGGCCAAGAGGAAGAGGGACAAGGACGAAGTCGAGGACGTGAACGAGGACTCCGAGTAAGGTAGCAGTGTCGTTGCTCATGGTGGTTCTAATGCAGTGTCTACCGGAATAGTTGCAAAGTTTAATTTCAGGTGTGCTTAATTTAATTTGAGGGGCGTGTTGTGCTGAGCCCCCAGCAGAACTATGGTATGTTTCTTCTCGTTACTTTAACTCTTCAGTACGTACATACTAGTATTTCTTACATTTCATCTTTTAGTTGGTATAGTACTACCACTCGTTTCTTCACATTATATACGTACAATATATATGGCCAACATCATATAGCCAGCAGTTTAGTTGTCAAAGAATTTCAGGGTGCTTAGTTTTGTCAAAGAATTCCAGGATGCTTAGAGTGTGCTTGGATCTAAGGGACTTATTTTAGTCTGACTAAAAATAGTCTCTTTAAGAGGCTAAAGTTCCAAGCACCCCTGACTAAAGAGGGGCTAAAACTAGTCTTCAAACTAAAAAAAATTAGTCAGGGGTACCCCTACTAAAATGTGGATTAGTCCTCTCTCTACTCATTTAACTCCTCTCCTTTAACACAGGCGAGTTCTGGATTGGAGGGTTTGGAGGATAATAAATGCTCATTAACTTGATTTTAGCCTTTTTAGTATTTGGATCCAAGCATGGGTGAGGCTAGCATGTTTTAGTCCCACTACTTTTAGTCATGGGACTAAAACATATCCAAGCACCCTCTTAGTTTTATTTGAGGGGTGGGTTGTGTTGGACACCATTATTGTGACTAGCCTTTTCAATAGTACTATATGCATAATTTGGCGACGAGTGCTCTCTATATGTACCACCTTTTTTTTAATTTCAAGTTTTGCTCCATGGCGCAATCCATCGATACTACTGCTGTACAAAAGTATACATTTTTTAAAGGCTAGAGGGCGGGGCAGTCTAGCTTGGCCGGTTTCACGAGAGGCGAGGGCCTTTGTGATTTGACGGCTCATTATTGCTGGAAGGCGGGGCCTTGTGATTTGACTGCTCATATAAATGCGCCGATGACCTGATCGAGGAGGAGCAAAGAACCGTGCGGTATACTCAAGTTTTCCACTGGAGTAGTATTGCGACGGAGGAGCACGAAACACGGCAGCCCAGTGCCATATGGCGATAAAAATGATCTAATTTACTAGTCATCTCATTGTTAGCATTGTTCTATTCATTCCCTCAAAAAAATATTGTTCTATTCATGCCTCGCACAGAACGTGACACGTGCGGCGAAACACCCGAAGCAAAAGATGAAACACAGGAGCAAAAGAAGAAGGAAGATTATCACCCCAAATGATCTAATTCGCCGCGGAGTCGTAACTGCTTCTTCATCGCCTCCACGACCTCCATCTCCTTGCGCGTCTCTTCTGCCATCTTCATCATTGTGTCCATGACGCGGTATTTCTCGACGCGAGCCTTCATCATCTGTTCCACGGCCATATTACGTACCTTGACAGCAGCTGGGTGCTCGATGCGGAGCTTCGCCAACTCTTCCTTCTGTTCCATGGCGAGGGCCTGCAGCATCTTCATCAAGGAACTACTATTCTCATGCAGCTTCTTCCAGCCGACGTTCTTCTCCTTCAATAGGTCAATCTCGTGGCAGAGCTTCGCATTGTCCTCCTGAAGTCGCAGGATTTCGTCGGTCGCCTTCTTCTCCGAGGCAATGCTCTTCTTCAGCAGCATCACCAAGCCGGCGGTCAACTCCCCCTGCTGATTGAGCTCAGCGGGCATATCGTCGAGGCTCTCCTTCAGCAACTCCATCAAGCCTTGGATGAACTCCTTCTTCTTATTGAGCTGATCGGGCATGCCGTCGAGGGATAACGACTCCAGCTTCGCCGGCTCGGCATGTTCGCCTCCGCGGCTAGGGCGCTCCTGGGAGCCATCGCCTGCCCGTGAGAGATCTTTTGAGGTCTCTGCATGGCAGCAAGCCCTCTCTTTTTTTCCGCAGCCTTGGTTGCCGCTCCCTTGTTACGAGTAGTTCTCGACCTAGAGCTCTGCTCACCGGCCATGGCAACGACGGACGAAGAAGAAGCACTTATGAGGAGGAAAGGTAGAGTGATTTTCGGTTAGGTAGTTCCCCTTTTTATAACCTAAGTACTAGCACCAGTACTAATACCTGCATAGTGGGAACACGTTCAGGTTTGGTACGTACTACTAGTAGGTGTGAGCAGGCTTTCAAATGTGATGAGAACAAGGTAAAGATTAATTGATGGTTTTGGTTTCGAGGCCCGAAACGGCTCCCGATGAGTTTAGCGGAACATAAATTTCAAGTACTACACTGCTCAAATGCGTAAATATTATGTTACTGTCAAAAATTGGCACAAAATACGAAGGAGACCAATGGAAGTACTACTAGCAACCCACGATTTAACTACTCGCATGCGCGCAGTGGAGTAATAATGTCTTTCTCCCGCCCTCACGTCCACTCAATTTGCATGCGCTGTATTAATTGACCATCAATGAAGTGAACGACTTTACACGCGTCAAATTATCACATGGGGTGGATCTTGGTACAAAATTGCGTCCGCCCGTGTACCCGCGTGTGCGTGCGAGGAATGAGTGCGTGCATGGCGTGCGTGCACATCTTCGCTTCATGCATGTACCGCCGGTATGGCTCAAGGAGGACGAGTACATTCTTCTGGAACCAGCAGCACGTCACTGTGATCAATCCACGCAAGGAGGTCGCGACAACGCCTACACATGTGCCACGTGGCTTCATGAACTGTAAGAGAGACACTGTGTAGCGTGCCATTGGTATTCTAATTTACGTGTTTTGCACATACTCGAAGTACTAGTAAGGTACACGTGCATTGCACGCATCAGATTTTGCAACCAAATTATGAATAAATACCACACTATAGCATGTAAGCTTTGAGTCATATATGCCTGATGTAGCCCTTCGTTTAATTCTTATAGTTCATCTCATTCAAAATCAATTAGTTTTTATAAAAAGGCTAAGAACGCGGGAATAGGAAAAACATGAGATTATAGTGGAATGTCGTCTTGAATCCTACAGGATTGTATGAGTGTTTGATTGTGCATAGAAAAAACGCAGAATTCTTTCAAAGAGGTTTGAGTGGATGGGATGTTTCCTATGAAATCTAGTGCAAATGAATCATATGGAAAAATTCCTATGGTTTACAATCCTACGAATCAAACAACCAAGATAGGAAAAATTCCTAATGATTAGAATCCTCCAAAATTCCTTTGAGAATCCTTTGAATCAAAGAAGCCCTTAATATATTTTATGATTCATGGAATTGTGCGTTGTAAAGCATAAAGTAAAAACAAATAATGGCAATTTAACTAGAAAAAACTTTGGGAAGTTATGATACGGAAGATTCTAGAACAAAAGAGAACCACTGTTGTTTTGAGGTTTGTGCATTATGCTTAAGTTCAACCATGGAGTCTGCTAGATTGTACATGTGGCAAAATCCGGTGGGGGGCTAGAAGATGGCGCGAGGGGCCGAGTGGAGGGAGACTATGAAGGAATGCACAAGTGCGAGATCGATATTTAGAGAGAGGGGGCGAACACGTGCGCTGATGCGCGCAGTGGTGGAGCCATGAAAAATAATGAGCTAGGGGGCCCAGCATTGCTAATCCTTTACGAGGAGGGTCAATTCATGAACTTAAACCATTTTTAGCAGCAATTGTCTAATGATCACATTCATATTAGCCTTGATATATAGTGATGTTAGGGGGAGAGGGGGGAGGGCCCTTACTGCCCCCTGTCTTCGCCATTGTGCACGCATCTGAGAGATGAAGTAGAAGGCATGGATGATGAGAGGGGGACGTTGGATACATAATTAATGTGGGTGTATTAGCTATATATGTTAATCCTATATAGAGAGGCATAGATTGATCGATGTGGACGTGGGAAAGAGGGTGAGACCTCACTGGATATATCGATTGATCGGTTTGTGTGGAAAACTATGAAAGACCTAGCTATATACACACATACATAGAGGAACATTGATCGTTGCGCATGCACGCGTGAGAGATAAAGAATGCATGGACACATGTACACATGGACACATGTCGGTGTCAAAACCGGCGGATCTCGGGTAGGGGGTCCCGAACTGTGCGTCTAGGCCGGATGGTAACAGGAGGCAAGGGACACAAAGTTTTACCCAGGTTCGGGTCCTCTCGATGGAGGTAAAACCCTACGTCCTGCTTGATTAATATTGATGATATGGGTAGTACAAGAGTAGATCTACCACGAGATCAGAGAGGCTAAACCCTAGAAGCTAGCCTATGGTATGATTGTTGATGTGTATGTTGTCCTACGGACTAAAACCCTCTGGTTTATATAGACAACGGATAGGGTTAGGGTTACAT
The DNA here is from genome assembly GCF_003073215.2 of Triticum urartu. NCBI lineage: Eukaryota > Viridiplantae > Streptophyta > Magnoliopsida > Poales > Poaceae > Triticum > Triticum urartu. The sequence goes on along the minus strand of NC_053028.1, from coordinate 629,055,019 downwards.
AGAGTCGGTTACAATGGTAGGAGATCTTCATATCCGTATCGCCAAGCTTGCCTTCCACGCCAAGGAAAGTCCCTTCCGGACGCGGGACGGAGTCTTCAATCTTGTATCTTCATAGTCCGGGAGTCCGGCTGAAGGTATAGTTTGGCTATCCAAACACCCCCTAATCCAGGACTCCCTCAGTAGCCCCTGAACCAGGCTTCAATGATGACGAGTCCGGCGCACAGATTGTCTTCGGCATTGCAAGGCGGGTTCCTCCTCCAAGTACTTTATAGAAGATTTTAAACACAAAGATAGTGTCCGGCTCTGCAAAATAAGTTTTCCACATATTGCCATAGAGAGAATAATATTTACACAAATCTAATCTGCTGACGTACTCCGTAGTGCGACACACCACGGCCAAGCTTTTATCCGAGTCGTTTCATTATCCCACCTCAGCGCGTCATGCGAGGCGGTTTCCTTGGCACGTCTTGTCAAAGCAGAGATCGTGTCCCCTTATTCCGGGATTCTCATCAATACGGGCGTGGGTAACCCAACCGCGCCTTTGATTACGGCGCTTGGAGATAAGCGAGTTTTACCAGGCTGGTGGGGACATGTAGTTGCGTCCACCCATATAAGGGGATAAGGATCCACCTTTTCACCCACGCCTTCTTCCTCCTTTGCCTATCCATTCTTGCGCACTCGAGCTCCAGCGCCCAAGTCCGCACTACCACCTCAACCTTCTCCAGTCATGTCCGGAGTGGGAGGCAAGTGGATGGTCTCCTCCGTCACAGAGGGACACATCAAAAAGCTGAGGAAGGCTGGATATCTAGCTAACGACATCGCGCACCGGCTTCCCGAAAAGGGGCAGCTCATCCCCACTCCTAGGCCCCATGAGAGGCTGGTATTCCTCCCCCATTTCCTTCGCGGACTGGGCTTCCCTCTGCATCCATTTGTCCGGGGGCTCATGTTCTACTACGGCCTGGATTTCCACGATCTGGCCCCGAACTTCGTCCTCAACATCTCGGCGTTTATCGTCGTGTGCGAGGCGTTCCTCCGCATCCGCCCCCATTTCGGCCTATGGTTTAAGACTTTCAACATCAAGCCAAAGGTGGTGCGCGGCAGCCAGGCGGAGTGCGGTGGTGCCATGGTTGGCAAGATGGCCAATGTCCTGTGGCTTGAGGGCTCCTTTGTGGAGACCCTGAAGGGGTGGCAATCATGGTGGTTTTACGTCACTAAGCTGCGCGACGCCGAATGGGTCGCACCCCCTGAATTTCGATCCGGCCCCCCTACGTGCCTCACCTCCTGGAAGGAGACAGGCCTGTCTTGGGGTAAAAAAGGAGAGCTGACCGGACTCCAAACATGCATCCAAACCCTGGTGGACAAGAAGCTCAAGCTTGTCAACGTAGTCCAGGTTATGCTCATCCGCCTGATCCTCCCGTGTCAACGACGGGCCTTCAACCTGTGGGATTTCGACCCGGCGCAGCATCGAACTCAAAACAGGCTCTTCGACATGACGTACGAAGATGCCTGGAGGATGCTTTTCAAAGGCGCCGAGGCTCCCGCATCCGCTACCGAGGATCACGGATTCAGTACTCAGCATCACGCTCATGCAATAAGATGTTTTTGTCCTTTTACAGGGTATCAGTTTTTCATAGTTTGACTCTATGCGGGATCTAAGCTCCCTTATCTTTGACAGGATTGGGAGGTGACGTCCGGACAGATCAACTGTCCGGCTCCTTTGCCCGAAGGCCCAGCGGACGCTCGCTTGGCGAAGCTGCTGGTTCCGGCGCCCTATGTGGTGCCGGAGAAGAAGGCCACGAAAAGGGCCACGGGGACTCGAAAGAGTGCTCGGCGCCAGGAGGTGTCGGATTCATCATCCGACGGTCCCGAAGCGCCTTCCTCCCGTGAAGACAAGGAGGAAGAAGAAGAGACCTCTCCCCCTCCAGCGGGAGGAGAGAAGAAAAGGAAGGCCGCCCTCTCTGAGGAGGCCGGAGGGTCCAAGAAGGGGAAAACCCTTCCTCCGGACTACTCCAACGATGCCGACGACGGCGGAGAGGAGTGGCAGCCCAGGGCCAAGCCCCTGGCAAAATCATAAGTATCCGGATACCAGAGTAATTCATAGTATTCGTTTATTGCACAGCTTTCCCTTATGTCGATCATGCTTATGCAGCCCACCCAAAGACCGGCTTGACGCGTCATCGAGCGGCTCACTGGACTCGTCGGATGTGAACTCGCTTCCGACGGCTTCCTCCCCCCGCCCTATGGACGACACTGAGGTGTTGTCCCAACAGGTTCCAAGCAGGGAGGAGGTGGTCCCGAAGGCGCCGCAAGGCGACCTCCCGGACTCCAGGAGTAAAGGGGATGAAACCCCCCGGGGCTCCAAGTCCGGCTCTAGGCCGGACACCGCTCCGGAACCTTCAAGGGTTCCGGAGTCCGGCGGGGACCTCCTTCCAAGAGGAGCAAGTCCACCGTGCCGGCGACCCCCGTCCACCCGGAGGCGCCGGACAATATGTTGGAGGCGCTCCAAGGCGCCTCCATCGACGAGGAGCGCCGCGCTATTATGAGTGCGGTGGTCCAGAAGGTTCAGTCCGCCAAGAGCGGACTGACTGAAGCTTGTACTAGCCTTTTGACAGGCTTTGAGGTAAGTAAATAATGTGTAAATAATATTACCGCATAGACAGTAGCCCCTGATGCTCTGTTGGGCGTTCGGGAAGAAAAGCCGAAAAGAGGATCAAAAAAATTCACAGGAGTCTAACAAAAGGAGTCAATATGCGTGTGCAGGCTTCTCTGCTGGCGTCCGCTGTACTCACTGCGAAAGTGGACATGCTGAAGCAGAGCCTCGAGAAGTCCAAGCAAGAGCTCGGGCGTGCCAAGAAGCAGCTCGAGGAGAAGGAAGGTAAGAAATACCTTGGTTGAATATGTATATAAAAAAGGTGCAATTGCAAGAAATGACAGGATTAACATGGCTATTGTAGGGGCCACATCTGAGGTGGCGACCCTTAAGCAAGCGCTGCTCGAGGCCGAGAAGAGTGCGGCCGCGGAGCGCATCGAGTGGGAGAGGTATGAGGCCGAGGTTGGCAAGGTGCGGCAAGAGCTCCAGGTTCTCATGAAGAAACAGGAGAGTTTGGAGCTTGACTCGAAGACGCGAGCGTCTGAGCTCGCGGCGGCTATTGAAAATGCCAAGTCTGCCAAGGCCGAATCCCAGAAGACCCTCCGGGAGTTGGATGAGGTGAAGAAAATAGCGGCGGGTAAGGCATTCTTTATGCAAAGTAAACACATAAACGTGAGTTACTTGATACTTACCCGAATCCGGAGCTCTCCAGGGGCATTTGCAGATCTTCCCCGGAGTGTATCCGATGCCGCCGCATTCTATCGAGCCGAGGAGGGCATCTCGACGGAGAAGGTGTTCTAGTCTCAGTATGCTGAGGCCAGACACCCCGTGCCCCTGAGCGACCAGCTGAAGCAACTGGTCGAGCTCCACAAGGCGGCCGAACAGGCCATGAAGGGCCTCCTAGTTCGGCTGTGGCCTAGAGAGGCTCTGCCTGGGAGCTATTTCGGGCTGGTGCGGCGGCTGGTGGAGGCCTGTCCAAGGCTCGAAGTCATCAAGCACTCCGTCTGTATTGAAGGTGCCCATAGGGCCTTTGCCCGCGCTAAGGTGCACTGGGGCATGCTGGATGCGGAGAAGCTTGTGAAGCACGGGCCACCAGCGGGGAAAGAGCATCGCAAGCCCGAAAATTACTATAAGGATGTTCTGAAGGGTGCCCGCCTTGTGGCGGATGAATGTACTAGGGATGTAATTTTTGAGTAAAACTCGCTCGTTTTTGTCCTGTGTGCTGAAAACTTGTTCATATGCGCTGAGCAATGCTGCTTGAATTTAAAATATTACCTTCTGTGCGGCTGTTTATCAATACTGAGAGATGGCGAGTCATCGGCTTCTGCCCCCTTGCCACTAGTGCTGGGGTGTTCGGGGATAAATCTGGGCGCTCTTTTTCCCATGTTTGGGTCCTTCGAGGGAGGCGCTCAGCCCGACGAACGAGGCAATCGGACTATAATGCGTGAACACTCTCACTTAGCCATAGAATTCTATAATTTTAAATTTCGGCGAAGCCCCTAGTATTCAGAAGACCGAGTTCGGGGCGCTATCCATGCCTTGGCCGGACAGAGCCGACTCGTCGCCCTAAGCGGCATAAGTCTTTAGGGACTCGAAAAAAACCTCTCGAACAACGACCAGCTCTCGCTTCATCATGACAGTCAGTTTTAGCTTTCTCCACTGAGGTGCTCGGCCTAGCTCAACTGGGGCACAATCGCAGTGGTTCTCCTAGTGCTACCTTAGCCGATATAGCGGAACGTAAGGCACCAAAACATAGGAGCCGGGCAAACCCAACTATTGACCCAAGACATGATTCGGAGCCGATGCATATAATGCTATAAGTTCGGGGTGCCGCACTTGTGGAAGTGTTCGGACTTCTCACACCATATTGAGGGGTGCTAAAAGCCCCTGGCGTATTTTGGCCGTACCAAGTTGTACGGGTGCAACATGTCGTTAAGGAACATTTATTTATAAAAATATAGTGCAACAATAGACAAAAGCTATGCATTGTTTATTAAAAATAGCTGTGATCAAAGCAGAACGATACAAGTAATGCGATAAACGAAAAGTTGGACTATTTAACATGTCTGCTCCAGGGGCAAGCTGCGGAATAGTATGCGAAACAGGTATACTGCTCGTGATAGAGACCACTTGGGATTTGCGTAATGCGGCATGGCTTGTCTACTTCCCTGGTTCTTGCATCGTTTGTGCGGCAATTGAACTGCCGAACAGGCCTTCCGAAGAGTAGAGTCCTGGAAGTAAGAGAAAAGTAAAAAATCGGCAGCCCCTAGTGCGGTTTAAGCCGTGTTTTGGGCGTGCCGTGATGGTGCCCCTCCCCCTATGCCCATGGTATTTCCAGAGCGTAATTATGTACGCGAAGTACTGGCGTCGCCTTTTTGCTAGGGTTGGGGTTGGGGCCGTATTGCTACGTCTGCTCGGAACGTGCCAGGCGGTCTTGTTGTAGGTTACTCCAGGCGCGCTTGACGGTGTTCGAACGTTTAATGGCCGGACTGGAGATCTGCCTGGAGAGGCTGCTTTGTACTTCTGCTGCAAGGGCCACCGTGTGCTCCTCTGTTTGGAGGGAGCGTTCGGTGTTTCCATTGACCGTAATTACTCCACGAGGGTCTGGCATCTTGAGCTTAAGGTATGCGTAGTGCGGTACCGCATTGAATTTGGCGAATGCGGTTCGTCCGAGCAGTGCATGATAGCCACTGCGGAATGGGACTATGTCGAAGACCAATTCCTCGCTTCGGAAATTATCCGGGGATCCGAAGACCACTTCAAGTGTGACTGAGCCTGTACAGTTGGCCTCTACACCTGGTATTACGCCTTTAAAGGTCGTTTTGGTGGGCTTAATCCTCGAGGGGTCGATGCCCATTTTTTGCACTGTATCCTGGTAAAGCAGGTTCAGGCTTCTGCCGCCGTCCATGAGGACTCTAGTGAGATGAAATCCGTCAATAATTGGGTCTAGAACCAATGCGGCAAATCCGCCATGACGGATGCTAGTGGGATGGTCTCTTCGATCAAAGGTGATCGGGCAGGAGGACCATGGGTTGAACTTTGGGGCGACTGGCTCTACCGCGTATACGTCCCTTAACGCGCGCTTCCGCTCCCTTTTTGGGACGTGGGTGGCATATATCATGTTCACCGTCCACACTTGTGGGGGAAAACCCTTCTGTCCATTGTTGTTCGGCGGCCGGGGCTCCTCGTCGTCATCGCTATGCAGCCCCTTGTCTTCATTGTCGATGCTTAACTTGCCTGCCTGCTTGAACACCCAACAATTCCTGTTGGTGTGATTGGCCGGCTTTTCGGGGGTGCCATGTATTTGGCACAAGCGGTCGAGTATTCGGTCCAAGCTGGACGGGCCCCTAGGATTCCTTTTGAATGGCTTTTTCCGCTGACCGGATTTAGAGCCTCTGAATCCGGCATTAACTGCCGTATCCTCAGCATTGTCGCCGTTAATGCGGCGCTTCTGCTTGTTGCGACGCGACCTGCCACTAATGTCCCTGGTGTCCGAACTACCAGGGTTCTTGGTCATATTGTTGCTACGAGCAAGCCAGTTGCCTTCTCCCGCACAAAAGCGGGTCATGAGTGTCGTGAGTGCTGCCATAGATTTCGGCTTTTCCTGTCCAAGGTGCCGGGCCAGCCACTCGTCACGGATATTGTGCTTGAAGGCTGCTAGGGCCTCAGCGTCCGGACAGTCGACTATTTGATTTTTCTTTGTTAGGAACCGTGTCCAGAATTGCCTGGCCGATTCCTCTGGCTGCTGAATTACGTGACTTAGGTCATCGGCGTCTGGGGGTCGCACATAAGTGCCCTGGAAAGTGTCAAGGAATGCGGCTTCCAGGTCCTCCCAACAACTGATTGATCCTGTTGGCAAGCTGTTGAGCCAATGCCGAGCTGGTCCTTTAAGCTTGAGTGGGAGGTATTTGATGGCATGAAAATCGTCGCCGCGGGCCATGTGGATATGAAGGAGATAATCCTCGATCCATACCGCAGGGTCTGTTGTGCCATCATATGATTCGATGTTTACGGGTTTGAAACCCTCACGGATTTGATGATCCATTATTTCGTCTGTAAAGCACAGTGGGTGTGCGGTGCCTCTGTACTGGGCGATATCATGACGTAGCTCCAATGAGTTTTGTCTACTGTGTTCGGCCCTGCCGAATTTGTGGCCGGCGTGACGGTTACCGTCTCGAGCCGTGGGGTGCCCACGCGATCCATAGATCGATCGTGTTTGCCCTGCCATGTCCTCCAACATGTCTCGTAAGTCCAGCGCATATTCCCGTGCCTTGGTACGGGGTGCGTCTTGAGTGGAGGGCCGGGAGGCCTCTCTGTCGCGGCCACGAGGTGGCCGTTCGGCCGCATCAAGTGCTTCCTCCTCTAATTGGGGTAGCAACCTGCGCTTTGGGTAACTCTTGGAGGGGCGTTCGAGTTTATGCTCTTCGGCCGCAAGGACTTCGGTCCATCTGTCAACCAGCAAATCTTGATCAGCTCGGAGCTGTTGCTGTTTTTTCTTGAGGCTTCTTGTCGTGGCCATAAGCCTACGTTGGAAACGCTTTTGCTCAACGGGATCATCTGGCACGACGAATTCGTCATCGTCGAGGCTTGCCTCGTCTTCGGAGGGAGGCATATAATTATCGTCCTCGACCTCTCTGTCTGACGCTCTCTCATGAGGGCTGGTTTCTCCATCCTCCTGTGCTAAACCTTGCTGGAGGGGGTTTTCTTCGGCACTCTCCGGAGTATTATTACTCCCGTGCTAGAATCACCGTTTTTGTGTTGGCGGGATTTTGAGCGGCGCCACTAACGCCGGTGCTTGGGCTGTTTCTTGGAGGGGTCATCCTCCGCTGTTCCATCGCCCTCTCCCTCTTTTGGGGTGTCCACCATGTATATGTCATATGACGAGGTGGCTTTCCAGGGCCTAGTAGGCGCTGGTTCTTCATCATCTCCTTCATCGGTGTCCATACCGTCGATGTCTTCGGAGTCGAAGTCGAGCATGTCGGTTAAGTCGTCGACAGTGGCTACAAAGTGGGCGGTGGGTGGGTTTTGAATTTCTTCATCGTGCATACCCCAACCTTGCTGACCGTAGTCCGGCCAGGGCTCTCCTGATAAAGAGAGAGACTTCAGTGACTTCAGGATATCGCCAAAAGGCGAGTGCTGAAAGACGTCCGCGGTCGTGAACTCCATGATCGGCGCCCAATCGGATTCGATCGGCAGGGGCGTGGAGGGTTCGGAGTCCGGAGAAGAATTCGGCTCCGTGGAGTCACGAGTCTCGCAGAGTACAGAGCTGGTGTTCGGCTCAACCGCCGTTGGGATCACAGCCCCCGAGGTGGCGTCCAACCGCCCATCCTCGATCGGCGCGGTTGGCTCCGAACTAAGGGTCGAAGCCGATGCGGGTACGGCCTCCAGGGCACTGTTCGGCGGCAGAGCTAGATCATGCTCGTTGTGATAGTGCGGCGCGCTAGGCGGTGGTTCGAATCCGCCGACGATCAAGTCCCCGCGGATGTCAGCCGTGTAGTTTAAATTTCCGAATCTGACCTGACGGCCAGGGGCGTAGCTTTTGATCTGCTCTAGATGGCCAAGTGAATTGGCCCACGGTGCGAAGCCGCCAAAGATGAAGATCTATCCGGGGAGGAAGGCCTCACCCTGGACTACATCGCCATTGATGATCGTAGGAGCCATCAGGCCTGACGGCGACGGCACAGAGGAACTCTCAATGAAAGCACCAATGCCGGTGTCAAAACCAGCGGATCTCGGGTAGGGGGTCCCGAACTGTGCATCTAGGCCGGATGGTAACAGGAGGCAAGGGACATGAAGTTTTACCCAGGTTCGGGACCTCTCGATGGAGGTAAAACCCTATGTCCTGCTTGATTAATATTGATGATATGGGTAGTACAAGAGTAGATCTACCACGAGATTAGAGAGGCTAAACCCTAGAAGCTAGCCTATGGTATGATTGTTGATGTGTATGTTGTCCTACGGGCTAAAACCCTCTGGTTTATATAGACACCGGATAGGGTTAGGGTTACATAGAGTCGGTTACAATGGTAGGAGATCTTCATATCCGTATCGCCAAGCTTGCCTTCCACACAAAGGAAAGTCCCTTCCAGACGCGGGACGGAGTCTTCAATCTTGTATCTTCATAGTCCGGGAGTCCGGCTGAAGGTATAGTTCGGCTATCCGAACACCCCCTAATCCAGGACTCCCTCAACACACTATTATAATTGGAGATGATGGGCGGCTTTTGCATCACATATCTATATCTATACCCCTATATATATATTATATTTTATATATTTTTTATATTGTGTGCGGGTAACTTTAACTTTGAAAGATGGTCGTTGGATGAGGCGAATCCGATGGTCCAAAGATGGCAAATTTGAGCACTACTGGCCGTTGGATAACATCTAGATTCCACCAGATTTCGCCACATGTATAATCTAGAAGACTCCATGGTTGAACTTAAGCATAATGCACAAACATCAAAACACAAGCACTTCTTATTTGTTCTAGAATCTTCCGTATCAGAATTGCCCAAATGTTTTTCTACATGATTTGCCATTATTTGTTTTTACTTTATGTCTTACAACGCACAATTCCATGAATCTTAAAATAGATTAGCTTTCTTATAAAAACTAGATGATTTTGAATGAAATGAACTATAAGAATTAAACGAACATCTACATCATGCATATATGACTCAAAGCTTGCATGCTATAATGTGGTGTTTATTCATAATTTGGTTGCCAAATCTCATGCGTGCAATGCACGTGTACCTTACTCTAGTCTAAATGGTGTTTGTGTGTGTGTTGTGCGTGTTGAGGTGCAAATTGTCTTTTTTTTGGGTACACGTTAAGCTTGTTCTTCCAAAATTTCAAGCCGCGCCTTGTTATGCCGAAAATTCAAGCTAGCGCCTCTGTCTATCGTGCTGCGAAACTCCCGCCTCTTCAACCCGCGCCTTGTTAGCCCGAAATATTTAAGATATATCTTTGTCTCGTTGTGCTCCGACAACTTCCTCCATCTCAACCCGCGCCTTGCTATTTTGAAATTACAACGCGCGTGAAAACTCCCACCTCCTGTGAAATCCCGACACGCGAAATGCCCGTGGTACCCCTGAACCGAAAGAACCGCCTCAAATCGGTGGGGGTACTTTCGTAACTTACCCCACATTTTGGACAAGCGCGTCTCTAAGCCATGGTTCCCCACTGCCATCCCATCCGCCCACCCATTCGTACACGAGGCCGCGAAAACCCGCGACGAAACCACACACCCTGCTCCGTCCGCCACCTAGCCGGAGCCTCTTCCCCGACGACGTCGTCCACAGCAACACCTCAACGTCTGATGTAGACTCGACTAGATGGCGAGTCGTTCGTCGGCCCGATCTTTCACGATACTAGCAGCAACAAGAAATTCCGGTCGAGCAAAGATGCAAGACCGTAAGAACGAAAACTTGCGTCAAGTAGATTGAATCGACTCCACGCACAGCAGCAACAAAATCCTCACGGATCAGCAACGAAGACGATATTTGGTGTCCCTCGACATGGAACGTTTTCTGTAACTTTATTGACTCATGATTAAAGAAAAACCAATCTGCGTTACATGGCTGAAGCCAGCCATATTTATAGGCGACCCTGAGCTCACAAACCGACCTGGACTCTATCCTAACGTGCAAAACACTCACGTGCAAACAAAGAGAAGGAAAACTAGGACTCTCTCTCTCTCAACCATATAACTAGGACTTTCCTAATAAAATAATCCGGCAACGTTGTTAATCATGCAGGATCACGCCTAACCATAATAGATCACGCAGGATCTAACCAACCAAAACAAGACCGTACCATAGCGGTTTCTATTCGGATGAAACTTACTAAAAAAAACTAAAAAAATTAGGCTACTTGAATTGGAATAGCACCGACCAATGTCCAACTTGGAGTACGAAAATTTGGCGTGACTTCTTCAGCTGGTGGTTCTGATGATGGTACTTTCATTGTAATTTGGCCAATAGTCAAACTATTTGATTTGATAACTTGATCTCTTTTTGCACCTCTGGTCACATCATCCTCTCCTCCTTGAAACAAAACCGTCCTCGGTTTTGCGAGAGATTTCATTGACTTCTTCAGTGAAGCAGTTGTGTCCACCATGATTTCTCCCATAAACATAGAACGCAGAACATGTCGTCTTCCGGCATTCCAAAAAGAGTATGTATTGGACCGTCCCTCATGTGTGGCATGACGGTCATATTGCCACGGTCTCCCCAACAATAAGTGACATGCATCCATCGGCAATACATCACAAATCACTGTATCAGTATAGTCACCAACCGAAAAATTGAGACGCACCTTGTGAGTAACTTTCAGTTTCCCCGACTGATATAACCATTCGACGCAGTGGGGTTGTGGGTGCTTCCAGGTAGGCAAAGCTAAAGCATCCACCAAGTCCTTGCTAACCGTGTTGGTGTAGCTTCCTCCATCTATGATCAACTTACAATTAGTGTTGTCGATTTTGCATTGAGTTTGAAAAATATTCCATCGCTGCCCCTTATCCTCAATGCGATCTTCTTGCACCCGTTGCACCATCAAAGACGGATATGATTCAGCAGCTTCGAAACTCGCAACCACATTTTCAACATCTTCAGATTTTTCACCAGAAGTGTCAGAAAATGCCTCTTCATCACTAGCGGATGCATAGCCATCTCTTGTGAGCAACATTCTTTTCTCATTAGGACATTCACGCTTCATATGTCCCCTTCCTCCACACTTGAAACACTCTATGTCACTAGTGCATCCGGTCGACTGTGCACTAGAATCAACCATCAACAGTCCTGATTTTGAAGCATCCTTTTGCACGGAACCATGAGAGCGATTTGATGATGTTGCCCTGGAGCTAGGACCGACATCCTCACTCTTATACTGCGAGCGTCGCCATGTGTTCAAAGTGGTACTGGGAACAATGTTGACTTGGCGTCGCTTAATCTGTTGTTCCGCACGCACAGCTTGGTGCACAAGATCTTGTATGTTGTAGTAGACCACCATCTCAACACGATCCTGCACCTCGATATTTAGCCCGTTAAAGAAACGAGCCATAGTCGCCTCCGGATCCTCCGTTGTCCCTGTACGTATCATAAGCAATTCCATCTCCTTGTAATATTCATCAACACTCATATTACCTTGAGAGAGCCGCTGCAACTTGTTGTACATGTCTCTTTTATAGTGCTCAGGAACAAAACGTCGCCTCATGAATTCTTTCATACCTCGCCAAGTCATCGGCCGATGTCTTGAACGACAAATTTGATTCCACCAAATTAGCGCGTATCCGGTGAATTCAATTCCAGCAAGTTGAACTTTCTTCTCCTCGCTATAATGATGGGCATCAAAAATTTGATCAACACGCATCTCCCACTCCAAATAGCCTTCTGGTTCGCACTTGCCGGAGAACGAAGGGATTGAAATTTTTATGCGCCCAATTCCATCATCCAAAGGCACACGCACAGCTTGACCAACTCGGTCATGCACTCCACCACGAACGGATGTTTCGGGAAGAGGCTCATAGTGTCGTGGTCGTGGCGCGTACCCCGCATGGTCAACGCCATCATTGAAACCATCATCTCCAGCATGAGGGTGTGCCGCCAAACGGCGATCATGCACGCCGGCATGTCCTTCGCGAGCTGGTGGTGCATAATGCAGTGGAGCAGCCGGAGCAGTCTGTGGTGGGGCAAAATTCGTCGCCGGCATATTGATGATGTCCGCCAAACCATCAAACCGAGTGATCAAGACATCTATTCTTCTGCCGAGCGCATCATGACATTGCTTGATGTAGTTGCATGTGTGGTCAAAACCATCCCGAATATTTTGCGGAATATCATCCGCATACACTAGACGTACTATTTCCTCAGAATCAGCAGCAACCTCATCACCCTTGTTGACCGAGGTTGACATCTTGATCAACACAGTACCGTGAACAACCTTAGCTCTGATACCACTTGATGTAGACTCGACTAGATGGCGAGTCGTTCGTCGGCCCGATCTTTCACGATACTAGCAGCAACAAGAAATTCCGGTCGAGCAAAGATGCAAGAACGTAAGAACGAAAACTTGCGTCAAGTAGATTGAATCGACTCCACGCACAGCAGCAACAAAATCCTCACGGATCAGCAACGAAGACGATATTTGGTGTCCCTCGACATGGAACGTTTTCTGTAACTTTATTGACTCATGATTAAAGAAAAACCAATCTGCGTTACATGGCCGAAGCCAGCCATATTTATAGGCGACCCTGAGCTCACAAACCGACCTGGACTCTATCCTAACGTGCAAAACACTCACGTGCAAACAAAGAGAAGGAAAACTAGGACTCTCTCTCTCTCAACCATATAACTAGGACTTTCCTAATAAAATAATCCGGCAACGTTGTTAATCATGCAGGATCACGCCTAACCATAATAGATCACGCAGGATCTAACCAACCAAAACAAGACCGTACCATAGCGGTTTCTATTCGGATGAAACTTACTAAAAAAACTAAAAAAATTAGGCTACTTGAATTGGAATAGCACCGACCAATTTCCAACTTGGAGTACGAAAATTTGGCGTGACTTCTTCAGCTGGTGGTTCTGATGATGGTACTTTCATTGTAATTTGGCCAATAGTCAAACTATTTGATTTGATAACTTGATCTCTTTTTGCACCTCTGGTCACATCAACGTCCCTCATCCACCGTACCGGATGAGGATCCGTCGTCGATCTCATCGTCCCGCCAGTTCAGCCACCCCGTCCTCCACCTCCAAGGAGCTGCCCCGACGTTCCCCTCGTCTTTCGCGCCATCTCCATTCCCACACCGCCGTCTTCACCTGCACCACCGGAAGAGCATCATCGTCACCGTTTCCTCGGATGAAGCTGCGGCCTAATTGGCGCCACCAAAGAGGTTGTACACTAATCGCCGCATTTTCTTCTTGATTTGATCTCACGGTGCTGTCGGCGCTCGGTCCCGAGCCGACACAGCACGGCTCCATCCACGGCGGCGTCGCCGGCCACTTCCTCCACGATGTCGCTCCCTCGGCGGCGACGTCCACATCAGTAGGACCTGCTGCTGCTTTAGCTCTCGCTCACGCTGCTGCTCTACTCTTGCTCTCGGTCCCCTGCCTGGTCTGCTCTTGCTATTGCTCTTGCTCGCGCTGCTACTCTCACTCTTGCTCTTGCTTGCGATGCTGCTCCGATTTAGCTACACTTCACTCTGATGCCGCCGGGGTGAAGGAAGAACCAGCTGCAGTGGGGAGGGGGGCTCGCCGGAGAGGTACCCCACTATCTATCTTAGGGTTCAGGATGGGGGCGGTGGTCGCCGGCCGTGGCGGGGTGTTGGTGGGGCGGTGGCGTGGGGATCGCCGGAGAAAAAGCTCGGCACGGGGGGGGCCTAGAGGGATGGCCGGGGTGGCGGCGGACCGGCGGTGGGGAGTGTTTTCGGGGCAGGCGGGGTGGTGCACCGCCGGCAGCGGGCGGCGGGGGCCTGCTGTTTGGCCGGCTCAGGGGGGTGGAGGTTGAATATGAACCGCAGGCCCTTCATTTTGTATCCAACGGCTGCAAAATCGACTGACCAGAGATGAAAAAGTCAGTCGACCGACGTGTAGCCTCACCTTGCTAGTGTGTTTAGTTTCGACAGCAAAATTCAGTTTCGACAGCAAAATTCAGTTTTGACAGTTAAGTTCAGTTTCGACAGTTAAGTTCAGTTTCGATAGTTAAATTCAGTTTTGACAGTTAAGTTCAGAGATGAGCGGCTGATGTATTTTACATCTAGCACTTTGTGTTTATGTATTTTACGTCATGTATTGGAGATGCTATTAGAATTCCACTCAGTTTAATGTTGTTCGTTGTCTCTCTTGCCCTGCTTTAGCCTCGGCGTCGTACAACTCACCGGAGCTGCTCCAACAACGAAACCCTCCATCACAGCGGAGCAGTACCTCGGGCTCCATCTCTAGACGCCTAAGATCTTCTTCCCCTCCTCCGACAGCCAAGTCAGCCGGAGCATCCTCACCGGCCAACCCAATCACGCTGAGATCGACATGGCTTCGCCAAAGAGGTTGTACACTTGTTGCATCTCTTTTTTACTCTACATGTTATATATATTGTCCACTGAGCACTCGTAGTAACGGGAAATACGATTATTTTATCCTACTATATGACAAGCAGTGAGGTACCAGGCAACTTAGCTATCCGTGATGGACTCTCTTGAACACCATCATTATTTATCTCTGCGCGTTTGAGCTATGCATTTGTCGATGGGACTGGGAGTTGAGCTAGTATGGCACTGGCCTGGGTCCAAAGTAATAGAAGTAGCACAAAAACATTTTTTTAGTATAGGATTTTCCTTGCTCAAGCCTGCCTACTAGAATCGCCAGTGCTTGAAAGGAAAAGTGAATGAAAAACATCGGAATTGGAAAGTTTCCTATGGTACTACTTTTCATGAATTTGGTGCAAAGGAATGGAGCAAAGGAAAACTGTAGGATTTGTTCCTTTAGTGTCTCCTTCAAAGAAAAACCATAGGAATTCTAATTTCCACTTCTCCTCCTTTTCATATTCCTATTCATCAAGCACAAGACTAAGAGATAGTAGCATAATAGCATTATAACCGTACATTTTCTTGTGGTTTGACTTAATCTCACCATGCTTTTTTGCATCATGTGATCTTCCAATTGTTGTGAATCAAACACCCAGATTGGCAGAAATTCTGTGTTTTTAAATTCTCTGTTTTGCACGTGCATTCCTATCCTATTTCTGTCTATTTCCTATCCCTGCATTTTTAGAATCCTCAAATTCAAACAAGCCCTTACTCAATTACTTATGTTACAGATATGTGTCAAAGAAAACCTTGTGTGGTTTGTCCTACTCCTGCGGCGCTGTGTTCCACCCCAGCTCAGCTGCTCCAACGACGGAAGGGTTCACCACAGCAGGGATCCGCTCTCCAGACTATCTTTCGCCGCCTCAGATCTTCTTCCCCGTCGCCGGCAGCCACGGCAACTGCATTACCATCATCAACTGAGCAGATGACCTTGAGGACTACACGGGTCCGCAAGAGAGGTCGCACTCTTCCGTGTCTGCTTATGTTATGCGTCGCTTAATATGATGACATGCTACATTATCGTCGTGTTCACCTATTAGACTCCGAGTCAGGTCCAAACTAATGCTAAAACTTGAGTTTTTAAATGGTTGTGGGGTACATATTGGGGCAGCAATCAGTATTATCTATCTACTATCTGGTTAATCTCTGGTGTCTACTATGAGTTTCATGTTGGGTGCAAACAAACATTAAAGGAGCCATTATCTGTATTTTTAACTAAAGCTATTATCTGCCTGCTATCATTGGTTTTGGGTCTATCCACAGTTTGCTACCATCACTCTGGATTTGTGCGGCCCATTTCATCCATCGTTGTGCGTTTGGGTCGGCGCAGATGATAACCCACAAGTATAGGGGATCGCAACAGTTTTCGAGGGTAGAGTATTCAACCCAAATTTATTGATTAGACACAAGGAGAGCCAAAGAATATTCTCAAGTATTAGCAGCTGAGTTGTCAATTCAACCACACCTGGATAACTTAATATCTGCAGCAAAGTGTTTAGTAGCAAAGTAATATGATAGGAGTGGTAACGGTAGCAAAAGTAATGTTTTTGGTATTTTGTAGTGATTGTAACAATAGCAACGGAAAAGTAAATAAGCGAAGAACAATATATGGAAAGCCCGTAGGCAATGGATCGGTGATAGAGAATTATGCCGGATCTGGTTCATCATGTAATAGTCATAACCTAGGGTGACACAGAACTAGCTCCAATTCATCAATGTAATGTAGGCATGTATTCCGAATATAGTCATACATGCTTATGCAAAAGAACTTGCATGACATCTTTTGTCCTACCCTCCCGTGGCGGCGGGGTCCTAGCGGAAACTAAGGGATATTAAGGCCTCCTTTTAATAGAGTACCGGACCAAAGCATTAACACATAGTGAATACATGAACTCCTCAAACTACGGTCATCACCGGAAGTGGTCCCGATTATTGTCACTTCAGGGTTGCCGGATCATAACACATAGTAGGTGACTATAGACTTGCAAGATAGGATCAAGAACTCACATATATTCATGAAAACATAATAGGTTCAGATCTGAAATCATGGCACTCGGGCCCTAGTGACAAGCATTAAGCATAGCAAAGTCATAGCAACATCAATCTCGGAACATAGTGGATACTAGGGATCAAACCCTAACAAAACTAACTCGATTACATGATAAATCTCATCCAACCTATCACCGTCCGGCAAGCCTACGATGGAATTACTCACGCACGGCGATGAGCATCATGAAATTGGTGATGGAGGATGGTTGATGATGACGATAGCGACGGATTCCCCTCTCCGGAGCCCCGAACGGACTCCAGATCAGCCCTCCCGAGAGAGTTTAGGGCTTGACGACGGCTCCGTATCGTAAAACGCAATGAATCCTTCTCCTTGATTTTTTTTTCTCCGAACACGAATATATAGAGTTGGAGTTGATGTCGGAGGAGCTCCAGGGGGCCCACGAGGTAGGGGCACTCATGCTGAATGTATCATCACGGAATAAGGCATGGCGCAAAATAACAATATCAGGGGCATTCAGGTTTCCACAGTTTCCGCACCCAATTAAGCATCTACTAGCAAATATAGCAAAGTAACGTAGAACAGGAAAGTGTATGCTAGTAGTTCGTGCGTCGGAAACCTTCCTCGTTTCCCCTACAGTGATGGTATTAATAAACCCATCCACATCGTCATGATTTGGTTCCTCTATGATGCCCTCAAAAGGGATCAAACAAACCCGACAAAAATCACGAAGTGACATCTCCTTATGCTCATCATATAAATAAAACTCCACCATAGGTGGTGAGCTCCTAGCATGGAAATTAAAGTTTTGCACAAAGATATTGGTGAGTAAGAGAAACTGTTCGCGTTGGTCGTGGAGGAAGGCGGTGAGGCCTGCATTCTCAGCCAATTCATAGAAATCATCATAAATCCTAGCAGCTCTCAAGAAATCATCACAAGGCCATTCACACGGCCGGACCTCCGCGGTGCGAGGGAGATTATACTTGGGTCTCTTATCCTCCTCACTTTGCTTATCCTTCGAGCTTCGGCTCGATGAGCCCCTCAAAAATCTCTTCATTATTTTCTGAAAAATTCTGAAATTTTTAGCAACTTCAAATAAAAGTGAACCAAACTCAACAAAATTGATAGCAACTACTCCTACAAGTGCCTAGAGCCTATATCATGCATTAGAACTAATTGGAACCATATAAATTTGACATGCAAGCTCAAGAACATGGTCACCTAGGCAGCACAAATTTGCAATGAATAAAGCACTAGAACAAAAACTAATTGGACCAATGGAGGAGTCACATACCAAGGAACAATCCCCCAAAGCAGTTTTGTGAGAGGTGCTTTGAGCAAGGAGATCGAAAATCGCAGCAAAATGAGCTAGAACTCGTGCTTGAGCTGGATAATGGTGTTTGTGGGAGGAAGAAGGAGTGTGTGGGTGCAGGAATAAGTGGAGGAGGGCCACTATGGGCCCACGAGGCAGGGGGCGGGCCCTCCACCCTCGTGGCCAGGTGTATGCCCCCTGTTGTGTTCTCAGTGCCAAATATTCTCAAATATTCCAGAAAAAATCATATTTAAATTTCAGGGCATTTGGAGAACTTTTATTTTCGGGGTATTTTTATATTGCACGGATAATCAGAAAACAGATAGAAAATACTATTTTTGCTTTATTTAATATAAATAACAGAAAGTAGAAAGAGGGTACAGGGAGTTGTATTTTCTAAATTCATCCATCTCATGATCATCAAAAGGAATCCATTAACAAGGTTGATCAAGTCTTGTTAACAAACTCATTCCGAATAACATGGAACCGGAGAATTTTTGAATAACACTAGGTTACCTCAACGGGGATATGCACATCCCCAACAATAAGAATGTCATATTTCTTCTTGACAATAGGAAGAGGAAATTCAAAACCTCCAAAAATAATCGATGGAATTTTTCCAATAGAATTGATAATGTGGACTTGAGGTTGTTTCCTCGGAAAGTGTACCGTATGCTCATTACCATTAACATGAAAAGTGACATTGCCTTTGGTGCAATCAATAACAGCCCCTGCAGTATTCAAAAGGGTCTTCCAAGAATAATAGACATACTATCGTCCTCGGAAATATCAAGAATAACAAGGTCCGTTAAAATAGTAACGTTAGCAACCACAACAGGCACATCCTCACAAATACCGACAGGTATAGCAGTTGATTTATCAGCCATTTGCAAAGATATTTCATTAGGTGTCAACTTATTCAAATCAAGTCTACGATATAAAGAGAGAGGCATAACACTAACACCGGCTCCAAGATCACATAAAGCAGTTTTAACATATTTTCTTTTAATGGAGCATGGTATAGTGGGTACTCCTGGATCTCCAAGTTTCTTTGGTATTTCACCTTTACAAGTATAATTAGCAAACATGGTGGAAATTTCAGCTTCCGCTATCTTTCTTTTATTAGTAACAATATCTTTCATATACTTAGTATAAGGATTCATTTTGAGTATATCAGTTAATCGCATACGCAAAAAGATAGGTCTAATCATTTCAGCAAAGCGCTCAAAATCCTCATCATCATTTTTCTTGGATGGTTTGGGAGGAAAAGGCATGGGTTTCTGAACCAAAGGCTCTCTTTCCTTGTAGTGTTTCCTAGCAACAAAGTGTTTCTTATCATAACCTTGATTCTTTGATTGTGGGTTATCAAGATCAACAGCAAGTTCAATTTCTATATCATTATCATTGCTAGGTTGAGCATCATCATGAACATTATCATTAACATTATCACTAGTTTCAGGTTCATTACCAGATTGTGTTTCAGCATCAGAAATAGAAATATCATTTGGATTCTCAGGTGTTTCAGCAATAGGTTCACTAGAACATGCAAAGTCCTATCATTTTTCTTTTTCTTCCTTTTAGAAGGACTAGGTGCATCTATATTATTTCTCTGAGAATCTTGCATAATTATCTTAGGGTGGCCTTCAGGATACAAAGGTTCCTGAGTCATTTTACCAGTTCTAGTAGCCACTCTAACAGCATAGTAATTATTCTTACTATTCAATTCATTGAGCAAATCATTTTGAGCTTTAAGTACTTGTTCTACTTGAGTGGTAACGATAGAAGCATGTTTACTAATAAGTTTAAGTTCACCTTTAACATTAGCCATATAATCACCCAAGTGTTCAAGCATATCAGCACTGCGTTTTAATTCTCTACCAAAATAAGCATTGAAGTCTTCTTACTTAACCATAAATTTATCAAACTCATCTAAGCATGGGCTAGCAAACTTAGTAAATGGGATTTCAGCTTTATCATATCTATAGAGAGAAATTACCTTTACTACCTGTGTCAGGTTATCAAGACCATGTGTTTCTTCAATAGGTGATGGATTAAAACCATATATTTCTTCAACAGGTGGTAAACTAAGACCGTGTATTTCTTCAATAGGAGGTAAATTCTTGACATCTTCAGCTTTAATACCCTTTTCTTTCATGGATTTCTTTGCCTCTTGCATATCTTCAGGACTGAGAAATAGAATACCCCTTTTCTTCGGAGTTGGTTTAGGAATAGGCTCAGGAAGTGTCCAATTATTTTCATTTGTCAACATATTATTCAATAGAATTTCAGCTTCATCCGGTGTTCTTTCCCTGAAAACATAACCAGCACAACTATCCAGGTAATCTCTGGAAGCATCGGTTAGTCAATTATAAAAGATATCAAGTATTTCATTTTTCTTAAGAGGGTGATCAGGCAAAGCATTAAGTAATTGGAGAAGCCTCCCCCAAGCTTGTGGGAGACTTTCTTCTTCAATTTGCACAAAATTGTATATATCCCTTAAAGCAGCTTGTTTCTTATGAGCGGGGAAATATTTAGCAGAGAAGTAATAGATTATATCCTGGGGACTACGCACACAACCAGGATCAAGAGAATTAAACCATATCTTAGCATCACCTTTTAATGAGAACGGAAATATTTTAAGGATATAAAAGTAGCAAGTTCTCTCATCATTAGTGAATATGGTGGCTATATCATTTAATTTAGTAAGATGTGCCACAACAGTTTCAGATTCATAGCCATAAAAAGGATCAGATTCAACCAAAGTAATTATATCAGGATCAATAGAGAATTCATAATCCTTATTAGTAACAAAGATAGGTGAAGTAGCATAAGCGGGATCATATTTCATTCTAGCATTCAGAGTTTTTTGTTTAAGCTTAGCCAATAATTTCTTAAGATCGCTTCTATCATTCCAAGCAAGGAAATCTCTTTTAGTTTCTTCATCCATAACATAGCCCTCAGGCACAACCTAGGGTGTGGTTCATCATGTAACAGTCATAACCTAGGGTGACACAGAACTAGCTCCAATTCATCAATTTAATGTAGGCATGTATTCCGAATATAGTCATGCGTGCTTATGGAAAAAAACTTACATGACATCTTTTGTCCTACCCTCCCGTGGCAGCGGGGTCCTAGCGGAAACTAGGGGATATTAAGGCCTCCTTTTAATAGAGTACCGGACCAAAGCATTAACACATAGTGAATACATGAACTCCTCAAACTACGGTCATCACCGGAAGTGGTCCCGATTATTGTCACTTCAGGGTTGCCGGATCATAACACATAGTAGGTGACTATAGACTTGCAAGATAGGATCAAGAACTCACATATATTCATGAAAACATAATAGGTTCAGATCTGAAATCATGGTACTGGCCCTAGTGACAAGCATTAAGCATAGCAAAGTCATAGCAACATCAGTCTCAGAATATAGTGGATACTAGGGATCAAACCCTAACAAAACTAACTCGATTACATGATAAATCTCATCCAACCCATCACCGTCTAGCAAGCCTACGATGGAATTACTCACGCACGGCGGTGAGCATCATGAAATTGGTGATGGAGGATGGTTGATGATGACGATGGCGACGGATTCCCCTCTCCGGAGCCCCGAACGGACTCTAGATCAGCCCTCTCGATAGTGTTTAGGGCTTGACGGCGGCTCCGTATCGTAAAACGCGATGAATCCTTCTTCTTGATTTTTTTCTCTCCGAACACGAATATATAGAGTTGGAGTTGAGGTCGGAGGAGCTCCAGGGGGCCCACGAGGTAGGGGGCGCGCCCCCACCCTCGTGGATACGGTGTGGGTCCCCTGGTCTTGATCTTTTGTCAGTATTTTTTATTATTTCCAAAAATAGTCTCCGTCAAGTTTCAGGTCATTCCGAGAATTTTTGTTTCTGCACATAAATAACACCATGGCAATTCTGCTGAAAACAGCGTCAGTCCGGGTTAGTTCCATTCAAATCATACAAGTTAGAGTCCAAAACAAGAGCAAAAGTGTTTGGAAAAGTAGATACGACGGAGACGTAATAGCAGACAAAAGAGGAGGCCCAATGCGCCGTCCTAAACCCAAATCGAGTCCGCTTCGCGTCCGCGCCGATGCATTTGCGGCCCAAATTTGCGCCCCAAATGCGTCTGCGCGGACGTGGAACGGACGCCACGCGCGTCTTCTTGGTGTCCGCCGCGGACCCACCTGGCGGTCGTCCAACTGCCCGCGACCTTCCTGGTCAGCTTAATTTATGACCTCGGGCCCACACGTCAGCGACGGCGGTCGTCATTTTTTATGCCGACCGTGCGGCAGGGCCGCCCTCAACCGCTTCCAGCCAGCCCCCGTCCCCATCTAGCCACACTCGCTCCCCCGTCACCAGCAAACCCTAGCCAACCCAGCCGTGCCAAATGGGGCTCTTCTCCGGCGCCGGCAGCAGCAGCAAGGCCAAAGGGCAAGTCCGCTGCCAGGCCTTTTCCCTCGGAGTTCCTCCCGCCTCCGCCGGTGCCAGCTCGCCGGCCGAGGCAGCACGTCAACGTGTTAGTGCACCAGGCAGAGTGGCACTGGCAGCACCGTGTGCCTCTCCCGTACCCCGACGCCACCCTACCGCACGCCTGGCACCTGGATCCGGAGAGGATCCCAGTACCGGTGGCGCCGCGGTCAGCTAGGGCGCACGTGGAGGAGGTGCGGCGCCGGCGGGCGCTCCTGACGTCGGAGCAGCATCGCGACCCCGCCTACGCAACCGACTCGCCCAACTGGGCGCGCTAGTTCGCCTTCGAGCACGAGGAGGCGAGGCAAGGCGACGTCGCGTTCACGAAATCGACCGCGCCGTGCCACCGCCTCCGCTCATCGTTCGACAGGAGGACCAGGCGGCGGAGGCCGCCTACCAGGAGGCCCTTGCAGCCGTCTACCGGGAGAGCGAGGAGGACGACCGACGTAGGGCGGCGGCGGCCGAGGAAGAGGAGGCGGCGTACGAGGCGGCCACGGCCCTCTCCGCGGCGGGCGACTGCGTCCTACCGCCGGTTCACACACCGTCCCATGTCAAAGCCGAGCCGGAGCCATCTCCCATCGAGCGCTACTTCTGGACGGGAGTAGTGCACGAGTGGGTCAGCGCGCCACCGGTCTGGGTTTGGGCGACGCCGGCGTAGGAGGCGGCATACCTCGAGCATTGGCGCTAGCGACGGCTGGTCGAGGAGCGCCGCCACGGCAAGCACCTCGAGATGCTCGAGCGCGACGCCGAGGACGAGCAGCGGGACGCCGAGCAGGAGGCGTGCCAGGCCGCGGCGACACAGCCCGCGCCCGACATGAACACCCTCTGGAACACGGCGTTCCCCTGGGTCGGCCCTGCGCCAACGCTCATCGACCTCACGGACCCCAAGAACAACAACGACGACGCCTAGGGCAGCACGTCGCCTCGTAGTTTAGTTCATTTTTAGTTTTTATAATGCAAATGTGGACGCGTGGACTTTCGTCGGCCTTCGTGGCCGGCTTTAATGTTTAATTATGTTGTTTTTATTTTGAATATGCATGTATTCTTTTTTTTTCACGCCGTCAAAAATGGGTCGGGCCAGCATTGGGCGCATGCGCCGACCCAAACGCGGAAGCAGACGTTCGTGTCCGCCTGACGGACCCAAACGGACAAAATGCGGACAAAATTACCGTCCGTTTGGGTCGGCCCGTTGGAGTTGTTTTATTTTTTTATAAAGGATGAATTTTATTAACTCAAAATGAAGCATCAAGAGGATACAAACACAACAAGTATACACCCGGCCTCTGTATAGTTAGGATGCACACATCCAATAAAATTGTTCTAATGCAGTATAAAAAGAATTAGGCACAACATCCCTGTTTTTTTTTTATTCCCCGTTTGGTTTCTCATCAAAACAATCCGGATCGCCATCACCACGTGTTCCACGACACTGGCTTATCCGTCAAAAATCATGAAACAACAAATACTCGAGTTAGGTGGCAGGCCTGAGGCTGACAGCGGGACCCACTTCCGGAACGAACGAAGCGACCCGCGCACCACCACAAGAGACCCGAGGCCACCCGCCCGCACCGCACCACCACGCGGTACCCCACCGAGCGAGAGAAAAAAAACATTCGGCGCGCGATTCCGTCCAGATTCACCCGCCGCTCCTGGCCGCCGCGGCGTCTCCGGCGAGCAGCGGCCTCCGCCTCCACCTCCACCCCCAACGAGAGCCTCAGCGCGCATTGCTTTAACCAGCCTCCGAGCGGAGAGCGGGTCCGCATCCCGCGTGGCCCCCGTCGGCGAGCGGCTCCCCCCTCCCTCCTCGTCGCCGGTGCCGTGCCCCCCGCCGGCTGCACGGTCGCGGAGGCTCGCCGCGTGCCCCCGCTCCGCCGTTCGGGCCGCGTGGGTGCCGTGCGCGGCTCGCTGAGGAGTCGCGGTAGCTGAAGGTACAGGGGAGGGAGAGAGACGAGGCGGGATCCGAATTGGCCGGGAGAGGTGGCGAGCTCCGTAGAGATCGGATCCATGGGCTCCTCCGCCGTCCAGCGCGACTCCGTCTCCGCGCCAGGTAACACACGGCTCCATTGTAGCTTCCCCCCATCCTTGGTTGTATCATGCTAGAGAAATTCGCTGATTTCTGGTGGTAGAGGTTCAAGTTAGAAGCAGAAGGTTGCTTGCCTTGCGCTGCTTCAGTAGTTGATGCCCAGCCCATGGGGCTGCGGAGGTATGGGTCAGTAATTACGCATGGCTCGTTGCTGTTAGGCGATTGGGCACAGAAAGTTTGTTAGGAAGCGGCGCGCTTACTGAATTTTCGGCGTAAAACTCGGCATGAATTCTGGTTGTTGGACCGATTGTTATGGGGTTTATCCTAGGATTTCTATTTCAAGTTATGCGTGTCGCTTACCTGCTGCAGCTGCAACCCAAGTTCCTTCCAGGATTGGGTTACCAAAGCCGTGCTGTCCACACGGAATTGCTGTTTGAGGTATCATGCCAAATGTTAATTCTTGTTTTTTGCTCTAATAGGAAACATGGAGTGTGCTGATGACCCCGGCAGCAGCAGCAGTAGCAGAAGCAAGTGGGGCAACATGATGAGCAACGACACTTGGAGGTGGTGTTTAGGGCTGATTTACATCATCGCTATCGCGGGCATATGGATCGCTGCGAGCTACATCGTTCAGTCTGTCGTGGATGGCGGTGTTTCCCCCTTCTTGATCACGTACATATGCAATTCTCTGTTTATTGTCTACATCCCCATAGTTGAGTTCGCTCGCTACTTCGAGGATTCTATAGACAACCTGTGGTCAAAGTTGAAAGGCAAGGATGGCGCAGACCTGCAGCAGCTTGCGGATCTGGAGAGTGTGAATCTTCTACAGAGAAGCGGGCAGGAGGGCAATGCAGCCTCACCCCTGTCAGAAGACAATTTGACTTCAAATGCGAACTTCCCTATCCATACAGAGCTAGGTGTTGCAGATTGCAGCAAGGGGTTGGATGCAAAAGGGCGCTGGACGCGTGCTCGTACAGCCAGAGTTAGCATGCTAGTCTGCCCTTTTTGGTTTCTCGCACAGCTTACATTCAATCTGTCTCTAAGATACACCACTGTTACAGTAAGTGATACTAAGAAAAGCTGTACACTGCTTCCATATTAGTCCTATCATCAATAACTGGCTTACAATATTTCCCTGCTTTTTCAGTCAAACACGATCCTGAGCAGCACGTCTACCCTCTTCACTTTCCTGGTTGCATTGGTATTTCTTGGAGAAACATTCACATGGTTGAAGCTGATCAGCGTGCTTCTCTGCATAGCAGGAACAATTATAGTTAGTCTTGCTGATTCAGGCAGTACACTGAATGCTGTTGCCACAAATCCTCTTCTTGGAGACTTCCTTTCTATTGTTTCAGCTGGCTTATATGCCGTGTATATCACCTTGATACGGAAAAAGTTGCCTGATGAGAAAGAAGGTCAAGGCCAAGTGAGTATGGCTCAGTTTCTTGGATTCCTGGGACTGTTCAATATGTTGTTTTTCCTTCCCGTTGCGTTGGTGCTAAATTTTGCCAAGCTGGAGCCGTTCCACACACTGACATGGGAGCAAGTTGGCCTGATTGTTGGGAAAGGTAGGTCGGCTCTTCACACATTTATTCATTTACATGCCTGTTGCTATTCTTTAGAAACCTGGGGTGCTCATCCTTTATGTCAGCTATAATAGTGAATGATTGTATGATTAATTTTTGACTGCTATTAATGAGTGCTATATACATGACATTGAAACAAACCAAATCGAAATGACTTGTAGAGCCGCTAACTGGGAATTGTCACTAATCTATGAGCTGTTTAATTCTTTGCAGGTTTGTTAGATAATGTTCTAAGTGACTACTTATGGGCAAAAGCAATTCTTCTCACAACAACCACCGTTGCTACAGCCGGTCTCACGATCCAAGTTCCTATTGCTGCCCTTGTGGACACGCTCACTGGTCATGCTCCCCAACTGCTGAACTACATCGGAGCTGCTGCTGTATTAGTCGGTTTTGCTGGCATCAACATCCCATCCGATGTGCTACAGCCTTCTCACCACCAGCAGGACCAGCAGGAAGCACCCATTGTTAGCATTGTTGATGACTCGCATCATTCGTCCAGTGATAGGAATTCTACCGATGCTGTTTCATAGTAGCCGCCTGGCTTGTTTCAGGTTCTTGTCCAAGTGTAATTACCAAGCTGTGTATGCCTGGCCTCGCCAGACCGGTTCAGTCAGGTTTCCCCCGTGCTACGACACCGCAATGGAAGGGATGGATACTGGCATCCGCGTAACAAATTGTACAGTTTCATGCGTGGGAAGGGAAAATCGTTTGTATAATTTCTGTCGGTGTGTTGTGTAGCTAAATTTTGTTGTACAAGGTGAAACAGTATTTTTTGTGGCAACTGTACTGAAGTACTGGGGTTGCATGATTATTACATTGAATTTCAAGCTCATGATGTTCACCTGACTTCAACTTTTTATCTTCTTGCAAAAATCTAACATGTATGCATCTTTAGAACGGGTTATGCAGTGCCAATGGACAAGTTTTGGAACTTGTTACATTAGCAGCAACAAACATTTTCAAAAACAAAGAAAAGATGAAGAGTTGTTCTTTAGCTGACAGACTTTCGTATGCAAGGATAGGGAATTTGTAATCGTGACTTTTTATCTTTACTCTGGTAAATATCTGCTCAGAGATTAGCTCTTTATTATGAAATACATTTTGATGTAAGTTGTTCAAAAAAAATCGTGTACTAGTGAATAGTACGTGTGCTAGAAATACATGATTTTGTTATTTTGTGTAGCTCCCGTAAAAATATATTTCACCATGAATTTTTACGGAGAAGTGTGTGTGTGTGTGTGTGTGTGTGTGTGTGTGTGTATACAGGTATGTGTGTATTTTTCAAAAATTTCAATAAAAACTGGATTTTTGAAAGAAAAATATCAAATGCAATCTCTGTTGTTTTATTAGAGCGTAACATTACGCCATTTTTAGACCCTTTTTTAGATAAGAGTGTAAGATAACAAAGAGTTGCTCGGGCAGAGACGCGTCCAAGCGTGGGCTAACCCGTGTTGTGCGACAGCCCAATTCGTTAGCCCGTCCCATTTTGCACGTGAGGAAACCACCAAACCCTAGAAACAGCCCCCGCACCTGTAAATCCCCACTAACTCCGCCTATGTATTCCAATCCCCAACAGTTCATCCCACATCCTACATGCGTCTCTCCCCTGTTCCCCTCCCTTCCCCATACAGATCGCTCTTTCAGTTTTTGTTTGGATTTGTTTCTTGTTCGTGCTACTTTTGTGGTCAACGAGAGGTTTGTAGTGGTGATGACAAAATTGTGGACTAAAGTTTCTGACGCCGCCTCTTCAGTAGCATCTGCTGACAACTCATCTGCAGACAACCCACTGGTTGTATGAGCTCCACGATCTCACCATCGATTCGTCTGTTCTGCTTGCTTTCTTTTTCCATCTCCCCTGTTTGCATCATCGACTGGCTAGGGTGTTCAATGGCATGTATTGATGTAGTGGTCATGGATGATCGTAGAGTTAGTTTATGATGCATGTGGTTGTATGGATTTGGGCTTTGCTAAATGAGGTACCTGGTTGTGGCATTGAAAATTTGAGAGGTGACTGGTCACTGACCGCGGGTGCGTCTAGGCGTGTCCGCAGACGTTTAGGGGGGGGGGGGTGCCAAGTCTGGTTGTAGATACTCTAATTATGATCACCCACGATAAAGATACCATGTAGCAACTTCCTGGCATATGCCCTCCTCCTTCACGTGCCACAAGATAAGGATCGAGATTGTCCATGACATAAGGATCCCTCAGACACTCGTGAAACCTAGCACCGCCGCCATTTTCTCCTTCCCCATCTCAGATCCCTCGTTCGCCCTTCCCCTCTACCCCTCTCGTCGCCTCCCGAGGCACTGCGGCTAAAGCCACACGACTACCAAGGACGAGGGCGACGGGGAGGTCCATGTGGTCGGCGACAGGGTCGTGCTCGGTGCTGGTGGACACCTGGATCGAAGGCGACTGATCCGCACGATGTATCCGCCTCACTTTGTAGTGTCGTCGTGTGACCAATGGTCGTGTTTGCCCGATGGTTCTTGAAACTGGATATGCGCTTCACTCTTCCCTACTTGGTGTACTCCTCCGTATGAACTTGCCAGTCCTCGATAAAGATGGGGATGGAGGTGGGGATTCAAATCAGGAGAAATCCCTAGCCGACACTGCTCGGGCATGACGGTGGCGACACGTGTGGGCACCATTTTTTCTCCATGGAGACGTTCGTCAGCTCTGCTTCCACCTCCATCATGTCATTTGTCTCCCGGGTGAAAACCTTAACCGCGGTGGGCGGCGACGGTGTCTCTGGCGTCATTCATTTCTTGAAGGCTCCATCTTGGGAGATAGTTGTCTAATGGACACCATTTGGGTTGGTGATGGCGATGATCTGGATCAAGACGTGGTGCGGTGTGGCGTCTACCGTGTCAACGAAAGCGGGTCTCAGCGATGCGGCACAGCGGGGTCTTGGCGATGGACGTGTGTTGATGGATGCGCGTAGGGTGATAGCGTTGTCTAGCATCATGGTGGCATCAACGACAGTTAGACCTAGCAAGGTCAATGCGGGGATCTCTCCTAAGGTTGGAACAACGGAAGATGGTGGCGGCGGACTTTGGAGCATGCGCATGTAGTGCGCGCTAAGAGTCTGCCAGACCGGTTGATGACCTCGGCTCGCCGCGGCTTGGTGAGGCCACTGGATTAGATTATGTGCGTTGGAGTGTGGCCCGGGCACATCATCAAGCTAGTAGGTTTGTAGGTGTAGCGACAGATCGTCGGGAAGGTGGCTTTGAGTTGATCCATGTATCTGTTTTTTATCAAACGTTGTTGAATAATTTAATAAAAATGACTTTGTGCATCGCTTGATGTAGATGCCAAAGATTATCCTACTTTTTGAAAAAAAAATTGATAAGAGTACATGGCACTTCAATAGAGCATCTTCCATGCATTTCTAAACACAAACAAAGAGAGAAAAGCTACTATTTGTATTGGTAGTTGGTAGCAATGAAGTAAGCTTTATCGTTCATCCAACCGCCGTTGTCTACAACAAGTATTATGGGTTTGAGTAGAAACTAAAAGAGCACTCGGTCTATACAACTCTTAGACTTTTCATTCACCATCAAGGCACCTGTCTCATTCTATAGGTCTCTCTCTTCTTTGTGTCAAAACTCACACACCACTAAGTAGAATACTTGGTAGTATCTTGTTCTCTCCTTGTTTCTTTTCAAGGGAGAACCACTTTGATCCTGTAGGCATGGGATGCAAAGGGAAACAGAGAGTGACATGTAGAATTGATTATTTTACATTGGGGTTCCACAGGCCTGCTATATATGCCGATGGAACTACACAGTGTTTTTGTTGGCCTGCAACAAGGGCTTGAATACCACTGTACTCAATGTATAGGAGGACTCACACTGATTAGATACGTCTCAGACTCATCATTGTCATTGAGCATAAATCGCAGTATGCAGTCCCTATCTTCTTCGTGCCAAAATCAAACTGAAATGTAACATCGCCCACTAAAGATATATGAAGAACTTGATGGTACAATGTTCTTTCCTTTTTTTCTCTTCAAGGGGAACCAGTTCGAGCATGTCGTCGTGGGAGGCATAGGGAAACAAAGAGCCACATGTAGCTCTACCTCTATAAATGTCTTATAATTTAAAGACATTATAACCGAGCACTTTTCCAGCCCTCTCTCACGCCTTCATTGATTTTGGCCGTCTGATGGCATAGATTGGTCGTTATTGGCCGTGTGATGCACCTCCTGTGTGGCTGTGTGGGCCGCTATTCTGAGAACAAAATCGGAGGTCTCTTGGTTATTAATGTGGGTTGAGGTCTAATGCCAAACGGACAGTCGCGATACGGCTCTCTGTTCACCATCGCGCCCCGCCCCCTCCTCTCCCCACCGCGACCCGCATCCCACCTCTCTCCATGCCAACCTCTCCCAATCTCGGCCTAGGCCTTGAGATGTGGATCGCTGGGTGAGGTCACCGCCGTACAGAGAGAGACGATGGAAAATGGCAAGCATGTGCTTGCCGCTGGAGTGAGTCGCCAATTAGCACATCTCTATCGAAGTCGAGCCGCCCGGATCGCTACAAATTCCAAATCTCGCACCAAAAAAATAGAGATCATGGCAAGGCATAAAATCTCACTAGCGATGTTAGGTCTATCCTCTACAGGTATGTGTCTCTCCCCCTTCCATGCATCCCCTATTTTTTGATAGATTCACTTACTCGATCTGGTATCTGTGTTGGTGGAAGAGGAGATGAGAGGGTCGGATTTCAGAAATTGGTCGGATTTCAGAAGAGGAGAAGAGGAGATGAGAGGATCTGGTATGCTAATTGCAATCTATTGCTCCAAATCATGCAGGCATTAGGGTTCCCTTGATCTTGTCCTTGAGGAACAGGGACCTTGCACGACCTCGACCTCGAGTGACGCAACTGGTCAGCTTGCTGGTTACATGACGATTCAACCAGTGTCTCAGGCACGCTGCTGTTCAAGACAGCCTCTGCGCTTCCGCCCTACATCAACGATATCTTCCCCTAGATTCATGAGAAGGAGAAAGTAGGAGGACAGGAGGAGAACGCCTCTATCATGTAGAGTATTACTTAGGTATTTTTGCTTCATGATTTCCAACATAGATTGCACCGCAAGGTCAGTACTACAGATTGGTTCTGAAAGTATTTTTTAGCTTGATTTGTTGCATCAGGCATCTAATTGTAATTCTAAATGTTTTTCTTGATTTCATGTTCAATTATAACTTGGTTTGATCTGTTGTATCAGGCGAAACGAGTTAAGCTCGTTCGTGTGTAAAAAAGATCAGTGTAAATGTACATGATTAGATGGTGGAGCTATACAGAGTATGGACAAGATGGGGACAACAAGTTTCAAGATGGCACAAAGGAACCTTCAGAAGATGTATCATGGAGATTGCAACGAATCATGTCCTGCCGATTGGAGTCGACTAGCTGAATATTGAGAAAATAAATCGCCGTTGCTACACACCTTTAACGGTGATCGATATGCACTAACTCACCAATGGCTGATTATTGCAAGTCAGTTACCATGTCGCTTTGTATTCCTACTTCACTCCGTGAGCGTCTATATCATCTCTCCCGTGTGTTGTCTCGATGTTCGTTCCCCACTACCCTCCTTGACTCCGTAATTCTGTGACAGTCTTTGACAGACATAGTTGATGCTAAGGTCACCACTCCATCTTGTGAGCTATGCTTGTCTCCCCTCCCTTCTACCTACCCTTTTAACTCAATTTTTTCTCTATGGAATTTAGAAACACTTCTACTCCGTAAAATAAAGAATTTAGGAACACTTCTACCCCCAATTATTTGATTCCTGGTTTTTTACTGAGTTCACTGTGACTTGCTGCTACAGGCTTGTGATTACATACACAAATTTGGATGTTCTGAGGCGGATATACCCCGGGTTGTGATGGGGGTTGCGTTGGTCGCCCATGATTTGTTTCTGATACAACAATTGTATGTGTGGAAGTAGTCGCATGTTTAAGTAAAGATGGTTGACAGGAATTGAGTATGGCTGCGTGTAGTTTTGTGGTTCAGATTATGTACTATGTTTCCAGATCGCTTCTGTTTGGGTGTAACTGTGGACACAGAAGTTTTGGTTTCAGTTGTAGGCTTGTAGCTGATGCTTATCAACTCAATTACCCATGGCCACCTGTACATACGGAATCAATGCCTTAGATATTGTTATTATTCGTGCCTAGTTCAATTTGGTTGGCTTCTCCCTTGCTTCAGATTCTCCCTTCTTCCTATGTTCCTTACATCTTTCGCCCAGTTAATTATGGGTTCTGACTTTTGTTATAGTTTCTTCCCAATTTGATGCAGGTGGTGTTTGTGTACGAAGTGGCAACTGGTTCTACTCCATTGGCTGAAGGAATCCTATAGTTTTCGATCTCCAATAGCTAATGGCCAGGTCACTTAATGTACCTATACTCCTATTGGTTTTGTGCTTGCTATCTGGCACTGGTTTGAAGACATATAATGGATGTATGCTTAACTATTTTATTCAACTCCATGGATGTCTTGGGCATGTATATGTTAAAATATTCATCCGAGAAAAAATGACATACATGGAAATTTACTTAGTTAGATTTTCAAAATTTAATTTAATTTTTGAAATTATTATTTTTCATACCATATCTCAATTTTTGATGTGGCAAAAAAATTTGAAATTATGTGGTGGTTCTGGTGTAGCCAACCAAAGGCATGAACTTTGTGTGCGGACACAAGGAGATAGAGTCCATCGGAGGTGCCTCGGAGTCGCCCAGCCACCAATGGTGAAAGCAAGCTAGAATACCAGCCTGCTCCGCCTATCGATGGAACGGCCATCATTGGATAATTTCACAAAAGTTCCTATGCTTGAGCCCTGAGTTCTCTCCTGTCACAACTTTAGCTTAGGGCTGGCCGGAGAATCTGCTGGTGCATACATGGTAGGAGATACTGATTCATGGAGGACCTTCTTTGTTTGTTAATCTTGAAATTGGCTTATGAGGCTCACCTGTTATAGATCTTGGGTTTCATCAAAGCCCATGGTCGCGCCTTCCATTTCTTCGGGTAACTATGAGTGATCAATCCAATTATGTAGTGAACAGGGACCAGTAGTTATATTATTTTTGATATGTTCAGCAACTCCGAAGGAATTTCTTCTCTTTTGGGGAATATTTTTTAGCTATCCACCGAAACATTTTGGTTGTTTCTTGGATGATTCATATGTGAATCTAAGTTATTTTCATAGGTTCTGAACCTTATGTTCATCTAACCTTTATAATACCTCCAATTTTGGTAGTAAGATGTGATGTTTGCTTAAGATTGATAGTACAATCCTTTCCTCAAAGTTCATCTCAAATCTGAGTGATATACGCTTTCTTTCATTGCAAAATTCATGGAGTTTGCTTCAGAAGGTATTGACAATGTCTATTAATTGTTTCTACAACTCACTCCAGGTAAACCTCATGATTCAGTTACATCAACATCCGACATGCTCACTTTTTCTTGAAGGGATTTTCCCCATTTTATACATGTGGCAATCCATGTATAATTAATGCTCACTTTTCACAAATGGCCAGGTGCATGAGGCTTGCCTAATTCTTCTTGGTTGTCGCGCATTATGTTACATTTGGAGATCTGAAGATTTCATCAATGTGCCATGTATAAAATGTACTATGCCAATTTAAGTTAATAACTACATGTTTGTTTGTGCTGCTGCTTATTATTTGTCTTGACAATACTCTATATTTACTAAGTGTATGTTGTTTCATCTGTTGTCATACCAAAGCCAGTTTGTACCTGTGATATTTTCCTTGATTACTAACTAATATTGATCTATGTTTATGCAAAATTTAATATGTTTCATGGGGTCGTATATTTATTGTACAAATATACGGGCGCGGCAACGCGCGCCATCATTGATCTAGTAATCCATTACTAGCATCATTTAGTTTCTACTCTACAAGCTCAGTTTAGCTCAGTTTGGCGCTTACTATGATTCCATATGCTACTTTGCAATGCGTACTTGCCTTTTTTTTGCTTACACTAGATAACCTATTAAAACTATTGATTGTTGTACGTTTATATAAAAACATGTTATTTAGAAGCATATTTAAGGAATATAATTTTTAGAGTAGGTGATCATGGATTTCATTTGCACCTCCTCTTGGTCCTTTCGAGAATCAGCCATTAGATCTGATGTGTTTTTTTAATAAAAATAATTTTGTTTTCATTGATGACTCAAACGACTAGAACTCAAAATTCTATAAACCTAAGGGAGAACCAAGAGGAATGTGAAGGCATTGTCAACGAATTTCGTGATGGCACAATCAATGATGAATTTAAATGCCTTCATATGGAAGACGGTCATATTTTTCTTGTGCCACTTTTAAGAACAAAATATTGTATAGGAGAGAGGCAATTGGCTGGTACCACAATAGCCAAATTATGTGCGCCTAGACAAACAATGTCGTGCCCAAGATTTGCAACGTTTTTACCTTGTTTTGGTGGAACATTTTCAATCTAGTTTAGTTAGTTTTGCAAAATTTAACAAGAAGTCTTACAATAAGTTTTTAAAATCTAATGCACCATAACATACTTTTTTTTGGGGAATTTTCTTTCCCCTTTCGGAAGACAACCAGGGAAAGTCTTCCTTCCTCGATCTCTGCCGATGAACTCATGGATTTGCCTCCCCTCCATCCGTCGTTTCGGTGGCTGTGGGCAGGGAAGGGATTCCTAGTGTCTTTGCACCGTCTAGTAGATAGATAGGGTTTTAGTCCTTGCAGAGGCCAGGGGCCGTGTTCGGACGGATGAAGACATTTTCTTTTCGAGTCAGTGTTCCGTGCTCCGACCCTCCTCAACTTGAAGGAGTGCATAAGATAACATCCTCTTTTTTCGGAAAGGTAGAAAATTATAAGATAACAAGGAGTCCCTCGAGCATAGACGTGTCTTATTATTATATTTGAGGCAAATAGACACGTCGATTTTTTAGTCTAATAATTTTTTGTAGTAAATTTTGAGTCTATTTTTTAGGGAATTTTTTGAGTCCAATATAGTGGTCGTCCAGCCCCCAGGTAGTGCGGCAGCCCAGCGGACCAATGCTTCGGCCCGGCCCATTTGCACCCGAGGAAACCCCCAAACCCTAGAAACATCCTGCCACACCTATAAATCCCCACCAACGCAGCCTCCATAATCCAAACCCCAACAGTTCATCCACCCGCAGCTCCCCCCTCTGCCCCGATCCACATCGTCCTTTCGGTTTTCGTATCGATTTGTTTCTTGTTCGTTCGTGCTGCCATCGATGGTCGACGAGAGTTTTGCAGCGGTGATGACAAATTTGTGGACTAGAGTTTCTGATGCCGCCTCTTCAGCGGCATCTGCAGACAACCCCTTGGCTGTCTGAGCTCTCCCCCAGATCTCGCACCATCGATCGATCTTCTTCTTCTAGCTTTCTTTTCCATTCGTGTTCTTCTCTATTTTCGTCTTTCGCTGGTTGTGGGGTGTTCTTGTAGCGGTGATGACATCTATGTGGACTAGAGTTTCTGATGCTGCCTCTTCAGCAGCGCTCTTGAAGACAACCCCTTGGCTGTCTGAGCTCCCAGATCCCCCCAAACCGACGCCTTTGACCTGTAAATTAGATTGATTCTTTGTTGTTTTTTCTTGGTTTAATTGATTGATTTATGCGCGCGTCCATTACCGATTCCGGGGGATGATTTGTGTTCCTCACGGGGTAATGGCTCGGACGCTAGAAGCGATTCTCTGTGGGGTGATATCCTGATTGGTGGCGTTCTCGGTGCCAGCTTATCCTGGAAACGCCTCATATATTCATTGAACCTTGTACTACTTCCTTATATGTTTGTGTTTGTGTTTTGGGATCTAAATGATGCGAAACTACGAAAGGGAAATCGTCCGCTGTGGCGACCATGTCAGTTCTTTCACATTGATAGGAAGATCTGATAGATTCCAGTGAACTATTTTTCTGTTGCTTTTTCTTGTTTTTGATCAGTTTGGATGTGGATGATGAGATCACAAGTAAAAATACAGTTATCCCTGTCTTACTTCCTCGGAAGGGTGCTGAGAAAACTTTGAATCTGACACAATTTACTCTGCATTGCTTGATTGTTATTTCCTGCACTTTTGGTATTTGTAAAGTGGGAAGTTGATTGTGGCCGGTGATGATTAGTATTGGTTGCAGAACAGGCAACATAGATTGTCTGTACAATGACGACACTTCTGAACTAGGACGGTCTGAGGCCACCTTGATCACTACACTGTTTCATAACCAATGTTCTGTTTTTCATTTTTTTGCTTCTGATGTTTGTGATTGCAGGGCCAATCTACTGATGGTTACAACTGGATTTGTATTTGGTGCTGGACAAGGAGAATAGGAATAATACCATGTTTACATAAAACAGTCTTCTGATATTGTTTGCAAGGTCATGGTTGGAATTTGTTTCTGTTTTGAGTGTTCCAATTTGTCAAAATACACGTCTGGAGTCTTGTAAATCCGAAGATAACTCTGTGGGGTGTAGCTATCGAAACCAACTTAGTATGTGAATTCGTTTTGATACAGAATGTATGCTGATTCGGCCCAGTTACTCCATGGTCCCATTGTAGTAGCTCACTACTCAGTATAACAGCTTCTTAGTAACTCAATTTTTAGGTTCTACAAATAAGCTTGTTCATTGTCTGGTTATGTACGATGAGGTAAATAAAACTGACCAATTGTGGGTGCTGCCTCGAACTTTACTTGAATTGAACAATTTTGGCTGAGACGGGGATGGGCTGGACCTGAGTGTGGGACTGTGGGAGTGTTTCTGATGTTTTTCTTATAATCTCCTCACAAGGAAATAACTCAGAATATTTGTTCTGCAAATGCCTTATCAGCATGAACATTCACTCTGCGCATGAAGTTATTACTAAAGATATGAGCAACGGAGCTGATTGGCCCCAATGTTTCTGAAGAGTAGCATGCCGTCTGAAAGATCCCTGAAAGACATACCCCTTGCAGAAAACTTGGAAAATACCAGCACATGTTGTTTTGTTATATGGGTTTTCTTGCTGCTGCTTTGTATGCTGGGACAATTGCTCCTTTTAAACTCCCTGAACAGAGCTCACAAACACCCCCTGGCTCCCTTGCCACCCTGCATACTCCCCGTCGCCTCTCTGCCGCCTCCACACATCAGCTCCGTTCTTCCATCTAGCTTTGTTTTGTTCGTGGCAATTTGTTTACTGACATGCTGCTTCAAATTTTATTCTGGTGTTTGCTTTGACTGTGCTGGTAATTCTTGATTTTTGCTCCATATAAGCTAGCTCTTAATCAGTACATATGTGAGTTCTGTAGTAAATGGTTGGACTGACAAGTACTAGTACCAATCATCAATGCAAAATTATCGCAATCTATATCAGAAAATAATAGATTTAAAAACCAAACAATCTGCAAAGCTTACATGTGCCACTAAGAATTTCCATTCCAGGTATTCTTAGCAATTTTGATTCTACACTGAAATTTAGGGTGCTTTTGGAGAGCTGACTGTACAGATAAAATGATCTGCCTTGCAATACCATTTTTTGTGCAAATGAAGAAATTCAGAGCGTTTAAGTCTTAAATTTATCTGCTAAAAGATTGATATTTATCCTTCATGTCGTCTTGTAAGTTGAGGTGTGCATTGCTTAATTATGTGTTTACGGCCTTAGCGCTCTTCACATTGGCGTGGAGCTTGAGCGTCAGCTGCAAAAAACAACGGTTCAAGTGTTCAACTAAGTGTAAGTTTGCAGTCAGTCAATGATTGCAGTTTTTCAATGACACATTCAGATTCTTTGCATCCAAAGGAGAGAAAATGTCACAACTAATTTTTACCTCCAATGGCTGAACGCTCTTGTAGCTTTGGTTTGCAAGCAAAAGGATCACACAACCTGACAGTCCAGGGAGCACTCTTTTTCTTCCAAACTGTAGCATTGATGCCTGTCAGTTTGCGGGTAAATTACATTGTGCGACGAGTGGTCAACTAGCAAGTTGTTGATCTCTGATTCTCTGAAACTTGATCCTTGTATAACTGGGTATTAGGCAATATTGTTCAGATCCCAAATTCTTGATTGAACTTTTGGTCTGTTTCAAATACCAGTACACATATTCAGGTTCAAAGAATTAAGTAGCAACATATCTGATTAAGCTGGAAACACATCCGAATCTGGAGTATTAGAAATTTCTAAGTGCATTGGGATATTGTCCTGTAGGTACAGAATGTGCTGTTTTTCAACTCAGCCCTGATCCTGATGGTTTTGTGACTGTTGAAAGACAGTATATGCCACATAAGTTCAGGCATTCTCTCAATATAATATAAGTTGTACTTATTGTCATATAGCTTACTTATGGAGATGGGGAAAAAGATGA
This sequence comes from Triticum urartu, assembly GCF_003073215.2. Lineage (NCBI taxonomy): Eukaryota > Viridiplantae > Streptophyta > Magnoliopsida > Poales > Poaceae > Triticum > Triticum urartu. The sequence goes on along the minus strand of NC_053028.1, from coordinate 629,016,578 downwards.
TGATAAAAAACTCCACAATAATAAGAAATCCAAGAAAAAAGATATAACGGATGAGGAAGGAGCTAAAGAACCTATCAACAATGATGCATCTAGTGGCAGTAATGATGCATCTACTTCTACTTCCCCTAACCCTAATGATGGTTCTAGATCCACTAATGATGGAACAAATCCAAATGTGAACCTTGAACTCCACAATAATAAGAAATCTGTGGTTCTAGGTCCACAGATTCTTTTTCTTTTTTCCTGATTTCTATGCATGTTATGCAACATGCTTTAGCAGTTCTCTTACTCTAATAAAGTAGAGAGCCGCGCTACATAATGATACAAAGGGGATACTGAAGGAGGTTTTGCAATTGTTTCTAATTTAAGTATGAATCTTATTGAATCCAAGTGCCAGAACATTCATCTTTACCTTGATGTATGGTTCGTTTCCAGCAGCAGTTTCTTAGTTAATGCATCACTGAATTGTCATGAACCTTGAACTGAATACCTTATTGATTATACTGTCATCTATTTTGGGTTGTGATCACGCCTTCTGCTTCTATTTTACCTCCTAAATTTTCATCGTTGAGGTGTCGTGAGTATTAATGAAGAATCTGTGTTTGGGTGAATGTTATAAATTATTCTTTTTGTTGTTGCTTCCTTTTAGGTGTTTTTGTGTCCATGAATGGAGGATCATATACGTGCTTTTTGGGTCCTTTCTATGAGTTTTCACTTTTGAAAGTCATATAGCCGTGAGGGCGGACCGTAGGCATCATTGTGTTTCAGATCAGATATGTCAATGAACTGCTGCCTCCGATCCATTAATATCGAGGGAGTATGATTTAATTTGTAAGATGGAGATTTGTGCTTAAGTACTAAACTAATCTTATAGATTTATTCTTTCCTTCTTGTGCATGAAGAGGAAATCAGAAGTTTAAGTTCCCTTAAGAATTTTCCTTCATGTATCATCTGCACTTATTTTCCTTTTTCTTTTTGGCAATAAAGTATTTCTTATGTTGTTTCAGACATAGGAACGTAGGGAGGTGAATGGACTATGGATTCAGAACAGAACCAGGTTTACCAATGACCATGGCACGTCTTCACCAATGAGTGGCACGTCTTCACCAATGAGCCATGTTGTCGGCACCAATATTCAAGCTTGTATGTGGAAATGAGAGGAGAGAGCAAGGATGTATGTGGATGAATCAATAACCAATCTACAAGCTCCAAAGTAAAATGAGAGCAACCTACATTCTCTCACCACCCACTAGATAAACTAAATACCCTCTATTGGAATAGTTGTATAATGAGTTGTTGGTTAGTGATATGCTCAATTTACCAACAAACAGATTACTTGAGATGCTATGCTCCCCTTTTCCATTTTATCTTGTGTGAATTTAAAGCTGACATGAGTGTCATTCTTTTTTGTTTCAACATGTCATCTTTATTGGTAAAAAGCACATTGGATGTTCAATTTGAGGTGACTAAGTGAGCATTCATTATAGGTTACCAGTGTGACGTAGACAGTGCATTTGAAAGAAAATGTGATGTAGACAATGCATCATAGATTATTACATCAGCTTAAACCGAAGAATGGCACAGAATGATTCTACGAGTTGCTTTCCACAAAGACGTGCATTGCACTGGTGCGCTTCCTAGTGAACATCGAAATTCTGCACGTCTCAATGCAATATTTATTGTCCAGGAAGCAAAGCAAATGATGAAATTAAAGCTATTAATTCATAGAATAAGGAGTGCATATTCTAGCTCAAATCATGTTACATTGTTACATACTTTTACATCTCCATAGAATGAAATCACTCTTCGTCCTAGAATATTTTTTGCTAACCTAATTGTGCCCACACCTACAGGAGAAGCTTGTTTGTTGGAGTGTCACTAAACCTTAGTAGGACTTGCCAAAATACCTTGACAAGACTAACTGATCATACAACACCCCTACACCAAAGAACGCACTGAATGCAATCACAAAGGCCATCTTATAGTCAGCTCTTTTTTCTGACAGAATGACGGGTTGATGCGCTTCTGCTGAATTGCATTTTTGAGTGAGAACAGAGTCACACAGCTGTGGGTTCCCGTTGAAACTAGAAGTCTGATATGTATCAAACTGGCCTCCATATGGAATAGGTCCTTCTAGGTTATTGTTTGAAATGTTGAATGCTGAAAGGAAGTGCAGGGCGTTCAATGCAACTGGGATAGCATCTGTGAGATTGTTACTGGACAAGTCTAGCACCTGCAAGTTTGTTAGGTTGCAAACCGATTGTGGGATCTCCCCGGATAGCTTATTAAAACTGAAATCAAGAGCGGCAAGCGCTTTGAGCTGGCCAATCTGTGGTGGAATTACACCTGTCAAGTAGTTGTTGCCTAGATTCAACACTGCTGGGAAAGATGTGATCATACGGTACTGAAGTGATGGGCTGTTATAAACTATTAGCTCAAAGACCGTTGAGTCCAAATGAGTTGCGTTATCAGTTGATTTAAGCATTGGCATCTCGGTTAAGGTTAATGGGATTTCTCCTGTAAGACTGTTGCTTGACACATCCATATAGAAGAGATGACGTAGAGAGCTAATCCAGCCTGGTATTGGCCCAGTGAGTCGATTGCCACATAAAATTAACATCTGTAAGTTTGTAGCCCTTAATATCCATACAGGTATTGTCCCGGAAAAATTGCAACCTTGCATATCGAGAACCTGAAGACTTCCAGAACCATCAATTGTTTCATCCTGTGTGAGGATCTCTCCCCAAAAGTTGTACCCAATAAACACTGCGGTCAGGTTCTTGCTGCTCTGAAGAATCTGAAGTGCATTTGTGATGTTTGTGAAATTGTTTTTGCTAAGTGACAAGAAGGAGAGATACTTCAGATTACCTAGTCTCAACGAGAGCTGCCCATGTAAGTGGTTAGTAGATAGCCGCAGCGCAGTCAGATTACTGCACGAGTATATGCTTTCTGGAACTGTGCCGGATAAGTTGTTGGAATATAGATCTGAAGTTTTTAGGTTGGGCAGGTTGGAGAAATTGACCTTGGTAAGTTCTCCACTGAAGTGATTGCTCTTGAGGTCGATTGTTAAGAGATTTGTGCAGTTGCTGAGAGCATATGGCAGCTCCCCTGACATGTTGTTGTTGTTCAAATGGAACTCCTCCAGTCTCTTGAGTTGACCTATATAATCTGGAATCTTTCCGCTGAATCTGTTCCCTCCAAGATCAAGGGTTATGAGATTTCTGAGGTTGACTATGTTTGCAGTATCAAGAACTCCATGTAAATCATTGTTTGCGAAAGACAGGTATTCCAACGAGGTTGCATTGAAGAGTTCATCTGGGAGCGTTCCACTGAGGTTGTTATCCCCGGCTCTGAGCACTCGCAGCTTGGAGCAATCACCGAGTCCTTGGGGGATGTTGCCACTAAATTTTTTGGTACGCAGATCAAGCAGAGTGAAGGATGGTGAGCTGTTACAGAATTGAGTTGGTATCCGCCCAGTAAAGCTGTTACTGCTGGCATTGAGTGCGGCCAGATTCTCCATTGCTTTCCATATGGCGGATGGAAACTGTCCTGCAAATAAGTTGCTTGAGATGTTTAGTACCTGCAACTGCAGAGGCCTGGCAGGTGTTGAAGATGGCAGCTCATGGAGTGTTCCGTTGAGCTGGTTGAAGCTGACATCAAGGATGGCGATGCTGCTGGAAGACAATAATTCCAGCGGCAGACCACCGGACAACAAGTTGTGAGAGAGATCAAGGTACTGTAGCCCGGCGAGCGTCCCAAGAGACTGCGAGATGCGCCCCTCGAGGCCCTTCGAAGGCAGTAAGACAGCGGTGACCGTCCCGTCTTGCATGCATGTGATCCCTTCCCACTTGCAGCAATCCGTGCCGTTCTGCCATGATGCGGAGAGGCCGCCGTCTTGGAAGAGCTCGGCAAGGAACCGGAGAAGGGAGTCCTTCTCCTGCTCCGTGCAGGAACTGGTAGGAGAGGGCAAGCAGAAGACCATCAACACAAGAGCAACGCCAAGGCAATGCATCTGCAATACCTTGCTGTATGTTTTGTTGTGCAACTGAAGTTTCTTCATGTTTTTCTTGGGCGAAGCTAGCATGGGAGCCAAAAGCTTATGATGTCCTCTCACTGGATAAAGCATCAATGGAGGTCTAATCGTCAAGGAGGATGAGGATTGGGGATAAATAAGGAAGCAGATCGTGCTCCCATTTTGTCTATCCCTTGTAGTCGTAGTCGCCACAAAGAAATTTGGGTCAAGAAAATTGGATTTTACACAACTAACCCCAGCCCACCAGGCAGCTTCCTAGTTCACCTGATGTTTAACTGTTAATCTACTATAACAAGTCGCCCAATCTTCCTTAATACCTTCCTTACAAAAATAAAATAAAATGATTTGTAGATTATGTAGTCATCGTTGACTTGGTCCTTGCCCGAATTTTTAAAACATGCCATAGTTTACTTGACCTGACATCACTTTGCTTGCCGGCTTCACTAAACAAATCTAACCACTTGCCACTAGCAGTTGACCAAAAAAATTACTTTAAAATGTGTGTTTTGGAAAAGACTCATCCGGCAAGATAGTACATGGAGAGCAATCGTCGGTGCCTCAGTCAGTGTCTGGACAAACACAAGTGGAGGGTAGGAAGTGCAATCTTATTGCTTAATAATAGCCGGGGTGGATGGTTGAACTGTTGGGTGATTAGTTCTCTCTTCCATCCTCTTGAATTAACGCGTTTACTTCCCCTTATCAGGCGAGCTTCGTCTGATGGATACGTTTGCTGCTCCACTGGCGCACTACATTGTGGACCATGGACTGTCATGTCAGACCCCCGCTGGGAACTGCAGAAGGGCTCTCATACTCCGCGCATGAACTGATCGGAGACGCCAAGGAGATGAGCAACACAAGAACAAGGCTAACTGAAGGTATGCGTAATTTTCTTGTTTCATGCCTTGAGAAAACTGGAGTGACCGCATGGTTTCTGATGAAACTAAACTAGCATGGTTCAGGCCGGCGTAAGCTCGCCGTAGCACCGTCAAAAGAAAAAAAAACTAAATTAGCATGGAATCGATGGTCTTATGAGTAAAGCAAATGAGATAAACAAAGAAGGTGTCTCTTCACTCCTGCTATATATTTTTGCCCCCTTTTGCAGTTGTAGCCACCAAAAAGAAGGTGCTTTGTCACGGACCTTGGACTGGGATATCATTTGTGGTTACCACTGAAAGTGTGTGAGGACCGACGAATAGTAGTGGCAGACTCTGGCAGGCTGACTGGCCACTTGGTGTGATGCTTATTTGGACTGGTCTGTCAAACAGAATCTGGTTGTGATTCGGGGATTGAAGGTTTAGTCGAATAGTTTTGTAGTATCTTGTTTTGATGATCTTTATTACTGTATCTATAGCTGCACTTCAATTCCTTTGCAGTCTCTGTGACTGTACGAGTATTTGTCATCGATCAGCGTAGTTGCGCGCGCGTTTGTATTTTACCCAGATATATCATCATTATTTTCATTCATTAAACCACATGTTTAACCAGTACTCTCACTCTGCAACAGATGGTTCGAATGCAGTTTCCCTTGGCTGTACCGTCTTGCTCGAGCCCCGGTTGTCTGCGTCGCCAGTGGGTCCACAACAACGCGGACGGCCAAGTGATCGAGAAAGGTGTGACATGGGTATGCCCATCTGGTGCTCGAGCGTCCTGAGCGTGGGTTAACAGGTCGTCGCCGGTAAATGATTGTGATAGTGGAATCAGGCTACTTGCTTGCCAGTTTAGCTGAACAGTCGGCGGTAAGAACTATATTTCTTGGGGGTGTTACAGTTTCTGTTCTAATTTTCAGATGGTAACATTTTCATGCTCTTCAGTAGTATAGCAAAGGGTAAAAATGCTTGCACAAAGGAGATTCATATATAACATAGAAAGGCTGGTTTATTTGGTTGGCTCTGACGTATGTTGCGCCTTTAACAGTGTTGGAAGTCTCTTCTGTCAAGCTAATATACTGGCCATGTGGACAACACATTGGTGAGACAACTCATTGAACATATAAAGACTGCTAGAGTACCCGCCCATCTGGAGGCACCACCGCTCGATCGAGTAGCTACAGTGTTTTTTTGGCTGCTGGCGCCTGGTCAACCGTCCACTGTTTTCCACGTTCGTGGCCGCTTCAAGAGAGGATGACGGGTGGGGTTATGAGGCTGAGGGGGCCAGCGAGCAGAGGGTGTGTCTTTATGGAGGGAGTTGACGGGATGGACTAGAGGAGCAGCGACTAGAGCGAGGACCAATCCTCTTCCTCCTCGAGCCCCACACCACTCCGCCCCGTCTCGCCTCCCCTGCTCCTCTCGCACCGCTGCCTTCTCTCCCGGCCCACTTCCCCGGTGCTCGAGGTGCAGCAGCAGGGGCTCAACTACGTTCGATCCAGCCGGATCAGGCGCAGGTCGCCGGCATCCGGCGCTGTGTGCAGTGATTCTGGATCGGGCTCAAATCTCCGTCAGGAGATTAGGAGCGGCTGCTGCGGTGAGGGCAGCAGAGCTGCAGCGGAACCCACCTGGTTGAGCCCCCACCCCGGCGGTTGCCTGCAGAGGAGGAGAGGTCGCAGGTGAGATCTTTCTTCACCATTTACTCGTCTTTGCATGGTAACCTGAGCTCATCTCCTAATTCATGGCTTCCTATTTTTTTCTGTTCTTATGCAGGTAGGGTTAGCGAGGAGAAGGTTGTCCTCAAAGAGACATCATGGTGGCTTTGCGGCCACCTCTCCTCATCTCCTCCTAACAAGCGCAGGTTCGATGGTTCATGCCATCGTCCTCGACAGTAGGAGCATGAGCCGCAGAGAAGGCCGACTCTCGCGCCCGTCGTCCGTCCACTCGAGAAGCCCGCCCAGCCACCCGTCGTCCACACTCCCATCTCCACTGGCTGTTCTTGTCTCTTCAGGCAGGTGAGCTCCCCCCGCCAGCCTACCCACCCCCACCCCCCCGCCCCCCCCCCCCCCCCCCCCCCCCCCCCCCCCCCCTTCTCTTTTGATTTTGTGCTGGTAGATGTGTTTGTTGTGGGTTCTGCCAGGCTTGGCTGCTTGGCCTAACTCTACTTGTGCTACTATATGTTGTTGGTTGCCTCCTTGGTTATTTGTGAATCTGAAAACACTTTGTGAGAAGCAAGGATTGAAGAGAAGGCTATGAGGCAATGAGAAGAGCTTCATTTTTAGTTTTTTTTTAAGAATTGATGAAGGACATGTCATGTGTTCAGTTGCTAACATTCTCTCTATGGTGTATGCACTTGTTGTTCATTGCATTGGAGGGAGAGGAAAACTCTTTATGAGAAGCAAGGATTGAAGAGAAGGCTATGAGCCAGTGAGAAAACCTGAACTTCAGTTTTATGTATAAGAATTGATGAAGGATATGTCATATGTTCAGTTCCTTACATTTTCTCTATGGTGTATGTACCTGCTGTTCATTGCATTCGAGGGACAGAACAACAAGAGTAAGAAAGCCTTGCGGTGTGAAGGCAGTAGCACGCAGCTCCAAGTCAAGTGCATTGGCCTCAACATCAAGAGACCAGTACCATGAGGTTCGCTTGAATGCTTTCTAGGTTAGTGGTTCATCTATTATTATTCTTCATGTAGGAAATATAAGGTGCGCATATAGAAGAGTCCATACTGGGCATCCTTTTCTTTTTTAGTTTTTGCAATCCATGGCAAAGGGTGTTATATATTTTCATGAACCTTACCGCTTACTTATTTTTTCGGCAACATAGATTTAAATGTAGTAACGCGTGTTTATGCTTTGCAGCCCGGCATCGAACAATACCCTTGATAAAACTACATGGTGGACGCTAATTGTCATATTTTGACCGACAAATCTGTTTGAATAGATTATACATGATTGATGATTATCAGATGATTGCAGTCTACCCCAGGGTGAGTTTATCCGTTTGGTTTATGCAAAAAAATGCTTATTTGGCTTCATGTGTAACATGATTTTTTAATATCTAATATTTGTTCTGTCCAACATGAGTACATGAGAAAGTAGTGCTACTGCTACATTACTGCTGCTTGCCAAGGGAAAACAGAGTTCCATTGTAAAATGAAATGCCAGGTATTGAGGGCTAGACTGTACATGGCAAAGATTAATTTGTTATGGTGAAGCCAAAGCTTTACTGTTTGATTCATTGGGTGTCATCTTTGTTAACTTATTATTAAGCATGTCAACTATGTATTTTGTCCCACATGAACGATTGAGAAAAACTCTGCTTTTTACGACATCATGACTCACATATTGTCATGTCTAAATATTTGAATTTTATATTGATGTTTTGACTGTGGATGCCAAAACATCACAGTTTGCCTGATAGAGTGAATTCCATTATAAAATGAAGCTCCTTCCATCAATTAGATAGCTTTTATTAATTTGATTTTTCTATTTTGAAGATACATATTGGTTATTTGGATGCTTTCGTTTAAATATTTGCAGAGATCAATGAGGATTCGGGCGGCGGGGCGGGGACTGGTGATAGGAAACATAGGTCCAAGAAGAAATCAAAGAGCATGGTGAGTTGTTCCCCCTTTTCAAATTTAAAACCTAGACTAGAATCGGTCAATTGTAATTTGGTAATATTATTAGGAAAGCATAATATTTTCCTACTACCTTGCTAATAGCTTCGTGAGGTAATTATGCAGCTATATATGTGTTTGTTTTTTACTGTAGTGAGATCACCTATTTTAATTTAGAAAATAGAAACATGAAGTATGGTTATAAGAATCTAACAGTAGATGTTCTTAGCATGAACAAGCTCTGTAATGTACCTACTAACTAATAGCACAATCAAATCTTTCCTGAGCTGCGTCCGTCAAACATGACTGGGCATGCCCGGTTTTACTTTACTAAGAGTAGTATGTGGCCGGTGCTCTAATATTCAACCATGTTCTTGAATTGGGAATTATGTGTATAATAGTTAAACTGCTTGTGTGTTGGCCTCATGTATATAAGTGAAAGAAAATAAAAAACAGATGGAGGAAGGGAACTGCTTGCTTTTCTTTTCCTTTTGTTTCTCTGTTTGATAATTACTCCCTATGATGTGAAGGTTTGAGAATAGAAATGTCCTACTCTTTGATCCGTTTTAGTGTGAACGGATCGATGGCAAGCGTGGCTGTCTGCTCCTCGCTCTATTGGTTGTGTCTCTGTCTTCCCCATGCGCTGCGCCACACGCCTATTTGTGGCTTGCGTGCTGCTGCTGCGTTTATGGTGTGTTGGCTTGATATGCACGCGCATGTGGTCCCCAATCCAATGTTTGACAAAGTTTCCCATTAACAACCTAGCTATAATGTGTACAGATGATATAATACTATGAAATAGACAAAAAATGGTATCTCGTTGAGAAAATTGTTTATTTAGATGCCTAAAACAAACAAACAAAAACAGGTGATGGAATCCTAACCTGATATTCACTTGCAAGATGAGGCTTGTAGAGATCGTAAACATGAGTCATGTGAAAAGCTCTATATTTGATTTCGAAAGAAATAGGTGCATTTGGACCAATAAGCATAGCAACTGCAGCAGCTCCACCAGGTCGAGCTGGTCCCTCTGCATAAACCTGAACATAATATGGGACAGCAAATGAATGTTGCATGGAGACAAAAGGAAGATAAACTGAATCCACTTAGTGCAACAGTTAGATGGCTATATTGGATGACTAACCGTGCTATCTGTGCAGACTACAAGGCCGTAACGTTCATCCCAGCATGGACTTTGGACCGAAGTCACACCAATTCAAGAGGGAAGTTGTTCCACCATAACATGCATTACTGGAGTCAAACTCCCTCGATGTCGGTATTACCAGTTTCCTGTATTTGTGACAAGTGTCAACAATAGCGACTGAGTGAGTGAGACTGAAACTGAACTAACAAACAACTAAAAGAACTAGAAACCATGAATTCATAAAGATCAACATTTAGAGGGTGAATATATGTGGGATGCTATTCCATGATTTACCTCTAAAAATTGCATTAGCCACGTTTTGATGGATTTACTTTTGTCTATCACTGTCTCGCTACCAACCTCAAGGCGGCCAATTAGCTTGAGATCAATGTAGTACTTTTCCAGCAGGGATTTCACAATTGTCAAGCTGACACAACTTTCCAACTTGAGCATTCAGATACCGAACAGAGCATTGCATTAAATATATATACGTATTTGATCTAATTGCTTAGTAAATTCTACTCATCAAGAAGTCGTCCCCAAATTGCCTCTCCCTCCATACATAGCTACCTTGCCGCGCACACCAGGTTCGACCAGATGGAGACCGCCCCTTCCTCTGACCGACAACGATGGCCTGCAACTCACAATCAGACCCTACTCACCAAAATGACACCAGTATGCTTTCTTACTATATTACCTAATTCAATGACAAGAAGGCAAAAACAATGCTGAAGCATCAGAATGTGTCGTCGATCAATATTTTAGTTAATAAACCATGAAATGGAAAAGGTTAGTTTGATCTCTCCAAGAAACATCATATCTTAAACCATGTTCACACGCGCCATCTAAACCTATGTGATCCCTCTCGGTTCAGTTTTGATGAGGTGTGTACAGAGAAAAGGCAACATAAAGTTGGTCCAAAGAAAATAGTGTATATTAACCTGGGAAGGGTATGAAAATTGAGCTGCAAGATAAACCGTAGCATATTTTTCCTTTTTGCTCTCCTGAAAATTTATATACAATGAGAAAGTTCATATTAGCATGTAGCATACGTCATGAAGGAAGCTGCGCTGAATTAGTCAAAGGAAATCCAAAACTGCAGGTCGAACCTTCATCACCACATTCGCGCCAAAGTGAGCTCAAATGAACCATGGACTATCAGTCAGTATAATATCCATAGATACATCATCAACCCTGTAACCAAATTATTGTAACCTTTCCAAGTTGCACTATAACTTCATGAATCATAATTTAAAAACTGGAGAGTGGACAAGAAAAAAAAACTTTTTAGTTTAGTTGGTTTGAAGCCAAATTCTAATCATATAAATGAAGCCAAAAAGATGAGAGACACAAGAAGACATTCCAGATTTTGTTTGTGTGCATTTTCTGGAAGTAAAAAAATTGATTTCTCACATTCATAGCCATCAACTTATCCCAAACAGGCAACAAATTAAAGTACATATTATGATGCAGTTGGAAGAAAACAATCATAAGTATGTCCAAACCAGAAACTCAATGCAATATCTTTTAACAAAACTATATCAAGACTATGCCCAGTCTCACCTTCTGTAGTATTTTAATGTAGACTCTTATGGATGCACTCGGTGTGTACTAGAGCCTAATCATCTTCGCCTAATTAAATCCTTTGGCACCTTATTTCTTGCCTTCACTTGCTGCTGGCCACCAGGTTCATACAGGAAAATAAGGAAAGAAAAGAAATCAGTAGTCAAGCCGACACAACACGCCAATCGCCCAGATGGTAATTTTACAAGTGAAACATATGTGCAATAATATTTCCTAGGTAACATAGAAAATGAAAGTATGTATCAAGTTTGGTAATGGCCTCTCCTTATTTTCTTGCAAGGGCGAATCACGTCGGCCATCACTTCTAGACTGCCTCGAAGGCTCGATGTAAAGCTCAACGAGTGCAATCGCTACTGTCGTGTTGTTTCTATTCTAACGCGATCTACTTGAGGTGAGGTCGCCCCATTATTTACAATGCGCTCAATCATCTATTACCATTGCCATGGTGTTCTTCCTGCATATGTGCTGATAGTCTTCCTGCATTTTTTTGGCTTGCAGACCAGGAGACAAGATTCTATTGGGTCCAGCTCCTAATGATTGATGATGTATAATTTGTCTAATTCCAGTTCTTGGAGCCACCCACTCCTCAATTAGTGATAGTCACGTTACTCATGTAGTTTCTTATGTGTTGCCCTGAAAACCGTACTAATTGTAATTCTGTTGCTCTCAAGTTTGCTAATGTGTCGTTGTGTAGTTGCAAACGTCTTTCACTTGACTAGCCTGACCTCTTACTATTATATTGCATATTTTGAGATGATATTGGCACTCACTCGAGCATCGATTTTCTGTGTTCATTGGAAGTTTTTTTAACTTCATCTTCCTTTGTGCTAAATGTTCTTCCTTATTGAACTATCGGTCCAATTGTAGGTTGCGTGTTGCACCTAAGGTTGGATATATGGTGATATGGTAAAGCCGATTTGGGAAAGCGGGTGTACAGTGTGCATAAGTTAAGAAAACAAATTATAGTCTGTGATGTGATCATTGCATTTTAACTTTGTATATGTGATCACCTCAAGTAGGTAAATACTGAATACACTTCTCTAGCAAGCGCACGCATCAAGGTGCCATTTTTTACTCAATCGATTTCAAAACAAGGCATGAGACTGCCACTCTTTTGTTGCATTGTGTAAAGATATGTGGTGTGAGGAAAGGAGAACTCCTGTTTTGAAGTGATGGCCGAGCTGACAATGCAGCCATTATTTGGGCAAGTATTCTGAAAACAGGAATTGCATGCAGTTTAATGGCTATATGGTTGGTGAATCACTGTCGGTATACTGGATCTAGCAAGCAGTGAGATCATGGTAATGTAGGTGGTAAAGTTGAAGTTGATTACCCCTGTGACGAAGATCTCCATGTCCTTGTTGTGGGCGTGGTTGTTCAGTAGTGAGGGCCTGGGGGCAGCTCTCTTCCACCATGTATGCTGAATGCATTCCATCTGAAACAAAATTGAGTGTGTGCTTAGAGCAGGTAAGACAATGGTGGCTGCGTCGCTGGTTGCTGGCCGGCTCCATGTATCGCTGGATTGACACACTTCCTTCGGCTCTATGCGGTGGGTGCACCGATCAATCTCCTCCTGTCAAAGTTGGCAATTGAAGCAGCAAGTTAAACTTGAAGGGAAGCATCAGTCCACAACAATCAGCCAATCTCATCCTCTGCAGTGCACGGCGCCCTCCACAACAATTGAAGCACGAAAGCGGCATCTCACAAAAACCAGAGCCCAATCCAATGACTTCGTTGCTCGAGAAACACCATACTGAACCCAGCCCAAGACAGCAAACAACAAATCCAATACCAGATGAAACAATACAAACCAGATCAGGGCAGAGCAGTAGATCGAGCAGACGGAAGGGAGAGACGGATGACCTGAACAGCAGTGGCGCAGAGCGCCCCAAGCAGCAATCGCGGGAAGCAGCACCGACAGCCGGAACATCACGACGTACTGCAAGGAGCCGAGGCGTACCCAGCACCACCCAAATCACCAATCTCCTCTGTCCAGAGCTGCACCGAGTGGCTAACCGGTGGGAGGACACGCGCACAGGCAAACCCACACACACCATACACGCGTGGTTTGGACCAGCGGGAGGCTTGACACGCTGCTATGCTTTCTGTGAATGCTGTCGCCCACAGGTCCACATGTCCACCCGTGAACGCTGTGGCCCATCAGGAAAACACATTTCTGAGTGCTGCCAGGTCCCAACCATCTATTGTCAGGTTTTCCTCAAAAAATATTCTATTGCCGGGTTTTTCTGCACAAAAAATCTCTTGCCAGGTAGTTTTTCTTTTTTAAGAGCAACTCCAACGGGGCGACCCAAACGAACGGCATTTTTGTCCGTTTTTGTCCATTTAAGTCGGCCTGGCGGACACAAACGTCTGTTTTCGCGTTTGGGTCGGCGCGAGCGCCCAACGCTGGCCCGACCCATTTTGTGGGCGCGCGAAAAAAAGTTTCAGCATTTAAAAAATAAAATAAGCATCAATTAAACATAAAAGCCGGCCACGGAGGCCGGCGATAGTCCACATTACATTAATTAAACATAAAAAACTAAAAACTAGACGATGGCGCGGTGCCCTAGGCATCCTTTTCGTCGTCGTTTGTGGCGCGGTCGGTGAGGTCGATCAGCATCGGCGCAGGGCCGGCCCAGGGGAACGTCGTGTTCCAGAGGGCGGCGATATCGGGCTGTGCCGCCGCGGGTTATGCCTCCGCAGGGCCTGGCGCGCCTCCACCTCGGCCTCGCGCTCGAGGTGCTCGCCCTCCCGGCGCGGCGCCAGTGGTCGAGGTAGGTCGCCTCCTGCTCCTCCGTCGCACGGTACCATATCGGCGGCGCGTTCACCCACTCGCGTACTACTCCGATCCAGGAGTAGCGCTTGAGGGGGGCCGGCTCCTCCGGCTTGACTTTGTTGTAGATTCATACAAGATATGGCTTTGTGTGCATTGAAATAGCAACAAGTTAGCCTCTCGGTTTCATTTCTGTATACATTTGACTCATATACATGCAGCTAGCGTGTCCATGTGATCTAAATGAATTTCTCTATCCTGTTTTATGTTGTGATGTCTTTGATTTTTGTCTCTTCCAGATTTACATATAGATGCTTCGGTGAATACTCAAGAATTTTGTGTTCTTTTCTATTGACGGCCTTTAGGTAATTTTTTTTATTTTTATAATGATTCTGAAATAAGGTCACTCCTACTAATCTTGCTCTCCAGACCTGGTGGCAGGATGCTTGGTCAAGAATGCAGGGTGAGCAAAATAAAACTATAAACGCTTTTATCTCTGGTCATCTAGAGCATATGGAGGGAGCAAGATAGCGGGATTTGACAGTGTCTTCACACCACCCTAGAGGGGTGCCACCGAGGGCTTTCTCATGGAACGTGCTGCAATGTGGTTTTATGCACGCCTATGAGCTGGCTACCCTGCACGCTGGTCTTCTACTACTTTCGCAGGTCTATTACTTCCCCCTGAGATGCTTCCAAGGGTTCTATTCGGCTCCATTGTATTTTTTTTGATTGCTTTTCCTTCTCTGTTTCTTTTTTTATATGCAAGGCCATAAATTTTTACCATGTGTCCTTGCTCACACAGAAAATTACTTCAAAATACACATGCTTCTAAACATGCACATCTTTTTCAAAACTATGTATATCTTATTATTAAAGGTTATAAGACAGAATGTGTTTTCCCACGACTAAAACAAGTAATACATTGTACATTTTTCAAAGCACACATGGAATTAGCGGGCTCCTTCAGGTATTTCAAGAGAAAAACATAATCGGCTTAACTAATTTTCTATATTGCTTATTTATGCATTTGTGACCATAGCTTTCCAGTTTAGCTCATAAACTGGATGGCAAAATAGAGTTT
Organism: Triticum urartu; assembly: GCF_003073215.2. Classification (NCBI taxonomy): domain Eukaryota; kingdom Viridiplantae; phylum Streptophyta; class Magnoliopsida; order Poales; family Poaceae; genus Triticum; species Triticum urartu. The sequence goes on along the minus strand of NC_053028.1, from coordinate 629,001,474 downwards.
GCCCATTTCATATCTATGTTGTCTTATTAGGAAAATAGAGATTGTTTTATAGCTGATGCTTAATATGTTTTATCGACTGGTGAATGCTTAACTTTAGCTCATAAACTGGATTGCAAATGCTAATTTTGATGGGGCTTTTGCCACTTATTGTTTTATGGTTGTCTAGACAGTTGATGGCATGCTTCTTTCTTGCTAATTGTCAATCCTCTTGTACAGGGTCCCTCGGCTACTTATGCTTTGCTAGACAATGAAAGTATGTAGATAGCATGTACGGTTTTTTACATTGTTTTGCGCAGGTTGAGATGCATCACATGATGTTTTCCTTTTACATTTATGAGTATTACAGAGTCCTCTCTTTTTCCACAAGGGGCAGTAGCTGTGCCATTTGATTCGAAGGACAAAGAGTTGATCACAAAGGGGTAGCATTCAGGATATATACACAAAAGAGTATAGAACCAAATTATATGATGTAATTGACCACTATTTCTATTAACTTCTCCTTTACACAATGTTCACGAGTTCATGTATTAAGTACATTTTATTGTGTCACTTGTGTTTACTTTTTTAATGCAAGTTTACAGCTACTCGGTGTTCCTAATTGTAGCATAACTATCTTGACCTATCGATGATCTAATTTGTGGCATTATTACCTTAAGAAAATATTTACATTTAATTTCCTTTATATATAGGTATAAGTTCTTACCAAATGTACTCAAATATACGGTTATTGAAAAAATGTAAATATTTTCAACACGAACATGGTTTTAAACGGATCTTTGCACCATTTGACGCAACTGGTCATCTAGTCATTAAATAACCGGGGCAGCCCAGGCATGTACCGCGGGCGTGATTTCCATAAACTTGGAGGATTGTTTCGCAAAAACGCCAGACAGACCGGCTGTGCCACGAAGCTGCCAATGAGGCGCCATTTGTCCGCTCCTGGTTGGTTGTGGACTAAATCATCCCATACATTTCAAGTTTGTGGATGAGTTGATCATCTTTTGCAACTTCGTGGACTAAACCATCACATCCAATGCAAGTTTGTGGGTCTCTGCTCTTGCCTCTAATTCTTCTCTTCATGCCAAAAGAAACTTCTCTCTTGAACTGATTAACAAAGAGCTAGCTAACTGTTTTGAGAGGCCAACAACAGAGCAATCAAGTCCAAGTAACGGCAGTTATTTTTCGTTTCGGAGTAGCTGCAGGCTTTCTTGCGGGGCCATGTACGTAGTAGCCTAGTAGGTACGGCATGTGGCAATTAATGAGGTGGTGGTGGTAGAATCTCAGTGCGCGCACCTGTTGTGATTTGGTGTGGGCAAAGCAAAGGCTATCCGAGGAGTAGGCATGCAGCTAGGGCCATCCCCTCCCATATGCCGTTTTCATGCTCTTGTCCCCTCAGCTTTTCCCTCCCGAAATTGCTTCATGCACGACAAAACCACACGATCTCTACAGACGACACCTTCCATCCCAAGAACGCTGGGCAACAGCTTTAATTGCACGAAGCGTGCATGCTCGCTGTAGGTGCTGCCACGTTGGATCGTCCAGGCGTCGGGCACAGATACGTCGTGTGTATAGCAACGCTGTTTCCCTCCCTTCCTCCCTCGGCTGCGAACGTGTGTGTTTCCCGCGCGGTGACTAGGGTTTGTGACACGACTTTGGTGGCCCTGCCCTGCACTTTGGATGAGTTGCCTTCCACTTTGCTCCTGGCAATCCAATGCATGCATGCATGCACCATGGCGTGCCATTTGAGGAGTTCTTCGAGTTTTTCAATCAAAAGACCCTCGATAAATTAACGGTCACTTGCTACTGTCTGTAAGTACTACTTCTGTCATTAAGTCTCTATATACAAGTCAGCTCTTTCATTGCATGTATATATAATTATCCTCACTATATTATGCAGGTTGAAGATCGCCGAATTGAAGAAAAAACAAATCGGTGATATTGGGTTCATTAACACAAATCTCATAGATGCTCATCAGGTTGATAAACATGACAAAGAGGCCGAGGCCAACTTGCTACGATCGTTGGTATTAAATCAAAACAAAGATATAATATTCTTTCCTTACAACTTCAAGTGAGTGCTACTATCTTTTGCATATTCGTTTTCCCTTATTACTCGAGGTTATAGTAATGTACTCCCTCCGTCCCAAAATTCTTGTCTTAAATTTGTCTAAATACAGATGTATCAAGTCCCGTTTTAGTATTAGATACATCCGTATCTAGACAAATCTAATACAAGAATTTTGGGACGGAGGGAGTAATTGATGAGTTAGGGCATCTCCAGCCGTTGGCCCCCCAGGAGGGGCAAAAAATCACCCCCTGGGGGCGCACCGGCGCTAAACCGCGCACTGGGGGCGTGATGCCCCCCAGTCGCGGCCCCCCACGGGTTTTTAAAAAAGTCAAATACGGCGCAAACACGACTCAAATTTAACGCAAACATCAGCGAGTTCGTTCAAATTTAAACATACTTTACAAAAAAGGAAAAACTACCGCGGGCTACCCCCGCCGTCTCCCTCGCCGCCCGCCTCGCCGCCCGCCCACGCGGTTCTACATGCCGAGGAGGCGGTAGAACCGTGTGTAGTCACCGCCGTCGTCGCCGTCGTCGTCGTCGCCCCCGCCTCCGACGTCCCTGCTGCATCCCTCCCCCGGTTGGCGCGGCGGGTTGGACGGTCCGGGGGCGTCGTCGTCGTCGTCGCTGAGGACCACGACGCCGTGCTCGTCCTCGTGCCCACGCTTGCGGGCGGCGATCTCCTCCAGGGCCCGGCGCTGCCGGACCATCTCGTCGCGGAGGTAGTCGTCCCGCGCCCACCGCAGGGCGTCCTCGTCGGAGAAGCCACGCCGGGCTATCTCCTCGTACTCCACGGGAAGGCCGGGCTCCGGCTTGGGCTCGACGAGGACGAAGCGGCCGGTGGGGGAGGCGTTGTCGCCGATGTGAACGCCGGAGCTGCGGGTGCGCGCGCTGACAGGCGCGCCCTGGGGCTCCGGCTTGACGGGGCGGAGGTGGAGGCAGGGGGAGCCGCCGGACGAGGAGGAGGACCCCCCGGTCTCCATGCGCCTCGGGGTCCAGGAGCTTCCCCGGCGGCGTGTGAAGGACGGGTGAGCGGGGTACTCGAGACGCGGCGTGTTGCCGCCCTCGATGTACTCGAGGACGGCCTCCAACGTGCGCCCGGGCACGCCCCACCACCGACGGCGTTGAGCCTGCCGAAGGGCTCGACGTCGTTGGTGGCCTCGAGCTGCTCGGCGTGACAGCGGCGAAAGTAGGGCTCCCAGAGCGGGCTGTCGGGGACGTACCGTGGCCCCTTCCTCGCCGCACGCGGCAGGGATGAGCGGATGCGTGCGATCTCCGCACGCCGCGCCGCGCCGGTGGGTATCGGGGGCACCGGCACGCCGCCGGCGCTGATCCTCCACGCCCCGGGCACCCGCATGTCCGGCGGGACCGGGTACTCGGCCTCGAAAAGGAGGCGAGCCTCGCTCTCGTGAAGATGGCGATGGCCGAAGCCGTTCGCCGCCGCGCCGTCGTCTAGGAAGCGCTCGGCCATGGGTGCTGGAGACGGCGAGAGAGAGGAGAGGGAGGAACGACGACGGCGAGAGAGAGGAGAGGGAGGAACGACGACGGCGAGAGAGTACGAGTCGCTGAGTGCGCTGGGGCGCGTCTTATATAGGCCGAGGCGTCGCCCGTGCGCGAGCCGCCGTGAGTACGCGTGGCGGGCGAGGGAGGGCGGGGGACGCGCGTCATCCGGTCTTCACTGCGCCGCCCGTGAGGCATCAATGGCACAGGCTGACCGGCGCGGCAGCGCGGCAGCTTTGGCATTGATTTGCCGCGGGAAACGAGGCGATGAGGACGACGAAGGGGCGAGAAGAGGGTAGAGTCGCTGACGCGGCGGGCCCGCGGCTGTTTCGCGCCAAAACAGTTCGCCCCGGCGCCCCGGGCGCCCCCCAACGCGCCGGGTTCGGCCTGGGTCCGCCGTCGCTGTTTTCGGCCCAAGCCGGCGAAAATCGGGCTCCTGGGGGCGCGACTGGGCCGATTTTTCGGCGCCGGCGCAAAAAAAAACGCCTGGGAAGGCCTTCCTGGGGGCGCGGCTGGAGATGCCCTTATGCATGCGTGCGCAGCTTCCACTATATTCTTTTGGAGATTAAGCTTGAGCAGGGACTAGTAACCGTCTTCGACTCGAGACAAAAAGATCCCCAGGAGTATGCGGATATGACTGAAATGCTCGAGAAGTAAGTTAAATCGACCATTATCGCACCATGATATTAAACTTTGTTCATCTCCTGATATCAAGTAATTGTTTTCTTTGTCTGGCAGGGTTTGGAAAAAAAATCACCTCAAAAACTCCGGGACTGCCGAAGAAGCTGCAATTTAAACACCCGAAAGTAAGTACTACTACCTAGTTCTGCGCATCTCCTAGTGATTCAAGCGCTAGTTTCATCAATACCATTTAGTATGCTTGCTTATCAGTTTGATTGACCTCTATTTCTTGTAAAGTGGTTGTGGCAGGAAGCCGGGACTAATTACTGTGGATACTACGTTTGCGAGTGCATCCGCCACATGACCTGTGAGCGGGGCTACTCTGACAAACAATATGAAGTGCGTAAGCAATAATATTCACAATTTTATTTTATTACCATCATTTGTGTTGATTTCATTCATTCATATATATGTATTGATCCCCTTCTTCAAATTTAGGTGTTTCGGATGCGGGATGAACTCCTACCACCAGATCGCATTCAATTCAAGAGGAATTGGCGGCATTCTTTCTTGACCACGTGATCGCTAAAGACGAAGAATATCATGTGGACCCTAAGTTCGTATATAATTAGGGGATTATATTGTAAGAGATATGAAAACTTTTTGTTCAACCAATCTCTCGGAGAAGAAGAGGTCGATATCACTTCTCTCTGTATGCATACGTACATTCATGACGATTTTCTGTTTCCTTCATTTGCTTAGTAGCTAGCGTGTCGAGTCCTCTCTATACGTATAGTACGTAGCGTCGACCAAGCAAAGGAGATAAGAAAGGACACGTACTTCTCTCTATTAATTAGCTAGCTAACACAATATATGAAACACCTAAACTAACCCCCGAAAACCCCCTATAACCCCCCCCCTTTCAAAAAAACCCAGCCCCTGAAATGCTGACGCGTGGACGCTTATTTGGTCCCGGTTGGTGCTACCAACCGGGACCAAAGGCCTCCTGCCTGGGCTCGCCGCAGCGGCCACGTGGAGGCCCATCTGTCCCGGTTCTTATAAAAACCGGGACTAAAGGTACAGGGCATTAGTAACGACCCTTTAGTCCCGGTTCCACAACCGGGACAAATGGACCTTATGAACCGAGACAAATGACCATTTTTCTACTAGTGTACCTGGCCATGGGCCGGGCCGGGCATGGGCCGGGCCTTAAAAAGCCCATGGCAGAAAATTAAGGCCCAAGCCCTCCCAGGCCCTACCATCGGGCCTACTTTTCAAGCCCAAACCCGGCTCATCTGGTAAAAAGCCCTTAAAAGCCCTTAGGGCTGTGGGCCGGGCCGCTTTTTTAAAATGTCAATATGCCAAGTCCAAGCCCGTCCAGGCCCTGCTGGTGGGCTCAAAACTTAGGCCCAATCCCGGCCCACGGGCAAGCCCATCAGGCCTAGGCCCTGGATTTTAGGGCCGGGCCTGGGTGGGCCTACGGGGCCGGGCCGAAGATGGCTAGGACTATGTGCTGGAAGCCAGGCGAACGCTGCGTTGAGATTCGTACTGCCAGATGTCATGCGCGCGAGGTGGTCTCCCGTTTGGCCTCGTGCGACCCGGTCGTACCAGATTTTTTTTTCCAGCGGGGAGGCGGACCCCGGGGAGGCTCAACCGCGAACGTCGCTCCTCCCGACGCCACGGGCGGCAACGACTCCGTTCCGGCCAGCAGCCCCCTCGACTCCTCCCTCCTCTCCCCGTCGCCGGTAGCCTCCGGCGGGCAAAGCCCGCTCGGAGTCATTGGCAGTGGAGGCTTCATTGTGGTTGGCTGCGTGTGTGCCCATTCTGGTCACATCTGGCCGGCTGGGCTCGGCTGCGGTGGCTTTGGCGAGCGGTGTGCGACTCCGGGGATGGACGACGGCGGTGCGGCAGAGCTCGCGTTTGGTGGTTGGTTCGGGCGGCCATTGCATCAGGGGAGGTGGTGAGGGCATCGGTGGTCATCAGAGAGGAGGCGTCGGCTTTAGGTTGCCCTGCCGTCGCTCTGTGTCGTTGTCGCCCTCGCCGCCGCCTGCCTGGCCAGTCTACTGCGTCGCACAGGACACCATGTTCTGGCCGCTCTTCGTCCTAAGACACAACTGGTGCGTCTCCGGCTTGTGAGCTCGCCATCTCTCTCACCGTGGATGGTTGCTGCCGCAGCGGCCTTGTGAGCTTCCAACAACGCCAAACTGAACAGCGTCAACAGACACATCCTCCACTCCTCCGGATTAGCCACTGGACGCACCACCAGAACCATGGCCACATTGAGAAGGACGAGTCCTGGTATCCGGTACGTGGGCTACATAGATTCCAAATTTGTGGCTGCTCACTTTGCTCATGTTCTTGAGGAATTTGATCAACCTGGTGTCATCTTGTTTTGAATCAATTGTTGCTGCAAATTTCAGCTTCCCCAGAAGCTGTATAGGAGCCTGGACAGTGCCACCCCGGAAGCTTCGATTTGCGCTACCGTTCCCAATGCTCGTGTACCCATTCTACTTGGTGATGCCAAATAAGCCAACATGATCTTTGATTGTGCTTACTTCTGCAGATTAATTTTTGTTCATGAGGTCACATATGCTTGGTAATGTGATTGCTGACTATACTGTTTCTGTTCAACCTGTCCAGTGGTCGAGCAGTCCAGGGAAGTCAGGATCGCAGTTACACCCGTGCAGCGATTTGTTCCAGCTGAATGAGAAGACGGATGTGATGGCTTGCCATGGCTGACCTCCTCGCTGGGCTCACCGTCGTGATAAGGCCTTTTTAGATACTCAAGCTATACGCCGTCCCCTACTGGGCATGTGTGTGTAGTATCTGCTCTTGTTGCATTTGTAGCCTTACTTCCTGCCCAAAGTTCTGATATGAATTTTCCTGCAGATTTTTGCTATGTGGCTGGACTTTTGTCACCTACCTGCACCACCGCGGCCACAATGACAAGCTTTCGTGGTATCACGGAAAGTAAAATTAATAGAGCTACTATCTCTGGAATTGCAAGTTAGATTGCTTAATCTGCATAACATCGTGTCAAAACTAATGTGTTCATTATTGTTTCTTCCGCTTAGTGTCTATTGTTCAGCACTATAGCTCAGCCCAATATCTAAAAGCCATAATAATGTATAGAGCATACGTGTGTTGATTAGGATACGGTGTGACGTTTGTATAATTGTTTATTGAAGATAACTCTTTAAGTTGTCGGAGTTGACCACGGCCCATATCAAATAAAACTTAGGATTGAACAGTTTGAGTAAACATTGTACCATATTTTAGCATTAGTTTGCTTCTTTACTAGCTGAAAGTGTTTTTTTTTCTTGGCAAGCATAAAAAGGTGAAGTTACCGTATTTTAGCATTCAAATCAGACTTAATTTCCTGATGCCACTACACTGTAAGAAATCATGCATGGTACTGGTAATGTAGATCAATAAGGCTTGTGTCCACAAGTAGAGGCATGTGCACAATGTGAACAAGAACCAAAACTTGTTACATAAATAATTATAGGTGCAGTTTGCTTTAAACTCAAGATGCTAGCAAACTAAAACAGGGAAAATTAATTCTAAAAATAGCACTAGCTCTGTACTGATTCCAGTTCATAGTTTAGCTCACGGGAGTAATATATAGAGTGTTGCAGGATTTGCGACTAAATAGATGGTTTCAGTTTCACTTGCCAACCACATCCCCTTGCGACCTTGGTGAAATTGATTGGTAATATTTTGTTGGCTAAAGAATAGTATAACATCATGTCCTGATCTAAGTGTTGTTAATTAGTGTTTGAGAAATAGATACTATGATTTCTTGTGTCGATGTGTCATATTACCTTTTTTTTTCTCTGGATATAATTTTAACAGGAGATTCAATCTTTACATGTGTCTCTTCATTTTGCAAGGTTCTGGCCGATCTGTCATCTTTTACCTGATGTTACGATTTCATTTTTTGGCGACACTTCTGGTTCAGCTCAAGACAAAGTTTGGGTTGCAAAAGCTTTTGTTTTGGTGCGTTGCTGCATTGTCTTCAAAGCCTCTTATCATTAAAACAATATAGCAATCACACTGACCTTTTGCCATCCAGTATGTAGGGACAGTTGTCCAAGATAGTTTTTACCTATAGTGAATCACAAGTTTGGCTGCCAAGGTTTAGATTCATAAAGATTTATGTTGTTATAGTTGGATTATCTTCCCCAATTCCTCAAGATGGCTGGAACTGTTACTTGGTAGTTCTAGAAAATAGAAATGTTACTTTTTAAAAGTTGATGTGTTTATGAATTCGTGAGCCACAAAAGAATCATAAGAAAAATAATTTAGTTCAGAATAAAAGTTCATACAATTCTCAGAGTGGCAAAACTCGGTGCGAGTGTGCATGTTAGAACACAATAACTTCGAATAAATGTTCAATGTATGGATCTGTCAACATTTAGACATCTTGTTGTGTTTAGCAAGATTACATAATTGATGATTAGGTGTGCTTCAACTGTAGTCTCTTATTTCATTCTAAAATCTAATTGTCTAACGTCTGATTCCCCCTTGCTTTTGTATGTTTATGGTGACATGCTTACCAAATAAATACTTAAATTGGACTTGCTTCCTGCTACTATATATGCATATAACCTGGAGAGATTAGTGCTACAACAATCACCTCAATGCTTATGTTAGCTGTACATAAAAAATGTAAACCCGTTTGTACAAAACAAAGGTAGGTCGCGGGGTGTTGTATTTGCATAGCTTTGCTCTTGCTATGTCAGTCATGCTAGAAAGCTTCTGTTGGATCATCGTAGTTGGTTTTTAAAAGAGTTAATACATGTTTTAGTACATAAACTTGTGGTGGTGGGAACTAGTTTCATACAAAAACTAAACCCAAAAAGTAGTACATAAACTCTACTGCCGTAAACGCATACAAATCTGTCCGAACTAGTCCGCGTTGGAGTGCCGTCAACAACCCATTTATCTAGAACCCCCGGACTTGTCGAAATTCAATCTTTCGCTCACTCGCGCCAGGCTGAATAGTTAAAAAACACCCTCAACGGTTCAGATATACAGCCGACGCCCTCGTACCCCCCTGTCGTCCGACGGCGACCCAGGGTGACACCGTCTTGGGCGTGGCGGCCGGCGATCTGGAGCCGCGGCTTCGCGAACCAGGGGTCCTCCCGAGTACGGTATGTACCATCCCTTCCTCTATACCGCAATTGGGAACCTAATTGGCCTGGGTTTGGTTAGGTTTAGGTGGCCCAGATGATCAATCCATGTTCGTCATATTTAGTGCTGAACAGTAGGTGTTTCCTGTGTGGATTGGTATGAGTTTCCTGTGCGGATTGATGGTAGACTAGGTTTTTGGGGATCGAGGCTGCAATCAGGAACCTAATCGGTGTGGGTTTGATTCTGTAGTTGATGTGCTGCTGTTGTAGTTTGTCTGGTGCTGTTGATGGGGATTAAAGAGGTGATTTTAGCATTCAGATGCCGTTGAAGATACCAATATGGAAGTGTAGTTTGTCTACTACTATTGATAGGAATCCATGCCTCTGTACTGCTGTTTGTAGCATTGTAATGCTGTCCATGTGTTGAGTCCATGTCTGCTGATGAAAACTTCAGTTTTTAACTGCACATGTCTACTGCAATTTCAGATCAAAAGAGTGTGTACTGCAATTTCAGTTCCAGTTTAAAAGAGTGGGCAGAAAACTGAACTTAAGATCACTGCAAAATGAAGTGTGTACTGCAATTCCAGTTTAAAAGAGTGGATTTTAATTTATGGAAGTGTGCATTTGTCAGAAAGAGTGCATTTTTAACAAGTGTTCATTTCTACTGCATTTTTAAATTACTAATATGTTCGGGTGCACATATCTTCAGTTACAAATATGTTAGTACATTTACTGCCATGTCTCTCTTCATTTAGAGTTATCTTCACTGCCTATGTCCATTTTCACTTATATATTTCTCCAGTTACAGTTTTATTCAGTGCATATGTCCACTTATGTGTTGAATTGCATACATAAGTAATTCAGTTGCTGAGTTTTGAAATGTTCCGCTTTGTGCAGTGACAAATGGAGAAGACACTCAGTTGTTTTCAGTTGAGTTTGAGCACAATGGGATATTCATAGGGCAGGGTACAACTACAAACAGATCATATACAAATATTGGATGTACACATGATGCTTTCGACTACTGCCATGTTGATACATGGTCATTGGGCATGGTGAAGTACTGTTTGTCCAGGTTGGATTATGATCCCACTGATCCATTGGTCAAAGTGTATTGGGTTTTGCCAAGGAAAGATATTATGGATGGCCTTGTCTGTGTGGACACTGAGGAAGCAATTGTTGCTATGGTCACTGCAAGCAAAGAAGATAAAACATTGGATGTAATAGTGGACGAGGAAAACAAAATAAGGACTTTGTATGGCGACGATGTCATACTCAATAGATGCCCAACACTACCTAGAAAATTGCCAAGGTCTGGTCAGTTTGGAGAAGGGACTTCTGGTTCATATGCAGAGGAGGCGAGGGAAGAGGAGGAAACAGGGGAGGAGGAGGAAGCAGGGGAATCAGGGGAAGCAGAAGATGCACAGACCGACTCGGACTTTTATGAGAGTGACTTTGACTGCGAAGATGGGGATGATGATCTGTTTGCTGAGAATGTGAATCCAGAGTTGAATGACAATAATGAGAAGCAAGCTGAAATATTTGACGAAGAGGACCCATTAGATGACGATGACCTCAATCTGTCCAAGGAAGAGCTTGAGAAGCTTAATTACAGATTTAGAGTATTCAATCCAGAGCTGGATAGCAACAACCCAATGTTCAGGGTTGGCTTGGTATTTGGAGAAATGAAAGAACTAAGGGCTGCACTCACTGCATACAGTGTCAAAAATAGAGTTAAAATCTATAAACCAAGGAATGAGGCAGAAAGGTTAAACGCATCATGTCAATCTGATTGTCCTTGGAAGCTTAAAGCTTCAAAAGACAATAGAACAGGCAGCATTGTTGTGAGAGAGTATAATGGAGACCACACATGTCAGAAAATATGGAACTCCAAGTGCTTGACAGTTAAATATCTCACACAAATGTTCATAGATGAATTTAGAGACAATAAGAAGATGGACTTGGTTACATCTGGAAGAAAAGTTCAGAAACAGTTTAAGTTGCTACCAGACAGAATGAAGTTGGGCAGAGCCAGGAAAGAAGCATTGAGGATCATTAATGGAGATGAAGCAGCTCAGTATAGCATGCTATGGGATTATGGCCAGGAATTGAGGAGAAGCAACCCTGGAAGCAAATTTATAGCTTGCACAACAAAGGTGAAGGAGAAGGATGACCTAGAGCCAAAGGATCATCTATCATCACTATATTGGTCTTATGATGCATGCAAGAGAGGCTTCTTGAATGGTTGCAGGCCAATAATCTTTGTTGATGGATGTCACTTGAAGAGCAAGTATAAAGGGCAGTTGCTTACAGCTGTGGGCATAGACCCAAATGACTGCATCTTCCCAATTGCCATGGGCATGGTTGAGGTGGAGTCCACATTTACATGGGAATGGTTCCTCACTACACTAAAAAATGATCTAAATATTCTCAACACTTCTCCATTCACTATCATGAGTGATAGGCAAAAGGGATTAATCAATGCTGTTGAAAAGGTCTTCCCAGATGCAGAACACAGATTTTGTGTTAGACACTTGTACCAGAACTTTCATCAAAAGTTTAAAGGTGAAACAATGAAGAATATGCTTTGGGCCATTGCTAGGTCTACAAATATGGACAAATGGAAATTGAATAGAGACAAGCTCAAGGAGGAGAATGAAGCAGCTTACAATTGGTTGGATGGGAAGCACCCGAACCAGTGGGTCAAAGCATTTTTCTCAGATTTCCCGAAGTGTGACATACTACTGAACAACATGTCAGAAGTATACAATAGGTGGGATTTTATTGAACTTTAATGATTTGTTACTTGAGCATTTGTGTTGTCACTTCAACATTTGTTACTTGAGCTAATTATGTATTGTGTCATTTGTATGTACTTGCAGCTACATCTTGGATGCAAGGGAGCTTTGCATTGTGTCTATGCTAGATTGTATAATGCACAAGATGATTGTAAGGCATGAGAGTAAGCAGAGGGAAGCAATGGAGAAGTGGACAGGAAGAATCTGCCCCAAGATCAGGAAGAAGTTGGACAAGAATGCGGAGTACTCTGGTAACTGCTATCCAACTCATTGTGGTCTTGGAGTATATTCCGTTGAGTCTGGAAACAACACATACATTGTAGACAGTCCTGCTAGGTGTTGTGATTGTAAAAGATTTCAACTTAGTGGGGTGCCCTGCAATCATACAATTGCTTGCTGTAGAGCTGATAGAATAGATCCAGAAGAGTTGGTCCACAAATGCTATAGTATAGAAACCTATCTAAAGGCATATGGTCACAACATCATGCCTATGAAAGATAAAGCTCACTGGCAGAAAATGAATGGGATTAGAGTACACCCACCAGTTTTCACAAAGGTAATGGGCAGGCCACCAAAGAATAGGAAAAAGACCCCAGAAGAGAAGAAGAAAAAAGATGGTAGTATATATCTCAACAAGAAAGGTGTGACCATGCATTGCTCTATCTGTGGAAAATCCGATCATAACAAGAAAGGGCATGACAAGTACATGGCAGCAGAAGTTGAAGCTCAACTAGATGAAGAAGAAGAAATAGAAGATCCTTCAATTCTTCAGGCAAGTCACTGAATTTTGCAACATATATACTTTTTGCAAGTTACTAAATTATGCAACATAGACAATTCTGCAAGTTATCCAACTTAATTATGCATGCATTATCTTTGCAGGACATAATGCCAGCAAGACTAAATCCCAGGTTGGACCCAATGAATGTTAGAACTAGCATGGTGTACATGATGGGCCATGAGGTAAAATTCATAAAGCAAGCACTTGTTTTTTTAGTATAACATAACTGTATTTCTTGCACTTCTCCTAGCACTTGCACTTGTATAAATCTAGTTATTTCTCTTGCTTATTATAAATCCAGTTATTTTGTTTGCATCTTCACATTTGCAGGATAGAGCATATGTGAGCCAAGTGACACCACCAGGACCGTTGCCAGAGCAAGCAGCTTTTGTGCTTGATGCTATAGACTCAATTCCTCAAAGGACAAGAGCGACCACGACAACCAACAGAGGAAGGGTGAGAGCCAGAAGAAAATCAAGAACTATAAGTGAGCAAACACATCTAGATGAACCTGGTTCTAGTGCACAAGCAGGAAGACAAAACAAAAGAAAAACAACAACATGCAGTACTAAAAGTGGAGTTGGGAGAGGAGCTGACAGAGGAGGAACAAGAGCAAAAGGAGCTGGGAGAGGAGCTGGCAGAGGAGGAATAAGAGCAAGAGGAGTTGGGAGAGGGGCTACCAATGGAGCTGGCAGAGAAGTAGATGCCAATGGAACATACATTGGAGGGGCTGGCAGTGAAGCAGGCATAGGAGGAGCTTGGAGTGGATTTGGCACAGGAGGATTTGGAAATGGAGCAGGCATAGGAGGATTTGACAATGGAGCAGCCATAGGAGGAGCTTGGAATGGAGCAGGCATAGGAGTAGGGGGGGCTTGGAATGGAGCAGGCATAGGAGGATTTGACAATGGAGCGGCCATAGGAGGAGCTTGGAATGGAGCAGGCATAGGAGTAGGAGGAGCTTGGAATGGAGCAGGCATAGGAGTAGGGGGAGCTTGGAATGGAGCAGGCATAGGAGTAGGAGGAGCTTGGAATGGAGCAGACATAGGAGGAGCTTGGACTGGATCTGGCACTGATCCATCTCAGTATCCACTATATAGACTCATGTTTGGAGATGATGGAGCTAGGCACATGATCCCAGACCTTAATGCCACGGATGAAGTACCAGTTTCACATAATGCACCTCCAAGAGATCGGTGCTAGAGTGCTTGAAGTTCTTAAATAAACTTCGAGCTACTTTGTAGAAGTTCATGTATGAACTTTATTTTTTTAAGTGCTCATTTTGTAATGGTGTAGCCACTATTTTTGTAATGATGCACCCACTTTAGTGTTGTGTGCAATCTGCTGTGATCAAAATTCAGTAAAAACTTGATCAGTTCTGCAATATACTGTGATCATATTCAACATTTAAGTGTTGTCTTGCTTACTGAATTTTTTAGATGAATGTTTCTACCAAATTCAGACTTGTCTGAATTCAGTAAAAACTTGTTCTGGAGATGCATGTTTCTGCCAAATTTACTGCACTGGACTGAATTTTAACATCTATTTTTTTGCTGTCAAATTCAGTGCAAACAGAAGTTTCTACATCTGTCCAATTTTAACATCTATTTCTGACAGATTTTGCTTCTGCTGTCAACATGACTGAATTTTGCTTCTGCTGTAACATGACAAAAAAAATTGTAGGTATTGGGACTCGAACCCAGGATGAGCAGTGACATGCAACAGTCAATATACCAGTACGCTATCAGTGGATTTCGCTCAAACTACGTGTTATATCTCTTTTCTACGCTGAGGACGCGACCTCACTACAGCCTTCCACGGCCGCGTACTCCAGTTTTCAGTGAGCACTGCAACAAGCAAGGAGGCCACCCGGCGTTTCGTCTGCGACGCACGTCCAACAAGGGAGGAAGCTGTACTAGCGCTGCACGTCCATGTTACGGCCGCACACTCTGACCGTGTGTGTAGGGTGGCGGCACACCACGAGGCGGCGCGTGACGCATATATGGCGCGCCAACAGTTTGACCAGCAGCTGAGGATGGTCGCACGCAAGCCGGCGGCGCACGACGGCGAGGCTGGCTGTACCCGTGCCCTCATGCCCTGTCGTCGGACGACGAGGAGTAAGCATCTAGTCTGAACTTTCGTCAGTTCAGTTAGTGCAGACGAAAGCGCAGTTACGTCAGTGTAGTTGTACTGCCATCAGTGAGTCTTGCATCAGTAGTTTGTGCTCTCGCCGGCGATGAGAGATCAGTGGTGTTGAATGAGAGCGACAACGGCGGCGAGGGCAAGGGGCGAGAGAAGTTATTAGGGATTGAAATTAGGGAATCGCCACGAGCAGAGGATTTGGAGTTTTGTGTGCTACTGACCAGGGGACCTAATAACATAAATAATATATATAGTGGGGGGCTTTCTAAAAAATAACAAGACGCCGGGTGCGTGCCTTTATCCGACGTGGCCTGCCAAATGTCACGTTGTGAGCAATTTGTATGCATTTGTTACGGCAGTAGAGTTCATGTACTACTTTTTTGGGGTTTTTTAGTTTTTGTATGAAACTGTTCCCACCACCACAAGTTTATGTACTAAAACATGTATTAACTTTTTTAAAACTATGGTTGTATCACTTGCTTTTGCTATGTCAGCCATGCTAGAAAGCGTTGTGTGGTGTAGGTGGTTTCTCATAGTTTTAGTGTTGTCAGATTTGTTGACAAAGAGATAAATTACGATGCAAATTGACACTATGTGATGTGATGAGTGATGACGATTTGGGTACTTTGGTTAATTGAGCATGTAAGTACCTCTTGTACCTTTATTCTTTTCTTTGCAGGAACTACATCTTTATTCTTGTGTTGTATGTTACTACTTATTAGATAGCTTCAGTTTCAGTTTATCATACACGTGTATGATCACTTATAATCGTAGGCTGTTACATGCATATCGTCACACTGATTGCACAAATACCTGTACATTCTGCTCTGAATCTATGATATAGCTAACACATGTCGTGTAAGATTTACTCCCTCCGTTCCTAAATATTTGTCTTTCTAGAGATTTCAAATGGATTACCACATACGGATGTATATAGACATATTGTAGAGTGTAGATTCACTCATTTTGCTCCGTATGAAGTCACTTGTTGAACTCTGTAGAAAGACAAATATTTAGAAACGAAGGGAGTATTAGATATCGCATATTTATGTTTCAGTTGATTGTGAATCGGAAGCTGGGTTGTGGTTTGGCAAACAAAAGGCATTAGTTTATGAATAGTCTAGCTACTAAAGTGTTACAGAATAGGTTGATTAGCCAGACTCGAGTCATTTTCCAAAACAATATTGGTTTGCCTCGCAGGAACTTCGAGGAAAATAAAAGCTTCTGGTGTATGAAAGCTCCTCCAAGTCTCATCATGGTCCATGATACTTAACCATCCTCAAAACGTTAACACAACCTTACTTGACTGGGGGAGAGCAAGATGGGAGATGAACAAGGTCCACACTGGCATCATGCGACAATCTTTCAAGAGAATGGAATTTGGAGGTTGTTGGCTTTCATGTCACACATGTTATTGTTAATCACTGTTGTATATTGCTGAGAAGGGGATAAACAACTACAGATTTAATTTGCATTTGAAATGCCTTTTGTTTTCTGCAACATTGATTGTACCAAAACTTAGTTAGTTTCCATACCGATGGCTTGATGGTGTGTAATGGACAACACAACGAGAACAACATACTTTCATAAAGCATTAGCCTTATCCTTAATATAACTCTTCGTTGGGCCTGTAATAGGCCTGGTAGTTTGTAAGACTTGGTGATTTCTGATAGTGGAAATCGGAGAGGAAACTCTCTTTTTCGGGCCTGTAATAGGCCTGGTAGTTTGTAAGACTTGGTGATTTCTGATAGTGGAAATCGGAGAGGAAACTCTCTTTTTCAAAAAAAAAAACTCTTCGTTGGGCTGTAAAGAAAAATAGATCCCTTAGCACGAAGAGAACAAACGGTGCCGCAAGGCGTGCTTTACCCTTCTAGTTATATTCATATCAGACTGGTGCAATGAGATCCTTTTGTTAATTGTATACTATCTCTTTTCAAAATTCTCTCTTCACTGTCAAAACGAGAAATGCCTAAGTCTATGTGTGATCAATTTGAATATTTCTATCATTATATTAGTTTTTTGTCGTATGTTTTTGGAACATATTGGACATGTAGTTTCCAAACACCGAAAGCTATCATATACTCTGTTTTTGACTGAATATTTTTCATGCCACAATCGAGTATGCATCACATGGAAATGAGGACTCGGGTTTTCTGCTTCATGATGCACTGACAGTTCACTTGAACCAGCAAAATTACAGCAGGCCAAGAAGTTCAGAGATAGGCCATGTCTCTGTAACGAAATTTGTCAACCACACCATGGATACAGATGTAACAGAACTAGTCTAGCGAAAGAAGATCCTTGTGTATGCAGAGCTTATAAATGAGATATGTTGCAGCAAATGTACTATATATATATGAAATGTTTTTTTTCCTAATAAAGCCATCAATTTGTTGTATTGATCGAAGGTGTGTACTGTATTTAGCACCAGTACACCGCACAACCTGCAAACTCAACCTCTTACATCTGTGGATCACAACATAACGTCGACCGAGGCTTGGTAGAAAACAGTTAGGAGTAAGTTAGCTGTGCTAAGGTCATTTTGAGTTGGCATGATACCAAACATGTTATAGGCAGACTCAATCTCTAACATCTTCACATACATATCAACTATAGCATTTTCATCTTGACAGCAGAAAGCAACCCACCCAAGACCCAACCTGTTGGATCATACCCTCAAGTACACTAGTAATAACTAAAATTGCACGTCACCCAACCTGTTGGATCATACATGAAGGGATACCTAAAAAAAAAAAAGTCTGAACTAACATCTTGCAAATCACTAAGTAGTTCATGTTCCCAGTACATGAATGAAGAGACACAAAAGGACGGACGAGTAGCCAGTTCCCAGTACATGATGGGATTCAAAATGAAATGAAAGGGGTAGCTAATTAATAATAGTTCCAGTACACGAACGGATAAAAATGCGGATCAGCAAGGACTAATAGACCGAGCGGATACAAAAAGAAGAGCATGAAACATTGGAGTGAATGGAGCTCGCGGGGCATGCAGAGGCACCTCGATCTAGTCGTCGAACCGCATCTTCACGGGCTGATGGAACCACCTAGCCGACTTGCCAGAGTCAGAGTCGATCCACTCCTTGACGGACGCCTCTACCTCGAGGGCCAGCTCCTTGAACTCATCCGCCAGATGCTTGAAGTAGGCCACCTTGTCCGCCTCTGTCCGGGACGCGGTGACGAGGGCGGGCTTGGGGTAGCCCCTTCGATTGAGGGCATTGAGACCGTAAAAGGCTTCGCGCAGCGGATGCTCCCGGACGTAACCCTCCTCACACTCGGACAAGACGATCCGGCAATGTTCGAGCAGGCCAACGTTCAGGGTTGTGGTGACCCCCAATGCTCGAGGGCGGCTCGCGAACTCATCCACCAGCACTGGTTGAAGTAGGTCAACCACCTGGATGCACCTCCCGGCGGCTTCCGCCGCAACCTCCAGGATGTCGGCGTGCCCAAAAAGGGCGTAGCTATTGATGGTGCCAATCTTGTCAACACGATTGATTGGTGTCCTCCGGCGCGGCCAAGGAGAGGAGGCCCCAGACCTTGGCGCTGCAGCGGGAGGTGGGGTGGCCGACGGGCAGGAGCACGGAGGAGGAAAGGAGACTCGCCATGGGGATGGGTGCTCGCCTACCTCCCGGAAGTTGGTGGGAGGACGGAGGGGTTGAGGATACGAATGGGCGGGGTTGGGGATACGTCGTCGGCTGATATAGAGGGACGTACGCAGCAGCAGGGTGGCGGTGAGTGTGTCAGAGATTCTTTCTTGTCTCGGAAGAAACTCGAGCTTGGTTTCAAATTCAAATTTCATGCAGCATTTCACACACCCTCCCGCGCACGATCCAGGAAGCTTCCGGGCCCACTGTCAGCGGGGCGCACACGTCTCTCTCCCCTCCCAAAACGCCAAACCCAAAATTCAAAAGAGGTTGCATAAATAAAGCGGGCGGTCAAAAGAAGGATGCCCATGCATGCAATGACATGCAAGCGATGAGGTTTCTGCTGCTTTCGCTTTTGCCTTTTTTTTTGAGAAGAAGCTTTCGCTTTTGCTTCGAGGAGACGGCTGGGCTGGGCTGGGCTGGGCTGTGCGCGCGTCAGAGAAACTCTTTTTCTCGTGTGC
This sequence comes from Triticum urartu, assembly GCF_003073215.2. Classification (NCBI taxonomy): domain Eukaryota; kingdom Viridiplantae; phylum Streptophyta; class Magnoliopsida; order Poales; family Poaceae; genus Triticum; species Triticum urartu. Next base: position 628,982,313 of record NC_053028.1, on the reverse strand, counting down.
TGGAGAAATTTCGGTTCAGTTTCAAATTTTGAATACTGCCTCCCTCCCTCGCACAACCAAAGTGGCGTACCGTCGTCTCGCCCGTCCATGATCCACCACTCTCGACAAGGTTCCAAAAACCAAAGAGGGCAGGCAATAATAAAAATGGACCAGACTGCATAAAAGCACAGGTCAAAAAGATCAGGGGGATCGGTGTGGGCTCTACTTGCTGACAGGGGACCCTACTTAGGAGACACTTGGACTCTTGCGCCTCCTCGTGTCGTGTCCTCCTGAATTCTTTTGCATCTCCCCTGACGCGTGGGTTCACCAACAAACTTGGTGCTTCTTTTTGCTGTGCTTCTTCTTATGGACATTCCTTTTTTACCAATCCATTAAGTACTCTATTTCCTTTCTTTTTTTTTTGCGGGGAAAGTACTCTCTTTCCTTTCAGCGGGTCAAGAGGACTTACCATACCGAGTACACTTCTGTCGTCAAACTCTACGCCATCGTATGATCCTACACTACTAGGGAAAAGGCTAGCAACAGCGCGGGTTTTGTGCTCACTAGTAGCGTGGATAGGCGCGCTACTAATAAGGCGGTACAGCTATTGCTTAGCAGTAACGCGTGCCCGCACGTGCTACTGCTAGGGCAAATAGCTGCAGCGTTTGTTCACTCCCGCGCTACTGCTAATGTAACTACTGCAGCGTGTTTTCTCGCCATCGCTACTAGTATTCTTTTTTATTTTTTTATTTTTAGTGTATTTATGTGCCATAGGACAAATATTGATACAATATCAGTTATGAGGTTTACATTATTATGTCCATAACAGTGTGTCAAATGAAGGTGGATTAGGTTCAAGTGGAGGCAATATGTGGTGCATGTCAAAAGTATACTACTAATCCAAACTTGATCTAGTTTGGACTAGTAGTACTGTCGATGTGCGCCACATGTTGCCTCCACTTGAATCTAATCCGCCAGCACAAGCTATTTAATCATCATCATAGTCATTACCACCAATAGTATTTATTTAATCACCACTAACACTAGCTAATAATAATCATCATAGTCATTACCACCAACACTAGCTATTTTATCATCATAGTAATAGTGTAGCACATCATCATCCTCAAACTCATTTTAGCTAGCTAATCACTCCTGCTGCTCTCTCTTAGGTAAAATAACATAAAAACATGTGTAGCTCTCCTCCTTGATCAAGTTGGAGCATGTAGATGAACCTGTCTCCTAATCGTGGGTAGCGCATCTGTTTGCTGCCCCCTAGTACTTCTCTGCGCTTCTCCATCACACATTTGGTCCAGTCTTGCACTATTAAGCATCCGTCGCTAATCTTTAATGCACTAAAGTAATCTGTAGGATATCTTGGTCGTAAGCTAATAATACTCATGGTACATTTAGTCTCGATCCCATAAGGCACAACATTCATCGGGAGTCCTTGTTGAAGAACATCGTATGGTAACATACTTAGCAATGAAGTTTAGCTTCAAAAATAATGTATGGAAAAGATGCACTGAGGACAAATAGTAAAAATCTTACCATCTTTCCTAAATAGATGTGACCGCAGTTCATTACGAACACTATTGGTCGCACGTTTTCAGTACTAACATTTCTAAATGCAGGAAGAAAATTTGTCTTGACAGTATCAAGATCCTCAAGCCATGAAACATAATGACTTAGCTCCTCGCAGTTGAGTTCAGCCTCGGGACAGTAGTAGGTCCTGTCTATCAAGCTCCGGACATGTTTACTTGCACCGAACAACTATTTTTGAATAAACAATATCAAAGACATAAATATGGTTGAGAAACTTACATAATGGTATAACTGGAGGCGTCTGCACATCGACCCAGATGTCGGTATTACCTTCAATATCATCTTCCGGACGAATATCAAAGGTGATAACCATATCAGGCTCAAATGCATAAGTCTTGCATAGTGCTCGCCTTTTTTGCATCCAAAATAGGTGTAATCGTCTGAATTGTATAATTTTACGTGGAAAATATAACCATGCTCGGTCTTCAAGTAGACTTTCTTTACCTCCATAGTATGACTGAAACCTATCTTATCCAATACAAAAACTCTTGCATGGCAGGGGATACGCTAGTACAATAGTAAAAAAAATAAGTTGAAGCAAATGAAGCAGATGTCATGCTTAATTACAAAAAAAGACTTATCGTTGTGACTTACTGTATCCACTTCGAAGTTCTCGTCCAGCTTGATGCTGAAGCGCCTATCATCATCTAGGAAGATTCCGTCGCACAGGCCGCGCTCGTCTTCGCAATATTTGCAAATACCGAAATCCTTTTCGTCATCAGACATTTCCTATGTTCATAGTTAAAACATTAATTGAAAATCGATCGAAGACAATTACCAGGATACTCAACACACAAATCCGGGGCACTCGATATTTCCTACATATTCTGGCACAAGTCATGCCAAAATTCACGGAAAAATCCAGCATGACCTTTGCTAAAATAGGACATATTGAGCGCCTGAAATTTGCCGGAACGGAAATGAATCAACACTCCGGCAAAACATAGGCCACTCAGAGGTGTAACCTGCAAACATGACCGGCCACTTGGATATTGAGCAACACAAGATATACGTTTCAAAATATCTTATAGGACTCAAATTAGCATGCATTCAATAAGCAAAAGTAAATCATCTCATGCGTCCGTACATCGTCGAATATTATCACTAATACATCCCAAATAGTGTCAAACATATAACATCACTAATACAACTAAAACCCTAGCACACGGCGGGTATCGGCGCGGGCGGTGGACACCCACAGAGAAGGAACCATCACGGGATCATAGCTTCAGTGAGATCCCTGGAGAACCTGCCATGTATTGGAGAACCTGTGCTCCAACGCAAACAAGTAGCGACGGACGTGCGCGTCCTCCTCACTGACACGGTGGCGCACCACCTCCGCGGAGTCCTCGAGCCTCTGAACCGTCACTGGCCCACGCGACCGCCACCAAAGAAGGTTCGGGTCAACGACAGGCTGGCTCCTCACCAACCTGCGCCCTCGGTAGGTAGCGCCTCCCAGTACCACCCCGGCGGAGCCCAGTCCCGGACATGGCCCATCTGGTCAAGCAGGTGTCGTCCTCCGCCGACTCGACGACGAGGATGCGGGATAGGCATCGTCCACGTCGATGCGAGAAAAATTGCTTTAACTAAAAAAATAGCAACAAGTTCTTACTAACGAGTTCTATTAATTCAATTAGTTCTTACTAAAAATAAACTTACTATAAATAAAAATAAACTAATACCTAATTAGTACCTACTTCTTACTAACTAATTAGTACCTAGGAACTACTGCCCTAATTACCATATAAGTAATTAACTAACTAGCACTAAAAATAGCCTAGGGTTCATACTAACTAGCACTAAATAGCTAGGGTTCATACTAAGCAGAGAAGAGGGATTGGAAGGGGAGAGTGCTTACAGAGGGCGGGCAGAGAGATGGGGTCGGGGGAGACGGCGGCACCGAGGTGCGGCGAGGCGGGGTCGGGGGAGACGGCGGCGAGGCGGGGTCGGGGGAGACGGCGGCGAGGCGGAGGCGACGAGGAATAGTAGAGGAGAATTGGGGGAGGAAGCAGAGGAGAGGGGATCAGGCCGCGCGGGGGGTTAGGTGAAAATAGCTTTAACAGTAGCGTGGGGAGGCAAAACGCGGTGCTGCTAAAATCCGTAGTAGTAGCGCTGTTCGTAGAAGGGCGCTACTACTATACCTAGCACGTCGGGAACGGTGTGGCAATTATAATAGTAGCATGTTCTGTTCCTGCCGCGCTACTGCTAAGCGGGTAACAGTAGCGCCGTTCTAGCAGACGCGCTACTGCTAAGTAGCAGTAGCGCCTCATTTTAACAAGTGCTACTGGTAACATTTTGTGTATAAGGTTTTCTCTAGTGCAAGTAAAAGACCCTGAGCTACCCCTTACAATGATATGGAGGCGCTTAGACCAATTAATTACCTCTACCATCTTTTTATCTGAAAATGATCAAACAGGAGGGCACTTCCATAACGGTGAACGAAAATTTTCTTCCGAAACTCAACAAAAGAATGGAAGTTGAAGTCTCGGTGAATACAGCTGTATGGAAAAGAGGCTGTATTCGTAGACGAGAATCATTTCTTTTTGCTGAATTTGAAATCTCAGAAAGTCCTTTTCTCTTTGATGCAAGTAGCCTAATTACGTATTTACGTTTCTAATGTTGAAGATCTGCAATTGTTTCGTTCTCAGCAGTGAACTCTGCTGAACCTTGACTCGATGACGCTACAAATCTTTGACATCAATCTCAATCTACTAAGTGTAATGTTTGCCGTTTAACTTTTTTTTTGCGCAGGTCAAAATGCTCAAGTTTTCCCCTTGGAAATTTTGCATGTACCATTTGGACGTGACAATGAACACATCTATTTTTATTTTTATTTTTTAACACTTGTAAAATTCATTTTTGGCGGTATTTTGACCTGTGCAAAAATACCTGTGCACGCGGGGATTTGTAAAATGGATTTCCGTATATGTAGGCACATCAGATTGCTGCAGGCTACCAAGCAATACCATATCGATTATATTGAGAAGGGCTGCCTGCCCGCGACGATGGGGGTGGGAATGAGATGCTGGGAGAGAGTTGTTGGTGGATTGAGACTTGAGAGGCCCTTCCCCAGTGCAGCATCTACCAAGTGGTTGCTCGCCCTCAGCCTCAAAGGTCTGCCTTCTTTCGGAACCAGATCCTCTAATATTAAAAAGGAAAGTTAAAGAAGCTACAATTCTTTAACTTTTCTTCTTGCAATCCATATAATTAAGGCTAAAATGATTTAAATTAATATACAAATTGCAGATTTAATATTTACATTCATAATCATTACATACAAACAATTTGATGGTGAAATAAAATCAATTATAAATTATTTATATCTACAGTAAATATTAATAGTAAATAATTCGCTAAACGTCTCTAACATTCCTTCTTCATTTTACATTATGATTACACTGTAGCACAGTGACTTTGCTTCTCTAAGTTAGAGGATCCGCCTCCCCTTCTTTCTTACACAAGTTCACGATTCATTGTTGGGACAGGATGAAGACTTGAAAAACCCATACTTGATTTTTTGAAATGAAGAATTCTGGTGTTAATGGCAATGCTGTTTTTTTTTACAATTTACTCATTCAATTTACCTCAGAGTGTGGTTTTTTTAATCAACATATTTAACACGGTACAATTTCCATGGAATTGAGATTAGCTAGCCCCTTCTGCTTTCATGCGGTACTAGCTCTACGAGTAATATGGAGTCCATGCGATTGGGAGGATTTTTATGTTGTCTTAGGGGGGGCAATACTTTCGCAAATTGCTTTTGGAGCTCGGGCCGGGTTTTCAAAAATTCAAAATTCAATAAAATTCATATTTTTACATTTCAAAAAAATCTGAAAAATACAGACATACATGGAGGCATAAAACACATGTGCGTACATATTCAGGATGAAATACGTTGAAATGAGGATTGTGTAAAAAAGACAAATATGTGGCTTTTACACAAGATACTATTCATCCCAAAAGTCCATGAATTTGTTCTTTTTGCACAGATCGCATCTCAAGGTATTTTATTTTGAAATTTTACACACATCACATCCTTGTGTACTTGTACAATTTTTTCAGAATTTTTTCAAAACAAAAAGTATGATTTTCAAAACAAAAAAAATCGGCCTCCATGGAGGCCAAGCTCCAAAATCCCATTCTCCAATACTTTCAGCTATTATGACTATCAAACATGCATCTGAATTCTCTATGGCATGGTTATATATATTCTCCACACGGCATTCATTTTAAATTTAATCTATTTCTCATATACCACCATGTCCCAAAAAGTTATTGAAAAATCCCGCGGCAACGCTTGTGGTATCTTCTAGTTTTTTTTTAAGTTCCAGTAGATATTTTTTCATGTGGCCTAAAGCAGCCCACGTAAAAGGATCAGCCGATCGATCACGGGAACTAAACTACTACGTTGGTTTGGATCTCCCCCGATCACGGCGCTTTAGTTGGGGTCGAGGGGAACGATTGTTGGTTCGTTACTCTCTTCCCTCACATTAACTTATCCTCTCTTTTTGTTCTTTCTGTTCAGCCCATTGGGCCTTAAGATCAATTCTTTGACTGAGCAGCACACACGTTCCACCGGATCGATTAAATTGGTAGAGTTGTGTAGCGTGTGCAAATGCATTATTTTCTCCAGTCCTAGAGAGATGATTAATCTCTTATGTTGTTATTTTTGTTTGAACAGTGAATATAACATGAACGTATATGTACAATTTACAATGTTATATGATTATTCTCTACATATTATGGATCACCGTAAGTTTTACGTATTTTGTGTGCAAGTTTTTTTTTCATTTTTTCTTCATTTCTTTATTATTTTATACCAATGCCATGGATTCATTCTTTTTAGAATATTTTGTTTTTATTTTTATTTATGTTTATGTTTTATTATTTGACAGTCACCTGATTTTTTTGTACATTCATTTTCTTCCTATTTATGTATGTTTGTTTATTTTCCCTTTTAATCATTTTTATGTCTATGAATGAATTTTTTTGTGTGTGTACACACGTACATATTATACAATATGGGTGTAAATTATACTGGTAGAAAATTACACTAATATATTTAAAAGTCCAAATTGTGTGCAAGTTTCTTTTCATAATTTCTTTTATGTTTTATATTTTATTTATTCTATAAGGGTAAAATACCAGTGCCACTAGTTCATCTATTCTTAGAAAATTTCACTTTTACAAAACCTCCATTATTATATATGATTTGATAGGTTTCCTACCTAATTTTTGACCTTTAGGATGTCACAGAGTAACCACATTCACCTAGGTATGGGACCGGCTGACAGGAATTGGCAACGGCCGGCGCAGAAAAAAAAATCAATTAGCATAGATATTTCAGGTGCATAATGATTACACGACAGTTTTTCTTTCTTTCTTGTTTTGAGCCGTTTTTCTTGCATGGTAATACATGTCTCATTTATATCATAAAACATCAAAGTACAAGCTACGTAAGGACCGACATAATAAAACTGAAAAGATAACAGAACATCTCTAAGCTTGACACCAATGTCCGTCACCTGCCTCTGACACCACCATAGCAGCCACCGAAGAAAAAAATGACGGAACACCTCCTCACCCGAGCTCGACGCGGCTCAGTCGCTGATATGCAGCTTTGCGGACTTCCAAGGTGTCTCACCAAAAGTGAAGCCTTTGTCGTTGAACGAATCAGACCGGGACAACACCCTGGACACGCCATCGAACTTCACATCTGGCACTCCACCACGACTAAGACGCTGAAGGAGGAAACTGTAAAGATTTGATGAAAACTTGTGTTCTATTGATTCTGGGCAAAGCCCTATTTATACAAGGATTTGGGGCGCCTCCGGAGAGGCGTCCGTTTACAACAGGCGCCCGTGGCGTGAGAAGACGCCCGTACGGACGTTCGCGTCCATACGGCGCTTTGGACACACGTGACGACTCTTAGCGCTAATGGCGTCGCTTTATTCTTAACACTCCCCCTTGTACAAAGCTGCTTCTTCTATGTCTTGCATCCTTGTATAACTTTGAGAATATTGCTCTTAATCACAAGCATATATGATCTTGAATAACTCCTTCAAAAACCCTGTGGGAAAAATATGAGGAGAATAGAACTTGATATGTTGTTAAAACTCCATTAAAACCCAGTAGAAAAAATAAGAAGAAAATGTTACAACATATGTTATCGTCTCTTTGATAACTTATATGAGAAAACCTTGAGGATAAAACTCATTGGTAAGTTTAGAGGACAATTAATATGTCTTGTATACACTCATTAAAAACCCCAGTGGGAAAAAATAGGATGTATGATATATATTCTTATGTTGATATTACCTCATTAAAAACCTTGATGAGAACCATGAGAGTAAACTCATAAAGGGAAAAAGAGTGCAATATAATGTTTGAATAGGTTATGATTCAGAGAGGCTCTCCCCCTGATCTTTGCAAATCTCGAAGTCGTCGCATACCAATCCCATGAACATATTTTTCAAATGTTGAAACTGGGAGCGACTTTGTGAATAGATCAGCTAGATTATCGCATGATTTGACTTGCAAAATGTTTATCTTCCCTTTGTTTTGTAATTGATGGGGAAAAATAATTTAGGAGAAATATGCTTAGTGATATTGTTTTTTATGTAACCTGTTTGCATTTGAGCAACATAAGCTGCATTATCTTCGTAGATAATGGTTGGAGATTCGATAGAACCTTTACCACATGATTTTTGTATGTGGTTTATCATTCTGCGAAGCCATACACATTCACGTGTTGCCTCAAATAAAGAGATTATTTCAGAATGATTGGTGGATGTAGCCACTAGAGTCTGTTTGGAAGACTTCCATGATATGGCTGTCCCACCATGTAGGAACACAAAACCGGTTTGTGATCTGGCATTGTGGGGGTCAGATAAGTAGCCAGCATCAGCATACCCAATCATATCAATGTCCAAATTTCTCTGAAATTGAAAGAATAGGCCAAGATCCTTTGTGCCTTGGAGATATCGAAAGATATTCTTAACTCCCGTCCAATGGCGTTTAGTAGGAGCTGCGCTATGTCTAGATAGTAAATTCACTGCAAATGCAATATCAGGCCTGGTGCAATTTGCAAGATACATGAGTGCTCCAACGGCACTGAGATATGGAACTTCAGGTCCTAATATCTCTTGTCCATTATCCATTGGTCTAAATTGATCTTTCTCTACGTCTAGAGATCGAACTACCATAGGAGCTTTGGATGGATAGGATTTGTCCATATTGAATTTCTCCAATATTTTCTGGATATAGGCGGTTTGATGAACCAAAATACCCGAGGGAAGGTGCTCAAGTTGCAATCCTAAGCAAAATTTGGTTTTACCCAAATCCTTCATCTCAAATTCCGTCTTTAGGTGATTGCGTGCTTCATCAATATCTTGTGTGGTTCCAATGATGTTCAGATCATCAACATACACAGAAATAATGCAAAATCCAGTTGTGGACTTTTTATGAAAACACATGGGCAATCATCATTATTGGAGTATCCTTTTTTCAAAAGGAACTCACTAAGTCGGTTGTACCACATGCGACCCGACTGTTTTAAGCCGTATAAATACTTATTTAGTTTTACACAATATGCGTTGCGTTTTGCGTTTGGATTCGGGATTGGGACTCCATCAGGAACCTTCATGTATATGTCCGAATCAAGTGAACCGTAAAGGTAAGCGGTCACTACATCCATCAACTGCATAGATAGACAATTTTGCACTGCCAAAGATATAATATATCGGAAAGTGGTTGCACTCATTACAGGAGAATATGTTTCAGTGAAATCAATGCCGGGTTTCTGCGTGAAACCTTGTGCTACGAGCCTTGCTTTATATCTCACCACCTCATTGTTCTCGTTTCTTTTACGAACAAAAACCCATTTGAATCCCACGGGGAAAACTCTGGGAGGTGTAGGTATTGCTTCAGTGAATACCTTTTGTTTATTGAGCGAGGCTAATTCTGCTTGGATAGCATCCTTCCATTTAGGCCAGTCGGAGCGTTTCTTGCACTCTGCCATGGTCTTTGGATCATGATCAGTGAGAAGGGTATCTGCAATCTTTTCAGCAAAACATATGTCGACAGTCGTAGTCTTATGGTCAAATGATTCTCCAGAATCAACGTAGTTGATAGAAATTTCCTGCACCCTTAGTGACTCTTCGTGATTTCCCAATACGATTGAGTCTGGGTGTTCCAATGTCCCAGTTAGTTTGTGCACAACTGAGCTGGGTTGTGGAGGTTGTTCTTCCACTGGGTTTATATTACCCATTTGATGATTATCAACGCTAGGTTGGTTTAGATTTACTGGTTCAGAGAGTTTCTTTCTCTGTTTCCTTTGTTGCTTGTGAGGAGCTGAATCCTGTTTCGTGGCCGTACTTCTCCCCCTTTTCCTTTGAACAGGGGGTTGAGTAGTTTTTGTTGGTACCTCCACTCTTTCACGCGCGTTTTTAGCAGGATTGTAGGATTTGGTAACACCTTTATAGTCAGTAAATGAATCTGACAGGTTATTTGCAATGTGTTGCAAATTAATTATTTTTCAAACTTGAAGTTCAGTTTCTTGAGTACGTGGATCAGAGGAGGAAATGCCTTGGGCATTCCAATTGATTTCCAGGCATTCTTTTTGGTACTTGTTGTCTCCCCCTAATGCCGGGAAATGGTCCTCATTGAAGATGCAGTCAGCGTGACAGGCTGTGAACAGATCCCCCGTGAGGGGTTCAAGGTACTTGATTATCGACGGTGATTTGTACCCCACATAGATCCCCAATTTTCTGTGTGGGCCCATGGATGTACGCTGCGGTGGTGAGATTGGCACATATGTGGCGCATCCGAATTTACGCAGATGGGAAATATTTGGTAGGTTTCCATGTACTAATTGCAGAGGGGAAGTGTTGTGATATGCAGTTGGTCGCAATTGGATTAAGTCAGCAGCGTGTAAAACTGCGTGACCCCAACAAGAAGTTGGTAAATTGCAATTCATTAGTAAGGGTCGTGCAATGAGCTTAATTCTCTTAATTAGAGATTCGGCCAATCCATTTTGAGTGTGGACATATGGGACAGAGTGCTGAACTTCAATGCCTAATGCCATGCAATAATCATTGAAAGCATGTGAAGAGAATTCAACAGCGTTGTCCATTCGAATTGATTTAATTCGATTCTCAGGATAATGAGCTTGCAATTTGATAACTTGTCTCATTATTTTGTCAAATGCATGATTTCGTGTAGATAGTAAACACATATGAGACCATCGTGTAGATGCATCTGTTAGAACCATGAAATACCTAAAAGGTCCAGACAATGGTTGGATCGGACCACAAATATCACCTTGAATTCGTTCAAGGAATTGTAGTGGTTCTGCATGAATTTTAAGATATGAGTGTCTTAAAATGAGTTTCCCAGTAGCACATGCAGTGCACATAAAATCTGAAGATTGTGGGAATTTAGCTTCATTTAAGTCATGACCATTGGAATTGCAGATAATTTTCCTCATCATCCTTATACCAGGATGACCAAGGCAATCATGCCAAGTTTGGAATGCATTTACATTCTGAAAAATTACCTTATACGCAACGTGCTCTACAGGTTTTATATAGGTGTAGTACAATCCTGATGATAAAGAGGGAATTTTCTCAAATATATGTTTGCCATATCCGTTGTCTTTGGTAAAGAGGAGATATTCCTCTTTGTTATCTTCATAAGTTTCAATGTGGAAACCATTTTTGCGGATATCTCTATAACCTATAAGGGTACGAGTTGAATCGGGATACAATAAAGCATCCTCAATTACAATTTGTGTACCCATAGGGAGGGTAAATATGGCACGTCCTTTGCCAACAATTACCGCATCGCGTCCAGCGATTGTTAAAATATCCCCATTCAATTTTGTAAGAGTTTGGAAATACTTTATTTCCCTAAGTATAGAGTTTGTGATGCCACTGTCCACAAGGCACATTTCCTCCTCCATTGGATTGATTCCCGTAGAAATCTTCTCGTCTCTTCTTGTTCGTGCTCTGTTGATCGAGGCTAGCGTGGCTGATAACGTGTAAAGATTTGATGAAAACTTGTGTTCTATTGATTCTGGGCAAAGCCCTATTTATACAAGGATTTGGGGTGCCTCCGGAGAGGCGTCCGTTTACAACAGGCGCCCGTGGCGCGAGAAGACGCCCGTACGGACGTTCGCGTCCGTACGGCGCTTTGGACACATGTGATGACTCTTAGCACTAATGATGTCGCTTTATTCTTAACAGAAACCATACCTGCTATCCATGAACCACGAACCCAGCACATGTCCCGTCTTTCAGATGTTGTTGATGCAGACCACAATTTGCATTTGTTCCTAGACTACCTCCCAAGCTCCACGACGACGCTGGAGCAAACGCCGTCGCAATGACGGAGTTCGAGGACAGAGGTCCATCACGAGGATGCCGCCGCCACCACGCCATCCTTGCTTGAATAAACTGGTTTCCAAATCCACCTCCAACCACAGGCCTCGTCAGGGAATGATCCGAAGAATCTTTATTCAGCGCTGTCATCGTCGTCGCCGAAGCCAAGACGATGAACAGCTTAAAATCTAGACTACGAGAGAGTAGTGGAGGGGAGTCGCTAGAGAACGGCGCTGGAAGATTGGACTCTCCTGGCGGCGGCTAGGGTTCCAGGTTCTACCGGTTGCCTCTCTACGTTTTCTGGTTTTTATTTTTTATGTGACTTTTTGGATGTTGTATGTGTAAGTGCACACGTACACGTACTGTACAATAGGTGTGTAAATTATACTAGAAGGCAAAAATTTCGCTACTATATGTTTATTCTTGTATATTATAAAATAGTAGATTTTCTGTGCAAATTGTGTGCAAGTTTTTTTCATTGTTTGTTTTTTCATTTTCTTTTTTCTATAAAGGTAATACCAATGCCACTAGTTCTTTCTTTTTAGAAAACTTTATTTTTTCATTTAGCTGTATAGTTCATCATTTTGAATGGATTTATTATTATGTTATTGAAATGCAAATGGTACTTTAATTTCCATTTAATACTTTGATCTGCAACAAATTGTCTTAACTAGGTCGTTTTGTTGATCTTAATTCCACATCCTAAAGTGTATGGTGTGAATGTTATAGAAATTTCATATGACCAATGAATTTATTTTCTGATTCCAATTAAATGATTTAGCATGATGGTTGCTCAAGATAATAAAATAAAATTTGGGTTTCAAACTTTTAATTCCCGCCTTTCCTCCTCTATTTATTTTTATAATTATGGTGTATATGTGTGAAAGCAAATATACATGTTAAAGCAAAGCATACACACGCGCGCGCGATGATGATCATTGGATGTAAATCAAACGGTTCTGGTGAAAAGCGAGTGAAACGGGAAAAAAAAATCTTGTCTGTAAAACATGACGTGCTTTGTGTTCTGATGTCTGATCACAATGGGTTGGCGGCCCTGAACTCTGGGTGCAAGAGCCGGCCGACCTCTTCGTCGTCGGCGTCCAGCGGCCGTCCGGTATCGTTCCTGACGCGCCGCACGGCCGTGGTGCCGAGCGACTCGTGCTGGAACCCGTAGAGGCCGAGTATCTGGTCGTCGGCGAAGTTGAGCGCGCGCTCCATGCCCTCACGGCACGCCACGGCATCATAGGTCGCGCCCGGCTCCCCGCACGGCTTGCACCCGACGAAGTGCGTCACCAGCGGCCACCGGTGGTCGCCGAGCCCCGGCTGCCCCTTGCTCCGCATCTCCTCGTACCGCCCCACGATCTCCTCCCAGAACCCGTGCAGGTGGTAGGCGCTCTCCAGAAACACCTTGTCCCCCCACCTGCCGCGCTCCGTCACCAGCAGGTACACCAGCGCCGACTGGTCGTCGGCCTCCCAGGCCGCTCGGTTCGACAGCGCCGCCGCGAAGACCCTCCCGTACCGCTCGCGCACGGGGCCGCGCGGCCCCATGCGCGCCCAGGCCTCCAGGAGGTCCAGCGACCACCGGCAGTTCCGGAGCAGGAAGCTGCCGGTGTTGGCGCCGAGCCAGTTCCTGGCGCCGTACACCTCGCCGTCCCAGCCGTGGAGCACCAGGTTGTGGCCCGCGTACCTGCCCCACGGCGGCTCGAACAGCATGTCCGTGAACACCGCGTCCGAGTCCACCCACCACAGCAGCTCCGCCTCCGGGTGCGCCACCATCAGCGCGCGCAGCAGCGGCAGCTTGGTCCAGAACCCCGTCATCTCGCCGTCCAGCACCGCGTTGCTGTAGAAGATGTCCAGTCCGTGCACGCGGCAGTAGTCCGCCTTGTTCTTGAACGCGCGGAGGAGCACGTGGTCGCCCTCCGCCTCCTTGCACTGGCGCGGCGACGAGCCGGTGACCATGAGCACCCGAGGCCGCCCCGGGGCGACAAAGGCCGGGAATCGAGGGTGCGCGGCCAGCCACGCCGCTCTGCGGGCGTCGTAGTCGGACACGTTCGGGCCCAGCGAGTACGGCCGGTCGCTCAGCTGGCGCAGCGGTTGCTCCTCCTCCTCGCCGGGAACAGCCTGCACCACCACGGCCTCCGGCGGCTCCTTCGAATTCGTGGCCGGAGCGTCACGGGCGCCATCGAGGCAGGCGTACTCGATGCGGATGCGCGGGAGTTCGGCCGTGAACAAGAAGAGCGCGCATGACCCGACGATGAGCAACACGATCGGAATGATGGGGACGGCGAACAGCAGCTTGCGCCGTGCTCGCCTCTCCGCCGCCACTCGCTGTTCCTCCGCCATGGACTGCTGAGGACGGAAGAGGCATGCATGCACGCGCTACAAAACGTACGCGGCTGCACCTGTTATAGCTACACCGTGGGGAATTAATCGAGGACAAGCTATGGTGGCATTTCAAATTCACTCTGCAGGTTGCGACGGTGGCATCTCGACTTCACTCGCAAGGTCGGCTGTGTTTTCGCTTACAGGAGAGGAAAAGCAACCGTTTACCAATTTGCCAACTTCCACCCTCGGCCAACCCAAGCCATATATAAAAGTAAGTTTACAAAAAAAGGAATTTACCAAGGTTTGTTCCAAAAAGAAATAATTGACCATGTTCAAACAACTATATTTGCCAATGTCCAGGGAAAATAGAATAAAATTTGCCATGGTTCTAGTAGAATTTTTTGCCATAGGCCTAGTATAAAATTTTCCATGGTAAAAAAAAATGGTCCATAAAAGTAAGTTTGTGATCGGTGTGAAATCGTGGCAGATTAACATGGTTTTGACACAAAGAAATAAATGCCATGGTCGGAATATAAAATTTGGCATGTTGATAAAAAATAAAATTTTGCAACGTCAGAAAAAGATAAAGTTGACATGATTTAAAAAATGAAATTTTCCATCGTACATGAATTAAATTTGCCATGGTCTAAAAATAAAATGATCATGGCTGAACTAGTAAAAACTGCCATGGTCTAATTTTTTTCCATGGTCCAAATATAAATTTTTCCGTGGTTGAAAATTTGCAATATAAAATTCGACATGTTGAAAAATAAAAGTTACTTTCCCTCAAAAAGAAAAATAAATAAATTTTCCAATGTCAGAAAAAATAAAGTTGGCAAGATTTGGAAGAATAAATTTGCCATGGTATAAGTTTTTTCAACATGCATAAAATAAGAATGTAGAACACATACTAGTTTTGTTGAACATATAATAGCTGCTGCTGTATTTCACCGATAGCACAGAAGAGTAGCATTCAATGGCCCAATGCAAACAGAAGACACTCAATAAACCACATCTACAGTATTCGGACAAAGGTTGTCATTATCAGTTTTGGCCAGTTTGTGGGGAAGCACTGATTCCTAGCAAACCCCATAAACTTTAAAACCCAATCTAAAACTAATCAGTCGTATGCAAAGGCATGTACTCCCTCCGGTTCTTTTTATTCTGCATATTAGAATTCTCTGAAGTCAAAATTCATAAAGTTTGACCGTATTTATATGAAAAAATATCAACATCTGCCATGCTAAAGTTATACAATATGAAACTTTAAGTCATGACACATCTATTGATATTGATTTCAGATTGTGAATGTTGGTACTTTTTTCTATAAAGTTGATCAAACTTTACGAGGCTTGACTTTAGTCAAATCTTATATGCGAACTAAAAAGGACCGGAAGGAGTAAGAGGTTGAGCTACCCAATACTGACACAGACACGCTAAATCAGGGTCATTCCCGTATTGACACTCTTGGATCTTATAACCTCCTTAGTTGATGTTTCTAGTTCAAATGCACCTTGCAACACATAAATGATGGGAGTACCTTCTTTTCTACTATCAGCTAATATTTTTTCTTCAAAAGCAGAGCAAATTAAGAGAGCAAACAAAAAAAAAAGCAGAATTATGTCGTAGGCCTAGTACAATTTTCTGCCATAGGCCTGGTATAAAATTTGAGATGGTAAAAGAAACGATGGTCCATGATAGTAAGCTTGCAATTGGTGTAAAATTATGGAAGATTAACATGGTTTCGACACCAAGAAATAAATTTTCCATGGTCATAATATAAAATCACGTTGAAAAAATAAATTTTCCCAAGGTAAGAATTTTTTTTACATGATTTAATTTTTTTGCCATTGTACAAAATTTGTCATGGTCTACAAAGATGGCCATGGTCTATTTTTTCTTTGCCATGGACATAATATAAAAATTAGTACATTGAAAAAATAAATTTTCCAAGGTCAGATAGATACAGCACGCATGCTTCTCTGTCTGTTGCGATCTTCTTGTGCCAACACTGCCTTCACAAGACAATGTTCTGATGAAACAACATTGAGCCTGTGTTCTGCGTCAGTGGAATACTCCTGTCAGCACCGCAGCACAAGCACACCACGGGGTAGAATTGCTGCAAATGCAATCCATGCTATGTAAATCTTGTTGCCCATACGGCTCCTACCGCAAAATGTTCCCAGGACACAAATTTTACAATTTGATTGCAAAAAAAGAAAAGAAGAATAATCAAAACTGAAGGATCACATCTATGAAACAAAAATCATTTGCAACTACCAACAGGCTACTCTTCCCAAAACTAAGAAGCTGCGGTTCAAAGTTTTGCCGTGAAAAAAAGGAAAATGTTACATTGCACAATCATCTGACAATTTAGTTCTGTCTACTAAGGTACATTCTTGCAGTTACACACAGCAGGAAGAAATTGATATGGAAACGCTCGTCCGCCGTTTTCACCTCGGCGCTACTGCGCGGGAACTGATGGAAGAATGGTAGTTGCTGCTCCTCTGCTTGCGATATGACGAATACACATCGCCATACTGGTGGCTCACCTCACTCGGATCAGCAGAGGCTCCAAGGCCCAACCGTCCGCTAGACCCCGGCTTGCTATCGAACGAGCCATCAGCGCGCATCCCGGTCTCAGGGTTCACGTGCAGGCTGGCAGGGGGAGGGATGCACGCACCTCCCTTGCGGGCAGGGAGCTCCCTCTCGTAGTCATCGTAGTCACCGGGCTCGCCCTGCTTCATCGGACCTTCTGACGGGTTCTCCTCCCCGATCTCCTTGAAGAACCTCGTCACGCGCTCGAGGATCTCGGACTCAGGAACGGTCGATGGTGGGATGGTCGTGGGGATGTCGAGTGGGCTCAAGGGAGAGTATGGAACTCCACTACCGATCTGCATCTTCCGGACCATTCCTGGAATGAGCCCAGGGGGGAATAGTGGATACGGAGGTGGAGTTGGATCATTTGCATTGGCTGGTGCTGTGCTTTGAGGAAGCGCAGGGGGGAGTAAAGATGGTTGCACTGGCAAAGATCCTGGAAAAGTAGTTTGGCCGTAAACGCCGGCAGGATGTTGGTTTCCTGGAAATTGTGCAGAAGGGGCAGGTTGGGATGCCTTCTCCATCTCTGGCGGAGCAGAGGACCATTTTGAGGGCTTTGCTGATCCTGAAAAGATATCCATCAATTGTGCTTAGGTTTGCCTCCAACAAGCGAAAGATAAATGAAATGCATCATAAAAGATATTTGGTTTAGTGTAACAGCAGGCAAGTAATTTGGAGAATTTAGAGAACCCGTGTGATCAAGCATGGTCAAATTATTATTTTTAGTTATATTATGTATACAAATCTGATTGGTGAAAAAGGATTTTAGTCCAGAAAATTTCTGCCTAGATCTCAGTGGTGCAGTAACTTCGGTTATTATCTTTACTGTATAGCCTGGCAAACTGTTTACATATCTCAAAGTAACCAGCCTATAAAGTTTCAGGGCATCAACATATAACTACAACCTTTGAGTTATCAAAGCAAAAGGACAAAATGATAATAGGACTAAAATCTATAGGTTAAATACGCCAAACTTACACCAAAACCTTATATGTAAATGCTGGTACCCTAAAAGCTAAACACAGATGAGAAAAGATGATAATAACCACCTAGACAGAACAGTATAAGCAGAGTTAGTAGAAGAGGGGGAGAGAAAAAAACCTGAGAAGGTTGAGGGATCTGGTGAAACATGTTGTGGCGCCGAAGGATATGAAATGCCTCCTTTCATCTCTCTTTCAAGGTTAGCAACGGTTTCCTGGTCATAAACTTCCTTTGAACCCCAGAATTGCAGGATTTTCTCAAGGCGAGTCTGATTTTCATCTTTATTCTGCGGATTATTATAAATCCTCACAAGCATGGAGCCCAGCACAGATTGAAAAGCAATAGCCTCATTGTCAAGGTCCTGAATATTAGCTCGTCTCTGCAAGCTGTAGGATATGGAATTGTGTTAAGAAAAGTACCATTAATACATTAAATATGCACAATTAAAGTCCAGTGTAATTTGATGGTGTGACATAATAGATTCGATTAATAAGCAGCTTAACCAGATGAAACTATTAAAAATCATAGCCAAACAGAGATTGAGTGGGACAAGCTACAGCAGTACACTCTGCTATGCATCATACATGTCGGATATCATGAAACAGTAGTCCATTTTTCAATACCATTCTCATGTTGTTATTGGTATATTATTTCTTACAAGCTGATTTTGGTATTGCTAATATCTCACCAAATCAATCTCATTCCATATTCTGCGAGGAAACTAATATTGAGTGGCCTTCCTAACAAATGGATAGAGGCAAAAGCTAAAGTAAAATAACTTTATGAGTGCACCACAAGTTTTCAAAGGCCTACTTAGTCTTAGCAGTAACATTTTCATCTCTAAGCGAGAAATCCCAAATAAGTCATGTCATGACACCCAGGCTATCTCCCTAATAGGAACACCATGCAAGATCTAGTGTGCCCTGATATGCGATACAGATGCCTCGATACCAAATCTTCCCAAAACAAGGATACATCAATATGCTAGTATACATATATACTTCAAATATAGTATCAAGACTCCAAGGAGTGGAGACGAGAGGAAGGAAGGGCACAACAAGATAGCGTCATCCAGTTCCTGCCAGTGACGTTCGGAGCATGCTGTTTATGTTACACGTGCTAGGAAAGGTGTTGTTCTGCGTGATTACATGCGAGAGGAATGAACAAGTAGGGCTGGCTATGGTAGATAATGCATTGATTACTGGGCTTGTATTGACAGGGTGATTGCCCCTCAGTGGAGATGTATAGTATCACTTCTAAATGGAAATCATTTTGATACTTGGTGATAAGTATCATAAAGGGTATCAGTATCAAATACGAGATCTAATGTTGCTACAACAAATAAATAAAGTATCAGAGTAGCCTATAACAATCGTATCGTAAAGGGTATCAGTATCAAATACAAGATCTAATGTTGCTACAACAAATAAATGAAGTATCAGGGTAGCCTATAACAATCATTTGTTTATATTTTGATCTTCTGGTCATACATTGGTCTTTTAAATGAATCAGGGTGAAGTAAGGTTATATCAAATGGCACTCATTCGGCATTTTTTAATTTTGAACAGAAAGTGGCTTTGATACTGAAAATTGGAAGGTCTTTCTTTACTGCATTTTTCTAGACAAGATTCTAAAAACATAGGAATAGTAAAAATGTAGGATTGGGATGTGGTGGCCTATTGAATCCTAAAGAAAACCAAAACACAAGAATTTGCACATATGCTCTTTGGATGCTCCACAAAGTTTTTGCAGGGGTTTGAAGAGACCGAAAGTGCATGCAACACACAAACTGACAAACTGAGAAATTCCAAAAGGTCGAACCTCTAGCTAGTACTCCTATTGATTTGGGAAAGCAATCTAAAGGGCATCTGTGAGAAAAATTTCTATGGGTTAGAATCTTATAAAATTTCATTCCATATCTGTGAGGAAACTAATACTGAGTGGCCTTCCTAACAAATGGATAGAGGCAAAAGCTAAAGTAAAATAACTTTATGAGTGCAGCACAAGTTTTCCCGAGGCCTACTTAGGCTTGGCAGTAACATTTTCATCTCTAAACGAGAAAATCCCAATTAAGTCACAGTCATGACACCCAGGATATCCCCCTAATAGGAACGACAAGTAAGATCTAGTGTGCCCTGATATGCAATACAGATGCCTCGATACTAAATCTTCCCAAAACAAGGATGCATCAATATAGTAGATACTATCAAGACTCCAAGGAGTAGAGACAAGAGGAAGGAAGGACGCAACAAGATAGCATCATCCAGTTCCTGCCAGTGACGATTGGACCGTGATGTTTATGTTGCAGGTGCTCGGGAAGGTGTTGTTCTGCATGATTACATGTGAGAGGAAGGAAGAACTATGGCTGGTCTATGGTAGATAATGCATTGGTTATTGGGGTTAACGCTTGTATTGACAAGGTGATTGCCCCTCAGCGGAGATGCATAGTACAACTTCTAAATGGAAATCATTTTGATACTTGGTAATACATATCATAAAGGGTATCAATATCAAATACGAGATCTAATATTGGTACAACAAATAAATAAAGTATCGGAGTAGCCTATAACAGTTATTTTGTTTATATTTTTATTATCTTCACTCATACATTGGTCTTCAAAATGAATCAGGGTCAGGTAAGGCCATACAAATGGCATTCATTTGACACTTTAAATTTTGAAGAGAAAGTGGCTTTGATACTAAAAAATGGGAAGGACCTTCTTTACTGCATTTTTCTAGACAATCTTTTATGGCTTCTTTGGAACGCTGGATTCTAAAAACGTAGGAATAATAAAAATGTAGGATTGGGATGTGGTGGCCTATTGAATCCTAAAGAAGACCAGAACACAAGAATTTGCACATATGCTTTTTGGATGCTCCAGAAATTTTTGCAGGGGTTTGAAGAGACGAAAAGTGCATGCAATACACGAACTGAAAATTTCCAAAAGGTCTAGCCTCTGGCTAGTACTCCTATTGATTTGGGAAAGCAATCTAAAGGGCCTCTATAAGAAAAATCCCTATGGGTTAGAATCTTATAAAACTCCTACTCCAAAGAAAAAGGGGCCCATAATAAGCTAAGATGGCAATAAGATCTGTCAATTGCAATTCACCTCCTATGTCGGTATTTCGATCGAATCAAAGTTAATGCATTTCTTAAATCAGGTTCCTACCAGCTTGGAAGTAGCTCAAATTAACTACACTTAATTGACAAGTCATAAGGCAAGCAATTATATTCACAAAATAGATGCCGAAATGAAAACATACCCTTCAAAAAGAATATCATTCACCAGGAAAACAATGTGGAGCTGCCTCTCTGAATCCTCCAAGGCAAATACTCTCTCCCTCAGAGCTTCCGCCAGAGCCGGCGCAAATGGAGCCCTTTGCATAAACCATGTCTTGGCACCCTTTATCGACTCCTTGGTGCCATTAAGATTGGTAAGCACATCGTGCAGCTCCGCGGCGACATCCGCGGGGAGCGGCCCAGAGAGGCCCTTGAACGTCGCCCCGGTCTCATACTCCCCGTGGCCGTGGGCGCCAAAGTGCTGGTGCTGGTCGTAGAAGGGCGGGTACCCCGGCTGGTGCATCGGGGGCGGCGGCCCGTGCGCCATCGGGCCCATCGGCGGCATCATGTGCACGGAGCCCGGCGGGTAGGGCGCCATGGGGGGCCGCCCCGTGACCCAGAGCATGTACCTGTAGTAGGCGTGGCCGTCCCCGCCGAAGATGAAGGCGTAGTCCGGGTTGTCGTGCTGCTTGTCGCGGATCACGATCTCGAACTCGGGCCCGTTCTTGGCGATGTACTCGACGAGCTTGTCGATGCGCTTCTGGAGTTCCGGGTCGGCGGGGGGCGGGGCGGGGGCCGGGGGAGCGGACTCGAACGGCGGCGGGTGCATGTATGGATGAGGCGGCTGGGAGGCGTGCCCCGGCATGGCGTGGGGCGGCGGGTAGGGGGAGGGCTGCTGGTGCGGCGGGAGGTGCGGGTAGAGCTGCTGCTGCGGCGGCGGCATGGCGCGCGGGTAGGGCGCGTACTGCGGCATCGGGGCGGCGTAGGGCGGCCCGGCGTGCGGGTGGTGCGGGTACTGCGGCTGCGCCTGCGGGTGGAAGCCGTACTGCGGCGGAGGCTGCTGCTGCGCCTGCGCGTACGCCATGGCCGCCGCCGCGTAGTCCTGGGCCTGCCGGTCCATGGGGCGGCGGGATTTGGAGGCGGGGAGGGGTGGGGTGGGGTAGGGCTCGCTGCGCCGGTGGTGACGGCGGCGGAGGAGGAGGAGGGGAGAAGAGGCTTCTACCCTCTTCTGTATCTTTGGGCGAAAATTACAGAAACAGCCCTAGGCCCCTGCTGGCAGGATTTTTTACAAAAGGCCCCCGTGGAGTTCTGGATTTGTATTATTTTGCCTTCTAGTCTGCAACTACAACTCTAATTATTATTTTTCGAAGAAAGAGTGTGCTCGACGTTGAGCACAAGAGAGTTGGTAAGCACCGAGACCCGTCTTTCATCCTCGCGGTCTTCTTAAACCTCAACTATCACCCACTTCACGTATCCTTTGTCTTTGCCTCTTGCCCCCTCCCCCCTCCCCCCTCCCCCCTCCGGGGCCCTAACTATTGCCTTACCACCCATAGACAATGGTGGTTCATCATTTCTCCTCTATCGTCTCATTGGACGAAGTTTCTAGCATTGAGTTATCGACATGCCACATTTAGCATTGCACACTATCATTCTCTTAGCCCAGCCCACATCAAGCATCAGTGGTAGTCAGAAAGCATGCATGCTGCAATTCCATCAAAATGTGAAGCCCTTTTCAAGGATAGCACACAATTTAAATACAGCATTGATGATGCATTTGCTCACCATAGTGGTCACGGTTATCTAGAATGTCAACTGAACTCTCAAATGTATCACAGTAACTGATCATGGAGTCTGGGTACTGGCGGATGAACTCGCTGGACATGTATCTCAGGCCATAGTTGAACTTGATCACAACGTTGTTGATGTAGTTGATTTTTGGCTGCCATAGTCCGAAAGGAAGTGATGTGCGCAGCCAACGGGTGGATCCGTCGTTGCCACACCCTAAATCCATCGATCTCCATTGGAGGTGGGGGTAGCGAGGTTGGAACACTAGCAAGCAAACCTAGTAGCTTTGGCAAGCATGGAGACATGCAGCAACAATTCTACACATAAGTTGTGGGGTCAGTTTTTTCTTATTACACCCTTGGCTTTATTCATATTTGTGCAAAAAGAACATAATTTAAAGAGTTCAGTGCATTTGAACCCGCAACATTTTAGTGCTGGCGTTTCCACTAGGGATATGAAAAAGAAATGGAGGCACAATAGAAGAGGATGGTGGTCTTGTTGCCTTTGTGAGAAGCCATGGCCACATGTGGCAACCACAAAAGGAATCAACTATACTCTACACATAATTTTATGATGACAATCGCATGGTCAAAAGAAAGCGAAGCGAAAACTCTGAGTCATCACCAGTTACCGAATAGAGGAGGATTTGGATCCTGGTTGGCACAAGAGACATAAATGTGTAACCCTCAAGTTCAGGGACCAAATTGGCATTGCATTGCAAATATAGGTGGCATGTGATATAGTAATGCATTTCACTTCCACAGGCACAAGTAGGCCTTTAAAATAGCAGCAGTGTAACATGTGAGGGGTGTCAAAACCTCTAAACAATATCAGGAAGGGCTGTCATAGGCTCCATACAAGCTCAGGTAGCAACTTCAAGATCCGGCGATATTAAGAAGAAAACTTCCCCATGAGGCAAAATATGTTTCGGCAATACTATAATATCTGTCTTCACGTAAGCTAACTGCTGCAGAGCACAGCTGCGGGGACACTGAGCTTCGACCGCCCGATGTATAGAGAACTGGATATGATATAGCAAAAGCACTGGGTTTCAAAGCAACCCAGGTTTTCGTCCATTCAATGTTTCAATCTAACTCCTTAGTGCTGAAATCTGCCACCCACCACCCAAGTCTACAAGTCCACAGGATCATCCTCCTCGTTGCCATTGTACTGCGGGGAAAAACAAAGAGCGTAAAATGTCAGCATAATGCTAAACAGACGGCAGGCACATAGTACTGGCTGAAAGTAGCTGCTAGCCCTATTGATGCATTTGCAGTGTGAACATAGCGAATTTAAAAATAGAGAAGTTGACAAAAAGAGAAGGGCAAAAGTAGTAAAGAACACGGGAATAACTGTAAATGGCGATCAGTTTATGCAAATTGATTTTACTATCAGAGTGCTTTTAAAAACATTGAATGGCAAGAGATGAAAATGATCCACATGCTGATCATAAATAAAACTGCAAGGACCAGCCGGCGACTAGAGGGGTGAACACCAAAATTCTTGCATAGTTAAAAGACAATAGGAAAATACCAGGGTAGTATCAGTAATGGAATCTTTGCACATGCATACGACTACATGACTATACAGGACATGCCGAACTTAAGCTGCTGTGCTGACAGATTAATTGTACAAAATGAGTACGTGATTCTCTGCTATGGTACACCAGCCATTGCAAAGTAGTTGCGTCAACTATTTAGATGATCAAGCTTGTTATTGCTTGGAAAATGAAGATACATAAGCCTTTTGGACTCATTGGAGGTGCCATCATAAACAAACAAACAAACAAAAAGTCATACAACCCACACCATTTGTACCAAAATAGACATCTATTTGTCCGCATTTATAATCTATCCTGGCAATTTCAACAGAACCAACTACAACGTTAACTAGATCAGTGGAGAACGGAACATGCTTTACTCCAGAACATTCTACCTGTAAGTAGCAATAACCCCTAGATGACACGCAGATGGCTGAACCATAAGTCTAACCAAATGAACGACACCTAGATGAGCTATCAATCAAACCTGAAGAGAAACAAGACCTTACTTTTACTAAGGAATAACCAAAAGTAGCCTGTAACTTACAAAATTGCAGTGAATGAGAAATAAAGGATATACACACAACAGGATAATAAGATAATGAGCCATCAACTGAGTTATCTCTGCCCAACAACGTTCATGTATGTTTAATAAATATAATTGGCTGATCCGCTGTGAGAAATATACTCACCCTGTCTGTAAAATCATTGCCAGAAGAAATGACATTTAGTTCGTCATTATTGTCATCATCCCCTAATTTCTTCAGAGATTCAGTTCCTTTGCTATTTTTCAAAGACTCCAGAGCATCTTCTGATCTATATTTCCCTGACACGTGGATCATATCGTCACCATTCACTCTCCTTTTCTTTCCTGAAAAAAGTAACAACAGTTTGTAATCAAAAGACATGGTTTCTTTCCTTTGTTGGCACATTTGCCCCAGGGAATGCATAAATATTCAAGACAACAATGGCCTATGTGTCCGAACAAGAAATATATCACATTTTAAAGGATAAATGGGTTCAACATCTAAAAAAAATTAACTGGGTACCATTTAACTTGAATACCTTGTGGACACATGAGACTGTTAGCTTCTATAATGTCAGTATAAACTACTCCCTCCGTTCCGAATTACTTGTCGCAGGTATGAATGTATCTAGATGTATTTTAGTTCTAGATACATCCATTTCTGCGACGAGTAATTTAGAACGGAGGGAGTAGTAAGATGCGATCTTTATATAC
The DNA here is from genome assembly GCF_003073215.2 of Triticum urartu. Classification (NCBI taxonomy): domain Eukaryota; kingdom Viridiplantae; phylum Streptophyta; class Magnoliopsida; order Poales; family Poaceae; genus Triticum; species Triticum urartu. Next base: position 628,956,820 of record NC_053028.1, on the reverse strand, counting down.
TAGTAATGAGTTTAACAGGCTAACGGCGTTAAGATGGCTAGAAAAATGCTGGTGTACCAAAATAAAGTAGTATCACCCAAGTTCTCGTCAAGGTGTTACCAGTTTTTTCTTCTTCGCTTGTTGAAAGGGCAGCAGATCTTTTTCTAGCTGCTGAACCATTCTTCTGTCGCTGATCATCTGGGCTCATTTCATAAGCATTATATGGGTCGTCATTACCAGCATTCACACTCGACCCTTGTTCTTTGGTACCAGATTTCAAGGAATCAGAAGCAAGCGAATCAGCCAACCTCTCAAAACGGCCTTGAGACCTGAAGATAACCAATGAGTCAATAGCTATGAAAGTCATGTCAAGACTAAAATCAGGAGTGCAATTATGTGGTGATCTAAACGAAATAAAAATTCGTAGTAGTTCATATAAAAGGAACATGCCTTTTTAAATCATCCTGTGCTTTCACGTAACGCCCATATGCTTTGATGAGTTTCTTTATTTTGGAGGTCATCCTGCATCCAAAGAGCAGTACTATCAAGAACCAAATACTTGGAGAACTTCTCCTGAACTGAAGAGTCCACCTACTAAAATTTGGATAACATAGAAGTATGCTCATATGTTGTAGAAATTGAGAACCTTTCACAATCTTCTTTCTCTTTGTTCAACTGTGATTCAAGATCATCTACTCTGCCAGAAAGTATGCCTGCTTCGTCGATTTTCTTGTCCAATATCGTCTGTCATAATGTGTATTTATAGATATAAATGAAAATAGATTGTAGTAATCTCAACCACAACTATATGAAAGTAAAACGTCATATCCCAGAGAAGTTCAAGAAAGCATTTTGTCAGGCACTTATGACGGCCGACTGGTTATCTCCATGTTCAATCAGAGCATGATCCCATGTCAATATTTTCCCAAGCATGAATGATTACTCATTACTCCCTCCGTTCGGAATTACTTGTCTCGAAAATGGATGTATCTAGAACTAAAATATGTCTAGATACATCCATTTCTGCGACAAGTAATTCCGAACGGAGGGAGTAGTTTGTGGCATCATAATTTGGAGAGAGAAACATCGGTAGTACCATCCGCATGAATGTATGATCATGCTTAGTGGAGTGAACCTCTTTTAAACTTGGAAGGTCTAAATTTCTCCATCATAAAAATTGGCATGCATCAACTATCTAGTTAAGGCAGAAAATGTTGGAACCACACATGCAACCAAAATATAACTTAATAACTGATAAGTGTGGGCCGTTGCATCTGTATTTACAACTCATAATTGAGTGTCATCTATAACATGCTTAAGAGACACTGATTACTGACCTGTAGTTTAGATTTATCTTCATGCAATGCTTTCATATCCAGTGCAATTTGTTTCAGCTGCAGAGCATACATAAACATATAACAGAGGTCCAGGAATACGGAGACAGCTCGACCTATATGCTAATGAGATGGATTGTACAGTTCAAACCTTTGCTTCGCCGTCATCCTTCTCATCACTGCTGGAATGTATGTCATCTTTTTTTCTATCTTCATTTTCAGAGGTGTTGAAACTTCCTGATGAATCACTTTTATCACCATCAACTTTCTTCTTAGGCCTTCTGTCACTGGAAAATCCACATAATCACTTGGAAAGGTCAATGCATGTATATTTGCTCAAAGTCCATCTAGAGTTAACTGAGTGGACAACAAAGACCATATACTGGAATGGAATACACCGAGATCCTTGTCACATACCTCTTCCTGATGGGAGATCTTGATTGACTAGATCCTGCAAATAAGATTTAAATAGGAACAAAATTATACACCGGGATTCTATTTTATCAAAAATAATTATCAAGTTTAAGTAAAAAAAAACTATGGGAACCATGTGACACGTGCGCCCGTGCACACACAGGAAAGAAAAAGATTATCCCTACCTCGAGAATGTGGTGGCATCTTGTTACGAAACAAATGGCCTCTGGTATCTCTGTCAGGGGAATACCTCCGCCGGGGTGAGTTTCTTCTCTCAGGCCTGCCTCTAAATTCATGAATTCTATGATCTCGCCCCCCTACAGGTTAGGAATGTAAAAGCTTATATAATAATATAAAAAAGAACTACACCACAACAAATATAGATGGACAGAGACAAGGCAAAACAGAAGAACATTTAAGCTTGCCACAACCTTGAGCGATATGACTATTCGATTGGCAATAATATAAAGAAACTACACCACTGCGAAAAAAGATGGAGTTATATAGAGACAAGGCAACACACAAAACATGTAAGCTTACCACAACCTTGAGCCATATGATTAGTCATTTAGCAATAAGTAGTAGAGAGTCCAGGATAACCCCAAAGGCCATTAAATGGAAGAGCCAATAAGACTAATGCAAGAAGAGATACCAACATATGATTACACATTGCGGTGCACCGCTTAAAAATAGATCCAGCACTTGCAACATCAGTCATCTGAAGTGAAATTGATTGATACTCCAGATTTGGACATCATGCTTTCATTACCATGAATAAAGATCTTCCACAACTCCAATACCGCCAAGTAAATCTAATTTAACTTGTCCAGATATTTCCATATTGACTTTAATTATTCTTGCTCAGTGATAGCACTTGGAATGACAGGCAAGAATAAAGCCGAAGAAGAAAACTCAGAACTCCTAGCATATTCAAAGAACAATTGGTTGCAAAGCTGAACAATATGGTTTTTGCAAACTGAACTTATCATGCATCTGATTGAGATGAGGAACCACGTGATATCCCTGAATAAAGTTCTCTGGTAAGAGGATGGTCATGCAAGTGACCACAAAATATATGTTCACTGACTGAAAAGGAAAGCAATGCAAATAGAACGAGTCATCCTCTGGAAGTGATCAATCCTAAGAAATCTGCTCAGGTGACAGCTAATTTGGGTGGTAAAATCAATGGAATAACCAGCAGGAATGCCACGCTGTTCTGCAAGAAGCTTTGACTTCAGTTCAACTACTATATCAAAAGGATAGGAGATCATATATGAAAGATAATACAACAAGACATGACACAACTGGTAGTTCAATCTCTGAAGTCTGCACATGTAAAGAAAATATCATCATAGTACTAAATTTCCATACTAAAACATGACCCCAAGTTTGCGAAGCAGACTGCAGAGTTCCCTCAGCCACCACAAGTAACTAGAAATAGCAGAATGATGCCACTTTGTACAACCTCCAATGGTGCTCTTCTATCTAAGTTGCTGCAATTGTGTTATTCTTCCAATTACATCCTCTCATTGCTAACTCCAAACACAAGATTTCCAGTGCTTTCTGCGGAAGCTTGGAAGCCATATGGCATTTGATACCTCTTGTTCCAATGATTGCAGAAGCATACCAATTTGTAAGGGTGCTCCTGTCAGTTGCTACAATGGAGTTATTGTTCCAAGTATTTCCCCTCGCTGCTAACTCCCCACCACAACATTTTCAGGGTTCTCAGCGGGAAGCATAGCATCTGATACCTCTTGTTCCTCCATCTACAACCAGAATCTTACACTGTCTGCCCAGCCCCCCGCAAATAACAAACTGTCCGCGGCTATAACAAAATCCAACACACACATAAATACTTGAATCTCTTGAAAAGAATGCTCCTCCTCTGCTGGATCACTGATACTTCTGCCTAAAAATGTCACAGAATACCATCCTTTTGGACTAGCAGCAGACCACCCAGACTTATCCTGTGTCGCAAGTAGCTTCAACAGCGGCAATTTTACTGTCCACCCACACTGCAGAAACCATCGGTGCTTTCTGGACACACCACAGTCGCTAAGCAGGCAAAAATCCCTAACCGAGTGCACATAGAAAAGCAGGCGGGGGGAGGGAGGGATGGGGGAGGGGGGAGATGCGTATGGAGTATACCAGGTCCAGCGCGCGGCGGGAAGGTGGAGTGGGGAGGCGGCGTGCGGAGCTCGCCTTCGCCGTGGGCGAAGCCGCAGGAGGGGCCGCGGGGGCAGGGGCCGCGCCTCCACAGCGCGCACAGCTTCGTCTTGAAGGCCGGGCCGCGGCGCGGCGGAGGATCGAGCATTTCCCGCATCTCTCGAGCGCGCGCCGGCGATCCGGGGGCGGGGAGGCGGGCGGCGCCGGCGGGAGGAGGAAGGCGAGGGAAGGAATGGAGGAGGGAGGAAGGGCACGAGGGCGACGACGGACGAACCGAAGAGGCCTCGGAGCAGCGCCTGCCCAAGTAAGCCCGACGGCTCGGCCCAGGAACTGAAGAGCCGACACGTGGTAAAAATGGGCTGGACAGTGCCCTGCAGCCTGGGTGAAGAGGCTGGGCAGAGGCTACTATGCGGCCCACTTTTATCTCGTCAGGTATCTTTTGTAAAAATCATATAATTTGGAAATTTTGTCTCAAAAAATATAATTTGAAAATTCACATTTAATATATTTGGTCCTAAGATTTCATAGCATGAGAGGATAAACTGGTCAGTTTTTTTTGTTTTGGCATTTTTCTAAAGTGAGTTTGTTTGGTTCCCTCATCAGATTTGGGAGGGTTGAGGGTGGAAGGCGGACGAGGAGAAAAGTATGTAGGAGGAAGGAAGAGGGAGAGAGGAGGGCATGGGGTGAAAACAAGTCTTGTGTACTAGCCCTTCGCTTCGCGAAACAATGTGTGCCCGAGTAAGGCTAGAAGGTCGAACCAACGTAGAGGATGTTACATTGCCGATACAACGGTGAAGGAACTTCCCTCTTGCAAAGGAAAAGGGAAACGAAGGGACCTCGCCAAAAAATAATTTAAAGTGCCCTCGCTAAGTTTTTGCTCAAGGAGTTGGGAGTACCTCATCCTCAAACAACAGTGTCATGGTGTGATATTTTAGGGGCATCATAGTTGTCAGTCAACTCAATCTTTCATGCTCAAACTGAGCATACTAGGGTGGATTATCATTCTGTGTTGAGCATGTGGCGAGCAAATTGCTTGAGATTCGGTACAATCATTTGGTGGTCAATTGGCGAACGAATTTACCAAACCTTTGTTGGTATGGTATCTTGAAGCCTGAAAACAGTCTTATAGCTTAGATGAGTTTGAGGAGTGTTAGAATATCAACAATTGGATCGTATGACAAGAATATATGGTCGGGCCAAAGATCAAATGAATAGGCATACTACAATAATTGTTAAATTACTAATCAAAATCATACATGGAAACAGCAAGAAACTCCAAATTATGTTGCCCCCAATTTAACTCCTACATGCAACACCGCTGCACATTGCAAGCACAGGGCACTTCAAAAATTCCGTAGTTAAATTCATACGAGGCGGGGCGGACAGCTGTGACGGGGTGGCCGACCGGCCCATCGACTCAATTACAACCGGGCAGTGGCGAAGAGCAGAAGACCAACAACGGTCTCAGGCGCACCCTTGTTTCCCTCCTTGACGGCGGGTTGTTTGCCAAGGGTGCACTCGGATCAGAGGCGTACTCTTCCTCGACGGCAAGGGCTTGCTGGTTCATGGGTGGAGCAGGGAGCAGCCGTGCCCGAGAGTGGACAGGAAATAGAAACAGAGACGAAGCATCGAAACATGTGCATACAACATGCATGATTTTGCCAAGATGGGCTTGTGCTTGCATGTGAAATTGAATTAGCCAAAAGCTGCAGGATCACTACTACCTGATAAACAACAATTTCATTTGGTTGGGGGGGGCACGAGCTTCGCCGTTATCATAAGCATAGAAGAAAGTGTTATGTGTATCTTCTTTAGGTTTATGTCTGGCTCTCCACACGAACACTGAGGCCATCTTAAGATTTAAAGTGGCTGGCAGGTGGGCCTTTGGTTGTGTTGCGACCACACAACTTGCAGTTGGTCTAGTTTTCTCAACACACTAGCTGTTTTATTTTGATTGACAGTTTGACACACAAGTTACTTGCCTAGCTGTGCCACTTTGTCCTGCATCACTGCCAACTCAGTTATCCCTCTACGGCTAGGTACCACCATATAAATCACACAAGACTAACAATAACAATCTGCCACGTACCACTATATAATGCACATAAACTTTTTCTCAACAAAATTAATAATAAAGAAGGAAATACACACAAGATAGTTTGTTTCTGAGTCCACACAAATTATTTTAAAAATCCACATAAATCCATTAATACTATATATTTTTTATTTATTAGTCATCATAGGACTTTCTTACCAGAAAAATCCTACTTGATTATGTTTTCAAATGTAGAGGATATATATGTTCCGGGTTGGCTCATCTCAACCAATTTTTTCTTTTGTGTTCATTGTTTTTTCACCCGTTTCTTTTTTTGTCCAAGCTTTTCCTTTTTTTCTTCTTTTGGATTTTACATATTTTCACTTTTATTATTTTTATTAATAAGTATATTTGTCTATCCAATATTTTTTTGAATACACATTAAATATTTGTTAAGACATGGTGAATTTTTGGATATACAACAATTTTTTTCCAAACATACATCGAACATTATAAAATTAACGGTTAACATTTTTTTACATACACCACAAACCCAAACATTCTTCAGCAAACAACACACAACAAACATTTTTTAAATACAAACTAAAAATATATGTTTAATACACAACAAACATTTTGAATCATGTGACAAATGTGTTATGAATATTTTTAACATACACAATGAATATTATTTAATTTGCGATGAGCATTTTTTTCATGCATGTTTGTACGTAATTTATATATATTTTTAATAGTCTGTGTGGCATGTTAATCAAACACCCCCCCCCCCCCCCCCACACACACACACACAAAAAAAAAAGAATGGACGCTACTAGCCGCCCTATCGTGGGTGTTTTCACTTATATTCGACGCACTCTTGCACATATCCACTTGCCACTTTTATGGTCTACACAATGATAAAAATAAGAAACCACGCATGCGCGAGACTGCTACTTCTTGAGGTTACGTTGGTTTTTTCATTGAAAAGGAAAGAGTGACGCAACAAAATATCTCCCTCGGTTAAGAATCAAGATATCAATTCAGTAGGAGGAACACCCAAGTCTTCAATAATTGCACCTACACAAACAAATACTTGGACCCAATGCGATAAAGAGGTTGTCAATCCCTTCATGGTTACTTGCAAGGATGAGATCTTATAGAGATGGATATAAAAGATAAGTAAATTACAAAACAAAATAAAAGTAAATAAATTGCAGCAATATATTTTTGCGTTTTTGATTTTATAGATATGGAAATAATATAATAAAAGATATACCAGGAAGCCATAGTTTTCACTAGAGGATTCTCTCTTAAAAGAAAGCATACGTTGGGTAAACAAATTACTGTTGAGTAATTAATAGAAAATCGCATAGTTATGACGATATCTAAGCAATGATCATGTATATTGGCATCACGTCCATGACAAGTAGACCGACTCCTGCCTGCATCTGTTACTATTACTCCACACATCGATCGTTATCCAGCATGTATCTAGTGTATTAAGTTAATAAAAACGGAGTAACGCCTTGAGCAAGATGACATGATGTGGTGGGATAGATCCAATCAATATGAACAAACCCCATCTTTTTATCCTTAATGATAACAATACAAATACGTGTCATGTCTCCTTCTGTCACTGTGAATAAGCACCACAAGATTAAACCCATTACAAAGCACATTTTTCATTGCAAGAAAAATCAATTTAATTGGCCAAATCAAATCAATAGATCGGACAAAAAATACAAAGCTATATAAATCATGCATAAAAGAGTTCAGAGAAGACTCAGATAATATTCATTGATAATCTAATCATAAATTCATAATTTATCGGATCTCAACAAACGCATCGCAAAAGAAGATTACATTGAATAGATCTACAAGAACATTAAGGAGAACATTGTATTGAAGACCAAAGAGAGAGAAGAAGTCATCTAGCTACTAGCTATGGACCCGTAGGTCTGTGGTAAACTAATCACACATCATCGGAAGGGCAGCAAGGTTGACGTAGAAGCCTTCCGTGATCGAACCCCCTCTAGCAGAGTACCGGAAAAGGCCCCAAGATGGGATCTCACGAGGACAGAAACTTGCGACGTCGGATTTTTTTGGTGTGCCTTCTAGTCTATGGGGAATATTTGTGTATTTATAAAAGAAAGATTAGGGTTAGAGGTGCCACAGGGGCCCACAAGCCTGGGGGGTGGGGCGCCCTCCGAGCTTGTCGCCAATTTGTGGTTCCTCCGACCTCCTTCCGAAGGTTTCTAGGTGTCTTGTGGTGCAAGAAAAATTCTCAAAAAGTTTCGTTCCAATTGAACTCCGTTTGATATTGATTTTCTGTAAAGGCAAAAACAAGGAAAAATAGCAACTGGCTCTGGACTCTAAGTTAATAGGTTAGTCCTCCAAAATAATATAAAATAGTATAATAATGCATATAAAAATTCAAGATTGATAATATAATAATATGGAACAAAAAAATTATAGATACATTGGAGACATATTAGAGACAAACACACAATTATTCTTACGCATTAATGCACGCTACATGGACAAACATGTAGATGTCAAACACAACTATAGTGAGCGCAACAGAGGGCGCCATACTATCTAGGTGTGTTGTAATCTTGTACTAGTCAAGTTCTCAAGAAATATGCATCTGTCTCCGAAAGGAATAGACAGCCTCCCCAAGCAATACCCTACAATGTATGGTTTTCCATGCCCTTTTTGTCACGTCACTTAGCTAGATTAATGCGGAGCTATCTTAATTAAGAAGTTGTTAGCTTGTAACTAGAATCCCTTGTGTGCCGGAGGCTTGCTTTCTAGCGATCCTTAAGAGGTTGTTTTGATCAATAACGCATGGTCATATGAATCTAGTTCGCAGGTCAGAGTGTAGTGCTCTAGACAATCATGACCAAATTAACTGACCCGACATCTATTCAGACTTATGTTTCATCAAGTAGATATATCTATATCTGCTCAAATCATCCATGAATATGAGAAAATAACGATATCCGCCACGAGCGTCAATATTCCACATACATCAGTATGTATGATTTCCAATAATTCTGTTGCTCGCTCCATAGTTCCGGAGAACGGCGTTTTAGTCATCTTGCCCATGAGGCACGGTTCACAAGTACCAAGTGATTCATAATCAAGTGATTCTAAAAGTCCATCAGAATGAAGTTTCTTCATGCGCTTTATACCAATATGACCTAAACGGCAGTGCCACAAGTAAGTTGCACTATCATTATCAACTCTGCATCCTTTAGCTTCAACACTATGAATATGTGTATCTCCACTATCGAGATTCAAAAAGAATAGACCACTCTTTAAGGGTGCATGACCATAAAAGATATTACTCATATAAATAGAACAACCATTATTCTCTGATTTAAATGAATAACCGTCTCGCATCAAACAAGATCCAGATATAATGTTCATACTCAACGCTGGCACCAAATAACAATTATTCAGGTCTAATACTAATCCTGAAGGTAGATGTAGAGGTAGCATGCCGACCGCGATCACATCGACTTTGGAACCATTTCACACGCGCATCGTCACCTCGTCCTTTGCCAATCTTCGCTTAATCCGTAGTCCCTGTTTCGAGTTGCAAATATTAGCAACAGAACCATTATAAAATACCCAGGCATTACTGCGAGAATTAGTAAGGTACACATCAATAACATGTATATCACATATACCTTTGTTCACCTTGCCATCCTTCTTATCCGCCAAATACTTGGGGCAGTTCCGCTTCCAGTGACCAGTATGTTTGCAGTAGAAGCACTCAGTCTCAGGCTTAGGTCCAGACTTGGGTTTCTTCTCTTGAGCAGCAACTTGTTTGCCGTTCTTCTTGAAGTTTCCTTTTTTCTTTCCTTTACCATTTTTCTTGAAACTGGTGGTCTTGTTAACCATCAACACTTGATGCTCCTTCTTGATTTCTACCCCTGCAGCCTTTAGCATTGCGAAGAGCTCGGGAATTGTCTTATCCATCCCTTGCATGTTATAGTTCATCATGAAGCTCTTGTAGCTTGGTGGCAGTGATTGAAGAACTCTGTCAATGACACTATCAACAGGAAGATTAACTCCCAGTTGATTCAAGTGGTTATGGTACCCAGACATTCTGAGTGTATGTTCACTGACAGAACTATTCTCCTCCATCTTGCAGCTGTAGAACTTATTCGAGACTTCATATCTCTCAATCCGGGCATTTGCTTGAAATATTAACTTCAACTCCTGGAACATCTCATATGCTCCATGACATTCAAAACGTCGTTGAAGTCCCGGTTCTAAGCCGTAAAGCATGGCACACTGAACTATCGAGTAGTCATCAGCTTTGCTCTGCCAGACGTTCATAACATCTGGTGTTGCTCCTGCAGCAGGTTTGGCACCTAGCGGTGCTTTCAGGACGTAATTCTTCTGTGCAACAATGAGGATAATCCTCAAGTTACGGACCCAGTCCGTGTAATTGCTACCATCATCTTTCAACTTTGCTTTCTCAAGGAACGCATGAAAATTCAACGGAACAACAACACGGGCCATCTATCTACAATAACATAAACATGCAAAATACTATCAGGTACTAAGTTCATGATAAATTAAAGTTTAGTTAATCAAATTATTAAAAAACTCCCACTTAGATAGACATCCCTTTAATCATCTAAGTGATCACGTGATCCATATCAACTAAACAATGTCCGATCATCATGTGAGATGGAGTAGTTTTCAATGGTGAACATCACTATGTTGATCATATCTTCTATATGATTCACGCTCGACCTTTCAGTCTCCAGTGTTCTGAGGCCATATCTGCATATGCTAGGCTCGTCAAGTTTAACCCGAGTATTCTACATGTGCAAAATTGGCTTGCACCCGTTGTATGTGAACGTAGAGCTTATCACACCCGATCATCACATGGTGTCTCGGCACGACGTACTTTCGCAACGGTGCATACTCAGGGAGAACACTTGTACCTTGAAAATTAGTGAGAGATCATCTTATAATGCTACCATCGATCTAAGCAAAATAAGATGCATAAAAGATAAACATCACATGCAATCAATATAAGTGATATGATATGGCCATCATCATCTTTTGCTTGTGATCTCCATCTCCGAAGCACCGTCATGATCACCATTGTCACCGTGCGACACCTTGATCTCCATCGTAGCATCGTTGTCGTCTCGCCAACTATTGCTTCTACGACTATCGCTACCACTTAGTGATAAAGTAAAGCAATTACAGGGGGATTGCATTGCATACAATAAAGCGACAACCATATGGCTCCTGCCAGTTGCCGATAACTCAGTTACAAAACATGATCATCTCATACAACAAAATATAGCATCATGTCTTGACCATATCACATCACAACATGCCCTGCAAAAACAAGTTAAACGTCCTCTACTTTGTTGTTGCAAGTTTTACGTGGCTGCTACGGGCTGAACAAGAACCGTTCTTACATACGCATCAAAACTACAATGATAGTGTGTCAAGTTAGTGTTGTTTTAACCTTCTCAAGGACCGGGCGTAGCCATACTTGGTTCAACTAAAGATGGAGAAACTGACACCCGCCAGCCACTTGTGTGCAAAGCACGTCGGTAGAACCAGTCTCGCGTAAGCGTACGCGTAATGTCGGTCCGGGCCGCTTCATCCAACAATACCGCCGAACCAAAGTGTGACATGCTAGTAAGCAGTATGACTTGTATCGTCCACAACTCACTTGTGTTCTACTCGTGCATATAACATCTACGCATAAACTTGGCTCGGATGCCACTGTTGGGGAACGTAGTAATTTCAAAAAAAATCCTACGCACACACAGGATCATGGTGATGCATAGCAACGAGAGGGGAGAGTGAGTCCACGTACCCTCATAGACCGAAAGCGGAAGCGTTAGCACAACACGGTTGATGTAGTCGTACAGCTTCACAGTCCGACCAATCCAAGTGCCGAACGCACGACACCTCCAAGTTCAGCACACATTTAGCTTGATGACGTCCCACGAACTCCGATCCAGCAGAGCTTCACGAGAGAGTTTCGTCCGCACGACGGCGTGATGATGGTGATGATGATGCTACCGACGCAGGGCTTCACCTAAGCACTGCTACAATATAATCGATGTGGATTATGGTGGAGGGGGCACCACACACGGCTGGAATAGATCAATAGATCAACTTGTGTGTATAGAGGTGCCCCCTGCCCCTGTATATAAAGGAGCAAGGGGGGAGGCCGGCCGACCCTAGAGGGCGCTCTAGGAGGAGGAATCCTCGTCCTAGTAGGAGTAGGATTCCCCTCTTTCCTACTCCTACTAGGAGGGGGAAAGGAAGGGGGAGTGGGAGAAGGAAAGGGGAGCGCCGCCCCCCTATCCTAGTCCAATTCGGACCAGAGGGGGAGGGGCGCGCGGCCTGCCCTAGGCCAACCCTCTCTCTCTCCACTAAGGCCCATAAGGCCCACTATTTCTCTGGGGGGGGGGGTTCCGGTAACCCTCCGGCACTCCGGTTTTCTCTGAAACCACCCGGAACACTTCCGGTGTCCGAATATAGTCGTACAATATATCGATCTTTATGGCTTGACCATTTCGAGACTCCTCGTCATGTCCGTGATCATATCCGGGACTCCGAACTACCTTCGGTACATCAAAACACAAAAACTCATAATACCGATCGTCACCAAACTTTAAGCGTGCGGACCCTACGGGTTCGAGAACTATGTAGACATGACCGAGACACGTCTCTGGTCAATAACCAATAGCGGAACCTGGATGTTCATATTGGCTCCCACATATTCTACGAAGATCTTTATCGGTCAAACTGCATAACAACATATGTTGTTCCCTTTGTCATCGGTATGTTACTTGCCCGAGATTCGATCGTCAGTATCTCAATACCTAGTTCAATCTCGTTATCGGCAAGTCTCTTTACTCGTTCCGTAATACATCATCCCGCAACTAACTCATTAGTTACAATGCTTGCAAGGCTTATAGTGATGTGCATTACCGAGTGGGCCTAGAGATATCTCTCCGACAATCAAAGTGACAAATCCTAATCTTGATTTATGCCAACTCAACAAGTACCATCGGAGACACCTGTAGAGCACCTTTATAATCACCCAGTTACGTTGTAACGTTTGGTAGCACACAAGGTGTTCCTCCGGTAATCGGGAGTTGCATAATCTCATAGTCATAGGAACATGTATTAGTCATGAAGAAAGCAATAGCAGAAAACTAAACGATCAAGTGCTAAGCTAACGGAATGGGTCAAGTCAATCACATCATTCTCTTAATGATGTGATCCCATTAATCAAATGACAACTCATGTCTATGGTTAGGAAACATAACCATCTTTGATTAACGAGCTAGTCAAGTAGAGGCATACTAGTGACACTCTGTTTGTCTTTGTATTCACACATGTACTAAGTTTCCGGTTAATACAATTCTAGCATGAATAATAAACATTTATCATGATATGAGGAAATAAATAATAACTTTATTATTGCCTCTAGGGCATATTTCCTTCATCCAAACCTCGTGATACGATACACTCTATCACACATAAACCTCCTTATATCTTCCTGAAAACAGCCACCATACCTACCTATTATGGCATTTCCATAGCCATTCCGAGATATATTGCCATGCAACTTTCCACCGTTTCATTTATTATGACACGCATCATCATTGTCATATTGCCTTGCATGATCATGTAGTTGACATCGTATTTGTGGCAAAGCCACCATGCTTAATTTTTCATACATGTCACTCTTGATTCATCGCATATCCCGGTACACCGCCGGAGGCATTCACATAGAGTCATATTTTGTTCTAAGTATCGAGTTGTAAGTCTTGATTTGTAAGTAAATAAAAGTGTGATGATCATCATTAGAGCATTGTCCCATGTGAGGAAAGGATGATGGAGACTATGATTCCCCCACAAGTTGGGATGAGACTCTGGACGAATAAAAAAAGAGAAAGAAAAAAAAGAGGCCAAAAAAAAGAGAAGGCCCAAATAAAAAAATGAGAGAAAAAGAGAGAAGGGACAATGTTACTATCCCTTTTCCACACTTGTGCTTCAAAGTAGCACCATGATCTTCATGATAGAGAGTCTCTTATGTTGTCACTTTCATATACTAGTGGAAATTTTTCATTATAGAACTTGGCTTGTATTTTGCTACCTCTTGAGCATGCGTTGGTTTTCCCTTGAAGAGGAAAGGGTGATGCAGCAAAGCAGCGTAAGTATTTCCCTCAGTTTTTGAGAACCAAGGTATCAATCCAGTAGGAGACCACGCGCGAGTCACCTCATACCTACACAAACAAATAAGAGCCTCGCAACCAACGCGATAAAGGGGTTGTCAATCCCTTCAGGGCCACTTGCAAGAGTGAGATCTGATAGAGATAATAATAATAAGATAAATATTTTTGGTATTTTTATGATATAAATTGAAAGTAAAGATTGCAAAATAAAATAGATTGGAAACTTGTATGATGGAAAATAGACCCGGGGGCCATAGGTTTCACTAGTGGCTTCTCTCAAGGTAGCATAAGTATTACGGTGGGTGAACAAATTACTGTCGAGCAATTGATAGAATTGAGCATAGTTATGAGAATATCTAGGTATGATCATGTATATATGCATCACGTCCGTGACAAGTAGACCGACTCCTGCCTGCATCTACTACTATTACTCCACACATCGACCGCTATCCATCATGCATCTAGAGTATTAAGTTCATAAGAACAGAGTAACGCTTTGAGCAAGATGACGTGATGTAGAGGGATAAACTCATGCAATATGATATAAACCCCATCTTTTTATCCTCGATGGCAACAATACAATACGTGTCATTTCCCTTTCTTTCACTGGGATCGAGCACCACAAGATTGAACCCAAAGCTAAGCGCTTCTCCCATTGCAAGAAAGATCAATCTAGTAGGCCAAACCAAACTGATAATTTGAAGAGACTTGCAAAGATAACCAATCATTCATAAAAGAATTCAGAGAATATTCAAATATTGTTCATAGATAATCTTGATCATAAACCCACAATTCATCGGATCTCAACAAACACACCGCAAAAAGAGTTACATCAAATAGATCTCCAAGAGAATCGAGGAGAACTTTGTATTGAGATCCAAAGAGAGAGAAGAAGCCATCTAGCTAATAACTATGGACCTGAAGGTCTGAGGTAAACTACTCACACATCATCGAAGGGGCCATGGAGTTGATGTCGAGGCCCTCCGTGATCAATGCCCCCTCCAGCGGAGCTCCGGAAAAGGCCCCAAGATGGGATCTCTTGGGTACAGAAGGATGCGACGGTGGAAATAGGATTTCGTGGTGCTCCTGGATGTTTTGGGGGTACGTAGATATATATAGGAGGAAGAAGTAGGTCGGTTGAGCCACGAGGGGCCCACGAGGGGGGAGGGAGTGCCACCTGCCTCGTGGCCACCTCGTTGGTTTCTTGAAGTCCACTCCAAGTCCTCTGGATCACGCTTGTTCCAAAAATCACGCTCCTGAAGGTTTCAGTCCGTTTGGACTCCGTTTGATATTCCTTTTCTACGAAATACTGAAATAGGCAAAAACAACAATTTGGGCTGGGCCTCCGTTTAATAGGTTAGTCCCAAAAATAATATAAAAGTGTAAAATAAAGCCCATTAACATCCAAAACAGATAATATAATAGCATGGAACAATCAAAAATTATAGATACATTGGAGACGTATCAAGCATCCCCAAGCTTAATTCCTGCTCGTCCTCGAGTAGGTAAATGATAAAAAAGGAATTTTTGATCTGGAATGCTTTCTAGAATATTCTTCAATGTATTTTTCTCTATGGTGGCTGATACGTCTCCAACGTATCTATAATTTTTGATTGCTCCATGCTATATTATCTACTGTTTTGGACATTATTGGGCTTTATTATCCACTTTTATATTATTTTTGGGACTAACCTATTAACCGGAGGCCCAACCCAGAATTGCTGTTTTTTTGCCTATTTTAGGGTTTCGAAGAAAAGGAATATCAAACGGAGTCCAAACGGAATGAAACCTTCGGGAACGTGATTTTCTCACCGAACATGATCCAGGAGACTTGGAACCTACGTCAAGAAATAAAAGAGGAGGCCACGAGGTAGGGGGGCGCGCCTACCCCCCCAGGCGCGCCCTCCACCCTCGTGGGCCCCCTGTTGCTCCACCGACGTACTCCTTCCTCCCATATATATACCTACGTACCCCCAAACAATCAGATACGGAGCCAAAACCCTAATTCCACCGTGGTAACTTTCTGTATCCACGAGATCCCATCTTGGGGCCTATTCCGAAGCTCCGCCGGAGGGGGCATCCATCACAGAGGGCTTCTACATCAACACCATAGCCCCTCCGATGAAGTGTGAGTAGTTTACCTCAGACCTTCGGGTCCATAGTTATTAGCTAGATGGCTTCTTCTCTCTTTTTGGATCTCAATACAATGTTCTCCCCCTCTCTTGTGGAGATCTATTCGATGTAATCTTCTTTTTGCGGTGTGTTTGTTGAGACTGATGAATTGTGGGTTTATGATCAAAATTATCTATGAACAATATTTGAATCTTCTCTGAATTCTTTTATGTATGATTGGTTATCTTTGCAAGTCTCTTCGAATTATCAGTTTGGTTTGGCCTACTAGATTGATCTTTCTTGCAATGGGAGAAGTGCTTAGCTTTGGGTTCAATCTTGCGGTGTCCTTTCCCAGTGACAGTAGGGGCAGCAAGGCACGTATTGTATTGTTGCCATCGAGGATAACAAGATGTTTTTTTATCATATTGCATGAATTTATCCCTCTACATCATGTCATCTTGCTTAAGGCGTTACTCTGTTTTCATGAACTTAATACTCTAGATGCATGCAGGATAGCGGTTGATGAGTGGAGTAATAGTAGTAGATGCAGGCAGGAGTCAGTCTACTTGTATCGAACGTGATGCCTATATACATGATCATACCTAGATATTCTCATAACTATGCTCAATTCTGTCAATTGCTCAACAGTAATTCGTTCACCCACCGTAAAATACTTATGCTCTTGAGAGAAGCCACTAGTGAAACTTATGGCCCCCGGGTCTATCTTCATCATATTAATCTTCCAATACTTAGTTATTTCCTTTGCTTTTTCCTTTGCTTTTATTTTACTTTGCATCTTTATCACAAAAACACCAAAAATATTATCCTATCATATCTATCAGATCTCACTCTCGTAAGTGACCGTGAAGGGATTGACAACCCCTTATCGCGTTGGTTGCGAGGAGTTATTTGCTTTGTGCAGGTACGAGGGACTCGCGCGTAGCCTCCTACTAGATTGATACCTTGGTTCTCAAAAACTTAGGGAAATACTCACGCTACTTTGCTGCATCATCCTTTCCTCTTCAAGGAAATCCAACACAGTGCTCAAGAGGTAGCAAGAAGATTTCTGGCGTCGTTGCCGGGGAGTCTACGCAAAAGTCAACATACCAAGTACCCATCACAACCCTTATCTCCCGCATTACATTATTTGCCATTTGCCTCTCGTTTTCCTCTCCCCCACTTCACCCGTGCCCTTTTGTCGCCCTCTCTCTCTCTATCCTCCCTCTCTTTCTCTATTTGCCTCTTTTTGCCAGCTTGCTTTTTGTTTGCTTGTGTGTTGGATTGCTTGCTTGTCACGATGGCTCAAGATAACACTAAATTGTGTGACTTTACCAATACCAACAACAATGATTTTATTAGCACTCCGATTGCTCCTCTTACTGATGCTAAATTTGATGAAAGTGGGACTGAAGAAATTAAAACCCTAGATGTTGCTAAACCCACTATTTTGGATTTCAAAAAAAATTTAAATATGAAAATTGCTCTTTGATTGATTGCATTTCCTTGTTGCAATCCGTGCTAAATTCTCCTCATGCTTATAGTCAAAATAAAGCGTTTACTAAACATATCGTTGATGCCTTGATGCAATCTTATGAAGAAAAACTTGAGTTGGAAGTTTCTATCCCTAGAAAACTTTATGATGAGTGGGAACCAACTATTAAAATTAAGATTGAAGATCATGAGTTCTATGCTTTATGTGATTTGGGTGCTAGTGTTTCCACGATTCCAAAGACTTTGTGTGATTTGTTAGGTTTCCGTGATTTTGATGATTGCTCTTTAAACTTGCACCTTGCAGATTCCACTATTAAGAAACCAATGGGAAGAATCAATGATGTTCTTATTATCGCAAATAGGAATTATGTGCCTGTAGATTTTATTATTCTTGACATAGATTGCAATCCTTCATGTCCTATTATTCTTGGTAGACCTTTCCTTAGAACGATTGGTGCAATTATTGATATGAAGGAAGGAAATATTAGATTCCAATTTCCGTTAAGGAAAGGCATGGAACACTTTCCTAGAAAGAAAATTAAATTACCTTATGAATCTATTATGAGAGCCACTTATGGATTGCCTACCAAAGATGGCAATACCTAGATCTATCCTTGCTTTTTATGCCTAGCTAGGGGTGTTAAACGATAGCGCTTGTTGGGAGGAAACCCAATTTTATTTTTATTCCTTGCCTTTTGCTCCTGTTTAGTAATACATAGTTTACCTATACTCTGTTTTGGTTGTGTTTTTTGTGTTTAATTAGTGTTTATGCCAAGTAGAACCGTTGGGAAGACTTGGGGAAAGTCTTGATATCTTGCTGTAAAAAACAAAAACTTTAGAGCTCACGAGAACTGCTGCCATTTTTATTTGGAAAGCGATATTTAGTTAATTATTTTTGCAGATGATTAATAGATAAATTCCTAACGTCCAGCAATTTATTTTAGAATTTTTGGGGTTCCAGATCTTGCGCTAGCTATAGATTACTACAGACTGTTCTGTTTTTGACAGATTCTGCTTTTCATGTGTTGTTTGCTTATTTTGATGAATCTATGGCTAGTAAAATAGTTTATAAACCATAGAGAAGTTGGAACACAATAGGTTTAACACCAATATAAATAAAGAATGAGTTCATTACAGTACCTTGAAGTGGTCTTTTGTTTTCTTTCTCTAACGGAGCTCACGAGATTTTCTACTTTAAGTTTTGTGTTGTGAAGTTTTTAAGTTTTGGGTAAAGATTTGATGGATTATGGAACAAGGAGTGGCAAGAGCCTAAGCTTGGGGATACCCATGGCACCCCCAAGATAATCTAAGGACACCTAAAAGCCAAAGCTTGGGGATGCCCCGGAAGGCATCCCCTCTTTCGTCTACTTCCATCGGTAACTTTACTTGGAGCTATATTTTTATTCACCACATGATATGTGTTTTGCTTGGAGCGTCTTGTATGATTTGAGTATTTGCTTTTTAGTTTACCACAATCATCCTTGCTGTACACACCTTTTGAGAGAGCCATACATGATTTGGAATTTGTTAGAATACTCTATGTGCTTCACTTCTATCTTTTGAGTTATATAGTTTTGCTCTAGTACTTCACTTATATCTTTTAGAGCACGGTGGTGGATTTGTTTTATAGAAACTATTGATCTCTCATGCTTCACTTAGATTATTTTGAGAGTTTTAAATAGCATGGTAATTTTCTTAAATAATCCTAATATGCTAGGTATTCAAGATTAGTAAAAAATTTCTTATGAGTGTTTTGAATATTAAGAGAAGTTTGATGCTTGATGATTGTTTTGAGTTATGGAGGTAATAATATCAAAGTTGTGCTAGTTGAGTAGTTGTGAATTTGAGAAATTCTTGTGTTGAAGTTTGCAAGTCCCGTAGCATGCACGTATGGTAAACGTTATGCAACAAATTTGAAACATGAGGTGTTCTTTGATTGTCCTCCTTCTGAGTGGTGGTCGGGGACGAGCGATGGTCTTTTCCTACCAATCTACCCCCCTAGGAGCATGCACGTAGTGCTTGGTTTTTGATGACTTGTAGATTTTTGCAATAAGTATGTGAGTTCTTTATGACTAATGTTGAGTCCATGGATTATACGCACTCTCACCCTTCCATCATTGCTAGCCTCTTCGGTACCGTGCATTGCCCTTTCTCACATTGAGAGTTGGTGCAAACTTCGCCGGTGCATCCAAACCCCGTGATATGATATGCTCTTTCACACATAAACCTCCTTATATCTTCCTCAAAACAGCCACCATACCTACCTATTATGGCATTTCCATAGCCATTCCGAGATATATTGCCATGCAACTTTCCACCATTCCGTTTATCATGACACATTCATCATTGTCATATTGCTTAGCATGATCATGTAGTTGACATAGTATTTGTGGCAAAGCCACCGTTCATAATCCTTTCATACATGTCACACTTGGTTCATTGCATATCCCGGTACACCGCCGGAGGCATTCATGTAGAGTGATCTTTTGTTCTAGCATCGAGTTGTAATCATTGAGTTGTAAATAAATAGAAGTGTGATGATCATCATTTTCTAGAGCATTGTCCCAAGTGAGGAATTAAAAAAGGAGAGAAAGTCCATAAAAAAGAAGAGAAGCCCCCCCCCCCCAAAAGGAGAGAAAGGCCATAAAAAAGGAAGAGAAGGCCCAAAAAAAGGGGGAGAAAAAGAGAGAAGGGACAATGTTTCCATCCTTTGCCACACTTGTGCTTCAAAGTAGCAACATAATCTTCATGATAAAGAGTCTTTTGTTTTGTCACTTTCATATACTAGTGGGAATTTTTCATTATAGAACTTGGCTTGTATATTCCAATAATGGGCCTCATCAAGTGCCCTAGGTCTCCGTGAGCAAGAAAGTTGGATGCACACCCACTTAGTTTCTTTTGTTGAGCTTTCATACATTTATAGCTCTAGTGCATCCGTTGCATGGCAATCCCTACTCCTTGCATTAACATCAATCGATGGGCATCTCCATAGCCCATTGATTAGCCTTGTTGATGTGAGACTTTCTCCTTTTTGTCTTCTCCACATAACCCCCATCATCATATTCTATTCCACCCATAGTGCTATGTCCATGGCTCACACTCATATATTGCGTGAAAGTTTTTAGGTTTGAGATTACTAAAGTATGAAACAATTGCTTGGCTTGTCATCGGGGTTGTGCATGATGAGAACATTCTTGTGTGACGAAAATGGAGCATGACTAAACTATATGATTTTGTAGGGATGAACTTTCTTTGGCCATGTTATTTTGAGAAGACATAATTGCTTAGTAAGTATGCTTGAAGTATTATTATTTTTATGTCAAGAAGAATTACATTACAATTATGCCAAGTAGCATTCCACATCAAAAATTCTGTTTTTATCATTTACCTACTCGAGGACGAGCAGGAATTAAGCTTGGGGATGCTTGATACGTCTCCAACGTATCTATAATTTTTGATTGCTCCATGCTATATTATCTACTATTTTGGACATTATTGGGCTTTATTATCCACTTTTATATTATTTTTGGGACTAACCTATTAACCGGAGGCATAGCCCAGAATTGCTGTTTTTTTGCCTATTTTAGGGTTTCAAAGAAAAGGAATATCAAATGGAGTCCAAACGGAATGAAACCTTCGGGAACGTGATTTTCTCACCGAACATGATCCAGGAGACTTGGACCCTACGTCAAGAAATAAAGGAGGAGGCCACAAGGTAGGGGGCGCGCCTACCCCCTAGGCGCGCCCTCCACCCTCGTGGGCCCCTGTTGCTCCACCGACGTACTCCTTCCTCCTATATATACCTACGTACCCCCAAACAATCAGATACAGAGCCAAAACCCTAATTCCACCAACGTAACTTTTTGTATCCACGAGATCCCATCTTGGGGCCTGTTCTAGAGCTCCGCCGGAGGGGGCATCCATCACGGAGGGCTTCTACATCAACACCATAGCCCCTCCGATGAAGTGTGAGTAGTTTACCTCAGACCTTCGGGTCCATAGTTATTAGCTAGATGGCTTCTTCTCTCTTTTTGGATCTCAATACAATGTTCTCCCCCTCTCTTGTGGAGATCTATTCGATGTAATCTTCTTTTTGCGGTGTGTTTGTTGAGACCGATTGTGGGTTTATGATCAAGATTATCTATGAACAATATTTAAATCTTCTCTGAATTCTTTTATGTATGATTGGTTATCTTTGCAAGTCTCTTCGAATTATCAGTTTGGTTTGGCCTACTAGATTGATCTTTCTTGCAATGGGAGAAGTGCTTAGCTTTGGGTTCAATCTTGCGGTGTCCTTTCCTAGTGACAGTAGGGACAGCAAGGCACGTATTGTATTGTTGCCATCGAGGATAACAAGATGGTTTTTTTATCATATTGCATGAATTTATTGAAGGAAATATGCCCTAGAGGCAATAATAAAGTTATTATTTATTTCCTTATTTCATGATAAATGTTTATTATTCATGCTAGAATTGTATTAACCGGAAACATAATACATGTGTGAATACATAGACAAACAGAGTGTCTCTAGTATGCCTCTACTTGACTAGCTCGTTGAATCAAAGATGGTTAAGTTTCCTAGCCATAGACATGAGTTGTCATTTGATTAACGGGGTCACATCATTAGAGAATGATGTGATTGACTTGACCCATTCCGTTAGCATAGCACTTGATCGTTTAGTTTGTTGCTATTTCTTTCTTCATGACTTATACATGTTCCTATGACTATGAAATTATGCAACTCCCGTTTACCGGAGGAACACTTTGTGTGCTACCAAACGTCACAACGTAACTGGGTGATTATAAAGGTGCTCTACAGGTGTCTCCGAAGGTACTTTTTGGGTTGGCGTATTTCGAGATTAGGATTTGTCACTCCGATTGTCGGAGAGGTATCTCTGGGCCCACTCGGTAATGCACATCACTATAAGCCTTGCAAGCATTGCAACTAATGAGTTAGTTGCGAGATGATGTGTTACGGAACGAGTAAAGAGACTTGACGGTAATGAGATTGAACTAGGTATTGAGATACCGACGATCGAATCTCAGGCAAGTAACATACCGATGACAAAGGGAACAACGTATGTTGTTCTGCGGTTTGACCGATAAAGATCTTCGTAGAATATGTAGGAGCCAATATGAGCATCCAGGTTCCGCTATTGGTTATTGACCGGAGATGTGTCTCGGTCATGTCTACATAGTTCTCGAACCCGTAGGGTCCACACGCTTAAAGTTCGATGACGGTTATATTATGAGTTTATGTGTTTTGATGTACCGAAGGAGTTCGGAGTCCCAGATGAGATCGGGGACATGACGAGGAGTCTCGAAATGGTCGAGACGTAAAGATTGATATATTGGATGACTATATTCGGACATCAGAAAGGTTCCGAGTGATTCGGGTATTTTCGGGAGTACCGGAGACTTACGGGAATTCGTATTGGGCCTTAATGGGCCATACGGGAAAGGAGAGAAATGCCTCAAAGGGTGGCCGCACCACTCCCCATGGGCTGGTCCGAATTGGACTAGGGAGGTGGGGCGCCCCCTTCCTTCCTTCTTCTTTTCCCTTCCCTTTTCCTTCCCTCCTACTCCTAATACTTGGAAGGGCTCCTAGTTCTACTAGGAAAGGGGGAATCCTACTCCCGGTGGGAGTAGGACTCCCCTTGGGCGCGCCATAGAGAGGGCCGGCCCTCCCCCTCCTCCACTCCTTTATATACGGGGGCAGGGGCACCCCAAAGACACAACAATTGATCTCTTGATCTCTTAGCCATGTGCGGTGCCCCCCTACACCATATTCCACCTCGGTCATATCGTAGCGGTGCTTAGGCGAAGCCCTGCGTCGGTAGCAACATCATCACCGTCATCACGCCGTCGTGCTGACGGAACTCTCCCGTGAAGCTCTGCTGGATCTGAGTTCGCGGGACGTCATCAAGGTGAACGTGTGCTGAACTCGGAGGTGCCGTGCGTTCGGTACTTGGATCGGTCGGATCATGAAGACGTACGACTACATCAACCGCGTTGTTATAACGCTTCCGCTTTCGGTCTACGAGAGTACATGGACAACACTCTCCCCTCTTGTTGCTATGCATCACCATGATCTTGCGTGTGCGTAGGAAAATTTTGAAATTACTACGTTCCCCAACATTTATCCCTCTACATCATGTCATCTTGCGTAAGGCGTTACTCTGTTTTCATGAACTTAATACTCTAGATGCATGCTGGATAGCGGTCGATGAGTGGAGTAATAGTAGTAGATGCAGGCAGGAGTCGGTGTACTTGTCTCATACGTGATGCCTATATACATGATCATACCTAGATATTCTCATAACTATGCTCAATTCTGTCAATTGCTCAACAGTAATTCGTTCACCCACCGTAAAATACTTATGCTCTTGAGAGAAGCCACTAGTGAAACCTATGCCCCCGGGTCTATCTTCATCATATTAATCTTCCAATACTTAGTTATTTCCTTTGCCTTTTACTTTGCTTTTATTTTACTTTGCATCTTTATCACAAAAATTCCAAAAATATTATCCTATCATATCTATCAGATCTCACTCTCGTAAGTGACCGTGAAGGGATTGACAACCCCTTATCGTGTTGGTTGCGAGGAGTTATTTGCTTTGTGCAGGTACGAGGGACTCGCACGTAGCTCCTACTAGATTGATACCTTGGTTCTCAAAAACTGAGGGAAATACTTACGCTACTTTGCTGCATCATCCTTTCCTATTCAAGGAAATCCAACACAGTGCTCAAGAGGTAGCAGTGGCATGAATGTTCAGACCCGAAAGATTCAAGATAAAAGTTTATTGTTGACATAAAAATAGTAATACTCCAAGTATGCTAATCAAGAAATTATGTCTTATCAAAATACCATAGACAAAGAAAACTTATCCCTACAAAGTCATATAGTTTGGCCATGCTTCATTTTCGTCACACAAAATGCTCTCATCATGCACAACCCCGATGACAAGCCAAGCAATTGTTTCATACTTAGCCTTTTCAAACTCTTTCAACTTTTACGCAATATATGAGCGCGAGCCATGGACATAGCACTATGGGTGGAATAGAATATGATGATTGAGGTTGTGTGAGAAGACAAAAAGGGAGAAAGTCTCACATTGACGAGGCTAATCAATGGGCTATGGAGATGCCCACCGATTGATGTCAATGCAAGGAGTAGGGATTGCCATGCAACGGATGCACTAGAGCTATAAATGTATGAAAGCTCATCAAAGAAACTAAATGGGTGTGCATCCAACTCGCTTGCTCACGAAGACCTAGGGCATTTGAGGAAGCCCATCATTGGAATATACAAGCCAAGTTCTTTAATGAAAAATTCCCACTAGTATATGAAAGTGACAAAATAAGAGACTCTCTATCATGAAGATCATGGTGCTACTTTGAAGCACAAGTGTGGAAAAAGGATAGTAACATTGTCCCTTCTCTCTTTTTATCTCTTTATTATTATTACTTTTTTATTTGGGCCTTTTTTTTTCTTTTGGCCTCTTTTCTCTTCTTTTTTCATCTGGAGTCTCATCCCGACTTGTGGGGAATCATAGTCGCCATCATCCTTTCCTCACTCGGACAATGCTCTAATAATGATGATCATCACACTTCTTTTTACTTACAACTCAATACTTAGAACAAAATATGACTACGTGAATGCCTCCGGCGGTGTACCGGGATTGCGATGAATCAAGAGTGACATGTATGAAAAATTATGAATGGTGGCTTTGCCACAAATACGATGTCAACTACATGATCATGCAAAGCAATATGACAATGATGATGCGTGTCATAATAAATGGAACGGTGGAAAGTTGCATGGCAATATATCTCGGAATGGCTATGGAAATGCCATAATAGGTAGGTATGGTGGCTGTTTTGAGGAAGATATAAGGAGGCTTATGTGTGATAGAGCGTATCATATCACGGGGTTTGGATGCACCGGCGAAGTTTGCACCAACTCTCAATGTGAGAAAGGGCAATGCACGGTACCAAAGAGGCTAGCAATGATGGAAGGGTGAGAGTGCGTATAATCCATGGACTCAACATTAGTCATAAAGAACTCACATACTTATTGCAAAAATCTACAAGTCATCAAAACCAAGCACTACGCGCATGCTCCTAGGGGGATAGGTTGGTAGGAAAAGACCATCGCTCGTCCCCGACCGCCACTCATAACGAAAGCAATCAAAGAACACCCCATGCTTCAAATTTGTCACATAACGTTTGCCATACGTGCATGCTACGGGACTTACCAACTTCAACACAAGTATTCATCAATTTCACAATTACTCAACTAGCACACCGCTAATATTACCACCTTTATATCTCAAAACCATCTATCAAGCATCCAACTTCTCTTAGCATTTAAAATTTATAGCCAAAGTGAATTACCATGCTGTTCTAAAGGACTCTCAAAATGATATAATTGAAGCATGAGAGTTCAATTATTTTTATAAAATAGAACCACCGCCATGCTCTAAAAGATATAAGCGAAGCACTAGAGCAAAAATTATCCAACTCAAAAGATATAAGTGAAGCACATAAAGTATTCTAATAAATTCCAATTCATGTGTGTCTCTCCCAAAAGGTAGTACAACAAGGATGATTATGATAAACTAAAAAGCAAAGACTCAAATCATACAAGATGCTCCAAGCAAAACTCATATCATGTGGCGAATAAAAATATAGGTCCAAGTAAAGTTACCAATGGACGAAGACGAAAGAGGGGATGCCTTCCGGGGCATCCCCAAGCTTAGGCTTTTGGTTGTCCTTGGATTTTACATTGGGGTGCCTTGGGCATCCCCAAGCTTATGCTCTTGCCACTCCTTGTTCCATAATCCATCAAATCTTTACCCAAAACTTGAAAACTTCACAACACAAAACTTAAAAGAAAATCTTCGTGAGCTCCGTTAGTAAAACAAAACAAACCACCACTTCAAGGTACTGTAATGAACTCATTCTTTATTTATATTGGTGTTAAACCTACTCTATTCCAACTTTTCTATGGTTCATAAACTCTATTACTAGCCATAGATTCATCAAAATAAGCAAACAACACATGAAAAATAAAATCTGTCAAAAACAGAATAGTTTGTAGTAATATGTAGGTTTTGAATACTTCTGGAACCCCAAAAATTCTAAAATAAATTTCTGGACGTGAGGAATTTATCTACTAATCAGCTGCAAAAAGAATTAACTAAATATCACTCTCCAGTAAAACAATGGCAGCAATTCTCATGAGCGCTAAAGTTTCTATTTTTTACAGCAAGATCAAAAAGACTTTCCCCAAGTCTTCCCAACGGTTCTACTTGGCACAAACACTAATTAAACACAAGAAACCCAACCAAAACAGAGGCTATATAAATTATTTATTACTAAACAGGAACAAAAAGCATGGACTAAAAATAAAATTGGGTTGCCTCCCAACAAGTGCTATCATTTAACGCCCCTAGCTAGGCATAAAAGCAAGGATAGATCTAAGTATTATCTGAAGGAAATATGCCCTAGAGGCAATAATAAAGTTATTATTTATTTCCTTATATCATGATACATGTTTATTATTCATGCTAGAATTGTATTAACTGGAAACATGATACATGTGTGAATACATAGACAAACTGAGTGTCACTAGTATGCCTCTACTTGACTAGCTCGTTAATCAAAGATGGTTATGTTTCCTAGCCATAGACAAAGAGTTGTCATTTGATTAACGGGATCACATCATTAGGAGAATGATGTGATTGACTTGACCCATTCCGTCATTAGGAGAATGATGTGATTGACTTGACCCATTTCGTTAGCTTAGCAATCGATCGTTTAGTATGTTGCTATTGCTTTCTTCATGACTTATACATGTTCCTATGACTATGAGATTATGCAACTCCCGTTTACCGGAGGAACACTTTGTGTGCTACCAAACGTCACAACGTAACTGGGTGATTATAAAGGTGCTCTACAGGTGTCTCCGAAGGTACTTGTTGGGTTGGCGTATTTCGAGATTAGGATTTGTCACTCCGATTTTCGGAGAGGTATCTCTGGGCCCACTCGGTAATGCACATCACTATAGGCCTTGCAAGCATTGCAACTAATGAGTTAGTTGCGAGATGATGTGTTACGGAACAAGTAAAGAGACTTGCCGGTAACGAGATTGAACTAGGTATTGAGATACCGACGATCGAATCTCGGGAAAGTAACATACCGATGACAAAGGGAACAACGTATGTTGTTTTGTGGTTTAACCGATAAAGATCTTCGTAGAATATGTAGGAGCCAATATGAGCATCCAGGTTCCGCTATTGGTTATTGACCGGAGACGTGTCTCGGTCATGTCTACATAGTTCTTGAACCCGTAGGGTCCACACGCTTAAAGTTCGATGACGGTTATATTATGAGTTTATGTGTTTTTGATGTACCGAAGGAGTTCGGAGTCCCGGATGAGATCGGGGACATGACGAGGAGTCTCAAAATGGTCGAGATGTAAAGATCGATATATTGGACGACTATATTCGGACATCGGAAAGGTTCCGAGTGATTCGGGTATTTTCGGGAGTACCGGAGAGTTACGGGAATTCGCCGGGGAGTGTATGGGCCTTATTGGGCTTTAGGGGAAAGAGAGAGAGGCAGGCCGCACGCCCCCCCAAGGCCTAGTCCGAATTGGACTAGGGGGAAGGGCTGCACCCCCTCCTTCCTTCTCTTTTCTTTTCCCTTTCCTTCTCTCCTACTCCTACTACTTGGAAGGGCTCCTAGTTCTACTAGGAAAGGGGGAATCCTACTCCCGGTGGGAGTAGGACTCCCCTAGGGCGCGCCATAGAGAGGGCCGGCCCCTCCCCTCCTCCACTCCTTTATATACGTGGCCAGGGGGCACCCCATAGACACAACAATTGATCCCTTGGATCTCTTAGCCGTGTGCGGTGCCCCCCTCCACCATAATCCACCTCGGTCATATCGTAGCGGTGCTTAGGAGAAGCCCTGCGTCGGTAGAACATCATCATCGTCACCACGCCACCGTGCTGATGGAACTCTCCCTCAAAGCTCGGCTGGATCGGAGTTCGAGGGACGTCATCGAGTCGAACGTGTGCAGAACTCGGAGGTGTCGTGCGTTCGGTGCTTGATCGGCCGGATCGTGAAAACGTACGACTACATCAACCGCATTGTGCTAACGCTTCCGCTTTCGATCTACGAGGGTACATGGACACACTCTCCCCTCTCGTTGCTATGCATCACCATGATTCTGCATGTGCGTAGGAATTTTTTTGAAATTACTACGTTCCCCAACAGTGGCATCTGAGCCTGGTTTTATGCGTAGATGTCATATGCACGAGTAGAACACAAGTGAGTTGTGGGCGATATAAGTCATACTGTTTACCAGCATGTCATACTTTGGTTCGGCGTTATTGTTGGATGAAGCGGCCCGTACCGACATTACGCGTACGCTTACGCGAGACTGGTTCTACAGACGTGCTTTGCACACAGGTGGCTGGCGGGTGTCAGTTTCTCCAACTTTAGTTGAACCGAATGTGGCTACGCCCGGTCCTTGCGAAGGTTAAAACAACAGCAACTTGACAAACCATCATTGTGGTTTTGATGCGTAGGTAAGAACTGTTCTTGCTCAACCTGTAGCAGCCACGTAAAACTTGCAACAAACAAAGTAGAGGACGTCTATCTTGTTTTTGCAGGGCATGTTGTGATGTGATATGGTCAAAGCATGATGCTGAATTTTACTATATGAGATGATCATGTTTTGTAACCGAGTTATCGGCAACTGGCAGGAGCCATATGGTTGTCGCTTTATTGTATGCAATGCAATCGCCCTATAATGCTTTACTTTATCACTAAGCGGTAGCGATAGTCGTAGAAGCATAAGATTGGCAAGACGACAACGATGCTACGATGGAGATCAAGGTGTCGCGCCGGTGACGATGGTGATCATGACGGTGCTTCGGAGATGGAGATCACAAGCACAAGATGATGATGGCCATATAATATCACTTACATTGATTGCATGTGATGTTTATCTTTTATGCATCTTATCTTGCTTTGATTGACAGTAGCATTATAAGATGATCTCTCACTAAATTTCAAGATAAAAGTGTTCTCCCTGAGTATGCACCGTTGCCAAAGTTCGTCGTGCCCAGACACCACGTGATGATCGGGTGTGATAAGCTCTACGTCCATCTACAACGGGTGCAAGCCAGTTTTGCACATGCAGAATACTCAGGTTAAACTTGACGAGCCTAGCATATGCAGATATGGCCTCGGAACACCGAGACCAAAAGGTCGAGCGTGAATCATATAGTAGATATGATCAACATAGTGATGTTCACCATTGAAAACTACTCCATTTCACGTGATGATCGGTTATGGTTTAGTTGATTTGGATCACGTGATCACTTAGATGATTAGAGGGATGTCTATCTAAGTGGGAGTTCTTAAGTAATATGATTAATTGAACTTTAATTTATCATGAACTTAGTCCTGGCAGTATTAGCATATCTATGTTGTAGATCAATAGCTCACGTTTAGCTCCCCTGTTTTATTTTTGATATGTTCCTAGAGAAAACTAAGTTGAAAGATGTTAGTAGCAATGATGCGGATTGGATCCGTGATCTGAGGTTTATCCTCATTGCTGCATAGAAGAATTATGTCCTTGATGCACCGCTATGTGACAAACCTATTGCAGGAGCAGAGGCAGATGTTATGAACGTTTGGCTAGCTCAATATGATGACTACTTGATAGTTTAGTGCACCATGCTTAAACGACTTAGAATTGGGACTTCAAAGATGTTTTGAACGTCATGGACCATATGAGATGTTCCAGGAGTTGAAGTTAATATTTCAAGCAAATACCCGAGTTGAGAGATATGAAGTCTCCAACAAGTTCTATAGCTAAAAGATGGAGGAGAATAGCTCAAGTAGTGAGCATGTGCTCAGATTGTCTGGGTACTACAATCGCTTGAATCAAGTGGGAGTTAATCTTCCAGATAAAATAGTGATTGACAGAATTCTCTAGTCACCATCACCAAGTTGGTAGAACTTCGTGATGAACTATAGTATGCAAGGGATGACGAAAATGATTCCTGAGCTTTTTCATGATGATGAAATCGATGAAGGTAGAAATCAAGAAAGAGCATCAAGTGTTGATGATTAACAAGACCACTAGTTTCAATAAAAAGGGCAAAGGGAAAGAAAGGGAACTTCATGTAGAATGGCAAGCATGTTGTTACTTTTGTGAAGAAGCCCAAAGCTAGACTAAAGCCTTAAACTAAGTGCTTCTACTGCAAAGGGACTGATCACTGGAAGCGGAACTACCCCAAGTAATTGGCGGATAAGAAGGATGGCAAAGTGAACATATGTATATTTGATATACATGTTATTGATGTGTACTTTACTAGTGTTTATAGCAACCCCTCAGTATTTGATACTAGTTCAGTTGCTAAGAATAGTAACTCGAAACGGGAGTTGCAGAATGAACAGAGACTAGTTAAGGGTGAAGTGACGATGTGTATTGGAAATGGTTCCAAGATTGATATAATCATCATCGCACACTCCCTATACTTTCGGGATTAGTGTTAAACCTAAAATAAATGTTATTTAGTGTTTGCGTTGAGCATGAATATGATTGGATCATGTTTATTGCAATACAGTTATTCATGTAAGTTAGAGAATAATTGTTGTTCTGTTTACATGAATAAAACCTTCTATGGTCATACACCCAATGAAAATGGTTTGTTAGATCTCGATCGCGGTGATACACATTTTCATAATATTGAATCCAAAAGATGCAAAGTTAATAATGATAGTGCAACTTATTTGTGGCACTGTCGTTTAGGTCATATTGGCGTAAAGCGCATGAAGAAAATTCATGCTGATGGGCTTTTGGAATCACTTGATTATGAATCAGTTGATGCTTGCGAACCATGCCTCATGGGCAAGATGACTAAGACTCCGTTCTCCGGAACAATGGAGCGAGCAACAGATTTGTTGGATATAATACATACTGATGTATGTGGTCCGATGAATATTGAGGCTCGCGGCAGGTATCATTATTTTCTGATCTTCATAGATGATTTGAGCAGATATGAGTATATCTACTTGATGAAACACAAGTCTGAAACATTTTAAAAGTTCAAAGAATTTCAGAGTAAAGTGGAGAATCATCGTAACAAAAATAAAAGTTTCTACGATATGATCGCAGAAGTAAAATATTCGAGTTACGAGTTTGGCCTTCAGTTAAAACAATGTGAAATAGTTTCACTACTCACGCCACTTGGAACACCACAGTGTAATGGTGTGTCCGAACATCGTAACCGTACTTTATTAGATATGGTGCAATCTATGATGTCTCTTACCGATTTACCACTATCGTTTTGGGGTTATGCATTAGAGATAGCTACATTCACGTTAAATAGGGCACCATCTAAATCCGTTGAGACGACATCGTATGAACTATGGTTTGGCAAGAAACCTAAGATGTCGTTTCTTAAAGTTTGAGGTTGCAATGCTTATGTGAAAAAGTTACAACCTGATAAGCTCAAACCCAAATCGGAGAAGTGCGTCTTCATAGGATACCCAAAAGAAAATGTTGGGTACACCTTCTATCACATATCCGAAGGCAAGATATTCATTGCTGAGAATGGATCCTTTCTAGAGAAGGAGTTTCTGTTGAAAGAAGTGAGTGGGAGGAAAGTAGAACTTGATGAGGTAACTGTACCTGCTCCCTTATTGGAAAGTAGTTCATCATAGAAATCTGTTCCTGTGACTACTACACCAATTAGTGAGGAAGCTAATGATGATGATCATGTAACTTCAGATCAAGTTACTACCGAACCTCGTAGGTAAACCAGAGTGAGATCCGCACCAGAGTGGTATGGTAATCCTGTTCTGTGATACGTCTCCAACGTATCTATAATTTTTGATTGCTCCATGCTATATTATCTACTGTTTTGGACAATATTGGGCTTTATTTTCCACATTTATATTATTTTTGGGACTAACATATTAACCGGAGGCCCAGCCCAGAATTGCTGTTTTTTTGCCTATTTCAGTGTTTCGGAGAAACAGAATATCAAACGGAGTCCAAACGGAATGAAACCTTCGGAAACATGATTTTCTCATCAGATAAGATCCAGGAGACTTGGACCCTTTGTCAAGAAATCCACGAGGCGGACACGAGGGTGGAGGGCGCCCCCCTAGGGCACGCTCCCTACCTCGTGGGCCCCTCGAAGCTCCACCGACGTACTCCTTCCTCCTATATATACCTACGTACCCCCGAACGATCGGGGACGGAGCCAAAAACCTAATTCCACCGCCGCAACTTTCTGTATCCACGAGATCCCATCTTGGGGCCTGTTCCGGAGCTCCACCGGAAGGGGCATCGATCACGGAGGGCTTCTACATCATCATCCAAGCCCCTCCGATGAAGTGTGAGTAGTTTACTTTAGACCTACGGGTCCATAGTTAGTAGCTAGATGGCTTCTTCTCTCTTTTTGGATCTCAATACAATTTTCTCCCCCTCTCTTGTGGAGATCTATTCGATGTAATCTTCTTTTTGCGGTGTGTTTGTTGAGACCGATGAATTGTGGGTTTATGATCAAGTCTATCTATGAATAATATTTGAATCTTCTCTGAATTCTTTTATGTATGATTGGTCAACATACCAAGTACCCATCACAATCCCTATCTCCCGCATTACATTATTTGCCATTTGCCTCTCGTTTTCCTCTCCCCCACTTCACCCTTGCCGTTTTATTCGCCCTCTCTCTCTATCCTCCCTCTCTTTCTCTATTTGCCTCTTTTTGCCCGTTTGCTTTTTGTTTGCTCGTGTGTTAGTTTGCTAGCTTGTCGTTATGTCAAGTCCTTTACCTTCTGCCTCTATGTATGAAATTGGGGAAATTATTGTTGATATGGACAATAATAATATCATGAAAAATTCTGATGCTGCTGCTAAAGAACCTACCATCTTTCATACAAAAAAAATTCCGTGTTGGTAGTGGTAATATTATTGGAAAAGGAGTTATTCAAGATTTCTTTACTTGTGCTGGTGCTTTACCTTCTATGGGTAGTTCTATCCTTCACAGAACTAGTATTCTTGCGGACGCTATTGCCATGCTTGTAGTTGAACTTGAAAGACAATTCATGCACATGCATCCTTCCATACAAAGGATTTTTCTGGAATTTTCTAATATTGAGCATTCTTCTGTTAAGCGTGCCACTACTATCTTTTTGGCTCATGAGTTTAGATTCATAATA
The DNA here is from genome assembly GCF_003073215.2 of Triticum urartu. Classification (NCBI taxonomy): domain Eukaryota; kingdom Viridiplantae; phylum Streptophyta; class Magnoliopsida; order Poales; family Poaceae; genus Triticum; species Triticum urartu. Next base: position 628,922,792 of record NC_053028.1, on the reverse strand, counting down.
AAAGAAGCCAAAGAAATCTTTGCGCATTATAGGGTGGACGCTTGCCGTCCTCCCATAGAGGCTATCCTCTTTGATCAAGAAGAAATAATGCGTTTTCAATCTCTAGACTATGTTGCTTTCAATGAAAATCTTAGAAAAAGGGTTCCTACCAATGTTTTAGTTGATAGAATTTCTGAACTTAATGATGATTTGGCTATTCGAAATAATGAACTAGGATATTCTCTTGAATATAGGCTCACAAAGTTCTGTCAAAAGAATGCTTATAATGATGAATTGGTTGTGCATTATGAAGGACCAAAGGAGGAACCTATACCTCCCAAGGTTGATCTTGGGGACTTTTGTCTCGTTAAATTTGGCCCTTTTGATTACTTTTGCTTGCCTCAAAGAAAACTTTCTGCCGAACGTAGAGAATATGAAATGAGTTTTAATAATCTATCTTACTATTATGGCAATACCTAGATCTATTCTTGCTTGTTATGCCTAGCTAGGGGCCTTAAACGATAGCGCTTGTTGGGAGGCAACCCAATTTTATTTTTATTCCTTGCTTTTTGCTCCTGTTTAGTAATAAATAATTTATCTAGCCTCTGTTTTGGTTGTGTTTTTTGTGTTTAATTAGTGTTTGTGCCAAGTAGAACCGTTGGGAAGACTTGGGGAAAGTCTTGTTGAACTTGCTGTAAAAAACAGAAACTTTAGCGCTCACGAGAACTGCTGTCATTTTTATTTGGAAAGTGATATTTAGTTAATTATTTTTGCAGATGATTAATAGATAAATTCCTCACTTCCAGCAATTTATTTTAGAATTTTTGGGGTTCCAGATCTTGCGCTAGCTACAGATTACTACAGACTGTTCTGTTTTTGACAGATTCTGTTTTTCGTGTGTTGTTTGCTTACTTTGATGAATCTATGGCTAGTAAAATTGTTTATAATCCATAGAGAAGTTGGAATACAGTAGGTTTAACACCAATATAAATAAAGAATGAGTTCATTACAGTACCTTGAAGTGTTCTTTTGTTTTCTTTCGCTAACGGAGCTCACGAGATTTTCTACTTTAAGTTTTGTGTTGTGAAGTTTTCAAGTTTTGGGTAAAGATTTGATGGATTATGGAACAAGGAGTGGCAAGAGCCTAAGCTTGGGGATGCCCATGGAACCCCCAAGATAATCTAAGGACACCTAAAAGCCAAAGCTTGGGGATGCCCCGGAAGGCATCCCCTCTTTCGTCTACTCCTATCGGTAACTTTACTTGGAGCTATATTTTTATTCACCACATGATATGTGTTTTGCGTGGAGCGTCTTTTATGATTTGAGTCTTTGATTGTTAGTCTACCACAATAATCCTTGCTCTGCACACCTTTTGAGAGAGCCATACACGATTTGGAATTTGATAGAATACTCTATGTGCTTCACTTATATCTTTTGAGCTTTATAGTTTTGCTCTAGTGCTTCACTTATATCTTTTAGAGCACGGTGGTGGATTTGTTTTATAGAAACTATTGATCTCTCATGCTTCACTTAGATTATTTTGAGAGTCTTAATAGCATGATAATTTGCTTAAAATCCTAATATTCTTGGTATGCAAGATTAATAATAAAACTTTCTTATGAGTGTGTTGAATACTAAGAAAAGTTTGATGCTTGATGATTGTTTTGAGATATGGAGGTAATAATATCAAAGTCATGCTAGTTGAGTAGTTGTGAAATTGAGAAATACTTGTGTTGAAGTTTGCAAGTCCCGTAGCATGCACGTATGGTAAACGTTATGCAACAAATTTGAAACATGAGGTGTTATTTGATTGTCCTCCTTATGAGTGGCGGTCGGGGACGAGCGATGGTCTTTTCCTACCAATCTATCCCCCTAGGAGCATGCGCGTAGTGCCGAGGTTTTTGATGACTTGTAGATTTTTGCAATAAGTATGTGAGTTCTTTATTACTAATCTTGAGTCCATGGATTATACGCACTCTCACCCTTCCATCCTTGCTAGCCTCTTCGGTACCGTGCATTGCCCTTTCTCACATTGAGAGTTGGTGCAAACTTCGCCGGTGCATCCAAATCCCGTGATATGATAAGCTCTTTCACACATAAACCTCCTTATATCTTCCTCAAAACAGCCACCATACCTACCTATTATGGCATTTCCATAGCCATTCCGAGATATATTGCCATGCAACTTTCCATCATTCCGTTCATCATGACACATTCATCATTGTCATATTGCTTAGCATGATCATGAAGTTGACATAGTATTTGTGGCAAAGCCACCGTTCATGATTCTTTCATACATGTCACTCTTGGTTCACTGCATATCCCGGTACACCGCCGGAGGCATTCATATAGAGTCATCTTTGTTCTAGTATCGAGTTGTAATCATTGAGTTGTAAATAAATAGAAGTGTGATGATCATCATTATTAGAGCATTGTCCCAAGTGAGGAATAAAAAAAAGGCCATAAAAAAGAGAAGGCCCAAAAAAGAGGAAGGCCATAAAAAAAAGAAAAGACCCAAAAAAATGAGAGAAAAAGAGAGAAGGGACAATGTTACTATCCTTTTACCACACTTGTGCTTCAAAGTAGCACCATGATCTTCATAGTAGAGAGTCTCTCATGTTATCACTTTCATATACTAGTGGGAATTTTTCATTATAGAACTTGGCTTGTATATTCCAACAATGGGCCTCCTCAAGTGCCCTAGGTCTTCGTGAGCAAGCAAGTTGGATGCACACCCACTAGTTTCTTTTGTTGAGCTTTCATACATTTATAGCTCTAGTGCATCCGTTGCATGACAATCCCTACTCCTTGCATTAACATCAATCGGTGGGCATCTCCATAGCCCATTGATTAGCCTCGTTGATGTGAGACTTTCTCCTTTTTTGTCTTCTCCACATAACCCCCTCATTATATTCTATTCCACCCATAGTGCTATGTCCATGGCTCACACTCATATATTGCGTGAAAGTTTTTAGGTTTGAGATTACTAAAGTATGAAACAATTGCTTGGCTTGTCATCGGGGTTGTGCATGATGAGAACATTCTTGTGTGATGAAAATGGAGCATGACTAAACTATATGATTTTGTAGGGATGAACTTTCTTTGGCCATGTTATTTTGAGAAGACATAATTGCTTAGTTAGTATGCTTGAAGTATTATCATTTTTACGTCAATATGAACTTTTGTCTTGAATCTTTCGGATCTGAATATTCATACCACAATTAAGAAGAATTACATTAAAATTATGCCAAGTAGCACTCCGCATAAAAAATTCTCTTTTTATCATTTACCTACTCGAGGACGAGCAGTAATTAAGCTTGGGGATGCTTGATACGTCTCCAATGTATCTATAATTTTTGATTGCTCGATGCTATATTATCTACTGTTTTGGACAATATTGGGCTTTATTTTCCACTTTTATATTATTTTTGGGACTAACCTATTAACCGGAGGCCCAGCCCAGAATTGCTGTTTTTTGCCTATTTCAGTGTTTCGGAGAAACATAATAACAAACGAAGTCCAAACAGAATGAAACCTTCGGAAACGTGATTTTCTCATCAGATAAGATCCAGGAGACTTGGACCCTCCGTCAAGAAAGCCACGAGGCGGTCACGAGGGTGGAGGGCGCGCCCCTGCCTCATGGGCCCCTCGAAGCTCCACTGACGTACTCCTTCCTCCTATGTATACCTACGTACCCCCAAACGATCAGGGACGGAGCCAAAAACCTAATTCCACCACCGCAACTTTCTGTATCCATGAGATCCCATCTTGGGGCCTGTTCCGGAGCTCCGCCGGAAGGGCATCGATCACGGAGGGCTTCTACATCATCATCCAAGCCCCTCCGATGAAGTGTGAGTAGTTTACTTCAGACCTACGGGTCCATAGTTAGTAGCTAGATGGCTTCTTCTCTCTTTTTGGATCTCAATACAATGTTCTCCTTGCTACCTCTTGAGCACTGCGTTGGATTTCCCCGAAGAGGAGAGGATGATACAACAAAGTAGCGTAAGTATTTCCCTCAGTTTTTGAGAACCAAGGTATCAATCCAGTAGGAGGCTACGCGCGAGTCCCTTGTACCTACACAAAAACAATAGCTCAACAGAACCAACGCGCTTAGGGGTTGTCAATCCCTTCACGGTCACTTACGAAAGTGAGATCTGATAGAGATGATAAATAATATTTTTGGTATTTTTGGTATAGAGATGCAAAGTAAAAAGTAAAAGCAAAGCAATAATAAAGTGATGGAGATTGATATGATGAGAAAGAGACCCGGAGGCCATAGGTTTCACTAGTGGCTTCTCTCAAGAGCATAAGTATTCTACGGTGGGTGAACAAATTACTGTTGAGCAATTGACAGAACTGAGCATAGTTATGAGAATATCTAGGTATGATCATGTACATAGGCATCACGTCCGAGACAAGCAGACCGACTCCTCCCCGCATCTAGTACTATTACTCCACTCATTGATCGCTATCCAGCATGCATCTAGGAGTATTAAGTTAAAAACAGAGTAACACCTTAAGCAAGGTGACGTGATGTAGAGGGATAGTTTCATGCAATATGATAAAAACCCCACCTTGTTATCCTCGATGGCAACGATACAATACGTGCCTTGCTGCCCCTTCTGTCACTAGGAAAGGACACCGCAAGATCGAACCCAAAGCTAAGCACTTCTCCCATGGCAAGAACAACCAATCTAGTAGGCCAAACCAAACTGATAATTCGAAGAGACTTGCAAAGATAACCAATCATACATAAAAGAATTCAGAGAAGATTCAAATATTACTCATAGATAGACTTGATCATAAACCCACAATTCATCGGTCTCAACAAACACACCGCAAAAACAAGATTACATCGACTAGATCTCCACGAGAGAGGGGGAGAACATTGTATTGAGATCCAAAAAGAGAGAAGAAACCATCTAGCTACTAACTATGGACCCGTAGGTCTGAAGTAAACTACTCACACTTCATTGGAGAGGCTTGGATGATGATGTAGAAGCCCTCCGTGATTGATGCCCCCTCCGACGGAGCTTCGGAACAGGCCCCAAGATGGGATCTCGTGGATACAGAAAGTTGCGGCGGTGGAATTAGGTTTTTGGCTCCATATCTGATCGTTTGGGGGTACATGGATATATATAGGAGGAAGAAGTACGTCGGTGGAGCTTCGAGGGGCCCATGAGGCAGGGGGCGCGCCCTAGGGGGGGCGCCCTCCACCCTCGTGGCCGCCTCGTGGCTTTCTTGACGGAGGGTCCAAGTCTCCTGGGTCTTATCTGATGAGAAAATCGTGTTCCCGAAGGTTTCATTCCGTTTGGACTCCGTTTGATATTCTGTTTCTCCGAAACACTGAAATAGGCAAAAAACAACAATTCTGGGTTGGGCCTCCGGTTAATAGGTTAGTCCCAAAAACAATATAAAAGTGGAAAATAAAGACCAATAATGTCCAAAACAGTAGATAATATAGCATGGAGCAATCAAAAATTATAGATACGTTGGAGACGTATCAAGCATCCCCAAGCTTAATTCCTGCTCGTCCTCGAGTAGGTAAATGATAAAAACAGAATTTTTGATGCGGAGTGCTACTTGGCATAATTTCAATGTAAATATTCTTAATTGTGGTATGAATATTTATATTCAAAAGATTCAAGACAAAAGTTCATGTTGACATAAAAATAATAATACTTCAAGCATACTAACAAAGCAATTATGTCTTCTCAAAATAATATGGCTAAAGAAAGCTATCCCTACAAAATCATATAGTCTGGCTATGCTCTATCTTCACCACACAAAGTATTTAAATCATGCACAACCCCGATGACAAGCCAAGCAATTGTTTCATACTTTTGACATTTTCAATACTTTTTCGATCTTCACGCAATACATGAACGTGAGCCATGGATATAGCACTATATGTGGAATAGAATGGTGGTTGTGGAGAAGACAAAAAGGGAGAAGATAGTCTCACATCAACTAGGCGTATCAACGGGCTATGGAGATGCCCATCAATAGATATCAATGTGAGTGAGTAGGGATTGCCATGCAACGGATGCACTAGAGCTATAAGTATATGAAAGGTCAACAAAAGAAACTAGGTGGGTGTGCATCCAACTCGCTTGCTCACGGAGACCTAGGGCATTTTGAGGAAGCCCATCATTGGAATATACAAGCCAAGTTCTATAATGAAAAATTCCCACTAGTCTATGAAAGTGACATAATGAGAGACTCTCTATCATGAAGATCATGGTGCTACTTTGAAGCACAAGTGTGGTAAAAGGATAGTAACATTGTCCCTTCTCTCTTTTTATCTCATTGTTTGGGCCTTCTCTTTTTTTATGGTCTCTTTTTTTCCGTCCGGAGTCTCATCCCGACTTGTCGGGGAATCATAGTCTCCATCATCCTTTCCTCACTTGGGACAATGCTCTAAAAATGATGATCATCACACTTTTTATTTTTCTTACAACTCAACAATTACAATTCAATACTTAGAACAAAATATGACTCTATATGAATGCCTCCGGCGGTGTACCGGGATATGCAACGAATCAAGAGTGACATGTATGAAATAATTATGAACGGTGGCTTTGCCACAAATACAATGTCAACTACATGATCATGCTAGCAATATGACAATGATGGAGCGTGTCATAATGAATGGAACGGTGGAAAGTTGCATGGCAATATATCTCGGAATGGCTATGGAAATGCCATGATAGTAGGTATGGTGGCTGTTTTGAGGAAGGTATTTGGTGGGTGTATGACATCGGCAAAAAGTGCGCGGTATTAGAGAGGCTAGCAATGGTGGAAGGAAGGAAAGTGCGTATAATCCATGGACTCAACATTAGTCATAAAGAACTCATATACTTATTGCAAAAATCTAAAAGTTATCAAAGCAAAGTATTACGCGCATGCTCCTAGGGGGATAGATTGGTAGGAAAAGACCATTGCTCATCCCCGACCGTCACTCATAAGGAAGATAATCAATAAATAAATTATGCTCCGACTTCATCACATAACGGTTCACCATACGTGCATGCTATGGGAATCACAAACTTTAACACAATAATTTCTCAAATTCACAACTACTCAACTAGCATGACTCTAATATCACCATCCTCATATCTCAAAACAATTATCAAGCATCAATTTTTTCTTAGTATTCAACACACTGAAAAGAAAGTTTTACAAATCTTGAATACCAAGCATATTATTATTAAGCAATTTACCATGCTATTAATACTCTCAAAATAATCTAATTGAAGCATGAGAGATCAATAGTTTCTATAAAACAAATCCACCACCGTGCTCTAAAATATATAAGTGAAGCACTAGAGTAAAACTATAGAGCTCAAAAGATACAAGTGAAGCACATAGAGTATTCTATCAAATTCAAAATTATGTATGGCTCTCTCAAAAGGTGTGTACAGCAAGGATGATTGTGGTAGACTAACAAGCAAAGACTCAAATCATAAAAGACGCTCCAAGCAAAACACATATCATGTGGTGAATAAAAATATAGCTCCAAGTAAAGTTACCGGTAGAAGTAGACGAAAGTGGGGATGCCTTCTGGGGCATCCCCAAGCTTTGAGTTTCAGGTGTCCTTATATTATCTTGGGGGTGCCATGGGCATCCCCAAGCTTAGGCTCTTGACACTCCTTGTTCCATAATCCATCAAACCTTTACCCAAAACTTGAAAACTTCACAACACAAAACTTAAAGTAGAAAACTCGTGAGCTCCGTTAGCGAAACAAAACAAAAGACCACTTCAAGGTACTGTAATGAACTCATTCTTTATTTATATGGGTGTTATACCTACTGTATTCCAACTTCTCTATGGATTATAAACTATTTTACTAGCCATAGATTCATCAAAATAAGCAAACAACACACGAAAAACAGAATCTGTCAAAAACAGAACAGTCTTTAGTAATCTGTAGGTAGCTCAAGATATGGAACCCCAAAAATTCCAAAATAAATTGCTGGACGTGAGGAATTTATCTATTAATCATCTTCAAAAATAATTAACTAAATATCACTCTCCAAATAAAAATTAAAGCAGTTCTCGTGAGCGCTAAAGTTTCTGTTTTTACAGCAAATTCAACAAGACTTCCCCCAAGTCTTCCCAACGGTTCTACTTGGCACAAACAATAATTAAACACAAAAACACAACCAAAACAGAGGCTAAATAATTTATTTATTACTAAACAGGAGCAAAAAGCAAGGAATAAAAATAAAATTGGGTTGCCTCCCAACAAGCGGTATCATTTAACGCCCTTAGCTAGGCATAACAAACACGAATAGATCTAGGTATTGCCATCTTTGGTAGGTAATACATAAGTGGCTCTCATGATAGATTCATATGGTAATTTTATTTTATTTCTAGGGAAGTGTTCCATTCCCTTTTTTAATGGAAATTGAAATCTAATATTCCCTTCCTTCATATCAATAATTGCACCAACCGTTCTAAGGAAAGGTCTACTGAGAATAATAGGGCAAGAAGGATTGCAATCTATATCAAGAACGATAAAATCTACGGGCACATAATTCATATTTGCAACAATAAGAACATCATTAATTCTTCCCATAGGTTTCTTAATAGTGGAATCCGCAAGATGCAAGTTTAGAGAGCAATAATCAAAATTACAGAAATCTAGCAAATCACATAAAGTTTTGGGAATAGTAGAGACACTAGCACCCAAATCACACAAAGCATAAAACTCATGATTTTTAATTTTAATTTTAATAGTAGGTTCCCACTCATCATAAAGTTTTCTAGGGATAGAAACTTCCAATTCAAGTTTTTCTTCATAAGATTGCATCAAGGCATCAACGATATGTTTAGTAAACGCTTTATTTTGACTATAATTGTGAGGAGAATTTAGCACGGATTGCAACAAGGAAATACAATCAATAAAATATCAATTTTCGTAGTTAAATTCCTTGAAATCCATAATAGTGGGTTTAGTAACATCTAGGGTTTTAATTTCTTCAATCCCACTTTTATCAAATTTAACATCAAGATCAAAAGATTCAAAATTCTTGGAACGCCTTCTAGGTAAAGGTGGATCATATTCAGTCCCATCATTATCAAGATTCATATTGCAAAACAAAGATTTAATAGGGGACACATCAATAACTTTTAGATCTTCATCATTATTTTCATAGGAACTAGAAGAACACGCTTTTATAAAGGCATCTTTCTTAGCACGCATCCTAGCGGTTCTTTCTTTGCACTCGTCAATGGAAATTCTCATGGCTTTGAGAGACTCATTGATATCATGCTTAGGTGGAATAGATCTAAGTTTCAAAGAATCAACATCAAGAGCAATTCTATCAACGTTCCTAGCCAAATCATCAATCTTAAGCAATTTTTCTTCAATCATAGCATTAAAATTCTTTTGCAAAGAAATAAATTCTTTAATATTAGATTCAAAATCAGAGGGTATCTTGTTATAATTTCCATAAGAATTGTTGTAGGAATTACCATAATTATTAGAGGGATTACTAGGATAAGGCCTAGGATAGAAATTTCCTCTATACGCGTTGTTACCAAAATTGTTCCTACCAACAAAATTCACATCCATAGATTCATTATTATTCTCAATTAAAGTAGACAAGGGCACATCATTAGGATCAGAAGAAACGCTCTTATTAGCAAATAATTTCATAAGTTCATCCATCTTTGCACACAAAACATTAATTTCTTCTATCGCATGCACCTTTTTATTAGTAGATCTTTTAGTATGCCATTGAGAATAATTAACCATAATATTATCTAGGAGTTTAGTAGCTTCTCCTAAAGTGATTTCCATAAAAGTGCCTCCCGCGGCCGAATCTAAAAGATTTCTAGAAGCAAAATTCAATCCAGCATAAATTTTTTGTATAATCACCCACAAATTTAAACCATGAGGAGGGAAATTACGTATCATTAATTTCATTCTCTCCCAAGCTTGTGCAACATTTTCCTGATCAAGTTGCTTAAAATTCATAATATCGTTTCTAAGAGAGATGATCTTAGCAGGAGGAAAATACTTAGAGATAAAAGCATCTTTGCACTTGTTCCATGAATCAATACTATTTTTAGGCAAAGATGAAAACCAAGCTTTAGCACGATCTCTAAGCGAAAAAGGAAATAGCTTCAATTTAACAATATCATTATCGACATCTTTCTTCTTTTGCATGTCACACAAATCAACGAAGCTATTAAGATGGGTAGCGGCATTTTCACTAGGAAGGCCGAAGAACGGATCTTTCATGAAAAGATTCAGCAAAGCAGCATTAATTTCACAATATTCAACATCGGTAAGAGGAGCAATCGGAGTGCTAAGGAAATCATTGTTGTTGGTATTGGTGAAGTCACACAATTTAGTATTATCTTGATCCATCGCGACAGGCAAGCAAACTAACACACAAGCAAACAAAAAGCAAACGGGCAAAAAGAGGCAAATAGAGAAAGAGAGGGAGGATAGAGAGAGAGAGAGGGCGAATAAAACGGCAAGGGTGAATTGGGGGGAGAGGAAAACGAGAGGCAAATGGCAAATAATGTAATGCGAGAGATAGGGATTGTGATGGGTACTTGGTTTGTTGACTTTTGCGCAGACTCCCCAATAATGGCGCCAGAAATGGCTCGTTGTCGGGAGTCAAATCTTGACTTGCGCGAACCTCCCCGGCAACGGCGCTAGAAATTCTTCTTGCTACCTCTTGAGCACTGCGTTGGATTTCCCCGAAGAGGAGAGGATGATGCAACAAAGTTGCGTAAGTATTTCCCTCAGTTTTTGAGAACCAAGGTATCAATCCAGTAGGAGGCTACGCGCGAGTCCCTTGTACCTACACAAAAACAATAGCTCAACGCAACCAACGCGCTTAGGGGTTGTCAATCCCTTCACGGTCACTTACGAAAGTGAGATCTGATAGAGATGATAAATAATATTTTTGGTATTTTTGGTATAGAGATGCAAAGTAAAAAGTAAAAGCAAAGCAATAATAAAGTGATGGAGATTGATATGATGAGAAAGAGACCCGGAGGCCATAGGTTTCACTAGTGGCTTCTCTCAAGAGCATAAGTATTCTACGGTGGGTGAACAAATTACTGTTGAGCAATTGACAGAACTGAGCATAGTTATGAGAATATCTAGGTATGATCATGTACATAGGCATCACGTCCGAGACAAGCAGACCGACTCCTCCCCGCATCTAGTACTATTACTCCACTCATTGATCGCTATCCAGCATGCATCTAGAGTATTAAGTTAAAAACAGAGTAACACCTTAAGCAAGGTGACGTGATGTAGAGGGATAGTTTCATGCAATATGATAAAAACCCCACCTTGTTATCCTCGATGGCAACGATACAATACGTGCCTTGCTGCCCCTTCTGTCACTAGGAAAGGACACCGCAAGATCGAACCCAAAGCTAAGCACTTCTCCCATGGCAAGAACAACCAATCTAGTAGGCCAAACCAAACTGATAATTCGAAGAGACTTGCAAAGATAACCAATCATACATAAAATAATTCAGAGAAGATTCAAATATTACTCATAGATAGACTTGATCATAAACCCACAATTCATCGGTCGCAACAAACACACCACAAAAAGAAGATTACATCGAATAGATCTCCACGAGAGAGGGGGAGAACATTGTATTGAGATCCAAAAAGAGAGAAGAAACCATCTAGCTACTAACTATGGACCCGTAGGTCTGAAGTAAACTACTCACACTTCATCGGAGAGGCTTGGATGATGATGTAGAAGCCCTCCGTGATCGATGCCCCCTCAGGCGGAGCTCCGGAACAGGCCCAAGATGGGATCTCATGGATACAAAAAGTTGCGGCGGTGGAATTAGGTTTTTGGCTCCGTATCTGATCGTTTGGGGTACGTGGATATATATAGGAGGAAGAAGTACGTTGGTGGAGCTTCGAGGGGCCCACGAGGCAGGGGGCGCGCCCTAGGGGGGGTGCCCTCCACCCTCGTGGCCGCCTCATGGCTTTCTTGACGGAGGGTCCAAGTCTCCTGGGTCTTATCTGATGAGAAAATCGTGTTCCCGAAGGTTTCATTCCATTTGGACTTCGTTTGATATTCTGTTTCTCCGAAACACTGAAATAAGCAAAAACAACAATTCTGGGCTGGGCCTCCGGTTAATAGGTTAGTCCCAAAAATAATATAAAAGTGGAAAATAAAGCCCAATAATGTCCAAAATAGTAGATAACATAGAATGGAGCAATCAAAAATTATAGATACGTTGGAGACGTATTACTCCCCCTCTCTTGTGGAGATCTATTCGATTTAATCTTCTTTTTACGGTGTGTTTGTTGAGACCGATGAATTGTGGGTTTATGATCAAGTCTATCTATGAATAATATTTGAATCTTCTCTGAATTCTTTTATGTATGATTGGTTATCTTTGCAAGTATCTTCGAATTATCAGTTTGGTTTGGCCTACTAGATTGGTTGTTCTTGCCATGGGAGAAGTGCTTAGCTTTGGGTTTGATCTTGCGGTGTCCTTTCCCAGTGACAGAAGAGGCAGCAAGGCACGTATTCTATTGTTGCCATCGAGGATAACAAGATGGGTTTTTTATCATATTGCATGAAACTATCCCTCTACACCATGTCATCTTGCTTAAGGCGTTACTCTGTTTTTAACTTAATACTCTAGATGCATGTTGGATAGCGGTCGATGAGTGGAGTAATAGTAGTAGATGCAGGCAGGAGTTGGTCTACTTGTCTCGGACGTGATGCCTATATACATGATCATACCTAGATATTCTTATAACTATGCTCAATTCTGTCAATTGCTCAACAGTAATTTGTTCACCCACCGTAGAATACTTATGCTCTTGAGAGAAGCCACTAGTGAAACCTATGGCCCCTGGGTCTCTTTCTCATCATATCAATCTCCATCACTTTATTATTGCTTTGATTTTACTTTGCTTTTACTTTTTACTTTGCATCTCTATACCAAAAATACCAAAAATATTATTTATCATCTCTATCAGATCTCACTTTCGTAAGTGACCGTGAACGGATTGACAACCCCTAAGCACGTTGGTTGCGTCGAGCTATTGTTTTTGTGTAGGTACGAGGGACTCGCGCGTAGCCTCCTACTGGATTGATACCTTGGTTCTCAAAAACTGAGGGAAATACTTACGCTACTTTGCTGCATCATCCTCTCCTCTTCGGGGAAATCCAACGCAGTGCTCAAGAGGTAGCATTCTGGAGGTCATGTTACTTGACCATGATGAACCTACGAACTATGAGGAAGCGATGATGAGCCCAGATTCCGCGAAATGGCTTGAGGCCATGAAATCTAAGATGAGATCCATGTATAAGAACAAAGTATGGACTTTGATTGACTTGCCCAAAGATCAGCGAGCCATCGAGATTAAATGGATCTTCAAGAGGAAGACGGACGCTGATAGTAGTGTTACTATCTACAAAGCTAGAATTGTCGCAAAAGGTTTTCGACAAGTTCAAGGTGTTGACTACGATGAGAGTTTCTCACTCGTATCTATGCTTAAGTCTGTCCGAATCATGTTAGCAATTGCCACATTTTATGAAATCTAGCAAATGGATAAACAAAACTACATTCCTTAACGGATTTATTAAAGAAGAGTTGTATATGATGCAACAAGAAAGTTTTGTCAATCCTAAAGGTGCTAACAAAATATGCAAGCTCCAGCGATCCATCTATGGACTGGTGCAAGCATCTCGGAGTTGGACTATACGCTTTGATAAGTTGATCAAAGCATATAGTTTTATATAGACTTGCAGTGAAGCCTGTATTTACAAGGAAGTGAGTGGGAGCATTACAACATTTCTGATAAGTATATGTGCATGAAATATTGTTGATCGGAGATAATGTAGAATTATTCTGCAAAGCATAAAGGAGTGTTTGAAAGGAGTTTTTCAAAGAAAGACCTCGGTGAAGCTGCTTACATATTAAACATCAAGATCTCTAGAGATATATCAAGACGCTTGATAAGTTTTTTCAATGAGTACATACCTTGACAAGATTTTGAAGTAGTTCAAAATGGAACAGTCAAAGAAAGAGTTCTTGCGTGTGTTACAAGGTGTGAAATTGAGTAAGACTCAATGCCCGACCACAACAGAAGATAGAAAGAGAATGAAAGTCATTCCCTATGCCTCAGCCATAGGTTCTATAAAGTATGCCATGCTGTGTACCAGATCTATTGTATACCCTACACTGTTTTTTTGGCAATGGAGTACAATAGTGATCTAGGAGTAGATCACTGGACAGCGGTCAAAATTATCCTTAGTGGAATAAGGATATGTTTCTCGATTATGGAGGTGACAAAAGGTTCGTCGTAAAGGGTTACATCGATGCAAATTTTGACACTAATCCAGATGACTCTAAGTCTCAATCTGGATACATTTTGAAAGTGGGAGCAATTAGCTAGAGTAGCTCCGTGTAGAGCATTGTTGACATAGAAATTTGCAAAATACATACGGATCTGAATGTGGCAGACCCGTAGACTAAACTTCTCTCACAAGCAAAACATGATCACACCTTAGTACTCTTTGGGTGTTAATCACATAGCGATGTGAACTAGATTGTTGACTCTAGTAAATCCTTTGGGTGTTGATCACATGACGATGTGAACTATGAGTGTTAATCACATGGTGATGTGAACTATTGGTGTTAAATCACATGGCGATGTGAACTAGATTATTGACTCTAGTGCAAGTGGGAGACTGAAGGAAATGCCCTAGAGGCAGTAATAAAGTTATTATTTATTTCCTTATATCATGATAAATGTTTATTATTCATGCTAGAATTGTATTAACCGGAAACATGATACATGTGTGAATACATAGACAAACAGAGTGTCACTAGTATGCCTCTACTTGACTAGCTCGTTGATCAAAGATGGTTATGTTTCCTAGCCATAGACAAAGAGTTGTCATTTGATTAACGGGATCAGATCATTAGGAGAATGATGTGATTGAATTGACCCATTCCGTTAGCTTAGCAATCGATCGTTTAGTATGTTGCTATTGCTTTCTTCATGACTTATACATGTTCCTATGAGTATGAGATTATGCAACTCCCGTTTACCGGAGCTACACTTTGTGTGCTACCAAATGTCACAACGTAACTGGGTGATTATAAAGGTGCTCTATAGGTTTCTCCGAAGGTACTTGTTGGGTTGGCGTATGTCAAGATTAGGATTTGTCACTCCGATTGTCGGATAGGTATCTCTGGGCCCACTCGGTAATGCACATCACTTAAGCCTTGCAAGCATTGCAACTAATGAGTTAGTTGCGGGATGATGTATTATAGAACGAGTAAAGAGACTTGCTGGTAACGAGATTGAACTAGGTATTGAGATACCGACGATCGAATCTCGGGCAAGTAACATACCGATGACAAAGGGAACAACACATGTTGTTATGCGGTTTGACCGATAAAGATCTTCGTAGAATATGTAGGAGCCAATATGAGCATCCAGGTTCCGCTATTGGTTATTAACCGGAGACGTGTCTCGGTCATGTCTACATAGTTCTCAAACCCGTAGGGTCCGCACGCTTAAAGTTCGATGATGGTTATATTATGAGTTTATGTGTTTTGATGTACCGAAGGTAGTTCGGAGTCCCGGATGAGATCGGGGACATGACGAGGAGTCTCGAAATGGTCGAGACGTAAAGATCGATATATTGGATGACTATATTCGGACATCGGAAAGGTTCCGAGTGATTCGGGTATTTATCGGAGTACCGGGGAGTTACAGGAATTCGCCGGGGAGTGTATGGGCCTTATTGGGCTTTAGAGGAAAGAGAGAGAGGCAGGCCGCGCGCCCCCCAAGGCCTAGTCCGAATTGGACTAGGGGGAAGGGCTGCGCCCCCTCCTTCCTTCTCTTCTCTTTTCCCTTTCCTTCTCTCCTACTCCTACTACTTGGAAGGGCTCCTAGTTCTACTAGGAAAGGGGGAATCCTACTCCCGGTGGGAGTAGGACTCCCCTAGGGCGCGCCATAGAGAGGGCCGGCCCCTCCCCTCCTCCACTTCTTTATATACGTGGCCAGGGGGCACCCCATAGACACAACAATTGATCCCTTGGATCTCTTAGCCGTGTGCGGTGCCCCCCTCCACCATAATCCACCTCGGTCATATCGTAGCGGTGCTTAGGCGAAGCCCTGCATCGGTAGAACATCATCATCGTCACCACGCCGTCGTGCTGACGGAACTCTCCCTCAAAGCTCAGCTAGATCAGAGTTTGAGGGACGCCATCGAGTTGAACGTGTGCAGAACTCGGAGGTGCCGTGCGTTCGGTGCTTGATCGGTCGGATCGTGAAGACGTACGACTACATCAACCGCATTGTTCTAACGCTTCCGCTTTCGGTCTATGAGGGTACGTGGACACACTCTCCCCTCTCGTTGGTATGCATCACCATGATCCTGTGTGTGCATAGGATTTTTTTTGAAATTACTATGTTCCCCAACATTATCATCTTTGGTATGCAATCCATAAGTGGCTCTCATAATAGATTCATATGGTAATTTAATTTTCTTCCTAGGAAAGTGTTCCATGCCTTTCCTTAACGGAAATTGGAATCTAATATTCCCTTTCTTCATATCAATAATTGCACCAATCGTTCTAAGGAAAGGTCTACCAAGAATAATAGGGCATGAAGGATTGCAATCTATATCAAGAACAATGAAATATACGGGCACATAATTCCTATTTGCAACAATAAGAACATCATTAATTCTTCTCATAGGTTTCTTAATGGTGGAATCCGCAAGGTGCAAGTTTAAAGAACAATCATCAAATTCACGGAAACCTAGCAAATCACACAAAGTTTTTGGGATCGTGGAAACACTAGCACCCAAATCACACAAAGCTTAGCATTCATGATCTTCAATTTTTATTTTAATTGTAGGTTCCCACTCATCATAAAGTTTTCTAGGGATAGAAACTTCCAACTCAAGTTTTTCTTCGTAAGATTGCATTAAAGCATCAATGATATGTTTAGTAAAAGCTTTATTTTGACTATAAGCATGAGGAGAATTTAGCACGGATTGCAACAAGGAAATACAATCTATCAAAGAACAATTATCATAATTAAATTCCTTGAAATCCAAGATAGTGGGTTCATTGCTATTTAAAGTTTTGACCTCTCCAATCCCACTTTTATCAGTTTTTGCATCAAGATCTATAACTCTAAATCATTAGGATGCCTTCTAACTAAAGTTGACTCATATCCAGTCCCATCATTATGAAGATTCATATTTAAAAACAAAGATTTAATAGGGGTCACATCAATAACTTTTAGATCTTCATCATTATTATCATGGAAACTAGAAGAACATGCTTTCACAAAGCAATCTATTTTAGCACGCATCCTAGCGGTTCTTTCTTTACACTCATCAATGGAAATTCTCATAGATTTGAGAGACTCATTGATATCATTCTTAGGAGGAATAGATCTAAGTTTCAAATAATCAACATCAAGAGAAATTCTATCCACGTTCCTAGCCAACTCATCAATCTTAAGAAATTTTTCTTCAATCAAAGCATTGAAACTCTTTTGCGAAAACTAATAAATTCTTTAATATTAGATTCAAAATCAGAGGGCATCTTATTATAATTTCCATAAGAATTGTTGTAGGAATTACCGTAATTATTAGAGGAATTACTAGGAAATGGCCTAGGATTAAAATTACCTCTATACACGTTGTTACCAAAATTGTTCCTACCAACAAAATTCACATCCATAGATTCATTATTATTGTCAATTAAAGTAGACAAAGGCATATCATTGGGATCAGTAGGAGTACTCTTATTAGCAAACAATTTCATAAGTTCATCCATCTTTCCACTCAAAATATTAATCTCTTCAATTGCATGCACCTTTTTACTAGTAGATCTTTCAGTGTGCCATTAAGAATATTTAACCATAATATTATCCAGGAGTTTGGTAGCTTCTCCTAAAGTGATTTCCATAAAAGTGCCTCCCACGGCGGAATCAAAAGGATTTCTCGAAGCAAAATTCAATCCGGCATAAATTTTTTATATAATCATCCACAAATTCAATCCATGTGTAGGGCAATTACGTATCATTAATTTCATACTCTCCCAAGATTGTGCAACATGCTCATGATCAAGTTGCTTAAAATACATAATATCGTTTCTAAGAGAGATGATCTTAGCGGGAGGAAAATACTTAGAGATAAAAGCACCTTTGCACTTATTCCATGAATCAATACTATTTTTAGGAAAAGACGAAAACCAAGCTTTAGCACTATCTCTAAGCTAAAACGGAAATAGCTTAAGTTTAACAATATCATTATCCACATATTTTTTCTTTTGCATATCACACAAATCAACAAAGTTGGTTAGATGGGTAGCATCATTTTCACTAGGAAGGCTAGAAAACGGATCTTTCATGACAAGATTCAGCAAAGTAGTATTAATCTCACAAGATTCAGCATCGGTAAGAGGAGCAATAGGAGTGCTAATAAAATCATTATTGTTGGTATTGGCAAAGTCACACAATTTAGTATTATCTTGAGCCATCGTGACAAGCAATCAATCCAACACACAAGCAAACAAGTGAAGAAAAAGCGAATGGAAAGAGAGGGCGAAAGGAAAAGAGGGCGAATAAAATGACAAGGGTGAAGTGGGGGAGAGGAAAACGAGAGGCAAATGGAAAATAATGTAATGCAAAGGATAAGAGTTGTGATGGGTACTTGGTATGTCTTGACTTGGCGTAGATCTCCCCGCAACGACGCCAGAAATCCTTCTTGCTACCTCTTGAGCATGCATTGGTTTTCCCTTGAAGAGGAAAGGGTGATGCAGCAAAGCAGCGTAAGTATTTCCCTCAGTTTTTGAGAACCAATGTATCAATCCAGTAGGAGACCATGCGCGAGTAACCTCGTACCTACACAAACAAATAAGAACCTCGCAACCAACGCGATAAAGGGGTTGTCAATCCCTTCACGGCCGCTTGCAAGAGTGAGATCTGATAGAGATAATAATAATAAGATATATATTTTGGGTATTTTTATGATATAAATTAAAATTAAAGATTGCAAAATAAAATAGATTGGAAACTTGTATGATGGAAAATAGACCCGGGGGCCATAGGTTTCACTAGTGGCTTCTCTCAAGGTAGCATAAGTATTACGGTGGGTGAACAAATTACCGTCGAGCAATTGATAGAATTGAGCATAGTTATGAGAATATCTAGGTATGATCATGTATATAGGCATCACGTCCGTGACAAGTAGACCGACTCCTGCCTGCATCTACTACTATTACTCCACACATCGACCGCTATCCAGCATGCATCTAGAGTATTAAGTTCATAAGAACAGAGTAACGCTTTAAGCAAGATGACGTGATGTAGAGGGATAAACTCATGCAATATGATATAAACCCCATCTTTTTATCCTCGATGGCAACAATACAATACGTGTCGTTTCCCTTTGTCACTGGGATCGATCACCGCAAGATTGAACCCAAAGCTAAGCACTTCTCCCATTGCAAGAAAGATCAATCTAGTAGGCCAAACCAAACCGATAATTTGAAGAGACTTGCAAAGATAACCAATCATTCATAAAAGAATTCAGAGAATATTCAAATATTGTTCATAGATAATCTTGATCATAAACCCACAATTCATCGGATCTCGACAAACACACCGCAAAAAGAGTTACATCGAATAGATCTCCAAGAGAATCGAGGAGAACTTTGTATTGAGATCCAAAGAGAGAGAATAAGCCATCTAGCTAATAACTATGGACCCGAAGGTCTGAGGTAAACTACTCACACATCATCGGAGGGGTCATGGAGTTGATGTAGAGGCCCTCCGTGATCAATGCCCTCTCCGGCGGAGCTCCGGAAAAGGCCCCAAGATGGGATCTCTTGGGTACAGAAGGTTGCGGCGGTGGAAATAGGGGTTCGTGGTGCTCCTGGATGTTTTGGGGGTACGTAGATATATATAGGAGGAAGAAGTAGGTCGGTTGAGCCACGAGGGGCCCACGAGAGGGAGGGCGCGCCCAGGAGGGTAGGCGCGCCCCCTGCCTCGTGGCCACCTCGTTGGTTGCTTGACGTCCACTCCAAGTCCTCTGGATCACGTTTGTTCCAAAAATCACGCTCCCGAAGGTTTCATTCCATTTGAACTCCGTTTGTTATTCCTTTTCTGCGAAATACTGAAATAGGCAAAAAACAACAATTTGGGCTGGGCCTCCGGTTAATAGGTTAGTCCAAAAATAATATATAAGTGTAAAATAAAGCCCATTAACATCCAAAACAGATAATATAATAGCATGGAACAATAAAAAATTATAGATACATTGGAGACGTATCAATATTCCAATGATGGGCTTCCTCAAAATGCCCAAGGTCTTCGTGAGCAAGCAAGTTGGATGCACACCCACTTAGTTTCTTTTGATGAGCTTTCAAATATTTATAGCTCTAGTGCATCTGTTGCATGGCAATCCCTACTCCTCGCATTGACATCAATTGATGGGCATCTCCATAGCCCGTTGATTAGCCACGTCAATGTGAGACTTTTTTTTTGTATTCTCACATAACCCCTATCATCATACTCTATTCCACCCATTGTGCTATGTCCATGGCATGCGCTCATGTATTGCGTAAGGGTTGAAAAGGCTGAAGCGCGTTAAAAAGAATGAACCAATTGCTCGGCTTGTCATCGGGGTTGTGCATGATGGAGCATTTTGTGTGACGAAAATGAAGCATGGCCAAACTATATGATTTTGTAGGGATAAGCTTTCTTTGGCTATGTTATTTTGATAAGACATAACTGCTTGGTTAGTATGCTTGAAGTATTATTATTTTTATGTCAATATCAAACTTTTGTCTTGAATCTTATGGATCTGAATATTCTTGCTACAATAAAGAAAATTACATTGATAATTATGTTAGGTAGCATTCTGATAACCCACAAGTATAGGGGATCGCAACAACTTTCGAGGGTAGAGTATTCAACCCAAATTTATTGATTCGACACAAGGGGAGCCAAAGAATATTCTCAAGTATTAGCAGCTGAGTTGTCAATTCAACCACACCTGGAAACTTAGTATCTGCAGCAAAGTGTTTAGTAGCAAAGTAATATGATAGTGGTGGTAGCAGCAACAAAAGTAAAGACATCAAAAGTAATGTTTTTGGTATTTTGTAGTGATTGTAACAGTAGCAGCGGGAAAGTAAATAAGCGTAACCAGTATATGGAAAATTCGTAGGCACCGGACCAGTGATGGATAATTATGCCGGATGCGGTTCATCATGTAACAGTCATAACATAGGGTGACACAGAACTAGCTCCAATTCATCAATGTAATGTAGGCATGTATTCCGTATATAGTCATACATGCTTATGGAAAAGAACTTGCATGGCATCTTTTGTCCTACCCTCCCGTGGCAGTGGGGTCCTATTGGAAACTAAGGGATATTAAGGCCTACTTTTAATAGAGAACCGAAACAAAGCATTAGCACATAGTGAATACATGAACTCCTCAAACTATGGTCATCACCGGGAGTGGTCCCGATTATTGTCACTTCGGGGTTGCCGGATCATAACACATAGTAGGTGACTATAGACTTGCAAGATAGGATCAAGAACTCACATATATTCATGAAAACATAATAGGTTCAGATATGAAATCATGGCACTCGGGCCCTAGTGACAAGCATTAAGCATAGCAAAGTCATAGCAACATCAATCTCAGAACATAATGGATACTAGGGATCAAAACCTAACAAAACTAACTCGATTACATGATAAATATCATCCAACCCATCATTGTCCAGCAAGCCTACGATGGAATTACTCACACACGGCGGTGAGCATCATGAAATTGGTGATGGAGGATGGTTGATGATGACGACGGCGATGAATCCCCCTCTCCAGAGCCCCGAACGGACTCCAGATCAACCCTCCCGAGAGGTTTTAGGGCTTGGCGGCGGCTCCGTATCGTAAAACACGATGATTTCTTCTCTCTGATTTTTTTCTCTTCGAAAGCAAATATATAGAGTTGGAGTTGGCGTCGGAGGGTCAACACGGGGCCCATGAGGTAGGGGGGCGCGCCCTAGGGGGGGCGCCCCCACCCTCGTGGAAAGGGTGTGGGCCCCCTGGTCTTCATATTTTGTGAGGATTTATTATTAATTTTTTCTAAGACCTCCCGTGGAGTTTCAGGTCATTCTGAGAATATTTGTTTTCTGCACATAAAACAACATCATGGTAATTCTGCTGAAAACAGCGTCAGTCCGGGTTAGTTCCATTCAAATCATACAAGATAAAGTCCAAAACAAGGGCAAAAGTGTTTGGAAAAGTAGATACGACGGAGACGTATCAACTCCCCCAAGCTTAAACCCTTGCTTGTCCTCAAGCAATTTAGTTGACAAACTGAAAGAAAGAAAGAAAAACTTTTACAAACTCTGTTTGCTCTTGTTGTTGTAACTATGTCAAGCCAGCATTCAAGTTTTCAGCATAAATCATAACTAACCATATTTGCAATAATTCTCAGGTCTCACAATTACTCATATCAATAGCATAATCAACTAGCAAGTCATAATAATAAATCTCGAATGACAACACTTTCTCAACACAATCATAATATGCTATAACAAGATGGTATCTCGCTAGCCCTTTCTGAGACCGCAAAACATAAATGCAGAGCACCTTTAAAGATCAAGGACTGACTAGACATTGTAATTCATGATAAAAGAGATCCAATCATAGTAATACCCAATATAAATTAATAGTGATGAATGCAAATGAGGGCTATGCTCTCCAGCTAGTGCTTTTTAATAAGAGGGTGATGACTCAACATAAAAGTAAATGGATAGGCCCTTCGTAGAGGGAAGCAGGGATTTGTAGAGGTGCCAGAGCTCGGTTTTGAAATAGAGATAAATTGTATTTCGAGCGGTATACTTTCATTGTCAACATAACAACTAAGAGATGGCGATATCTTCCATGCTAAACACATTATAGGCGGTTCCCAAACAGAATGGTAAAGTTTATACTCCCCCTCCACCAACAAGCATCAATCCATGGCTTGCTCGAAACAACGAGTGCCTCCAACATACATCAGGTCCCAGGGGGAGTTTTGTTTGCAATTAATTTTGATTTAGTTTGCATAAAGCATGGGACTGGGCATCCCGGTGACCAGCCATTTTCTCGTGAGTGAGGAGCGGAGTCCACTCCTCTTGAGAATAACCCGCCGAACACGGAAGATAAGGACAACCTTTGTTGATACATGAGCTATTCGAGCATACAAAACAGAATGTTTATTTGAAGGTTTAGAGTTTGGCACATACAAATTTACTTGGAACAGCAGGTAGATACCTCATATAGGAAGGTATGGTGGACTCATCTGGAATAACTTTGGGGTTTAAGGGAGTGGATGCACAAGCAGTATTCCCGCTTAGTACAAGTGAAGGCTAGCAAAAGACTGGGAAGCGACCAACTAGAGAGCGACAACAGCCATGTACATGCATTAAAATTAATAAACATTGGATGCAAGCATGAGTAGGATATAATCCACCATGAACATAAATATCGTGAAGGCTATGTTGATTTTGTTTCAACTACATGCGTGAACATGTGCCAAGTCAAGTCACTTAAATCATTCAAAAGAGGATACCAACCCATCATACCACATCATAATCATCTCAATAGCATGTTGGCATACAAGGTAAATCATTATAACTCATAGCTAATCAAGCATGGCACAAGCAACTATGATCTCTAATTGTCATTGCAAACATGTCTATTCATAATAAGCTGAATCAAGAACGACGGGCTCATCATATTTACAAAAAAAGAGGTCGAGTTCATACCAGCTTTTCTCATCTCAGTCAGTCCATCATATATCATCATAATTGCCTTTCACTTGCACGACCGAACGGTGTGAATAATAATAAGAGTGCAGTGCATTGGACTAAGCTGGAATCTGCGAGCATTCAATAAACAGGAGAAGACAAAGCAATATGGGTTCTTTGGTTAAATCAACAATAATGCATATAGGAGCCACTTCAACAATTTAATTATGGTCTTCTCCTACTGACCCCCAAAGAAAAGAAATAAAACTATTTACACGGGAAAGCTCCCAACAAGCAAAAGAAGAACGGGAAATATTTTTGGGTTTTCTTTTTAATTATTACTACTACAGCAGAAAAATAAACTATTACTATTTTTTTTGTTTTCTTAAGGTTATTAAACACACAAGAAGAAAACAGGAAAAAGAAAATAAACTAGCATGGATATTACAGTGAAAAAGTATGAGCACCGACATCTAGCAATGAGTGTGTGTGAACATAAATGTAATGTCAGTGAGAAATACATACTCCCGCAAGCTTAGGCTTTTGGCCTAAGTTGGTCTATGGCCATGGCTGGCCTGGCGCATATCCATAATAATAGTTGTTGGGGTCGTACTATGATGAAGAGGAATAGTTGGGATCATACTGATGTGCAGCGGTTATCGCCTACTGAGCTGCAACGTGGAGTCAGGATGCCTCCGCTCTCCTCTCGTACTCTTCTGCCTCCTCTCTGGTAATAACATATCTTCCTTTTGTCTGTGAATCAAAGAAGGCAGGAGCAGGGAGAGTAATACGGAAAACACGTCGTTTATCAAAAATCAAGCGATATAAGAGAGGTGATTCAGGCCTCTCGACAAACTGGTGCGAAGCCATAGAGTTATAGTCTAAATATGCAGGAGGCAACTCCATATCACCCTCATGAATGTCTATTTCAAAAAAATGAGCTAAGCAGGTTGCATAAATTCCTCCAAAGAAATCTCCATTATGTCTATTATGATGCAACCTATGAGCTACAATGGCTCCCATATGATAAGATTGGTCTCCTAACACAACACTCCTAAGAATTCTAAGATCAGGGACACACATGTGACATGCTTCATCCTTAGCATTTATGCATCTATCGATAAAGAGAGCAAAATAATGTATAGCAGGAAAGTGAATGCTCCCTATGGTAGCTTGCGTTATATCTCTGGATTCCCCCACAGTTATACTAGCAAGAAAGTTTCTAAATTCAGATTTAGGGGGATCCCTAATACTGCCCCATGATGGAAGTTCACAAGCAGAAGTGAAATCCTCTAGGTCCATGGTATAAGATTTGTCATAAAGATCAAACATGACTGAAGGAGAATTACGCGAAGATGAATACTCAAACCTCCTCACAAATGAACTTGTGAGATCATGATACTGGGGGCATTTGTTAGCCTCAAAATCCTCAAGACCGGCATTGCGCAAATATGCTTTGAATTCTTCTTTAATTCCCGCACGGTCCATAAAAATTTCTGACGGCCATTCGCAAGGCCCTACCGGAGCGTCTCTTGGTGGATCCTCGTCAGCATCGCGCATAGCAATCCTGGGTCCTTGCTTCTTAGAGGAACCACCTTGGAACATCTTCCTAAACATATTGTTTTTCTCTGAAAAATTCTGAAATTTTTAGTAACTTCAAAATAAAAGTAAACCAAATTCAATAAAACTGATAGCAACTACTCCTACAAGTGCCTAGAGCCTATAACAAGCATTAGAACTACTTGGAACCATATAAATTTGACATGCAAGCTCAAGAACATGGTCACCTATGCAGCACAAATTTGCAAAGAATAAAGCACTATAACAAAAACTAATTGGACCAAGGGAGGAGTCACATACCAAGGAACAATCTCCCCAAGCAGTTTTGCGAGAGGTGCTTTGAGCAAGGAGGTCGAAAATCACAGCAAAAGTGGCTGGAACTCGAGCTTGAGTTGGTTTTTCGGGTTTGTGTGAGATAGAGGAAGAAGATGG
Organism: Triticum urartu; assembly: GCF_003073215.2. NCBI lineage: Eukaryota > Viridiplantae > Streptophyta > Magnoliopsida > Poales > Poaceae > Triticum > Triticum urartu. The sequence continues at coordinate 628,897,018 of NC_053028.1, read as the reverse complement.
GTGCTGGGATAAGTGGAGGAGGGCCAGCGTGGGCCCACGAGGCAGGGGCACGCCCTATGGGGGGGGGGGGCGCCCACCACCCTCGTGACCAGGTGGCAGCTCCTCCCGTGGTAATTTTTGCACAGTAAATCCTCAAATATTCCCGAAAAAATCATATTAAATTGGCATGGCATTCTGAGGACTTTTATTTTTGGGATATTTTTATATTGCACGGATAAGGCAGGAAACAGACAGAAAAATACTATTTTTTACTTTACTTAATATAAATAACAGAAAATACAAAGAGGGTACATAAGTTTGTGCTTCTAGTTTCATCCATCTCATTCTCATAAAAAAGAACCCACTAACAAGGTTGATCAAGTCTTGTTAACAAACTCATTCTGATAATCATGAAACCGGAGAAATTTCGAATAACACTAAGTTACCTCAACGGGGATATGAACATCCCCAATAATAAGAATATCATATTTCTTCTTGGCAGTAGGAAGAGGAAATTCAAAACCTCCAAATATAATCGATGGAATTTTTCCAATAGAGTTGATACTATGAACTTGAGGTTGTTTCCTCGGAAAATGTACCGTATGCTCATTACCATTAACATGAAAAGTGACATTGCCTTTGTTGCAATCAATAACAGCCCCTGCAGTATTAAAAAAGGTCTTCCAAGAATAATAGACATACTATCATCCTCAGGAATATCAAGAATAACAAAGTCCGTTAAAATAGTAATGTTTGCAACCACAACAGGCACATCCTCACAAATACCGACAGGTATAGCAGTTGATTTATCAGCCATTTGCAAAGATATTTCAGTAGGTGTCAACTTATTCAAGTCAAGTCTACGATATAAAGAGAGAGGCATAACACTAACACCGGCTCCAAGATCACATAAAGCAGTTTTAATATAATTTCTTTTAATGGAGCAAGGTATAGTAGGTACTCCGGGATCTCCAAGTTTCTTTGGTATTCCACCCTTAAAAGTATAATTATCAAACATGGTGGAAATTTCAGCTTCCGGTATCTTTCTTTTATTAGTAATGATATCCTTCATATATTTATCATAAGGATTTGTTTTAAGCACATCAGTTAATCGCATACGCAAAAAGACAGGCCTAATCATTTCAGCAAAGCGCTCAAAATCCTCATCATCCTTTTTCTTGGATGGTTTCGGAGGAAAAGGCATGGGTTTCTGAACCCAAGGTTCTCTTTCTTTACCATGTTTCCTAGCAACAAAGTCTCTTTTATTATAACGTTGATTCTTTGATTGTGGGTTATCAAGATCAACAGCAGGTTCAATTTCTACATCATTGTCATTACTAGGTTGAGCATCATCATGAACACCATCATTAATATTTTTACTAGGTTCATGTTCATTACTAGATTGTGTTTCAGCATCAGACATAGATATATCATTTGGATTATCAGGCGGTTCAGCAATAGGTTCACTAGAAGTTTGCAAAGTTATATCATTTTTCTTCTTCTTCTTTTTAGAAGAACTAGGAACATCAATATTATTTCTTTGGGAATCTTGCTCGATTCTCTTAGGGTGGCCTTCAGGATACAAAGGTTCCTGAGTCATTCTACCAGTTCTAGTAGCCACTCTAACAACATAATCATTTTTCTTACTATTCAATTCATCAAGCACTTCTTTTTGAGATTTAAGTACTTGTTCTACTTGAGTGGTAACCATATAAGCATGTTTGCTAATAAGTTTAAGTCCACCTTTAATATCAGCCATATAATCACCCAAGCGTCTAATCATATAAGCATTTTCTTTTAATTATCTACCAAAATAACCATTGAAGTCGTCTTGCTTAAACATAAAGTTATCAAACTCATCCATGCACTGACTAGCAATTTTAGTAGGAGGGACTTCATCTTTATCATATCTATATAGAGAATTTACCTTTACTACCTGTGTCGGGACATCAGGATCAGGAGGTTCTTCAGTAAATAAATGATTGAGATCATAAGTTTCTTCAACAGGCGGTGAATTAAGACCATGTATTTCTTCAATAGGAGGTAAATTCTTAACGTCTTCAGCTTTAATACCTTTTTCTTTCATAGATTTCTTTGTCTCTTGCATATCTTCAGGACTGAGAAATAGAATACCTCTCTTCTTCGGAGTTGGTTTAGGAATAGGCTCAGTAATTGGAGCAGGAGTTGGCTCAGGAGCTGGCTCAGGAGGTGCCAATTATTTTCATTTGTCAACATATTATTCAATAGAATTTCAGCTTCATCCGGTGTTCTTTCCCTGAAAAGAGAACCAACACAACTATCCAGGTAATCTCTGGAAGCATCGATTAGTCCATTATAAAAGATATCAAGTATTTCAGGTTTCTTAAGAGGATGATCAGGCAAAGCATTAAGTAACTTGAGAAGCCTCCCCCAAGCTTGTGGGAGACTCTCTTCCTTAATTTGCACAAAGTTGTATATTTCCCTCAAAGCAGCTTGTTTCTTATGAGCAGGGAAATATTTAGTAGAGAAGTAATAAATCATATCCTGAGGACTATGCACACAACCAGGATCAAGAGAATTAAACCATATCTTAGCATCGCCCGTTAATGAGGACGGAAATATTTTGAGTAAATAGAGGTAACGTGATCTCTCATTATTAGTGAACAGGGAAGCTATATCATTTAACTTAGTAAGATGTGCCACAACAGTTTCAGATTCATAGCCATAAAGCAGATCAGATTCAACCGAAGTAATTATATCAGGATCAACAGAGAATTCATAATCTTTATCAGGAACACATATAGGTGAAGTAGCAAAAGCAGGATCGGGTTTCATTTTATCTCTAAGTGATTCTTTGTTCCATTTAATTAATAACCTCTTAAGCTCATATCTATCTCTGCAAGCGAAAATAGCTAAAGAAACATCTTGATGAAATAAATAACCCTCAGGAATAACAGGCATATTTTCATCATCACTATCATCATCGTATTCAGATTCAATAATCTCCCTTTCTCTAGCCCTAGCAATTTGTTCATCAAGAAATTCACTAAGGGGCACAGTAGTATTAGACATAGAAGCAGTTTCATCATAAGTATCATGCATAGCAGAAGTGGCATCATCAATAACATGCGACATATCAGAACGAATAACAGAAGCAGGTGTAGGTGTCGCAAACTTACTCATAACAGAAGGTGAATCAAGTGCAGAGCTAGACGGCAGTTCCTTACCTCCCCTCGTAGTTGAGGGATAGATCTTGGTTTTTGGATCTCTCAAGTTCTTCATAGTGATAAGCAGATATAAATCCCAAGTGACTCAAAGAATAGAGCTATATTCCCCGGCAACGATGCCAGAAAAAGGTCTTGATAACCCACAAGTATAGGGGATCGCAACAGCTTTCGAGGGTAGAGTATTCAACCCAAATTTATTGATTCGACACAAGGGGAGCCAAAGAATATTCTCAAGTATTAGCAGCTGAGTTGTCAATTCAACCACACCTGGAAACTTAGTATCTGCAGCAAAGTGTTTAGTAGCAAAGTAATATGATAGTGGTGGTAGCAGCAACAAAAGTAAAGACAGCAAAAGTAATGTTTTTGGTACTTTGTAGTGATTGTAACAGTAGCAGCGGGAAAGTAAATAAGCGTAAACCAGTATATGGAAAATTCGTAGGCACCGGATCAATGATGGATAATTATGCCGGATGCGGTTCATCATGTAACAGTCATAACATAGGGTGACACAGAACTAGCTCCAGTTCGTCAATGTAATGTAGGCATGTATTCCGTATATAGTCATACATGCTTATGGAAAAGAACTTGCATGACATCTTTTGTCCTACCCTCCCGTGGCAGTGGGGTCCTATTGGAAACTAAGGGATATTAAGGCCTCCTTTTAATAGAGAACCGGAACAAAGCATTAGCACATAGTGAATACATGAACTCCTTAAACTATGGTCATCACCGGGAGTGGTCCCGATTATTGTCACTTCGGGGTTGCCGGATCATAACACATAGTAGGTGACTATAGACTTGCAAGATAGGATCAAGAACTCACATATATTCATGAAAACATAATAGGTTCAGATCTAAAATCATGGCACTCGGGCCCCAGTGACAAGCATTAAGCATAGTAAAGTCATAGCAACATCAATCTCAGAACATAATGGATACTATGGATCAAACCCTAACAAAACTAACTCGATTACATGATAAATCTCATCCAACCCATCACCGTCCAGCAAGCCTATGATGGAATTACTCACGCACGGCGGTGAGCATCATGAAATTGGTGATGGAGGATGGTTGATGATGACGACGGCGACGAATCCCCCTCTCCGGAGCACCGAACGGACTCCAGATCAGCCCTCCCGAGAGGTTTTAGGGCTTGGCGGCGGCTCCGTATCGTAAAACGCGATGATTTCTTCTCTCTGATTTTTTTCTCTCCGAAAGCAAATATATAGAGTTGGAGTTGGTGTCGGAGGGTCAACAGGGGGCCCAAGAGGTAGGGGGCACGCCCTAGGGGGGGGGGGGGGGCCCCCACCCTTGTGGAAAGGGTGTGGGCCCCCTGGTCTTCATATTTGGCGAGGATTTTTTATTATTTTTTCTAAGACCTCCCGTGGAGTTTCAGGTCATTCCGAGAATATTTGTTTTCTGCACATAAAACAACATCATGGTAATTCTGTTGAAAACAACATCAGTCCGGGTTAGTTCCATTCAAATCATACAAGATAGAGTCCAAAACAAGGGCAAAAGTGTTTGGAAAAGTAGAAACGATGGAGACGTATCACATTCCACATCAAAAATTATGTTTTATCATTTACCTACTCGAGGACGAGCAGGAATTAAGCTTGGGGATGCTTGATACGTCTCCAACGTATCTATAATTTTTTATTGTTCCATGATATTATATTATCCATCTAGGATGTTTTATATGCATTTATATGCTATTTTATATGATTTTTGGGACTAACCTATTAACCTAGAGCCCAGTGCCAGTTTATTTTTTCCTTGTTTTTGAGTACCGCAGAAAAGGAAAACCAAACGGAGTCCAATTAACCTAAAACTTGACGGAGCTTATTTTTGGACCAAAAGAAGGCCATGGAGTAAAAGAGTTGGACCAAAAGAGTCTCGGGCTGCCCACGAGGGAGGGGGGTGCGCCCACCCCCCTGGGCGTGCCTCCCTGCCTCGTGGACAACCCGGAGACCCCCCTGACTTGTTCTCGACGCCAAAACCTCTTATATATATAGAAACTTCCAGAAAGAAGCCTAGATCGGGAGTTCCGCTGCCAGAAGCCTCCGTAGCCACCGAAAACCAATCTACACCCGTTTCGACACCCTGCCAGAGGGGGGAATCCCTCTCCGGTGGCCATCTTCATCATCCCGGCGCTCTCCATGACGAGGAGGGAGTAGTTCTTCCTCGGGGCTGAGGGTATGTACCAGTAGCTATGTGTTTTATCTCTCTCTCTCACATGTTCTTGAGTCGGCACAATCTTGATGTATCGCGAGCTTTGCTATTATATTTGGATCTTATGATGTTTCTCCCCCTCTACTCTCTTGTGATGAATTGAGTTTTCCCTTTGAAGTTATCTTATCAGATTGAGTCTTTAAGGATTTGAGAACACTTGATGTATGTCTCGCATGTGCTTATCTGTGGTGACAATGGGATATCACGTGATCCACTTGATGTATGTTTTGGTGATCAACTTGCGAGTTCCGTGACTTCATGAACTTATGCATAGGGGTTGGCACACGTTTTCGTCTTGACTTTCCGGTAGAAACTTTGGGGCACTCTTTGAAGTTCTTTGTGTTGGTTGAATAGATGAATCCGAGATTGTGTGATGCATATCGTATAATCATACCCACGGATACTTGAGGTGACATTGGAGTATCTAGGTGACATTAGGGTTTTGGTTGATGTGTGTCTTAAGGTGTTATTCTAGTAGGAACTCTAGGATAGATCGAATGGAAAGAATAGCTTCATGTTATTTTACTACGGACTCTTGAATAGATCGATCAGAAAGGATAACTTTGAGGTGGTTTTGTACCCTACAATTGTCTCTTCGTTTGTTCTCCGCTATTAGTGACTTTGGAGTGACTCTTTGTTGCATGTTGAGGGATAGTTATATGATCCAATTATGTTATTATTGTTGAGAGAACTTGCACTAGTGAAAGTATGAACCCGAGGCCTTGTTTCCTAGCATTGCAATACCGTTTTCGCTCACTTTTATCATTAGTTACCTTGCTGTTTTTATATTTTCATATTACAAAAACCTAAATCCACCATCCATATTGCACTTGTATCACCATCTCTTCACCGAACTAGTGCACCTATACAATTTACCATTGTATTGGATGTGTTGGGGACACAAGAGACTCTTTGCTATTTGGTTGCAGGGTTGCTTGAGAGAGACCATCTTCATCCTACGCCTCCCACAGATTGATAAATCTTAGGTCATCCACTTGAGGGAAATTTGCTACTGTCCTACAAACCTCTGCACTTGGAGGCCCAACAACGCCTACAAGAAGAAGGTTGTGTAGTAGACATCACGCATCTCAATGATTTGAGGGTGTTGCAGCACCTCCGTGAGGTAGGGATTGATAACCTTCTCGAAGAACTTGTCCTTGGGGCGTTTGAAGACGTCATGATGATCTAGATCTGTCAGAAATTTGCTACAGTGGTCAAAACCTTCGGGAGATTATATAATGAATTTTACCGACCAAAAGAAGTATCGTGCAAGAAAACGGAGTCCGGAGGGCACACGAGGTGCCCACGAGGCAGGGGGTGCGCCCAGGGGGTAGGGCGCGCCCTCCACCCTTGTGGATGCCTCGTGTCCTCTTTGGACTACTTATTTTCCTATTTTCTTAAATAGTCCAAAACGGAGAAAAATTGCTATTAGAACTGTTTTGGAGTCGGTTTACTTACCAGACCACATTCCTATTCCTTTTTGGAGTTTGAAACGTTCTGGAAAGTGTCCCTTATGTATTCCTCCGGGGTTACGGTTTCAATAACATTAGTTTCAACATTTATTGAATTACCTGAGATATAATGTTTGATTCTTTGACCGTTCACCACCTTCGGATTTGTGCCTTCAAAGTTGTTGATTTTTATGGCACCGAAACGATAGACCTCTTCGATAACGTAAGGACCTTCCCATTTATAGAGGAGCTTTCCTACAAAAAAATCTTAAACAAGAGTTGTATAGAAAAACATAATCACCTACATTAAACTCACGCTTTTGTATCCTTTTGTCATGCCATCTTTTAACTTTTTCTTTAAACAGTTTAGCATTCTCATAGGCGTGGGTTCTCCATTCATCAAGTGAGCTAATGTCAAATAGTCTCTTCTCACTGGCAAGTTTGAAATCATAATTGAGCTCTTTAATGGCCCAATATGCGTTATGTTCTACTTCGAGAGGTAAGTGACATGCTTTTCCATAAATCATTTTATACGGAGACATACCCATAGGATTTTTATATGTAGTTCTATAGGCCCATAATGCATCATGAAGTTTTTTTGGACCAATTCATTCTAGATCTATTAACAGCCTTTTGCAAAATTAATTTAATCTCCATATTACTTAGTTCTACTTGACCACTAGACTGTGGATGGTATGGAGATGCAATTCTATGATTAACATCATACTTAGCAAGCATTTTACGAAAATCACCATGAATAAAATGTGAACCACCATCGGTCATTAAATATCTAGGGACTCCAAACCTCGGAAAATAACTTCTTTAAGCATCTTAATAGAGGTGTTATGATCAGCACTACTAGTTGGAATAGCTTCTACCCACTTAGTAACGTAATCAACAACAACTAAAATATGTGTATACCCATTAGAGGAAGGCAGCAATCCCATATAATCAAAGCCCCAAACATCAAATGGTTCAATAACAAGTGAATAGTTCATAGGCATTTCTTGACGTCTACTAATATTACCAATTCTTTGACATTCATCACAAGATGATACAAACTTACGGGCATCCTTGAAGAGAGTAGGCCAATAAAAATCGGATTGCAATACCTTATGTGCAGTTCTATCTCCAGCGTGGTGTCCTCCATAAGCCTTGGAGTGACACTTGCGAAGGATCTGTTCCTGTTCATGCTCAGGTACACAGCATCTAATAACACCATCTACTCCTTCTTTATAAAGGTGTGGGTCATCCCAGAAGTAATGTCTTAAATCATAGAAAAACTTTTTCTTTTGCTGGTATGTGAAACTAGGTGGTATAAATTTAGCAACAATGTAATTAGCATAATAAGCATACCATGGAGTGATGACCCACAAGTATAGGGGATCTATCGTAGTCCTTTCGATAAGTAAGAGTGTCGAACCCAATGAGGAGCAGAAGGAAATGATAAGCAGTTTTCAGCAAGGTATTCTTTGTAAGCACTGAAATTATAGGTAACAGATAGTTTTGTGATAAGATAATTGGTAACGAGCAACAAGTAACAAAAGTAAATAAAGTGCAGCAAGGTGGCCCAATCCTTTTTGTAGCAAAGGACAAGCCTAGACAAACTCTTATATAGAGAAAAGCGCTCCCGAGGACACATGGGAATATCGTCAAGCTAGGTTTCATCACGTTCATATGATTCGCGTTCGGTACTTTGATAATTTGGTATGTGGGTGGACCGGTGCTTGGGTACTGTCCTTACTTGGACAAGCATACCACTTATGATTAACCTCTATTGCAAGCATCCGCAACTACAACAAAAGTATTAAGGTAAACCTAACCATAGCATGAAACATGTGGATCCAAATCAGCCCCTTACGAAGCAACGCATAAACTAGGGTTTAAGCTTCTGTCACTCTAGCAACCCATCATCTACTTATTACTTCCCAATGCCTTCCTCTAGGCCCAAATAATGGTGAAGTTTCATGTAGTCGACGTTCACATAACACCACTAGAGGAGAGACAACATACATCTCATCAAAATATCGAACAAATACCAAATTCACATGACTACTAATAGCAAGACTTCTCCCATGTCCTCAGGAACAAACGTAACTACTCACAAAGCATATTCATGTTCATAATCAGAGGGGTATTAATATGCATATGGGATCTGAACATATGTTCTTCCACCAAATAAACCAACTAGCATCAACTACAAGGAGTAATTAACACTACTAGCAACCCACATGTACCAATCCCGGGCTTAGAGACAAGAATTGGATACAAGAGATGAACTAGGGTTTGATATGAGATGGTTCTGGTGAAGATGTTGATGGAGATTGACCCCCTCCCGATGAGAGGATCGTTGGTGATGACGATGGCGATGATTTCCCCCTCCTGAAGGGAAGTTTCCCCGGCAGAACAGCTCCGCCGGAGCCCTAGATTGATTCTGCCAAGGTTCCGCCTCGTGGCGGCGGAGTCTCGTTCGGAAAGATGGCTTATGATTTTTCCTCATCGAAAGACTCCATATAGCAGAAGATGGGCATCGGAGGGCCACCAGGGGACCCACGAGGCAGGGGCGCGCGCCCAGGGGGGTAGGGCGCGCCCCCACCCTCGTGGGCAGGGTGTGGCCCTCCTCTGGAACTTCTTGCGCTCATTATTTTTTATATATTCTGAAAATGACTTCCGTGAAGTTTCAGGACTTTTGGAGCTGTGCAGAATAGGTCTCTAATATTTGCTCCTTTTCCAGCCAAGAATCCTAGCTGCCGGCATTCTCCCTCTCTATGTAAACATTGTAAAATAAGAGAGAATAGGCATAAGTATTGTGACATAATGTGTAATAATAACCCATAATGCAATAAATATCGATATAAAAGCATGATGCAAAATGGACGTATCAACTCCCCCAAGCTTAGACCTTGCTTGTCCTCAAGCGAAAGCCGAAATCAAAAAATATGTCCACATGTTTAGAGATAGAGGTGTCGATAAAAATAAAATACGGCCATGAGGGCATCATGATTATTCTTAGAACAGCAAGTTATATGATTATTGTCATATGATCTCTTATGCCAAAGTAACAATTAAATCACAATTTCAAGTATGAATCATAAACTTCATTGAAAACTAACAAACTATAATCTCAGTCATTGGAGCAATTGCAATTTATCATATCATAGGAAAGAGTCAATATAAGAGCTTTTCAGCAAGTCCACATACTCAACTATCATATTGTCTTTCATAATTGCTAACACTCATGCAATACTTATGAGTATGGAGTTTTAATCGGACACAGAGAAAGATAGGAGTTTATAGTTTTGCCTCCCAACGTTTTACCTCAAGGGTAATGTCAACAATAATAGTTCATGAAAACTCACATTCAATTAGCCATATATACCAGGATCTTTCCAACATGTTGTGCTTGCCAAAAGATAAAATGTAAAAAGGAAAGGTGAAGATCACCATGACTCTTATGCAAGGTAGGAGATAAAAGTAAAAGATAGGCCCTTCGCAGAGGGAAGCAGGGGTTGTCATGCGCTTTTATGGTTGAATGCACAAAATCTTAATGCGAAAGAACGTCACTTATATTGCCACTTGTGATATGGACCTTTATTATGCAGTCCGTCGCTTTTATTTCTTCCATATCACACGATCGTATAAACCTTATTTTCTCCCACACTAATAAGTCATACATATTTAGAGAGCAATTTTTATTTCTTGCACCGATGACAACTTACTTGAAGGATCTTACTCAATCCATAGGTAGGTATGGTGGACTCTCATGGCAAAACTGGTTTAAGGGTGTTTGGAAGCACAAGTAGTATCTCTACTTGGTGCAAAGAATTTGGCTAGCATGAGGGGGAAAGGCAAGCTCAATCATGTTGGATGATCCAAGACAATATAATTTATCTCAGATGTAAGAAAACATAACCCATTAAGTTGTCTTCCTTGTCCAATGTCAACTCTTTAGCATGTCATATTTTAATGAGTGCTCACAATCATAAAAGATGTCCAAGATAGTGTATTTATATGTGAAGACCTCTTTTTCTTTATTACTTCCTATTAATTGCAAGGATGACCAAAACTATGTTTGTCAACTCTCAACAACTTTTATTCATCATACTTTTTCTATGTGAGCTCATTACTCTCCATAAGATCCATATGATCTCTTTTATTTCTTTCTCTTTTATTTTATTCACTCAATATCATGGCAAAATAATCAAGCCCTTGACTTAACACTAATCTTTATTATATATAGCTCACGGACTCGATTACATAGGAGGATCATAAAGCAAAACTCACAACTAGATCATACTAAAAACTTTATGCTACTAGATCAAGATATTATCAAAAGGATCGAACTAAGAAAAATGGTAAAGATAAAAGTGATGGTGATACGATACCGGGGCACTCCCCCAAGCTTGGCAGTTGCCAAGGGGAGTGCCCATACCCATGTGATTATGTCTCCTTTGTTGGTGAAGAAGTTGATGGTTTTGTTGATGGCGTAGGCTTGTCGTCCTTCTTCCAAGGCATAGGCTCACCATCATAGAAGGATCATCGAGTCTCCTGAAACCTCAAATCTGCAGCCAAACTCATTCTCTTGAATCTATATTCATACTCACAGTTTTGATTTTGCAGGTCATAGATCTGGGCTTGGAGGTGCTCGATTTTCTCATGAAGCTTGAAGATGGCCTCCCCAATCTCCTTGACGTCCAGCTTGTGTGGTTGTTGGTGAAATCCGTGATCATAATGTGATTGGAATCGAGTCCACGCTCCACCATCTCCTGACACTTGAAAACTTCTTGCTCCAATGCCTCGAGCCTTGCCTCCGTGCTTCCGGTCTTCCTTGGTCCCTCAACATCGCAGATGTGCAACAACCCCTCACGCATCTCAATGGTTTGAGGGTGTTGCAGCACTTCTGCGAGGTAGGGGTTGATGACCTTCTCGAAGAACTGGTCCTTGGGGGCACTTGAAGACGACATGACGACCTGGACCTATCAGAAAAACAGCTCGAAACAAAGACATGAGATTTTTGCGTGATACTGTGGTCAAAACCTTCGGGAGATTATATAATGAATTTTTATCGACCAAAATACGTAACGTGCAAGAAAACGGAGTCCAAAGAACACACGAGGTGCCCACGAGGTAGGGGGCGCGCCCTCCACCCTCATGGAGCCCTCGTGTCCTTCCCGGACTGCTTCTTATTTTTCTATTTTTCTGAATATTCCAAAACGGAAGAAAAATGCCATTAGAACTATTTTGGAGTCGGTTTACTTACCGTATCACATACCTATTCCTTTTCGGAGTCTGAAACGTTCTGGAAAGTGTCCCTTATGTATTCCTCCGGGGTTACAGTTTCAATAACATTGGTTTCAATTATAGGATTACCTGAGATATAATGTTTAATTCTTTGACCGTTCACCACCTTCGGATTGGTGCCTTCGGAGTTGTTGATTTTTATGGCACCGGAACGATAGACCTCCTCGATAACGTAAGGACCTTCCCATTTAGAGAGAAGTTTCCCTGCAAAAAATCTTAAACAAGAGTTATATAGCAATACATAATCACCTACATTAAACTCACGCTTTTGTATTCTTTTGTCATGCCATCTTTTAACTTTTTCTTTAAATAATTTGGCATTCTCATAGGCTTGGGTTCTCCATTCATCGAGTGAGCTAATGTCAAATAACCTCTTCTCACCGACAAGTTTGAAATCATAGTTAAGCTCTTTAATAGCCCAATAAGCCTTATGTCCTAGTTCGAGAGGTAAATGACATGCTTTTCCATAAACCATTTTATACGGAAACATACCCATATGATTTTTGTATGCAGTTCTATAGGCCCATAATGCATCATCAAGTTTCTTCGACCAATTTTTTCTAGATCTATTGACAGTCTTCTACAAAATTAATTTGAGCTCTCTATTACTCAATTCTACTTGACCACTAGACTGAGGGTGATAAGGAGATGCAATTCTATGATTAACATCATATTTAGCAAGCATTTTACGGAAAGCACCATGAATAAAATGTGAACTACCATCAGTCATTAAATATCTAGGGACTCCAAACCTTGGAAAAATAACTTCTTTAAGCATCTTAATAGAGGTGTTATGATCAGCACTACTAGTTGGAATAGCTTCTACCCACTTAGTAACGTAATCAACAGCAACTAAAATATGTGTATATCCATTAGAGGCAGGAAAAGGTCCCATATAATCAATGCCCCAAACATCAAATGGTTCAATAACAAGTGAATAATTCATAGGCATTTCTTGACATCTACTAATATTACCAATTCTTTGACATTCATCACAAGACAAGACAAACTTACGGGCATCCTTGAAGAGAGTAGGCCAATAAAAACCGGATTGCAATACCTTATGTGCAGTTCTATCTCCAGCGTGGTGTCCTCCATAAGCCTCGGAATGACACTTGTGTAGGATCTGTTCCTGTTCATGCTCAGGTACACAACATCTAATAACACCATCTACTCCTTCTTTATAAAGATGTGGGTCATCCCAAAAGTAATGCCTCAAATCATAGAAAAACTTTTTCTTTTGTTGGTATGTGAAACTAGGTGGTATTAGTTTAGCAACAATATAATTAGCATAATCAGCATACCATGGAGTAGTACGAGAAGCATTTATGACATTTAATTGTTCATCGGGAAATCTATCATCAATAGGTAGTGGGTCATCAAGCACATTTTCTAACCTAGACAAGTTGTCTGCAACGGGGTTCTCAGCTCCCTTTCTATCAACAATATGCAAATCAATTTCCTGTAGTAGGAGAACCCATCTAATAAGTCTAGGTTTAGCATCTTTCTTTTCCATAAGGTATTTAATAGCAGCATGATCCGTGTAAATAGTTACTTTAGAATCAACAATATATGGTCTAAACTTATCACAAGCAAATACAACTGCTAGGAATTCCTTTTCAATAGTAGCATAATTTCTCTGAGCATTGTCTAGAGTTTTACTAGCATATTGAATAACATTTAATTTCTTATCAACTCTTTGCCCTAGAATAGCACCTACAACATAATCACTAGCATCACACATAATTTCAAAGGTAAATTCCAATCAGGTGCCTGAACAATCAGTGCAGAGATCAATGCTTTCTTAAGTATTTCAAATGCTTCTACACAATCATCATCGAAGACAAATGGTATATCTTTTTGTAATAAATTAGTGAGAGGCCGAGAAATTTTTGAGAAGTCCTTAATGAACCTCCTATAAAAACCGGCATGACCAAGGAAACTTCTTATACCTTTGATGTCCTTGGGACATGGCATCTTTTCAATAGCATCAACCTTGGCTTTATCAACTTCAATACCTCTTTCAGAAACTTTATGCCCCAAGACAATACCTTCATTCACCATAAAGTGGCACTTCTCCCAATTCAAGACAAGGTTAGTTTCTTCGCATCTCTGCAAAACTCGATCAAGGTTGCTTAAGCAATCATCAAAAGAGGATCCATAGACGGAAAAATCGTCCATGAAAACCTCAAAAATCTTTTCACAAAAGTCATAGAATATAGCTATCATGCATATTTGGAAGGTAGCAGGTGCATTACATAAACCAAAAGGCATACGTCTATAAGAAAAAGTACCGAACAGGCAAGTAAAAGTGGTCTTAGATTGATCATCAGCTGACACAGGTATTTGAGAGAAACCAGAATAACCATCTAGAAAGCAAAAATGTGTATGTTTGGATAATCTTTCTAGCATTTGATCAATAAAAGGTAAGAGGTAATGATCTTTTTTTGTAGCCTTATTTAATCTGCGGAAATCAATTACCATCCTATAACCTGTAATAATTCTTTGTATAATCAATTCATCTTTATCATTAGGAACGACAGTAATACCTCCCTTTTTAGGGACACAATGGACATGACTTACCCACTGACTATCAGCAACGGGATAGATTATACCTGCCTCAAGGAGCTTGAGTATTTCCTTTCTTACCACTTCTTTCATCTTAGGATTCAGCCATCGTTGGTGATCACGAACTGGTTTGGCATCTTTCTCCAAATTTATTTTGTGTTGACATAGTGTGGGACTAATGCCCTTAATATCATCAAGATTATATCCAATAGCAGCACGATGCTTCTTCAGAGTTTTCAATAATCTCTCTTCTTCATGCTCTGAAAGGTTAACAATAATAATAACAGGATATATCTTTTTCTCATCAAGATAAGCATATTTAAGAGTATCAGGTAACGGTTTAAGCTCAAACGCGGGATCTCCCTTGGGTGGAGGAGGATCCCCTAGGATTTCAACAGGCAAATTGTGTTTCAGGATGGGTTCCTGTTTAAAGAATACTTCATCTATTTCCCTTCTTTCATTCATAAACATATCATTTTCATGGTCTAGCAAATATTGTTCTAAAGGATAACTAGGAGGTACGGCAATAGAAGCAAGACCAATAATTTCATCTTTACTAGGCATTTCCTCTTCACGGTGTTGTCTACGAAATTTAGAAAAGTTGAACTCATGAGACATATCACCCAAACCAATAGTAACAACATCCTTTTCGCAATCTATCTTAGCATTAACTGTGTTCAAGAAGGGTCTACCAAATATAATGGGACAAAAGCTATCTTGTGGGGAACCAAGAACAAGAAAATCAACAGGATATTTAGTTTTCCCACACAAGACTTCAACATCTCTAACAATTCCCATTGGTGAAATAGTATCTCTATTGGCAAGTTTAATTATGACATCAATATCTTCTAACTCAGCAGGTGCAATATCATGCATAATTTCTCTGTATAAGTCAATAGGTATTGCACTAGCACTAGCACCCATATCACACAAGCCATGATAACAATGATCTCCTATTTTAACAAAAATAACAGGCATGCCTACCAAAGATCTAGGTTTATCTTTAGCACAATGTTTAGCAATTCTAGCAGTCTCATCATGGAAATGAATAACATGCCCATCAATATTATCAGACAAGAGATCTTTAACAATAGCAATATTAGGTTCAACTTTAATTTGCTCAGGAGGTCTATAGGTTCTAATATTGCTTTTACAAACCACAGTTGAAGCTTTAGCATGATCTTTTATCCTAACAGGAAAATGTGGTTTCTCAACATAAGCAGTAGGAACGATAGGATATTTATAAGTGACAGTCTTTTCTTCAACTTTAATTGGTGCAGCTACTTTTACTTCTATGGGAGGATGATATTTAAACCACTTCTCCCTAGGGAGATTAACATGAGTAGCAAAAGATTCACAGAAAGAAGCTACTATCTCAGAGTCAAGTCCACATCGATATCCATAAAAGATTTAACACAATCAAACTTAGGTGTCATACCTGACCCCTTACCTTCGTCGAGGTCCCAATCTTCAGAGTTGCATTTAATTCTTTCTAATAAATCCCATTTGAATTCAATAGTCTTCATCATAAAAGAGCCAACACAAGAAGTATCGAGCATGGTGCGATTGCTATCAGAAAGTCGAGCATATAAATTTTGAATAATTATTTCTCTTGGGAGTTCATGATTAGGGCATGAATATAACATTGATTTAAGCTCCCCCAAGCTTGAGCGATGCTTTCTCCTTCGTGAGGCCAAAAATTATATATATAATTGCGATCACGATGAACAAGATGCATAGGATAAAACTTCTGATGAAATTCCAATTTCAATCGTTTGTAGTTCCATGATCCCATATCATCACATAGCCTATACCATGTCAATGCATCTCCCTTCAAAGATAAAGGGAAGACCTTCTTAATAACATCCTCGGGCACACCTGCAAGCTTAAATAATCCACAAATTTCATCCACATATATTAGGTGCTCATCAGGATGCATTGTTTCGTCTCCTGCAAAAGGATTAGCTAGCAGTTTTTCTATCATACCCGAAGGAATCTCAAAGTAGACATTTTCATTTTTAGTAGGTTCAATAGGTTGAGGAGCAACTCTTTGCTCTACTGGTCGGGGTGAAGATACCCCGAACAAGCCCCTTAGAGGATTACTTTCCATAGTAACAAGTGACAGTAAATTTCAGCACACTATATAAATTTTTCCTTACCAAATTCCACCTACCAAAGGCGCTTCACTCCCAAGCAACGGCGCCAGAAAAGAGTCTTGATGACCCACAAGTATAGGGGATCTATCATAGTCCTTTCGATAAGTAAGAGTGTCAAACCCAACGAGGAGCAGAAGGAAATGATAAGCGGTTTTCAGCAAGGTATTCTGTTGGGGATATTACTACTGGGCGTAAACCGGCCTATCTGGGCCGGGTTAACTTCATCAGTAGTTAAGTAAGTTTAAGCCCAAGAAGATAGAGGAGGGCTCAAGGCCCATGGTCGGCTCATGGCCTGTAGCCGTAAACCGGCGTTAGTAGTTAACCTGTATTGTAAGTTAGGAATAAGAAGAGACCAAACCGGACACATCTATAAGCCGGTATTGGGACTCCGTAAGCCGACGAGAGTCACCCGTGTATATAAGGGGACGACCCGACGATGGTTCAAGGACAACACACAACAACTCGAGACATAGGCGAAGCTTGTTTGCTCCCTATTCATCGAAACCCCATCAATTCCATCACAACTAGACGTAGGCTTTACCTTCATCGAAGGGGCCGAACTAGTATAAACTCTCTTGCGTCCTTGTGTCCGCTTTAACCCCTTCAAGCTAACCCGTCGCGATGGCTCCACGACTAAGTCCTTTCTCTAGGACATCTGCCATGAAAAAACCACGACAGTTGGCGCCCACCATGGGGCTATCGCATGATGGTTTCCGGTTCTTGGAGGGCCGCTTTGATGGACTCGAGGGCTACGCTGTAGGCCGGATGACTAAGAGTCGTCGCGGCAAGCTCTACATCGACGACGCAGGCTGGGGCCCCGAGGCCGGCTCAATTGAGTACGGGTACCGGGTCCCCTTTGGTAGCATTCACGTTTTCATTGGCAAGATCGGTGAACCGGGCCCTGAGCCGGACATCTGCACTGACCTCGTCGAGACGGCTCAGCGTGCGCAATCCGCCCGGGTTAAACCGGCCATGTAGCGTGCCTTCGTGGGAGTCATCCATGGAGGAAGTTATGAGGACGGATCGGAGTTTTGCGGGGCGACTGTCGTTTGTTCCGGTGACGAATCTTCGACCGGAGAAACCGAATCTCTTTATCAGCTACAAGATGGCCAGATTGGGAGCTGTTCCGATGGCGACAGTATTCTGGACCCCTCTGATCTGCCCAACCGGGTTAGAATATTCATGACCGGAACACAAGCAGCGCTTCATTCTTCGACAGCCGCGGCAACGATCTCCGGTTCAGCAGCGGCGACGGCTGCCGGGGCAGGAGGCCCTGTGCGCCCGCTGGCTCAGGTTCTATCAGAACTATTTGATGCGTTGGCTGTGCTTATGGCGAAAGTTAATCCGCCAGATCAGGACGTTCACAACACGGAGATTGTAAAGGTAAAGGAACAGATCACCCAGGCCAAGGCAGATCTGGCAGCTGAGGACACTAGGATGGCCGCAGAGCGGGCCGCTTTAGACGCACAGGCCTACAGGCTTATGTTGGACCAGAGCACGTCGCATGAAGTCATGAGGAGGAAGCACCGATCCCGCTTACCTCCGATTTTCGAGGCCAGAGACCTTTTAAACACTCCAGGACCAAGAGCCGGCAATCCGCTGGAGGGGAACCGGGCAGAAGCCCCTGGGACCGGTGCACCGGTTCAGCCTCGTCAGATGGACCCGCCTCGTCAAAACACCGTTATACCTCAGGATGCTTTAACACCTCCGGGTCACTACTCCAACCCAATGGACAATCTTGTTGCCGCTGCTGCACGGCTGGAGGCTATTCCAATTGAAGGTGACTCGCTGCAGGCAGCAGAGACGCGACGGGTCAAGGAACTTCTGAGGACAGCTTTGGCCCAACAGGAAGCGTACTCGTACAGCCGCGACCGGATCCACTCGACCCCCCGTCCAAGATGGAGCTATAGCAGACATATGGATGAACCCGCAGTGTCGAGTAATGAACAACGTGGAGCACCCCGTGGCAACAACCCGACGGGTGGGGCTGATGACGCTCAGGAAGTGATGAATCGGGCCCGAGCGCGTAGGGAGGCCGAGTTAGCCGCACAGCATCAGGCTCGGCAGCTCACGCCGGTTCGTCCAAACCATCTTGATCGAACCTGGTGTTACTTCTAGTTCTTTTGGGGTGCCTTGCCTTATCCCCGCTTTACGCAACATGCGCCTGCCCAAGGATTTCAAAGGCCCGCGCAAGGTACCAAATTACACGGCGGATCAACCTCCAGAGACATGGGTGGAGAGCTATGAGATGGCCATGGAGATGCTTGATGTGGATGACACGGCGTGTGCGAAATACTTCACCATGATGCTTGAAGGAACGACCCGTACTTGGTTAAAAAGCTTGCCAGCTAATTCTATTAGTTCATGGGCCCAATTACGAGCCCGGTTTATCAGCAATTTCAAGGATACCTGTAAACAGCCTATGTCGATAGTGGACTTAGCTGCATGCGTCCAGGAGGAAGGAGAATCAACGACTCATTGGGTGCGCCGGGTTTCACAAGTGTTGCACTCCTCAGACCGCATCAACGCTGACACCGCAGTATTAACCCTAGAAGGCAACTGCCGGTTTGGGCCCCTGAAGTTGAAATTGGGATGGATGAAGCGTCATTGCACCGACATGGGGACCCTCATGGCCGCTTTGGTGAAATATGCTGATTCTGATAGTACCAAGGATCCTGAATCTGATGATGACAAGACAGGGAAAGGGAAGAAGAACAACAGCTCCAAAGGTCAGCAGCATCACTGGGTAGGCAATGGCGGAGGAGGCAAGCGTAAAGCGGATGGTAAGATGGACTTTGTGGCTAATACCAACACACAGGACAATGGCCAGCAACGCAAGGGTAGGCCGAAAAATCGTAATGGAGCACCCAACCCTAACCCAAACCGCCTAAACTATCTGCTAAGCCAGCCCTGTCCAAGACATGGGACGAAGGAGGTGTTGGGGAACGTAGTAATTTCAAAAAAATTCCTACGCACACGCAAGATCATGGTGATGCATAGCAACGGGAGGGGAGAGTGTGATCTACGTACCCTTGTAGATCGACAACGGAAGCGTTTGGTTGATGTAGTCGTACGTCTCCACGGCCCGACCGATCAAGCACCGAAACTACGGCACCTCCGAGTTCTAGCACACGTTCAGCTCGATGACAATCCCCGGACTCCGATCCAGCAAAGTGTCGGGGAAGAGTTCCGTCAGCACGACGGCGTGGTGACGATCTTGATGAACTACCGTCGCAGGGCTTCGCCTAAGCACCGCTACAATATTATCGAGGACTATGGTGGAAGGGGGCACCGCACACGGCTAAGAATATGATCACGTGGATCAACTTGTGTCTCTAGGGGGTGCCCCTGCCTCCGTATATAAAGGCTCAAGGGAGGAGGAGGCCGGCCCTAGGAGGAGGGCGCGCCAAGGGGAGTCCTACTCCCACCGGGAGTAGGACTCCTTCTTTCCTAGTCCAACTAGGAGAAGGGGGGAAAGGAGGGAAGTGGAGAAGGAAGGGAGAGGGGGGCCGCGCCCCATTCGAACTGGGCTTGGGAGGGGCGCGCGCCACCTCCTGGCTCCTTCCCACTAAAGCCCATTAAGGCCCAATACTCTTCCCCGTATTCCCGTAACTCCCCGGTACTCCGAAAAATACCCGAATCACTCGGAACCTTTCCGATGTCCGAATATAGTCGTCCAATATATCGATCTTTACGTCTCGACCATTTCGAGACTCCTCATCATGTCCCCGATCTCATCCGGGACTCCGAACTCCTTCGGTACATCAAAACTCATAAACTCATAATATAACTGTCATCGAAACCTTAAGCGTGCGGACCCTACGGGTTCGAGAACAATGTAGACATGACCGAGACACGTCTCCGGTCAATAAGCAATAGCGGGACCTGGATGCCCATATTGGTTCCTACATATTCTACGAAGATCTTTTATCGGTCAGACCGCATAACAACATACGTTGTTCCCTTTGTCATCGGTATGTTACTTGCCCGAGATTCGATCGTCGGTATCCTATACCTAGTTCAATCTCGTTACTGGCAAGTCTCTTTACTCGTTCCATAATACATCATCTCACAACTAACTCATTAGTTGCAATGCTTGCAAGGCTTATGTGATGTGCATTACCGAGAGGGCCCAGGGATACCTCTCCGACAATCGGAGTGACAAATCCTAATCTTGAAATACGCCAACCCAACATGTACCTTTGGAGACACCTGTAGAGCACCTTTATAATCACCCAGTTACGTTGTGACGTTTGGTAGCACACAAAGTGTTCCTCTGGCAAACGGGAGTTGCATAATCTCATAGTCATAGGAACATGTATAAGTCATGAAGAAAGCAATAGCAACATACTAAACGATCGGGTGCTAAGCTAATGGAATGGGTCATGTCAATCAGATCATTCACCTAATGATGTGATCCCGTTAATCAAATAACAACTCTTTGTCCATGGTTAGGAAACATAACCATCTTTGATTAACGAGCTAGTCAAGTAGAGGCATACTAGTGACACTCTGTTTGTCTATGTATTCACACATGTATTATGTTTCCGGTTAATACAATTCCAGCATGAATAATAAACATCTATCATGATATAAGGAAATAAATAATAACTTTATTATTGCCTCTAGGGCATATTTCCTTCAGGAGGAGCCAGCAAACCACCTTTGGAAGGATTGCTTTATTATGCAGGAGTTCAAGAATTCTAATATTTTCCGGTATGATCACGAATCTGGCGGTGGCTCAGGGTCCGGGCCGGGTTACGGTGGAGGAAGTTCCGGTTCAGGATTTCATGGTAATCCGGGCGGACATAATGGTTAAAATAGTCAGAACAACCAGGGTGGTTACAACTAACATCAGCAACAGTCAGGTTACCAGAGCAACCCAAAGCAGTTGAGTAGTGGGCAGTACCATGTCTTTACCACTAGCTTGGACAAGCGAGACCGGAAGGTTCAGAGGCGGGCAGTCAACTCTGTTGAACCGGCCATACCCCGTTATCTACGTTGGTCTGAACAGCCAATCATATGGAGCAGAGAGGATCACCCACCCCAGGTCGATAATCCGGGTCAGTTGGCTCTGGTGGTGGCGCCTTAGGTGGGAGGTTATAAGTTCACCAAGGTGCTCATGGATGGAGGGAGCAGCATTAACATCCTGTACTATGAGACCTTCCGTCGTATGGGACTAACAGATAAGAATCTCAAACCGTCTAATACAATATTCCACGGTGTAGTGCCTGGCAGATCAGCATATCCCATTGGTAAGATAGCCCTCGAAGTGGCCTTTGGGGATGATCATGATTCCAGGTCGGAGACATTGACGTTTGAAGTGGTGAAAATCCAAAGTCCATATCATGCCCTGTTTGGGCGACCTGCATACGCCAAGTTTATGGCTCGGCCCTGTTATGTGTATTTGCAGCTCAAGATGCCGGGTCACAAGGGGACAATAACGGTTCACGGAAGCCGCAAAATCACTTTGGAATGCGAGGAAGGAGATGCGGCTTATGCAGAGTCGGTTTGTGCCACCGAGGAGTTGAAATACTATAAAGACAATGTTGATCCGGCGGACATGACTCCGTTGAAGAAGCCAACTACGGAGCATGATCCGGCCCTGAAGTTCAAATCGGCAACAGAAACTAAGCTTGTTGACTTTGTACCTGGCGATTCGTCCAAGCAGTTCAGCATCAGTGCCAACTTGGATCCGAAATAGGAAAGCGCGCTCATCGAGTTCATCCGTGAGAATCAGGACATTTTTGCATGGAAGCCCTCCGACATGCCAGGTGTACCGAGGCAACTCGCTGAGCACACACTTAAGTGGATCCTAAATATAAACCGGTGAAACAGTTCCTCCGCTGGTTTAACGAAGAAAGACGCAAGGCGATTGGAGAAGAGGTAGCCAGGCTCTTAGCAGCTGGCTTTATTGTTGAAGTTTTTCACCCCGAGTGGCTTGCCAATCCGGTGCTGGTCCTCAAGAAAATCGTCACCTGGCGCATGTGTGTGGATTACACAGATCTTTATAAATCTTGTCCAGCAGATCCTTTTGCCCTCCCCCGTATTGATCAAATTATTGATGCTACGGCGGGTTGTGAGCGTTTAAGTTTTTTGGATGCGTATTCTGGCTATCATCAGATCAAAATGGCAGTTAAGGACCAGGAGAAGACATCATTTATAACTCCCTTTGGAGCCTTCTGCTATGTGTCTATGCCCTTCGGGCTCAAGAGTGCCCGGGCGACTTACCAACGGTGTGTACAAAATTGTCTTCACAAGCAGATTGGCCGTAATGTACATGCTTACATGGATGATATCATGGTTAAATCCAGGGAGAAGGAGACTCTGATTGATGATTTGAAGGAAACCTTTGATAACCTAAGAACATACAAGATGATTCTTAATCCGGACAAGTGTGTCTTTGGTGTACCGGCGGGCAAGCTATTGGGTTTTCTAGCTCCCAGGTGTTACAAACTTTGGGATGTTACAAAATCCGGACAAAATTTGGGATGTTACAAACCTACCCCCCTTAAGATGAATCTCGCCCTCGAGATTCGGGTTGGCTAGAAAATAGGTGAGGGTGGTCCTTGAGCAAATCTTCCTCTCGCTCCCAGGTGGCTTCATCCTCCGTGTGGTGGCTCCACTGAACTTTGCAAAACTTGATAACCTTGCTGCGAGTGACTCGGCTGGCAAACTCGAGAATCTTGACTGGTTTCTCCTCATAGGTCAAATTGTTATCCAACTGAATTGCTTCCAATGGTACTGTGTCTCTCAAAGGTATGTCAGCCATCTCCGCGTGACACTTCTTCAACTGAGAAACGTGAAACACATCATGAACTCCTGTCAATCCTTCTGGCAATTCCAACTTGTAGGCCACTTCTCCCATACGCTCCAAAACTCGATATGGCCCTACAAATCGTGGCGCTAACTTCCCCTTAACTCCAAAGCGCTTAATCCCTCGAAGTGGGGATACTCGAAGATAAGCTCTGTCTCCGACTTCGTAAACTATCTCCTTGCGTTTAGAATCTGCGTAGCTCTTCTGCCTGGACTGGGCTACCTTGAGCCTATCGCGAATCAACTTCACCTTCTGTTCAGACTCTTTAATCAGATCTGGTCCAAACAATTGGCGGTCTCCAACTTCGTCCCATGACAACGGTGTCCTGCACCTCCTTCCGTACAGAGCTTCGAAAGGTGCCATCTTCAAACTGGTCTGATAGCTATTATTGTAAGAGAACTCTGCATATGGCAAATTATCGTCCCAACTAGATCCATAATCTAGCGCACAAGCTCTCAGCATATCCTCCAAAATCTGATTGACTCTCTCGGTCTGTCCATCTGTCTGTGGATGAAAAGCTGTACTAAATTCTAGCCTAGTACCCAAAGTCTCATGCAACTGCTTCCAGAACTTTGAGGTAAACTGGGTTCCTCTATCTGATACGATGCTCCTCGGAACTCCATGCAAACATACGATCCTGGTCATGTATATCTTTGCCAACTTAGCACTTGTGTAAGTGGTCTTTACTGGGATGAAATGAGCTACCTTCGTCAATCGATCAACTACAACCCAAATCGAGTCATAGCCTGAACGAGTCCTTGGTAATCCCGTGATAAAATCCATGCCTAGCTTATCCCACTTCCATTCGAGTATCGGCAATGGTTGCAACAATCCTGCTGGCTTCTGATGCTCTGCCTTTACTCTCTGACATACGCCACAAACTGCTACATACTCCGCAATATCCTTCTTCATTCCGGTCCACCAGAAAATATTCTTCAAATCCAAATACATCTTGGTATTTCCTGGGTGAATCGAATACGGTGAATCATGTGCCTCTTGCAGAATCAACTTTCTGATCTCCGGGTCATTGGGTACATAAACACGGTCTTCAAACCATAGGGTGTCGTGCTCATCCTCACGAAATCCTTTAGCTTTTCCTTGGCTCATTTTCTCTTTTATAGAAGCAATCTCCTTGTCATATTTCTGAGCCTCTTTGATTTTGTCCATCAATGTTGACTGAATCTCCAATGCTGCCACATAGCCTCTCGGAACTATCTCCAAACATAGCTCACGAAGATCCTCGGCTAACTCCTTTGGTATTTCTCCCGTCATTAGTGTATTGACATGACTCTTACGGCTCAATCCGTCAGCTACTACATTAGATTTTCTGGGATGTAATGCAATCTCATATCATAATCCTTGATGAGCTCCAACTATCTCCTTTGTCTGAGGTTCAACTCCTTCTGCATGAAAATGTACTTCAAACTCTTGTGATCCGTGTACACCTCACAATGATTTCCAATGAGGAAATGTCTCCATGTCTTCAATGCATGCACTACGGCTGCTAACTCCAAATCATGCGTGGCATAATTCAATTCGTGAGGCTTCAGTTGTCGTGAAGCATACGAAACAACTCTTCCCTCCTGCATAAGCACCGCTCCAAGTCCTCGACGTGAAGTGTCGCAATACACCTCATAATCCTTGGTTTGATCTGGCAAAATCAACACTGGTGAGGTAACCAAACGGTTCTTCAATTCCTGGAAACTAGCCTCACACTCCTCAGTCCATTTGAACTTAACATCCTTCTTCAGCAACTCCGTCATAGGCTTCGCAATCTTTGAGAAGTTCTCAATAAATCTCCGGTAGTATCCTGCGAGTCCCAGAAAACTCCGGATCTCTCCAACTGTTGTTGGTGCTTCCCAATTGGTCACAGTGATAACCTTGGTGGGGTCAACTGCTATTCCTTCTTCGGATATGACATGTCCGAGGAATCCAACTTCCTTCAACCAAAACTCACATTTGCCGAACTTGGCATATAACTGATGTTCTCTGAGCTTCTCAAGTACCAATCGCAAATGTTCTTTATGCTCCTCTTCATTCTTTGAGAATACCAGAATATCATCGATGAAAACCACGATGAACTTATCCAAAAACTCCGTGAACACTTTGTTCATCATGTTCATAAAATAGGCAGGTGCGTTAGTTAGTCCAAATGACATAACGGTATACTCATACAGTCCATATCTTGTGGTGAATGCTGTCTTAGGTATGTCCTGCTCTCGAATCTTCAACTGGTGGTACCCTGATCGCAAATCGATCTTGGAAAACACTTTAGCCCCTTGCAATCGATCAAATAGATCATTGATCATTGGTAGCGGGTACTTGTTTTTGATTGTTACTTCGTTCAATCCTCGATAATCAACAACCATTCTTAACGATCCATCCTTCTTCTCCACTAGAAGTACTGGTGATCCCCAAGGCGAAGAACTTGGGCGAATGTAACCTTTATCCAGTAACTCCTTAATCTGCTTCTTAATTTCCACCAAATCTTTTGCGGACATCCTATATGGTCGCTTCGATATTGGCCCAGTGCCTGGCAAAAGCTCAATCAAAAACTCAATGTCTCTATCCGGTGGCATGCCTGGCAACTCTTCGGGAAATACATCAGGAAAATCCTTTACCACTGGTACTTCCTCCTGCACAACTCCTGATAAGGAATTTACTTGTGTCCTGTTTGGCGCATGTCGGGATACATACTTGATCCTTCTTCCTTCTGGCGTTGTGAGCAAAATTGTCTTACTGGCGCAATCGATGTTTCCTCCATACATCAACATCCAATCCATACCGAGAATTACGTCCAAACCTTGGGATTCCAGAATAATTAAATCCGTTGGGAACTCATGCCTTCCTATACTTAATGGCACTTGAAAACATCCTTGTCCGGCCATGTACTCTGCTCCTGGCGAGCTTACTAGCATAGGTGTTTTAAGAACCCTAGTGGGCAGGCTATACTTTTCCACAAATCCCCTTGATATGTATGAATGCGATGCACCAGTATCAAAAAGAACGAGTGCAGTAAATGACTTAACCAAAAACTTACCTATTACTGCATCAGGCTGAGCTTCAACCTCCTCCACATTAACATGGTTCACCTGTCCCCTGTTGAAAGGGTTCGGCTTCTTTCCAGAGCTTCCATTGCTGTTTTGGCCTTCAGGACATTCATTGGCATAATGTCCGGTCTTGGAACACTTGAAACAGGTGACTTGACTCAGATCTCTCTTGGCTGGGGTTGATGGGGTGTTGCGGTTTTGTCCATTGCTTCCTCCATTCCCGTTACTATTCTTGGTGCCATTGTGATTGTGTGAGCTACCTACTCCATGGGTATGCTGAAAATGTCCTCCCGGTCTAGGGGTAAAGCATGGCTTCTGCTGAGCTCCTGAATTATACTTTCCTTGTCCATACTTCCTCTTGCGGTTCTCAATTTGCTGCTGCTTCCCTTTAATCATAAGAGCACGGTCTACCAACTCCTGGTAGTTGTTGAAGGTGGCTACCATCAACTGCATACTCAACTCATCATTCAGTCCTTCCAGGAATTTCTCCTGCTTAGCTGCATCCGTAGCAACGTCATCTGGGGCATAACGTGCTAGCTTACTAAACTCTTCCACATACTGGCCAACTGTCCGTCCTCCTTGGCGCAAGTTATGAAACTCACGCTTCTTCATGGCCATTGCTCCTGCTGAAACATGGGCAGTATGAAAAGCCTGCTGAAACTGGTCCCATGTGACAGTGTCGACTGGGAAGGTGGCTGTGAAATTCTCCCACCAGGATGCTGCGGGTCCTTCTTACTGATGTGCGGCAAACTTCACCTTCTCCGCATCTGTGCATCCTGCTGTGGTCAACTCCCTAGCTGTCTTGCGGAGCCAATCATCTGCTACTATCGGCTCGGTGCTATTGGAAAACACCGGCGGATTCAGCCTAAGAAAATGGGCTAAGTGGTCAATAGGTGGTGGTGGTCGTGGGTTGTTGTTGTTGTTCCCCTGATTCTGATTCTGAACTAGCAACTGCATCAAGGTGTTCTGCTGCTGGATCAACTGGGTGAGCTCCGGCGGAAAGGCAAATCCGGGGTCACGTCTCGGAGGCATCTGAGGGTTTAGAAAAGATGAGATATAAGAATAGAGGGGTCTAAAGAGAAAACACTATCCATATGCACATGAGGCAAAAGCAAACAATTCACTTCATTCAATCAAACAAAGGCATACAATCGATATAACTATCGCAAAGTGCTCGGACTACTATATTTACATGGTGGACTACTACTACTGATGAGGTGGTCTACTAGAAATATTCTACGGTTGTAGACTCCATGATATCTGCTCCTGCTTCATCAACATAGTCATCATCGCTACTATCTGCTTCCGAGTCGGTGCCGTCGATGATGATGTAGTCTTCCGGGCTAATCTCCTTGGGTTCTTCGTCTTCATCTACTGGTGTCGGGCCTCCCATAAATATTCCAAACTTCTTGATCAGGTTGTCATTCTTCTCCACCAATACTTCAATTTCTTCTTCATAATCTTCACGTGTAGCCTTGAGTTCTTCCTCCAGTTCCTTGATTATAGTCTTAGCCTTCTTCAGATCTATCATGTCGGCGCACATCTGATTCTCCTATCGTCGAATGTGATGGTTTAACTCCTGGATAAAAGCTGCAATTGATCTATCTTTCCTGGTGCTGATCATCTCCCAGTGTTCATCTCGGCGCCCACAAATCTGGTAGATAGTATCCTTGAGATCCTTGCGGTAGACTTCTCCAATGCGTCCCATGGCGATGTGAGCTGCCATACTCTTTCCTAGACTCCAAGTTGGTGCTTCAAAAGAAAACTATATGGGCTCAGTGACTGGCATGAACGTCCTTCCTGGAACTTGAACTTGAATCACCCAGCGCTCTTCTTCAGGTAAAGTGGCATTGTAGGTTCCCGTGAAGCTTGGAACTCCTATGTTCAGGTATCTAGTGACTTCCTTCAAGTGGCGTCCAAAGGGTGTATCTTCATCTGGTTGTGTGAACTTGTTCCTCGCATCCGCCATCCTAAAGAGTAGAAAAGATGAGAAGTCAGAAGAGAAGAGAGTGGGTAGTGATCTAGGTCTCTTAGCTTAGTGGTCGTGTCCTACAGTCAGCGTGTGCTCTGATACCATCTCTGTAGCGACCAGACCTCAAACAGTCTGATCTCTGTGCTCCGGTGTCATCCCTGGATCAGTAATGCTGACACCACACAGTACTCGAAGGATTTATAGCAGAGTAGCAATCACACACTTATTACATCGAGTGTCTCAAAAGAGAACTTATTACAATAAATATGGCTTAAGGCCATCTAATAACGATAACAGCGGAAGGCTTGGAAGATAAGTGAGTCCATCAACTCCAACGGCATCACTGACTATAGAACCACGACCTAAAAACTCCTTATTCGTCGTCTGAAAAGTCTGCAACATTAACGTTGCAGCCCGAGAACGGGTCAGCACATGGAATATGCTGGCAAGGTAACACATAGGGAGTAATGGAATGAAACAACTATACTATATGCATATTTGGCTGGTGGAAAGCTCTATGGTTACAGTTTTTGCGTAAAGCTAATTTTTCCCTACTTCAAAGGAATAAATTTAATTACTATCAT
Source organism: Triticum urartu (assembly GCF_003073215.2). NCBI lineage: Eukaryota > Viridiplantae > Streptophyta > Magnoliopsida > Poales > Poaceae > Triticum > Triticum urartu. The sequence continues at coordinate 628,867,702 of NC_053028.1, read as the reverse complement.
TGTGGTTGTTAAACATTGAGAATGGTTGACAGCATTCTCAATCCCAATTAAGCATCATCATTTAACAAACCCAACAAAATTAACTTTAGAGTAACATGTTGACATTCACATGATAATCCAGGTACTAGATACTCAAGATGTCCATAACCGGGGACACGGCTAACCATGATTAGTTTATTACACTCTGCAGAGGTTTGCGCACTTTTCCCCACAAGACTCGATCGCCTCCGTTGGATTTCTCGCACTACAAGGTGTTTGAGAAACGGATGACCGAGACACAGTCTTTCAGAAATGCTAGCATCTTACGATGGATAGACCAGTACACCTACTTTCCCCTACATCTGCTAGTCTACCCTGTAAGAGTTCGCACGACTTAATCAACTATGCCAGAGCCCATAATGGCTTGTGGCTGCACACGGAAGTTTCTAGTATGAATAATCTCATGATCCCTTTGAGCCTGGGTGGCGGTCCAAAAGAAAAATAGGCAAGTCCTGGAATACCCAGGTGCCTCAATCCACCCAGATGTGTGTGTAGGTTGCCACCTTAGATAAACCATTAATTAACAATCTCACATCTGTCATGGATATCACTCACCCAATCCACGTCTACTAGCATAGCATGGCATAATAAGCAAACGTAGAAATAACTCCCAAAGGTTTGATAATAAACAGGTAATAGGTACTACCTCATCTACTTCCCATCCCACAATTTAATTAGATCCTAATCATGCAATGTGTGGGGATTGATCTAATGCAATAAAACGGGGTTGTAGAAAAAGGTATGATCAAAGTGTTACTTGCCTTGCTGATGATCCGCGAAACCTAGAGATTTAAAGTAACAGGCGGCGCACTCCGGGTATTCTATCGCAGACAAACACAGAAGCATACAATAAGTACTCATCTAATGCACAGGTAAAACTCAAATAGAAGATCAATCCAGAAAGTTCAACTTAAGAACCCTGGTTTGCAAAAAGAATCAAATCGAACGCAGCAAAAGAAATCAAACGGCGAAAGAAATCAACTTCGTTCTAGTAATCTGGATCTAAGTCAAATTTTACAGTAGCAAAAACTTGTTTAAGTTGATTATTCTGAAAGAGGGTTTCGAGACGAAACTCCAGGCACTTGAATCGCCTGATTTCGATAAACGAGCGAAAAGTTATACTAAAACGAAAATCGGATCAGAAATCGCGATCAGAAAATAACCGCGGAAAATCCGACGAAAAAGAAAAACGACGAACAGATTAATCGTTAATTAACCTAATCCGAAAATAATAATAAAAAATTAAAATAATATTAAAATTAATAAAAAAATTCAAAAATAAAACTGATGAAAAAAACAACTATATGTTTTTTAAATTCGGCACGGAAGTCGAGGCGGCGGTGAACCTCGGGCGGCGTGCAACTCCGGCGAGTCGGCGGCGGGTCCGGCGGAGGCGGCGGCGGCGGGCTAGGGTTTCGGGCGCGGGCGCGGTTATGGGCTGGGGCGCCGGGTGCCTCGCTATTTAAAGGCGCCCCCGGGCGGAGTCCCGCTCGGGTACGGCCCATAGTCGGTTTCATTTTTTTTAATAATTACGCTCGGAAGAAAAAAAAAAGAAAGAAATACTAAATAGACTCCAAAAATCATGAAATAAATTTTTCCGGGTTTCTAAAATCAAGCCCGAAAAAGTGAACATTTATTTGGGCCCAAAAATACAACTTTGAAAAACGCGTATTTTTCCTAAATTCGATTAAAAATACCGAAAAACTCCGAAATAAATCTTATTTGATTTTTTTATTAAATCCTCAATATTTATATATTTTGGGAAAGTCATTTTATTCCCTCTCTCATATTTTGGTAATAAAAATAATTGAAGATAAAATAAATAAAATCAAATGACCTTGTTTACAAAATTTGAGAAAACTCAAATACGTAAATAACGAAATCCCCAACTCTCTCCATGGGTCCTTGAGTTGCTTAGGATTTTCTAGGATCAAAACCAAAAGCAAAATAAAATATGATATGCATGATGATCTAATGTATAACATTCCAAATTGAAAATTTGGGATGTTACACTACGGCACCTCCGAGTTCTAGCACACGTTCAGCTCGATGACGATCCCCGGACTCCGATCCAGCAAAGTGTTGGGGAAGAGTTCCGTCAGCACGACGGCGTGGTGACGATCTTGATGTACTACCGTCGCAGGGCTTCGCCTAAGCACCGCTACAACATTATCGAGGACTATGGTGGAAGGGGGCACCGCACACGGCTAAGAATATGATCACGTGGATCAACTTGTGTCTCTAGGGGGTGCCCCTGCCTCCGTATATAAAGGCTCAAGGGAGGAGGAGGCCGGCCCTAGGAGGAGGGCGCGCCAAGGGGAGTCCTACTCCCACCGGGAGTAGGACTCCTTCTTTCCTAGTCCAACTAGGAGAAGGGGGGAAAGGAGGGAAGTGGAGAAGGAAGGGAGAGGGGGGCCGCGCCCCATTCGAACTGGGCTTGGGAGGGGCGCGTGCGCCACCTCCTGGCTTCTTCCCACTAAAGCCCATTAAGGCCCAATACTCTTCCCCGTGTTCCCGTAACTCCCCGGTACTTCGAAAAATACCGGAACCTTTCCGATGTCCGAATATAGTCGTCCAATATATCGATCTTTACGTCTCGACCATTTCGAGACTCCTCATCATGTCCCCGATCTCATCCGGGACTCCGAACTCCTTCGGTACATCAAAACTCATAAACTCATAATATAACTGTCATCGAAACCTTAAGCGTGCGGACCCTACGGTTCGAGAACAATGTAGACATGATCCGAGACACGTCTCCGGTCAATAACCAATAGCGGACCTGGATGCCCATATTGGTCTACATATTCTACGAAGATCTTTATCGGTCAGACCGCATAACAACATACGTTGTTCCCTTTGTCATCGGTATGTTACTTGCCCGAGATTCGATCGTCGGTATCTCAATACCTAGTTCAATCTCGTTACCGGCAAGTCTCTTTACTCGTTTCATAATACATCATCTCACAACTAACTCATTAGTTGCAATGCTTGCAAGGCTTATGTGATGTGCATTACCGAGAGGGCCCAGAGATACCTCTCCGACAATCGGAGTGACAAATCCTAATCTCGAAATACGCCAACCCAACATGTACCTTTGGAGACACCTGTAGAGCACCTTTATAATCACCCAGTTACGTTGTGACATTTGGTAGCACACAAAGTGTTCCTCTGGCAAACGGGAGTTGCATAATCTCATAGTCATAGGAACATGTATAAGTCATGAAGAAAGCAATAGCAACATACTAAACGATCGGGTGCTAAGCTAATGGAATGGGTCATGTCAATCAGATCATTCACCTAATGATGTGATCCCGTTAATCAAATAACAACTCTTTGTCCATGGTTAGGAAACATAACCATCTTTGATTAACGAGCTAGTCAAGTAGAGGCATACTAGTGACACTCTGTTTGTCTATGTATTCACACATGTATTATGTTTCCGGTTAATACAATTCCAGCATGAATAATAAACATCTATCATGATATAAGGAAATAAATAATAACTTTATTATTGCCTCTAGGGCATATTTCCTTCAGGAGGAGCCAGCAAACCACCTTTGGAAGGATTGCTTTATTATGCAGGAGTTCAAGAATTCTAATATTTTCCGGTATGATCACGAATCTGGCGGTGGCTCAGGGTCCGGGCCGGGTTACGGTGGAGGAAGTTCCGGTTCAGGATTTCATGGTAATCCGGGCGGACATAATGGTTAAAATAGTCAGAACAACCAGGGTGGTTACAACTAACATCAGCAACAGTCAGGTTACCAGAGCAACCCAAAGCAGTTGAGTAGTGGGCAGTACCATGTCTTTACCACTAGCTTGGACAAGCGAGACCGGAAGGTTCAGAGGCGGGCAGTCAACTCTGTTGAACCGGCCATACCCCGTTATCTACGTTGGTCTGAACAGCCAATCATATGGAGCAGAGAGGATCACCCACCCCAGGTCGATAATCCGGGTCAGTTGGCTCTGGTGGTGGCGCCTTAGGTGGGAGGTTATAAGTTCACCAAGGTGCTCATGGATGGAGGGAGCAGCATTAACATCCTGTACTATGAGACCTTCCGTCGTATGGGACTAACAGATAAGAATCTCAAACCGTCTAATACAATATTCCACGGTGTAGTGCCTGGCAGATCAGCATATCCCATTGGTAAGATAGCCCTCGAAGTGGCCTTTGGGGATGATCATGATTCCAGGTCGGAGACATTGACGTTTGAAGTGGTGAAAATCCAAAGTCCATATCATGCCCTGTTTGGGCGACCTGCATACGCCAAGTTTATGGCTCGGCCCTGTTATGTGTATTTGCAGCTCAAGATGCCGGGTCACAAGGGGACAATAACGGTTCACGGAAGCCGCAAAATCACTTTGGAATGCGAGGAAGGAGATGCGGCTTATGCAGAGTCGGTTTGTGCCACCGAGGAGTTGAAATACTATAAAGACAATGTTGATCCGGCGGACATGACTCCGTTGAAGAAGCCAACTACGGAGCATGATCCGGCCCTGAAGTTCAAATCGGCAACAGAAACTAAGCTTGTTGACTTTGTACCTGGCGATTCGTCCAAGCAGTTCAGCATCAGTGCCAACTTGGATCCGAAATAGGAAAGCGCGCTCATCGAGTTCATCCGTGAGAATCAGGACATTTTTGCATGGAAGCCCTCCGACATGCCAGGTGTACCGAGGCAACTCGCTGAGCACACACTTAAGTGGATCCTAAATATAAACCGGTGAAACAGTTCCTCCGCTGGTTTAACGAAGAAAGACGCAAGGCGATTGGAGAAGAGGTAGCCAGGCTCTTAGCAGCTGGCTTTATTGTTGAAGTTTTTCACCCCGAGTGGCTTGCCAATCCGGTGCTGGTCCTCAAGAAAATCGTCACCTGGCGCATGTGTGTGGATTACACAGATCTTTATAAATCTTGTCCAGCAGATCCTTTTGCCCTCCCCCGTATTGATCAAATTATTGATGCTACGGCGGGTTGTGAGCGTTTAAGTTTTTTGGATGCGTATTCTGGCTATCATCAGATCAAAATGGCAGTTAAGGACCAGGAGAAGACATCATTTATAACTCCCTTTGGAGCCTTCTGCTATGTGTCTATGCCCTTCGGGCTCAAGAGTGCCCGGGCGACTTACCAACGGTGTGTACAAAATTGTCTTCACAAGCAGATTGGCCGTAATGTACATGCTTACATGGATGATATCATGGTTAAATCCAGGGAGAAGGAGACTCTGATTGATGATTTGAAGGAAACCTTTGATAACCTAAGAACATACAAGATGATTCTTAATCCGGACAAGTGTGTCTTTGGTGTACCGGCGGGCAAGCTATTGGGTTTTCTAGCTCCCAGGTGTTACAAACTTTGGGATGTTACAAAATCCGGACAAAATTTGGGATGTTACAAACCTACCCCCCTTAAGATGAATCTCGCCCTCGAGATTCGGGTTGGCTAGAAAATAGGTGAGGGTGGTCCTTGAGCAAATCTTCCTCTCGCTCCCAGGTGGCTTCATCCTCCGTGTGGTGGCTCCACTGAACTTTGCAAAACTTGATAACCTTGCTGCGAGTGACTCGGCTGGCAAACTCGAGAATCTTGAGCTGGGGCCGTACGGTTTGAAGTATGTGCCTCGGACAGCGGTTAAGTCTCAAGCACTTGTTGATTTCATCAATGATTGGACAGAAATGCAAGCACCTGAAGAAAAGCCGGATCATACATATTGGACCATCCATTTTGACGGATCCAGGCAGTTGGAAGGCTCGGGGGCTGGAGTCGTATTAACTTCCCCACGAGGTGATAAGTTTTGTTATGTTCTCCGTTTAATGTTCCCTTGTACTAACAATGCAGCTGAGTATGAAGCCTTGCTCCATGGTCTCCGGGTGGCTAAGGAGATGAATCTAAGTCGAGTTAAGTGCTTCGGTGACTCGGACCTTGTGGCTCAGCAAGTGTCTGGCACTTGGGACTCCAAGGACCCACTCATGGCAGCATATCATCGTGAGGTGGATACTGTCGCGGGTTATTTCAAAGGCTATCAGGTGGACCACGTGGACCGGCGGAAAAATGAAGCGGCAGATGCTTTAAGCCGGCTGGGCTCTCAGCGCAAACTGGTCGCACCCAATGTTTTTCTGGATGTGCTGCACAACCCGTCGGTCAAGATCCCTGGTGAAGAGGATTTGGCTGTTCCTGATCCGGAGGCTCAATTGGTGGCGGCTCTTCATGTTATTCTAGATTGGACACTTCCTTACCTGGCGTACAAGAACCGGGGTGAGTTGCCAGAGGATGAGATTCTAGCCCGGCAGATAATCCAGCGATCCAAATCCATGGCTATCATCAACAGCGAGTTGCATCATTGCAGTATATCAGGAGCTTTTCAACGCTGCGTGTCTCCTGAAGAAGGCCGTGAAATTTTGCGTGAGATCCATGAAGGAGATTGTGGTCACCACGCCGGTTCAAAGTCGCTGGTGGCTAAAGCGTTTCGCCATGGTTTTTATTGGTTAACTGCTCATGCTGATGCGGAGGATCTGGTCAGACGATGTGATGGTTGCCAAAGGTTTTCAAGGCGTGCTCATGTACCGGCTCAAGAATTGAGAATGATTCCAATTACTTGGCTGTTTGCGACTTGGGGGCTGGATATGGTTGGGCCTTTCAAAAGGTCAAAAGATAAGAAGACCCACCTCCTGGTGGCGGTTGACAAGTTTACAAAGTGGGTGGAGGCAGAACCTGTTAGCAAGTGTGATGCGGCCACGGCAGTTCAGTTCATCAAAAAGGTAATTTTCCAGTTTGGCTTTCCGCACAGTATTATCACAGATAATGGTACCAATTTGTCCAAAGGTGCTATGAAGGAGTTCTGTGAATGGGAGCACATCCGGCTCGACGTTTCATCAGTGGCACATCCACAGTCCAATGGTCAAGCAGAAAGAGCTAATCAAGAGATCTTGAGAGGCATCAAGCCCCGGCTCATGGTTCCTTTGCAGAGAACGCCGGGTTGTTGGGTAGAAGAATTACCATCTGTGTTATGGAGCATCAATACAACACCAAACAGATCAACAGGATACACACCGTTCTTCATGGTTTATGGAGCGGAGGCGGTTCTCCCCAGTGATATCCGTCATGATTCACCTCGTGTCACGGCTTATATTGAAGCCGACAACGAGACAGCACGGCAAGATGCTTTGGACCGGTTGGATGAAGAGCGTGACATCGCAGCCGCCCGATCGGCGATTTACCAGCATGATCTTCGTCTTTATCACAGTCGCCGGGTCAGAACCAGAGCCTTTCAGGAAGGAGATTTGGTGCTTCGGCTCATCCAAGATCAGACTGATATGCATAAGCTATCCCCACCTTGGGAGGGGCCTTTCGTGGTCAGCAAGAATCTGCACAACGGGTCGTACTATCTGATCGATATTCGATAGCATAAGGACTCACGTACATCAGAGGAGGAGACTAACAGGCCTTGGAATATAGCTCATCTTCGGCCTTACTATACCTGAGCCATTGGCTATACTTATGTACATATTACGACAATTACATCATGTGAGGTTACACGGAGTTGCTCTAAAGCGGCCTCCGGTTTACCCCTTGAGTTCGCTTTGCTAAAGGCATCGTGTTATATCACTTGGAGGATTGGTCGTGTCCGAACCAATACCATGCCTCTTGATAGGCGAGAGCCACCAGATCACTTAGGGACTTGGTCATGTCTGAACCAGTCATGCCTCTTGATCGGCCTAAGGCCACAGAATCACTTGGGGGCTTGGTCGAACCCGAACCATGACCATGCCATTTGGTCGGCATAAATGCTACGGTTTCATTTGGGGACCTGGTTGACTAGAACCATAGTTACACCTAACGGGAGCTTGGTCGTGTTTGGCCATGGTAACGCCATTTGATCATTGCTTTTGTTGTTGCTTTTGCTTCACACTTTTATTTGAAGGGTTTTTTTGCTTTTCATTGTGTTTTTTAAACCGACAAAGTTTTTTAACCAATCAATTGACGGAACACAGTTCACGTCAATCCGAAGACTATTTGTCCGGTTTGATCCTTGTTGTTAACATCCTCTTATGGAGTAACACGGTGTTTATTATAACCCGGCACAGTTTACATGGTAAACCAGCGTCATATATATATACAGGAGCTGTTATCTCCTCCAACAGTGTGGGTTTGCAAAACTCCGCTTCAAGATTGGCCAAGCCAACTTCACACTCAACGATGGCAGGTATTATGTATCTCAAAAATTTGATCATATACTTAAAATTTTGTTTTGGATGCTTTGATTTCATATATACAGACATCATATTCCGCCTGACGGTACAACCGCGGTGGCACTTGACGAATTTCTTATTTCAGAAAGTGTTTTGGAAAGTTCATTACCACAGGAAGAACAAGTTATGCACGAAGGCATATCAACATCAAAGGTATCAGCTAGCCTATTACAAGGCAACATGGTGCCCATAATAATATAATTGTTTTTCACAAAGGAGAGGCAGTTTTAAAACCAGATTCCGGTTCAAGCTTGGCCACCAGCCTGGCCTGATGGTTGTGGGTCATCCTGTGCCGCTTCAGCTTCCGTTTCTCTACCCAGTGGCTGGAAATCCACAGTTGTCCAGTCGATTCCCATTAATGCTTGAAAAACAGCTTCATCATGGATCAGCAATGACGGGTCAATATCGGGAGCGTAAGTATGCTTACGGATTGGAAGGATCAGATTTTCCGATTCATGGATTGGTGCAGCTATTCGCTTGTTCTAACTGTCATATTGGGCTTGATAATGAGACAAGTCTGCTTCCTCAGCCAGTTGACAAGCTAGCGGACGTACCTCCCGGTTTATTGCTCGCAGATCCGCTTCGCCAAATTCTGACCCATCTTCCTTCAAGCTGGAATAGCCCTGAGCCGCTTCAATAGGATCAAAATCCGGCACCCAGGCTTTTGCCCGGATTAAGGCATTGATTGCACCGGTTCGAGCAGCAGATTTCTTCAGCTCTTCAACCCGAGCAGGAAGCACCGACAGTTTCATCAGAGTATCTTGAATCAAAGTGGGCGCCGGTTTGTTATGAGATGCGGTACAGATGATCCACTGGGCACCATTATACAATTGTTCAACCAATGTATAGGCGGCTTTTAGTTTCTTCCGCACATCTGACCCCAAGTGATCAATGCGTGTCCCTGAAATATCATAAAGGGTTAATAAACCAGCGACTCTGTCAGAAGGCAGAGCCAATTCAGAAGGCAAACTGGCTTACCAAAGATAGCAGTAGTCATGGCATGCACGTGCCACTTTATGCCGGTCAGTTCATCCGCCACTGGTTTTAGTGCAGCCTCGGCATCCTCTGCTCGTTTGATCAAAGCGGACTTTTCAGTGGCCCAATCCGCCCGCTTATTCTTGAAGTTCTCCTTAAGATGTTCCATGGCGCTTAAAGCGCTGGCCAATTCCTCTTTTGCTTTGGAGGTTTCAGCCTGTTGGGTTTTCAGGTTTTCTTGGAGATCGGTGACTTGGTTTTCTTTCGTCTTCAGCTCCGCCTGCATGCATACAGATATATGCTTCAACAAATCGGTATAAGGATTCAAGTACCAATCACATAACAAGTTATGCACTTAGCACTTGGGGGCTAATGCATATTCGGTCTTCATCTTTCAATTGCTTACAAAGTCCCAAGATCAATACAAGTATTCAACTTGGCACTTGGGGGCTAATGGCTATTTGCTCGTATATATTCTGATGCGGCAATTTCAATTACTTAAAGTACCGGTTTAACTACGTTAAGTTGAACCGGCCCTTGGGGGCTACATCAGCAAACTTCAAAGTATCAAGATTTATATTGGTAAGTCCCGGTTTGAAAGAATATAACAAACCGACCCTTGGGGGCTAGGAGAGTCAGCAAGAATGGAAGCATACAAGCAGGAAGGAGCATATGGAAGTTACCTCATATTTCTCTTTCATCATATTAACCAGACTGACTTCATAGTCGCGACTGGTATACAACCGGTTCAGATAGCCGGAATGGATATCTTGGGCATTCAGAGCAGCATAAGTCGTCAGATCAGCGTTCCACTTGCCTTTGCCAAAGGCAGCAAATTCTTCCTTGGCAGAATGTTTGGATAAAGCGACAGGATTTCTTGGCTCAGTATGGCCAGTGCCAGTAATGACAACCTCATCATCCTGGGTACCGCCGGTTTGCACTGGGGCTGTTGGCTTGTTAGTAGGTTTTGCTGGACCGGTGGAACTTTCAATCCGGATGGAACCTGTGGGCTGATTGACAGGACCTAAGGCGTCAGTAGGTCTCTCATCAGCAATAAGATCATCGTCCTGCTGCGGTGGATCATTGGGTATATCCTCAGGAATAGCCGCTTCAAGATTGGGTGTCCTGCCTGGTTCAAGAATGACATCTTCTTCGGCCGCTTTGTCCAGGCAGGCCTTCTTGCTTGGCCTAGGTTTGGCCCTAAGAAGAATAACAAAATCAAATACAGCATATGTTCTAAGGCGATGTACTGCAAACATCACAATAAGTATAGCTTACCCAAGCACCGTTTTGAGCGGTGGGAGCTGAGTAGCCGATGACTCGCCAGAAGATGAGTGGGAAGTAACCTGGTAACCGGAGTCAGACGGATTAAGAGGTTGACGAAAGCAGCCCGCTTTAGGACAAGGACGGACAAGCAAATTAGAGACCTCTGAATGGCGTTTCCGAACCGGACTGTTCGGTAAACCGGCGGAGGTAACTACCTGGCCACTGTGCTGGGTTGTGCGACGAGCTTCGTGTTGTTTGGTCTTCCTAAGAAATTTAGGATCCAAATAAGCAAGAGGATGAGAAAATTTAACTTTCCGGTTTTCCTGACGGATTTTTTTGTGAAGGCAAAGTTTCTGAATCAGAAGAGAGAATAATTACCTCTGCAACATCCGCGTGGCTGGCTTCGGCATCATCCTGACAAATATCATCATCAATAAGACGCATGAAAAATAAACCAAGTGAGTCAAGATCTACCTCAAAGTCCGGATTATCCACCTCATCATCAGGGGCCGGATTAGAAGATGCAGTGGTTCTTTTCCTGTGGGCAGTCTTCTTCACAGCTTTAGTCTTTTGCCGGGTTGCTCTTTCCGGTTTGTCTGGTTTTTCTGGTTTCTCCTGCGGCAGTTTTTTGCTCCAAAACGGATCATCGCCCTGATTATGCAGACACTGATATTAAAAACAATGACCAGACATATCAATAACAGATTCAACAAAGAGAAAAATCAAAGTCTTACAGCTGGCGGTTTGTTGGTGGCACAGAAGGGAAGCATGCCGGTTCTAGCATAGACATGTTCTGGTTCATTCAGTATCTTATGCACAGCCTCTGTAATTTCTTCACCGGAGAGCTGGAGTTTTGAATGTCGTAGTGGGTCATCAACACTGTCAGTATACTCGCACATCAAACCGGAGCGCTGACTAAGGGGCAATATGCTCCATGATATCCAACAGCGAGCGAGATCAACCCCTGTTAAACCGTTGGCCATAAAGGCTCTAAGCTTTGACAGCTGGGGATCATATTTGCTTCTCTCCTGGGCAGTCAATCTTTGAGGAAAAGGGTGTGTATTGCTGAGCCGGTCCGGACGAAAGCCAGGCAAGGGATTCTCACCAGCAGGGGAGGTGTCTTTGCAGTAGAACCATGTTTGATTCCACTCCTTGGGGTGACTATGCAGCTTGGCGTGAGGGTATGTGACCTCTTTCCTTTTCTTAATCGCCATGCCACCCAACTCCGTATTAGAGCCATCAGTAAACTCAGTACGGTGGTTTAGATGGAAAAGATCTCTGAACAATTCCACTGTGGGCTCCTCTTGAAAGAACACCTCACAGAGCATTTGGAAGTGGCACATATTTGTAACAGAGTTGGGGCCAGTGTCTTGCGGATGGAGTTGGAAATCGGCTAAAACATCCTGGTAAAATTTAGAACCGGGCGGCTTAAAGCCCCGGGCTAAGTGATCTACGAAAACAACAACCTCTCCTTCTTGAGGTATGGGAGGGCATTCTTTGCTAGGAGCCCTCCAATGGATGGTATCTTTGCTTCCTAAAGCGCCAATCAGGACTAAATCGTCCAGTTGATCCTCTATGATGCGAGAAGGAACCCAATTGCACTCATATACTTGCTTGGCCATGATGGAATCTACAAGGTAGAAGATCCCGGTTCAAAAATGCATTTGATCAAGGTACGTTGGTATGGGCACTTTTAAACCGGAGACAGAACTATTTGAACCAAAGTTTCATGAAGCAACCAACATCTGGCGGTTCAACAAGGGGACTAATGGCATATACCGGTTTGGAAAATTTTCTATAAGGTTAAACCGCCTGATCTAAGCATTGAAAAGCTGAGATTGCGGATGGACAAGTACGCACAAATAGGTTTCACAAGATTTCTTTACAGCATTGGATCTGAAGCAAGTTCAGAGAAGAGATAAATACTTAGAGGTTCAAAGGAGCAGTACCGAACCAATGAGCAAAACGTTCATATAGACCCATGGTTTGAGATGCATAAGTAAAGGCGAAGGTCAAACAACTATCATTGCACAGAATAAAGATTTGCGAATTCATCTAAAAATCTATGGTATGAGCAAGAGGCAGATGATGAACACTGAAGAACTGCGAAACCCTAGGCCAGATCCGCGGGGGAAAAGATAAAAGATTTACCGGAACTGAGGAAGATGCGGAAGGTTGCCGCGATGTTCTGGTGTGCTCAGGTTGATGCAGCGGCCAAGGATGAGGCAGAGGTCGACGGCGGCGGCGGAGCTCCGAGGCTGGCGACGCGAGGAAGATGAAGAAGGCACGGAAGAAGAAAAGAAATGACCCTTCGTTTCTATTTATAAGGCGAAAGAACATGAGTCAGGCGTGACAATCAAGGGGCCACAAAAACGGAGTTGTCGCCTCGATTTCCGCCGATCTATTAAACAAAGAAGCATAATGGATAGCTTCGTTATGACAGGTGACGTCACTCCTGTTTACAGCAATCAGAGAAGATGACATCATGGCGGTTTACCAATTTATAAGAAGACGTTGAAGATGAAGCTTTTATTAAAGGATTGACATGAACCCGTTCAAATCAATCTGGGGCCTAATGTTGGGGATATTACTACTGGGCGTAAACCGGCCTATCTGGGCCGGGTTAACTTCATCAGTAGTTAAGTAAGTTTAAGCCCAAGAAGACAGAGGAGGGCTCAAGGCCCATGGTCGGCTCATGGCCTGCAGCCGTAAACCGGCGTTAGTAGTTAACCTGTATTGTAAGTTAGGAATAAGAAGAGACCAGACTGGACACATCTATAAGCCGGTATTGGGACTCCGTAAGCCGACGAGAGTCACCCGTGTATATAAGGGGACGACCCGGCAGCGGTTCAAGGACAACACACAACAACTCGAGACATAGGCGAAGCTTGTTTGCTCCCTAGTCATCGAAACCCCATCAATTCCATCACAACTAGATGTAGGCTTTACCTTCATCGAAGGGGCCGAACTAGTATAAACTCTCTTGCATCCTTGTGTCCGCTTTAACCCCTTCAAGCTAACCCGTCGCGATGGATCCATGACTAAGTCCTTTCTCTAGGACATCTGCCGTGACAAAACCACGACATATTCTCTGCAAGCACTGAAATTATAGGTAACAGATAGTTTTGTGATAAGACAATTGGTAATGAGCAACAAGTAACAAAATTAAATAAAGTGCAGCAAGGTGGCCCAATCCTTTTTGTAGCAAAGGACAAGCCTAGACAAACTCTTATATAGAGAAAAGCGCTCCCGAGGACACATGGGAATATCCTCAAGCTAGGTTTCATCACGTTCATATGATTTGCGTTCGGTACTTTGATAATTTGGTATGTGGGTGGACCGGTGCTTGGGTACTGTACTTAGTTGGACAAGCATCCCACTTATGATTAACCTCTATTGCAAGCATCCACAACTACAACAAAAGTATTAAGGTAAACCTAACCATAGCATGAAACATGTGGATCCAAATCAGCCCCTTACGAAGCAACTCATAAACTAGGGTTTAAGGTTCTGTCATTCTAGCAACCCATCATCTACTTATTACTTCCAAATGTCTTCCCCTAGGCCCAAATAATGCGGAAGTGTCATGTAGTCGACGTTCGCATAACACCACTAGAGGAGAGACAACATACATCTCATCAAAATATCGAACGAATACCAAATTCACATGACTACTAGTAGCAAGACTTCTCCCATGTCCTCAGGAACAAACGTAACTACTCACAAAGCATATTTCATGTTCATAATCAGAGGGGTATTACTATGCATATAGGATCTGAACATATGATCTTCCACCAAATAAACCAACTAGCATCAACTACAAGGAGTAATTAACACTACTAGCAACCCACAGGTACCAATCCCGGGCTTAGAGACAAGAATTGGATACAAGATATGAACTAGGGTTTGAGATGAGATGGTGCTGGTGAAGATGTTGATGGAGATTGACCCCCTCCCAATGAGAGGATCATTGGTGATGACGACGACGACGATTTCCCCCTCCCAAAGGGAAGTTTCCTTGGCAGAACAGCTCCACCGGAGCCCTAGATTGATTCCGCCAAGGTTCCGCCTCATGGCGGCGGAGTCTCGTCCGGAAAGATGGCTTATGATTTTTTCCTCATCGAAAGACTCCATATAGCAGAAGATGGGCATCGGAGGGCCACCAGGGGACCCACGAGGCAGGGGGCGCGCCTAGGGGGTAGGGCGCGCCCCCACCCTCGTGGGTACGGTGTGGCCCCCCTTTGGAACTTCTTGCGCTCATTATTTTTTATATATTCTGAAAATGACTTCTGTGAAGTTTCAGGACTTTTGGAGCTGTGCAGAATAGGTCTCTAATATTTGCTCCTTTTCCAGCCCAGAATCCCAGCTGCCAGCATTCTCCCTCTTTATGTAAACCTTGTAAAATAAGAGAGAATAGACATAAGTATTGTGGCATAATGTGTAATAACAGCCCATAATGCAATAAATATCGATATAAAAGCATGATGAAAATGGACATATCATGGAGCAGTATGAGAAGCATTTATGACAGCTAATTGTTCATCAGGAAAGCTATCATCAATAGGTAGTGGGTCATCAAGAACATTCTCTAACCTAGATAAGTTGTTTGCAACGGGGTTCTCAACTCCCTTTCTATCAATAATATGTAAATCAAATTCTTGTAGTAGGAGAACCCATCTAATAAGTCTAGGTTTAGCATCTTTCTTTTCCATAAGGTATTTAATAGTAGCATGATCATTGTGAACAGTTACTTTAGAATCAACAATATAAGATCTGAACTTATCAGAAGCAAATACAACTGCTAAAAATTCTTTTTCAGTAGTAGCATAATTTCTCTGGGCACTGTCTAGAATTTTACTAGCATATTGGATAACGTTTAATTTCTTATCAACTCTTTGTCCTAGAACAACACCTACAACATAATCACTAGCATCACACATAATTTCAAAGGGTAAATTCCAATCAGGTGGCTGAACAATAGATGCAGAAATCAAAGCTTTCTTAAGTATTTCAAATGCTTCTACACAATCATCATCAAAGACAAAAATAACATCTTTTTGTAAGAGAATAGTCAGAGGCCTAGAAATTTTAGAGAAGTCTTTAATGAACCTCCTATAAAAACGGGCATGACCAAGAAACTTCTTATACCTTTGATGTCCTTAGGGAATGGCATCTTTTCAATAGCATCAACTTTGGCTTTATCAACTTCAGTACCTCTTTCAGAAATTGTATGCCCCAAGACAATACCTTCATTAACCATAAAGTGGCACTTCTCTCGATCCAAGACAAGATTAGTTTCTTCACATCTCTGCAAAACTCGATCAAGGTTGCTCAAGCAATCATCAAAAGAAGTTCCATATACGGAGAAATCATCCATGAAAACCTCAATAATCTTTTCACAAAAGTCAGAGAATATAGCAGCCATACATCTTTGAAAGGTAGCAGGTGCATTGCATAAACCAAAAGTCATACGTCTATAAGCAAAGGTACCGAAAGGGCAAATAAAAGTGGTCTTTTCTTGATCCTCTTTTGACACAGGTATTTGAGAGAAACCAGAATAACTGTCTAGAAAGCAAAAATGTGTATGTTTGGATAATCTTTCTAGCATTTGATCAATTAAAGGTAAAGTGTAGTGATCCTTTTTAGTAGCTTTATTTAGTTTGCGGAAATCAATTACCATTCTATAACATGTAACAATTCTTTGTGGGATCAATTCATCTTTATCATTAGGAACAACAGTAATACCTCCCTTCTTAGGGACACAATGGATAGGACTTACCCACTGACTATCAGCAACAAGATAAATTATACCTGCCTCAAGAAGCTTTAGTATTTGTTTTCTTACCACTTCTTTCATCTTAGGATTTAACCGTCGTTGGTGATCAACAACCGGTTTATCGTCTTTCTCCAATTTTATTTTGTGCTGGTATAGAGTGGGACTAATGCCCTTAAGATCGTCCAGAGTATATCCAATAGCATCACGGTGCTTCTTCAGAGTTTTCAATAATTTATCTTCCTCCTGCTCTGAAATGTTAGTACTAATAATAACATGATATATCTTCTTTTCATCAAGATAAGCATATTTAAGAGTACCAGGTAATGGTTTAAGCTCAAACACGGGATCACCCTTGGGTGGAGGAGGATCCCCTATGATTTCAACAGGCAAGTTGTGTTTCAAAATAGGTCCCTGTTTAAAGAATACTTCATCTATTTCCCTTCTTTCATTCATTCATAAACATATCATTTTCATGGTCTAAAAAATATTGTTCGAAAGGATCATTAGGAGGCACGACAATAGAAGCAAGACCAATAATTTAATCTTTACTAGGCAATTCTTTATCATGGGTTTGTCTTTGAAATTTAGCAAAATTAAAATCATGAGACATATCCCCTAAACCAATAGTAACAACATCCTTTTTGCAATCTATCTTAGCATTAATAGTATTCAAGAAGGGTCTGCCAAATATAATGGGACAAAATTCATCTTGTGGGGAACCAAGAACAAGAAAATCAGTAGGATATTTAACTTTCCCACACAAGACTTCAACATCTCTAACAATCCCAACTGGTGAAATAGTATCTCTATTAGCAAGCTTAATTGTAACATCAATACCTTCTAACTCAACAGGTGCAATATCATGCATAATTTCTTCGTATAAAGAATGAGGTATTGCACTCGCACTAGCACCCATATCACATAAGCCATGATAACAATGATCTCCTATTTTAACAGAAATATGCCTACAATAGGTCTATGTTTATTTTTAGTATCGGGTTTAGCAATTCTAGCAGCTTCATCACAGAAGTAAAAAACATGCCCATCAATATTATCGACCAAGAGATCTTTAACCATAGCAATACTAGGTTCAAATTTAATTTGCTCAGGGGGTGTAGGTGTTCTAATATTACTTTTGTTGACCACCGTTAAAGCTTTAGCATGATCCTTTATTCTAATAGGGAAAGGTGCTTTCTCAATATAAGCGGTAGGAACTATAGGATCAACATTGTAAGTGATAGTCTTTTCTTCAACTTTAATATGTTCAACTACTTTTACTTCAATGGGGAGATGATATTTAAACCACTTCTCCTTACGAAGATCAACATGAGTAGCAAATGATTCACAGAAAGAAGCTACTATCTTAGAGTCAAGTCCATATTTAGTGCTAAATTCATGGAAAACATCGGTATCCATAAAAGATTTAACACAATCAAACTTAGGTGTTATACCCGACTCCTTACCTTCATCGAGTTCCCAATCTTCAGAGTTGCGTTTAATTATTTTCAATAAATTCCATCTGAATTCAATAGTCTTCATCATAAAAGAACCAGTACAAGAAGTATCGAGCATGGAGCGATTATTGAGAGAAAGCCGAGCATAATTTTTTTGAATAATAATTTCTCTTGATAGCTCATGATTGGGGCATGAATATAACATTGACTTAAGGCTCCCCCAAGCTTGAGCGATGCTTTCTCCTTCGCGAGGCCAAAAATTATATATATAATTATGATCACGATGAACCAGATGCATAGGATAAAACTTCTGATGAAATTCCAATTTCAATCGATTGTAGTTCCATGATCCAATATCATCACATAGCCTAAACCATGTCAATGCATTTCCCTTCAAAGATAAAGGGAAGGCCTTCTTCTTGATAACATCCGCGGGCATACCTGCAAGCTTAAATAATCCACAAACTTCATCCACATAGATGAGGTGCAAATCGGGATGTAATGTTCCATCTCCTGTAAAAGGATTAGCCAGCAGTTTCTCTATCATACCCGAAGGAATTTCAAAGTAAACATTTTTCAGTAGGTCCAGTAGGTTTAGGAGCAACTATTTGCTCTACCGGTCGGGGTGAAGATACCCCGAACAAGCCCCTCAAAGGATTACTTTTCCATAGTAACAAGTGACAGTAAATTTCAGCACACTATATAAATTTTTCCTTACCAAATGCGCTTCACTCCCCGGCAACGGTGCCAGAAAAGAGTCTTGATGACCCACAAGTATAGTGGATCTATTGTAGTCCTTTCGATAAGTAAGAATGTCGAACCCAACAAGGAGCAGAAGGAAATGACAAGCGGTTTTCAGTAAGGTATTCTCTGCAAGCACTGAAATTATCGGTAACAAACAGTTTTGTGATAAGATAATTTGTAACGGGTAACAAGTAATAAAAGTAAACAAGGTGCAGCAAGGTGGCCCAATCCTTTTTGTATCAAAGGACAAGCCTGGACAAACTCTTATATAAAGGAAAACGCTCCCAAGGACACATGGGAATTATCGTCAAGCTAGTTTTCATCACGCCCATATGATTCGTGTTCGTTATTTTGATAATTTGATATGTGGGTGGACCGGTTCTTGGGTACTGCCCTTCCTTGGACAAGAATCCCACTTATGATTAACCCCTCTTGCAAGCATCCGCAACTGCAAAAAAGTATTAAGGTAAACCTAACCATAACATGAAACATATGGATCCAAATCAGCCCCTTACGAAGCAACGCATGAACTAGGGTTGAATCTTCTGTCACTCTAGCAACCCATCATCTACTTATTACTTCCCAATGCCTCCCTCTAGGCCCAAACAATGGTGAAGTGTCATGTAGTCGACGTTCACATGACACCACTAGAGGGATGACAACATACATCTGATCAAAATATCGAACGAATACCAAATTCACATGACTACTAATAGCAAGACTTCTCCCATGTCCTCAGGAACAAACGTAACTACTCACAAAGCATATTCATGTTCATAATCAGAGGGGTATTAATATGCATAATGGATCTGAACATATGATCTTCCACCAAGTAAACCAACTAGCATCAACAACAAAGAGTAATCAACACTACTAGCAACCCACAGGTACCAATCTGAGGTTTGGATACAAAGATTGGACACAGGAGGTGAACTAGGGTTTGAGATGAGATGGTGTTGGTGAAGATGTTGATGGAGATTGACCCCCTCCCGATGAGAGAGTCGTTGGTGATGACGATGGTGATGATTTCCCCCTCCCGGGGGGAAGTTTCCCAGGCAGAATAGCTCCGTCGGAGCCCTAGATTGGTTCCGCCAAGGTTCCGCATCGTGGCGGCGGAGTCTCGTCCCGAAAGCTTGCTTATGATTTTTTTCTCGGACGAAAGACCTCATATAGTAGAAGATGGGCATCGGAGGGCCACCAGGGAGCCCACGAGGCAGGGGGCGCGCCCAGGGGGTAGGGCGTGCCCCCCACCCTCGTGGCCAGGGTGTGGCCCCCCTCTGGTACTTCTTGCACCCAATATTTTTTATATATTCTGAAAAGTGCTCGCATGGAGTTTCAGGACTTTTGGAGAAGTGCAGAATAGGTCTCTAATATTTGCTCCTTTTCCAGCCCGGAATTCCAGCTGCTGGCATTCCCCCTCTTCATGTAAACCTTGTAAAATAAGAGAGAATAGGCATAAGTATTGTGACATAATGTGTAATAACAACCCATAATGCAATAAATATCGATATAAAAGCATGATGCAAAATGGACGTATCAAGAACTCTGAAATGGGCAGGGCCCAGGATGGTGCCGCGACCCCGGTGAGGACGGCCATCATGACGGGTTCCGGGGTGGCAGCCCCCGAGCCAGGTTCAGCGGCCCCAGGGCCGGGTTGAGGCGTGGTCGGGCTGGCTGGAGCAGTCCGCGGTCCGGGTTGAGGCGCGGTCGGGTCGGTCGGAGTAGTCCCCGGGCCGGGTTGAGGCGCGGTCGGGTTGTCTGGGACATGGATGGACTCGGAGTCTGGAGACGGCTTGACGGACGGTCTGTGCAGGTGCTCAAGAGAGACGCCGGACGGAATGGACTACCAGGACGAGGCGATTTTTGCGAGCATGTCGACCGCCTCATTCTTTGCGCGTGGGACGTGGAGGAACTCGCAACCCTCAAAAAATCCAGACAGCTTCTGGACGAGGAAGCGGTAGCTTGCCATGTTGGAGTCGTGGGCGTCCCACTCGCCGGAGCACTGCTGGACTACCAGGTCCGAGTCGCCGAAGCATAGGATTCGCCGAATGCCGAGTTCCTTGGCAAGCCGGAGGCCGTGCACAAGGGCTTCATACTCGGCGACGTTGTTGGAGGCAGCGAAGTGGATCTGTAGTTTGTGATCGATTGTGTGAATGAAGTGGGTTCCGCCCCTATGCATGGGGGCTCCTGGGGGCTTTATAGGTCAACCCCTAGGGGTACAAGGGTAATATTACAAGGCCATAGGGCCGGGTTGTCAGTGTCCAGGAACCCAGTGCTGGGACCCACCGGGTACCAGGGCTCGCCGAGTTCTCCGGACGCGGGCCCCATGCGCCTAGGGGGCACTGTGTGCCGTCTTGTCAATCGTCAGGGCATGGCCGGGTTGAGTCGGCTACAGTGGCGCTTTGTCAGGTCGCCGCTTGTGGGCGTCATTGGTCACGACGAAACACTATTGCCATGCCAGGCCTAGCCAGTGGGTAGGCGTAGGGCACTATGGCCACGCCGGCCCTAGTCAGCGGGTAGGTGGAGGTTACTGTTGCCTCGTCCGGCTGACCAGAGGCATGGGCGGGGTACTGTGGCGTTGATCATTAGCTGGCGGAGACTCATCCCATCGTACGACTGGGATGGGACGGCCGCTGACCCTTGGCCGGGTTTGGAGAACACGTCAAGGGCGGTGCTGGCTTGCTGGAGAAGTCTTGAGCTTGGTTGTTGGGGCCGAGTTGTAACGCCCTCGATGCGGCTATAGCTCCCACGTGTCGAGGCACGACTTAGAGACATAACCGCATTGAAAGCAATGTCGCAAGTTAGGCAATCATCACAACATTCATGTAATATATAGAATAAAAGGGGAGATACATAGTTGGCTTACACTCGCCACGTCACATCAGAGTACATAAATAACATCCATCATACAAACACTCATGGCCCGACTACGGCGCCAAAATGGAAGAAAACCCAACATGCGACAAGGCCCCGAATCAAACCCCAACTAGGCACCACTACTGATCATCAGGAAAAGATACATAATATCGCTGAGAGTCCTCGTCGAACTCCCACTTGAGCTCGTACTCATCACCTGGAGCGGAATCACCTGGACCTGCATCTGGAGATATAGTATCTGTGAGCCACAGGGACTCAGCAATCTCGCACCCTCGCGATCAAGACTATTTAAGCTTATAGGAAGGGTAAGGCAAAAGTATATGTGGAGCTGCAGCAAGCGACTAGCATATGTGGTGGCTAACTTATATGCAAAAGAGAGCGAGAAGAGGAGGCAAAGCGCGAGCGAGAATCTAGAAGAACAACCTGCGCAAGCATAACTCCAACACCGTGTCCACTTCCCGGACTCCGCCGAGAATAGGCCATCACGGTAACACACACAGTTGATTCATTTTAATTAATTAAGGTTCAAGTTATCTACAACCGGACATTAACAAATTCCCATCTGCCCATAACCGCGGGCACGGCTTTCGAAAGTTCAATCCCTGCAGGGGAGTCCCAACTTAGCCCATGACAAGCTCTCACGGTCAACGAAGGAATAGACCTCCTCCCAAGACGTTCCGATCAGACTCGGTATCTCGGTAACTCAAGACACTTCGACAGGTTAAAACAAGACCAGAAACACCACCCGCTGTGCCAACAAATCCCGATAGGAGCTGCACATATCTCGTTCTCAGGGCACACCGGATAAGCTAAGCGTACGGGAGCCAACGTAACCCAAGTTGCCGAGGGACGGCCCCGCACAGTGCTCTAGTTTGGACCAACACTCAGAGGAGCACTGGCCCGGGGGGGGGGTAAAATAAGATGACCCTTGAGTCTGCAGAACCCAAGGGAAAGAAAAGGCTAGGTGGCAAATGGTAAAACCAAGGTTGGGCATTATCCGGGAACATAACACCGATATGACGGAAACTAGGGCGGCAAGAGTGGAACAAAACACTAGGCGAGAGGCCGAGCCTTCCACCCTTTACCAAGTATATAGATGCATTAAGATAACATAGCAATATAATGATATCCCAACAAGTAAATAGATGTTCCAACAAGGAACGGCTCCAATCTTCACCTGCAACTAGCAACGCTATAAGAGGGGCTGAGCGAAGTGGTAACATAGCCAATCAACGGTTTGCTAGGACAAGGTGGGTTAGAGGTTTGACATGGCAATTGGGAGGCTGACGAGCAAAAGGTAGGCATCGTAGCATTGGCATAGCAAGAGCGAGCAAACTAGCATAGCAAAGATAGTAGTGATTTCGAGGGTATGATCATCTTGCTTGCACAGTTGTCAGAGTTGACTGGATCCTCACAAGCAAACTCAACAGGCTCCTCGGTAGTGAACTCGTCTCCCGGCTCTACCCAACAAGACAAACAAGCAACAAGGATACAATCAACCACGGGCAAGACCAAGCAATATGATGAAATGATGATATGCTATGCGGTATGCGATGCGGGATGCAAAATGCAAGATATGACAGGAAATACATGAACCTGGACTCAACTTGGAATTCCAAGGGCGCCACTGGATAGAGGGGATGAAATCGCTTGAAAACAATATAAAGATCATTGGAATCGGAGTTACGGTTTGGAAATGGCAAGCGTTTTAAGAATGACACCGGTCTGCGATTTACAGCAAGTAGGCATCTAAATGCAATGAGATGAACATGCTACAGCCACCAAACATGACAAAAAAATACAAGGCAGGGATGCACACAAGATGCTTAACAAAAGACTAGCACTGAGCCACGGCCAATTCATCCATTAAGAGGTACAAACAAGCATGGCAAAAATGCAAATGCAAAACAGATTCCAGACTTAGTGAAATTAACACTTGTCTGAAATTTCAGATCACGAACCCCTCTTCGGAGCAGCAAAACAACATGATACATGACCTGATTAGGACAAGCAAGAACATGTCATGGAGCTACTCAACAAGCTTAACAAAAGTCCCAAAGTGACCTGGGGCCAAAAGGGATCACAAAATATACTAACGGGCACACGAACATAGCAAAAACATAATCAGTTTTCAGACTTAGTGAAAACTGAGACATGCTGAAATATAACTCACGAAGGCATGTAAACGAGCTCGATGCACTCACTACGGTGCAAGTCATGGCAAGGAAAGCATACACCCATAAAGAAGGCACAAAATACAAGCTAGACATGGCAAGAACAATGGCATGGCATGCACGTATCAACTACAATAGCATCGGCAAAATCGCAAACGAGTTGACGATCTGCCCAGATTCACAACGAAGCAAAAGTAGAGCTCGATTGACTCAAGCTAGGGTGCTCAATAATTGCAAACAAAGACATGTATGGATAGAGCATAACATGATTAACAAAACTCCTTTACTGATCATCCTCAAAAGAGGCACGGATCACAAGGAAACAAGCTGAACACATGGCATCATGAACTAAAATATCCCAGACTTAGTGAAAACAACTAAGTCCCTGAAAACAGATTTACCGGGTGCCTCACTTTGCAAGCTTGCAAAAGTCACCACACACATCCTAAAAATGCATGGGTTGCACCTCTGGAAAGAAGACAAAATTCTTAACAAAACATATGAAGGACTCACAGGCATAGCATGCACACAATAATCATGGCAAAAATGACAAAAGTCTAAGATGAACTAGCAGATCTGACAATTAACTCACGAAGCCTCCTTCTAACAGCATTTTGGGCATCAATATTAGCTCAAATTAAAATGATGCAATGGAATGAAATGATGTACTCGTTGAGACGAACATTTTGATATACTATATGTCCAAATCGGAGTTACGGATGCAAAGTTACGGGGCCTCGAACAGAAGAACTTGGATCAAGAATTTCAGGACTTAGAGAAAAATCCACCTCGCGAAAATTAGGGTTACTGTAGCTGGATCTAGATCGGGCACGGATCCCGAGGCGGCGCTGCACTGTAGCTGTCGTCGGGGAAGAAGAAGAACAGCGGCCGGCGGGAGGAGGCGGTGGCCGGCGGCCGGGTCCGGTGGCCGGCGGCCGGGTCAGGTGGCCGGCGTCGCCGGGCGGCGAGGTGGCCACGGGCGGCCGGTGGCTCCCCGGGGCGGCTCGGGCGGCGCCAAGGCGTGCGGCGGCGGGGCGCGCGGTGGCGTGCGGCGGGGGCCCGCGGTGCAGGCGGCGGCCGGCGTGGTGGCGGCGGGCGTCGGGGCGGAGCAGGCGGCGAGGCGGCTCGGCCGGGCGGTGGCGGATCCGGGCCGCGGGGGCCGGAGTCGGGCTCCCGGGCCGCGGCGGCGGGGGACAGGCGAGGCCACGTGGCGGCCTACGGTAGGCTGAGGGGAGCGGGGCGGACACGTCCGGCTCGCGCGGACGTTGTCCGGCGACGGCGGAGAGGTTTTTTAGGGTTTCGGGAAGGGAGAAGATCCGAAAACGGAGGGGTGTATATATAGGCATAGAGGGAGTTAGGAGAGTCCAAATGAGGTGCGGTTTTCGGCCACACGATCGTGATCGAACGCTCTAGGACATGGAGCAGAGTTTGGTGGGTTTTGGGCCAAATTGAAGGGGTGTTGGGCTGCAACACACACGAGGCCTTTTCGGTCCCTCAGTTAACCGTTGGAGTATCAAACGAAGTCCAATTGATACGAAACTTGACAGGCGGTCTACCAGTAGTAAACCAAGGCCGCATGACAAGTCTCGGTCCAATCCGGAAATGTTTAATCCCCACACACGAAAGAAAGCTAGAAATGACGACCGGAGGAGAACGAAGCGCCGGAATGCAAAACGGACAACGGGGAAAATGCTCGGATACATGAGACGAACACGTATGCAAATACAATGCACATGATGACATGATATGAGATGCATGAAAACAAAAACAACACACGGAGACAAAGACCCGAACCCGAGAAATAAATATAACTTAACGCCGGAAACGGCAAGAGTTGGAGTACAAATAGGGAAAGTTACATCTGGGGTGTTACATGAGTCGAGGAGCCTGGCCGAGTCAGCCTGCTTGGCTGGATCGAGCGACCTGGCCGATTCAAGCAACTCGGCCAAGGTCGGGCCGGATTGAGGGGCGATGCAGGCCCCGTTGTTTTTGAAAAGGATCCGGGTTCCGTTGCCTGCCTGGGGTTCATCCCCCCGACATTGATCCTATCTTGCAAGTCTATAGTCACCTATTATGTGTTATGATCCGTTAACCACGAAGTGACAATAATGAGGATACTTACAGGTGATGACCGTAGTTTGAGAAGTTCATGTATTCACTAAGTGTTAATGCTTTGGTCCGGTACTCTATTAAAAGGAGGCCTTAATATCCCTTAGTTTCCAATAGGACCTCGCTGCCACGGGAGGGTAGGACAAAAGATGTCATGGAAGTTCTTTTCCATAAGCACGTATGACTATATTCAAAATACATGCCTACATTACATTGATGAAGTGGAGCTAGTTCTTTGTCACTCTATGTTATAACTGTTGCATGAGGAATAGCATCCGACATAATTATCCATCACTGATCGAATGCCTACGAGCTTTTCACATATTGATCTCCGCTTAGTTACTTTACCGTTGCCACTGTTACGCTTGCTATAAAACTACTACTGTTACTTTTGCTACCGTTACCGCTACTATCATATTACTTTGCTACTAAATAATTTGCTGCAGATATTAATTCTTTCAAGTGTGGTTGAATTGACAAGTCAACTGTTAATACTTTAGAATATTCTTTGGCTCCCCTTATGTCGAATCAATAAATTTGGGTTGAATACTCTACCCTCGAAAACTGCTGCGATCCCCTATACTCGTGGGTTATCAAGGCTCGCGGCAGGTATCATTATTTTCTAACCTTCATAGATGATTTGAGCAGATATGGGTATATCTACTTAATGAAACATAAGTCTGAAACATTTGAAAAGTTCAAATAATTTCAGAGTGAAGTGTAAAATCATCGTAACAAGAAAATAAAGTTTCTATGATATGATCGTGGAAGTGAATATTTGAGCTATGAGTTTGGTCTTCATTTGAAACAATGTGGAATAGTTTCGCAACTCACGCCACCTGGAACACCACAGCGTAATGGTGTGTCTGAACGTCGTAACCGTACTTTATTAGATATGGTGCGATCTATGATGTCTCTTACCGATTTACCGCTATCGTTTTGGGGTTATGCTTTAGAGATGGCTGCATTCATGTTAAATAGGGCACCATCTAAATCCCTTTAGACAACACCATATGAACTGTGGTTTGGCAAGAAACCTAAGCTATCGTTTCTTAAAGTTTGGGGCTGCGATGTGATACGTCTCCATCATATCTATAATTTTTGATTGTTCCATGCCAATATTATACAACTTCCATATACTTTTGGCAACTTTTTATACTATTTTTGGGACTAACATATTGATCCAGTGCCCAGTGCCAGTTCCTATTTGTTGCATGTTTTTTGTTTCGCAGAATATCCATATCAAACGGAGTCCAAACGGGATAAAAACTGACGGAGATTTTTTCTTTGGAATATATATGATTTTTGGGAAGAAAAATCCACGCGAGACGATGCCCGAGGGGGCCATGCGGCAGGGGGCACGCCCCTGACCCTCATGGCCACCCCGTAAGGCGGTTGGTGCCCTTCTTTCGCCGCAAGAAAGCTAATATCCGAAGAGAGATCGTGTTAAAATTTCAGCCCAATCGGAGTTACAGATCTCCGGGAATATAAGAAACGGTGAAAGGGCAGAATCTGAGAACGCAGAAACAGAGAGAGACAGAGAGACAGATCCAATCTCGGAGGGGCTCTCGCCCCTCCCACACCATGGAGGCCGTGGACCAGAGGGGAAACCCTTCTCCCATCTAGGGAGGAGGTCAAGGAAGAAGAAGAAGGAGGGGGCCCTCTCCCCCTCGGTTCCGGTGGCACCGGAGTGCCACCGGGGGCCATCATCATCACCACAATCTTCACCAAGAACTTCACCGCCATCATCACCAACTCTTCCCTCCTCTATGCAGCGGTGTAACCTCTCTCTTACCCGCTGTAATCTCTACTTAAACATGGTGCTCAACGCTATATATTATTTCCCCATGATGTATCGCTATCCTATGATGTTTGAGTAGATCCGTTTTGTCCTATGGGCTATTTGATGATTAAGATTGGTTTGAGTTGCATGTTTTATTGTTGGTGCTGTCCTATGGTGCTCTCCGTGTCGCGCAAGTGTGAGGGATCCCCGCTGTAGGGTATTGCAATACGTTCATGATTCACTTATAGTGGGTTGCGTGAGTGACTGAAACACAAACCCGAGTAAGGGGGTTGTTGCGTATGGGATAAAGAGGACTTGATGCTTTAATGCTATGGTTGGGTTTTACCTTAATGATCTTTAGTAGTTGCGGATGCTTGCAAGAGTTCCAATCATAAGTGCATATGATCCAAGTAGAGAAAGTATGTTAGCTTATGCCTCTCCCTCAAATAAAATTGCAATAATGATTACGGTCTAGTTATCGATTGCCTAGGGACAAATAACTTTCTCATAACAAAAAGCTCTTTACTAAAACTAACTTAGGTTTGTCTTTACCTAAAACAGCCCCTACTTTTTATTTACTTGCTCTTTATTATCTTGCAAACCTATCCAAAAACACCTACAAAATACTTTTAGTTTCATACTTGTTTTAGGTAAAGCGAACGTCAAGTGTGTGTAGAGTTGTATCACTAGTAGAAAATGGGTCAAATGTGAAGCACATTAGTGCCTGCTTGATTTTGAGCCGGCACTAATGTGTGCATTAGTGCCGGTTCCAACGGCTAGCCGGCCGCTCTCATTAGTACTGGTTCGTGGCGAACCTTTAGCACCGGTTCGTGCCACAAACCCGTACTAAAGTGAGTGGTGGCAGGATGTTGACAGTCTGGGGTCCCTCCAGCACCTTTAGTACTGGTTCGTATCACGAACCGGTACTAAAGGTCGTCCTACATAAACCCTTCGTCCACCCGAGCTCGCTCTGTTCTTCCCCTTTCCCCTCTCCTCTCTATTCTTTCCCTCTTCCTCTCAAGCTCATCACACATTTTGCCCAAAATTTGTCAAGATTTGAAGGCCCCCATCCATTCAAATGATCACAAAGGTTAGCAGCTTTGTCCTTTCATCTCTCATTGCTAGATTAGCTCTTGCAATGCTTTATATAGTGATTGATTTGTGAGTTTATTAATCTGGGAGGAATTATATATATGTGCTAGTATTTGATTTATATGCAATTTGAGGTAAAAAATAACACTTAGTTTGCATATGTAGGTGTGGTTTACTTAGTGCCTTCTAAATCTCCGTCGTAACCACTGTCGATCGCCCGCAACATCCCGTCGCCGGCACCACCTTGTGGTGAGCCTCTTGTTCATGAATGTTTTATATAAAAGTTGATGTTTGTGTGATTTGGATATATAGTTACTTGTATAATTATATTACCCATACGTTGTTTGTTATATATAGTGCCATGGTTTTGATATCCGTCCCCGTCGGCCCTCGTACGGGTTATGATTCGGATGTGGTATATTCTCTTTTAAAACTATTTGTTGCATCTCGTGTTTATGACAAATTATGCCCATCAAGTTGACATAGATATTTGTATGTAGGAGGTAGTTGAACCAGAAATTCCAACCGACCCTATTGTCGAGAGGTTAAATTTAGTTGAAAGAGAAAACGAGGATTTGAAGGAAAAATCGAAAAGAATTGAGGGGGAGAAGTTGGAATTGGAGTTGCATATTGCTGATGTCGTCGATGATCTTAAGATGGAGAAAATGCACTTGAAGATTAGAAAGATTAGAAAATATGCCATTCATAGTGAGGCTTGGTATCATTATGCTGTTGGATCAATTGTTACTTTAGTTGCGATCTTGATCACATTTGTTGTTGCATTAATTTCTTTAGCTAGAGACTTATTTGTTTGTTGCATTTAAGTGTTGTATGAACTTTATGTATGAACTTTTATTAATTTGGTCTTTTTCGGTGTTGTGTAATGAAGATGAGATGACAATGGATGTACGATGACCAATGCTCTCCCGATTTTATTAATGGCGTGCAAACTTTTGTGCTTGCGGCTGAGGCAAACAAGCGGGCGGATGGTTTTATGCCTTGTCCATGTGTTGGCTGTAAGAATGATAACAATTACTCTAAGTCAAGAACCATTCACGTCCACCTGTTTAAGTCCGGTTTCATGCCCCGCTATAATGTTTGGACCAAGCATGGAGAAAGAGGGGTTATGATGAAAGACAATGAAGAAGAACAGGACGACAATAGCTATCCTGGCCATGATGGGTTCCCTGAATACGATGATACAACAATGGGGGAAGAAGCTAAGCCGGCAATGCGGGAAGAAGCTGAAGAAGAGGCATCAGATGAGCCCGCTGATGATCTAGGTCGGGCCATTGCCGATGCAAAGAGAAACCGCACAAGTGATTTGGAGAAGAAGAAGTTGTAGCGCATGTTAGAGGATCACAAGAAATTGTTGTACCCGAATTGCGAAGCTGACAAGAAAAAGTTGGGCACCACACTGGAATTGCTGCAATGGAAGGCAGAGAATGGTGTATCTGACAAGGGATTTGGAAAGTTGCTAGTAATGATAAAGAATATGCTTCCAAAGGACAACGAATTGCCCAAGAGTATGTACGAAGCAAAGAAGGCTGTCTGCCCTCTAGGGTTAGAGGTGCAGAAGATACATGCATGCCCTAATGACTGCATCCTCTACCGCGGTGAGTACGAGGATTTGAATGCTTGCCCGGTATGCGGTGCATTGCGCTATAAGATTCGGCGCGATGACCCTGGTGATGTCGAGGGCGAGCGCCCCAGGAAGAAGATTCCTGCCAAGGTGATGTGGTATGCTCCTATAATACCACGGTTGAAACGTTTGTTCCAAAACAAAGAGCATGCCAAGGCGATGCGATGGCACAGAGAAGACCATAAGAAAGATGGAAAGTTGAGAGTACCTGCTAACGGGTCGCAGTGGAGAAAAATCGAGAGAAAGTACTGGAAGGAGTTTGTAGATGACGCAAGGAACGTATGGTTTGGTCTAAGCGCAGATGGCAATAATCCTTTTGGGGAGCAGAGCAACAACCATAGCACCTGTCCTGTGACTGTATGTTTGTATAACCTTCCTCCTTGGTTGTGCATGAAGAGGAAGTTCATTATGATGCCAGTGCTCATCCAAGGCCCTAAGCAACCCGGCAACGACATTGATGTGTACCTAAGGCCATTAGTTGAAGAACTCTTACAGCCGTGGAATGGAACAGGTGTACGTGCGTGGGATGAGCACATGGGGGAAGAATTTGACCTAAAGGCCTTACTGTTCGTGACCATCAATGATTGGCTTGCTCTCAATAACCTTTCAGGACAGACAAACAAGGGATACCGCGCATGCACACACTGTTTGAATGATACCAACAATATATATTTGGACAATTGTAGGAAGAATGTGTACCTGGGACATCGTCGATTTCTTCCGAGCAGGCATCCTGTAAGAAAGAAAGGCAAGCATTTCAAAGGTGAGGCGGATCACCGGACAAAGCCTCGCCACCGTACTGGTGCTGATGTACATGATATGGTCAAGGATTTGAAGGTAGTCTTTGGAAAGGGTCCTGGCGGACAACCTGTTCCGAATGACGCTGACGGACGCGCACCCATGTGGAAGAAGAAATCTATATTTTGGGACCTGCCCTATTGGAAAGACCTAGAGGTCCGCTCTACAATCGACGTGATGCACGTGACGAAGAATCTTTGTGTGACCCTGCTTGGCTTCTTGGGCGTGTATGGAAGACAAAAGATACACCTGAGGCACGGGAGGACCAGCAACGTATGCATGGAAAAGACGGCATACATCAGGGGCATGCCAGCTACGCTCTTACCA
This sequence comes from Triticum urartu, assembly GCF_003073215.2. Classification (NCBI taxonomy): domain Eukaryota; kingdom Viridiplantae; phylum Streptophyta; class Magnoliopsida; order Poales; family Poaceae; genus Triticum; species Triticum urartu. The sequence goes on along the minus strand of NC_053028.1, from coordinate 628,836,402 downwards.
AAGAAGAGAAGGAAATCTTCTTTGAATGCCTGCTTAGTATTAAGGTACCGTCTGGCTTCTCATCGAATATAAAGGGAATAATAAACATGGCAGAGAAAAAGTTCCAGAACCTAAAGTCTCATGACTGCCACGTGATTATGACGCAACTGCTTCTGGTTGCATTGAGGGGGCTTCTACCGGATAACATTCGATTAGCCATTGTGAAGCTATCTGCATTCCTCAATGCAATCTCTCAGAAGGTAATCAATCCAAAAATCATACCAAGGTGAGAGAATGATTTGGTGCAATGTTTTGTCAGTTTCGAGTTGGTGTTCCCACCATCCTTATTCAACATCATGACGCATGTCCTAGTTCACCTATGCGAAGAGATTAACGTTTTGGGTCCTGTATTTCTACACAACATGTTCCCCTTTGAGAGGTTCATGGGAGTCTTAAAGAAATATGTTCATAACCGTGCTAGGCCAGAAGGAAGCATCTCAAGGGCCATGAAAATAAGGAGGTCATTGAGTTTTGTATTGACTTTATTCCTGACCTTAAGCCGATTGGTGTTCCTAAATCGCGGCATAAGGGAAGACTGGATGGAAAAGGCACGCTAGGAGGGAATCAAAAAATATGTATGGACGGACATTCTCTCACTGAATCACACTACACAGTTCTACAGAATTCTGCCTTGGTGGCTCTGTATATGGACAAACACAAGAATTTTCTACGCTCCAAACACCCGGAGCGGTCTGATGACTGGATTACACGTGAACAAACCAGGAGTTTCGTCGGCTGGTTGCAGACACATAGCATGCATGACGCCTCTATTGAAGATGACCTGTACTCGCTGTCCCAGTTACCATCTTCGAATATAATGACTTTCAAAGGGTACGAGATAAATGGTAATACATTTTACACGATTGCCCAAGATAAGAAGAGCACCAACCAAAACAGTGGTGTCCGCTTTGATGCAACAACCAAGACGGGAAAGGAAACATATTATGGTTACATAGAGGAGATATGGGAACTTGACTATGGACGTGGTTTCAAGGTCCCTTTGTTTCGGTGCAAATGGGTCAATATGACACGAGGCGGGGTAACGGAAGACCCGCAGTATGGAATGACAACAGTGGATCTCAACAATCTTGCGTATGCAGACGAACCATTCGTCCTAGCTAATGATGTGGCACAGGTTTTCTATGTGAAGGATATGTCTACCAAGCCGAGAAAAAGAAAATATAAGGAAGCGAATGCATCATACGATGAGCCAAAGCGCCACATAGTTCTTTCTGGGAAGAGAAACATCGTGGGAGTGGATGACAAGACAGACATGTCAAAAGATTACGAAAAGTTTGATGAAATTGCTCCATTCATAGTGAATATTGACCCGAGCATCCAGTTAAATGATGAAGATTTTCCATGGCTACGGCGCAAAGGGACACACGCGAAGAAAAAGTTTCACACCCAAAGATCTGGGATGTGATCGGCTTCACTATCATCACTTTCTTCTGTGTTTCACACCCAAGAGGGAATCTCTGTAATAGTTAGGGTAGTTATTTGTTTTGGCATTTGAAACACGAAGAAATTTTATGTGCAAACAAATTCTTTCGAAGTATCAAGGTTTCGGATGAAAACTCATCATTACAAATGCATTTCATTTTTTAAATAACCTAAGCATTACCAAATTGAATATAATGATAAAACACACTAATATTAAACATAAGAAGAAAGAATCACTGAAAAATCTATTTTCGAAGTTAAGTTATTCATAAACTAGTGATTCACACAAATTTCAAATAATTCAAAATGTAAACTATTCAAATTTGTAAACTACCGGCACTAATAGAAAGTTTGTAATTTTTTGTACCTAAAGCAAAAATATTCACAAAGAAACTCTAAATACAGCAAAAAACAACTCAAAGATAAATAAAACAAAAATAAATAAAGCAAAGAAAATAAGAAAATAAAAAGCCCGCCTACTGCGCCACAGCGGCCTACATACGACTAGAAACCCAACCTATTGTTGGGCCAGGATGCAGGCTCGCAAAGGCCCAGTAGGCCCACAGGGCAGCACAGAACACTATTAGGAAAAGGGCTATAGATGGAATTGACACTAATGGCGCACAAGACATGTGGTGCGCCACTACTATATACTAATGGCACACCATGTGTAGGTGCGCCATTAGTGTCCAAATACTAATGGCGCACCACATACACGGTACGCCATTAGTAACAAGATTTTTTTTTTCAAAACTAATAATGGCGCACCGTGAGAGTGGTGCGTCATTACTAGTTAAACTAGTAATGGTGCACCACACCCACGTTGCGTCATTGCTAGTTTTGAAAAAAAAATTCGCCACTACTATATACTAATGGCACACCATGTGTAGGTGCGCCATTAGTGTCCAAATACTAATGGCGCACCACTCCCACGGTGCGCCATTACTAACTTGGCCCAAAAAATCCCTTGCATGCACCACCCCCGTGACCGCCTTTTCAGTTTAAAAAAATAAAAGAAAATGATGAAAATGTCAAAAAAATAAAAGAAAATAAGTTTCCCATGTGATATGTGGTCTAGTTGTTGGGAAAATTTACAAATACGAATTTTGACTTTATATGCAAAATCTCTCTGGAATTTGTAAAATGGGCATAACTTTTGCATACGAACTCGGATTAAAAAGTTTTCTATATGAAAAATCATCTACTCGAAAAGTTACATCCGAATTTAACGGGGTAACCCTGTTAAACATTTTCAAAATCCTCAAAAACCTAACAGAAAAAAGTTACAGGGCTTTTAAGATCTGGAGGCAAAAAAATTCAAAAAAAAATTCAAACTTACTAGTGGCGCACCGTATGCTAGGTGCGCCACTAGTAACAGAAAAAAATAGTTTCAATTTTTTTTCAGAATTTTTTTCAAAATATGATACGTAATATGAACGGAAGTTTGAAATATTTTTTCAAAATTTCATCACACTCATGAACATGAACAAAGTCCTAAACATCAACAAGGTTTAATAGGATTGATATGCTAGATATATCAACAAGTGCCTGTGAAGTGAGCTGGTGCTGGGGTTGTTTAGAACTCTAAAGTTAAGTGTGCTTGGGCTGGAGAAGTTAAGTGTGCTTGGGCTGGAGAAGTGTGAGGATGGGTGACCTTTCGGGAAGTTTGACCACGGAGTGTGATTTGACCTGAGATTAAGCCATAGTGACCCGAGATTAAGAAAAAAATAAAAAAAATTGAATTTTTTTTAAAAAAAATTGAATTTTTTTTATTACTAATGGCGCACTTCTATGTGGTGCGCCATTATCGTAATGGCGCACCTCTAGGCATACTAATGACGCACTACAGGTGCGCCATTAGTATCTGGTATACTAATGGCTCACCAGTGGTGCGCCATTAGTAGGCAAAACTGGTGCACCACTAGTAGGCCTTTTCCTAGTAGTGGAACATTTAGGCCCAGTAGGCCTGCTTTGGAGAGGAGCTCGAGAGAGCTACCGCACTGGGGCTTATAAACCAGTGCGGACGCCCCTCGACTAGCGAGGTGGGACTAAACATGACGCACTACACCTGCGCCAGCGCACCCCCTTTAGTACCAGGTGGTGACTCAAACCGGTACTAAAGGGGGGTCTTTAGTACCGGTGGTGACTCAAACCGGTACTAAAGGGGGGTCTTTAGTACCGGTTGGAGCCACCACCTGGTACTAAAGGGTGTGCGCTTCCCGCCGCTTGGCCTGTCCAAAACAGACCTTTAGTACCGGTTCGTGGCTTCAACCGGTACTAAAGGTTGTTCTATATAAGAAAACACTTCAAAAAAATCAATTTCTCGTCTCTCCCTCTGTTTCTTTCTCCTCTGCCCCATCGCCGCCGCCCCTCGTCGCTGCCCCCGTCGCCGTCCTCGTCGCCGTCCGTCGCCGTCCCCGTCACCGCGCCCGCCCCGTCCTCCCGTCGTCCCCGCCCGGCCCGTCCCCGTACCCATCGTCGCCGCCCCGTCCCCATCCCCGTCGTCACCGCCCGTCTCCGTCCCCGTCGCCGCGCCTCGCCGGTGAGCTCCTGCCCCGGCCGCCATGTCCACACACACACATTGTTATAGAAATGTTAGCAATTTTTTCTGTTTTTTAGTTATAGAAATATTAGAAATGTTAGTTATATAGAAATGTTATAAATTTTTCTGTTTTTTAGTTATAGAAATGTTAGCAATTTTTCTGTTTTTTAGTTATAGAAATATTAGAAATGTTAGTTATATATATATAGAAATGTTAGAAATTTTAGCATTAGTTTATCTAGATGAATTCGATTAATGTCAAATTGTTAGAATTTGCATATAGAATTTTAGTTATCACAATCCAATCATTTAAAAAATGTTACTTTTTGCGGGCATATAGTATTTGTTCTCGATGATGCCCGGCCCGCATCCTCGCCGTCGACCCATTCGCCACGACGTCCGGCTGACCCATGTCCGGGACTGGGCTCCACCGGGCTGGCACTGGGAGGTGCTACCTGGAGGGGCACGCCGCTTGGTGAGGAACCCGGCCTCGGGTCCCGGCATCGACCCTGATCTCCTTTGGTGGCGTTCGCGTGGGCCACATTCGGTGCAGAAGGAGCCGGCCCCACCGGAGGTGGTGCGTTGTCGTGTCAGGGAGGAGGACGAGCACGTCCATCGCTACATGGCTGCTATGGACGTCAGGTTCTCCAATACCTGGCAGGTTCTTTGGGCAGATGACCGGAGATATGATCTTGTGATGGTTCCTTGTCTTTGGGTGTCCACCGCCCGCGCCCCAGGAACCGCTAGTGGCCTAGATTCTTCTGTAGTATTCGATCTTTATTAGCTACCTAGCCAGTGATGTATTCGAGATTATATATTATTCGAGATGATGTATTCGAGATTATATATTATTCGAGACGATGCATATTATGTACTATATGATTCAGTTTTCCGTATTGATTGCATCCATGAATTGTAATTTGAATACTAAATTGTTTTATATTTCTTCTGGATTAGTGTTAAATAAAAGATATGGCGGACAATATAGGCAGAGAGGGAGAAGAGGCCATGTTTGAGATCATACGCAGCCCTACGAGGCCAGATGATCTGAATGAAGAAGATGACGGCTCCCAATATCTGAACAATACCGGGGAGGGTGATGATAAGATATTCGATCAGAATGACCGAGTTGATGAAGTCATGAACTATGATTATGATTATGATTATGATGACACATACAATGTTGATCTTGAAATAACAAAGACTACCGACGAGGTATATTTATAATAGGCATCTATTGATCATCACATATTTTTTTATTTGAAGATATATTAACGAATCGATCTTTCTTCTTTCAGCCCTCTGAATCGAGCAAATCTGCTTCTACAAACAGTGGGAGAAAGCGAGGCCAGGGCAAAAAGTTGAAGGAGGGTGTAAAGTACAACATCGATTCCATCAAAGCTTCTGGCGAACCCCTTTCGCCTAAGAACATTGCGAACAAGTTCGTTCGTCAGTGCGGAGTTCTTGTGAAGGACCAACTCCCGATCTCCATTCAAGAATGGAAAGAGCCAAAAACTAAACGTCCAAATGTTACTTGGGTCGACGACAGATCAAAAGACAATATTTGGGAATCTCTGATGGAACATTTTACCCTACCAGATTATTTCACTGATGCAGATGTGCAGAAAGTCAAGGACGCTGCTCTTAAGAAGATGGCAATTGCATTCAACACCCACAAGAAAACTGTATGGGCCAACTACCTCGCTGTAGACAGGAAGACTCCTGAATTCAGTGGAACACTGGAGAAGCAAAGAGAACACTGACCCACTTTCATGGAATTCAAGGAATCAGAATTATCTAAGGAACGGTCGAGAAAAAACAAGGCTGATGCCGCAAAAAAGACGCAGTTCCGTAGGCTGGGGCCAGGTGGCTACGCGGTGGCAATGCCTAAGTGGGATAAGTCTGAGCAAGATATGGAGGATGCAGGGGTCACTCCGGTTACTAGGAGCTGGCCCCCTAGGTGCAGAACTTGGTTCTATGCGCATGGGGGGGAGTTGGACCCGAAGACAGGCGAGGTTTCGAAGAAGGCAAGTCTAAAAGGAGCCGAACAAAAGTTACTTGACGCAATAGAAGATGCTCGAAAGGGGGTGTTCACGCCCAACAGAGACAATGACGAGCTTACGCGCGCCCTGGGAAATCCTGAACACCCGGGAAGAACACGAGGCAAGGGCGTTATTCCCTGGTATGAGGGCTTTTTGGAATGGAACAACGACTACATGAGCCGTGCAAGAAAGAAGAGGGAGGAGGAGAAGAAGAGGAAGCTGGAGGAGGAGCAGAGGAAGTAGGACGCAGAATGCCTTCAAGGCCTAGAAGCAAGGCACGCGGACTTGGCACTCAAATTCCAGCAGCAGCAGCAGCAGATCGACTCACTTAGCCAGGAAAGGGGGTCTCAGCAGCAGCAGCAGCAAGCGGATGATCGTCCAGCATTGGATAGCACTGTCCCATCCATGTTGAGAAGCAGCGTTGGTTCCGCCCCGAGCGACGCACTGCTGGATACATACCCTGTGGATGACATCATAGAGAACACTAACTATCAGCTACACTTCAAAATGAAGAACATATCCATGCATGAAGGTGGCATACGTCGTTGCTTTTACAATTACCCTCGAAGCAACCTTCCATTGCACCCCGATTCCAGCGGGCTATGCTCGTGTCTTGGTTGATGAGCTGGTGGACCCATATTCGGGGCTATAGCTTGACATTCCTCGAGGTGACGACGAGCACACACTGGGAGAGACCATACATCGTATCATCCTATGGAGAAAGGATTGCATCGTCTTTCGAAATCCACCGACACCGAGTCTGCCGACTCCTCCTCGAAGTCCGCCACCGAGCCAAGGGACTCCCGCTCCTCCAAGTCCACGAACGCGTGAGCCGACTCCTCCTCGAAGTCCGCCACCGTGTCTGTAGACTCCCGCTCCTCCAAGTCCACGAACGCGTGAGCCGACTCCTCCTCGAAGTTCGCCACTGTGTCAGCAGACTCCCGCTCCTCCAAGTCCACCAATGTGTGAGCAGACTCCTGCTCCAACTCAGCCACGTCAGCCGTCTCCGCCGCCTCAGCAATCGCAGAAGAGACACGCCGCAACTATGGTGCGTAGCGGTACGAGTCGAGGTAGTACAGGAGGTACAAGTGGAGGCAAGCGATATAAATATGGTCCAAGCAGCCTCGCTCCTCTTCCTCAGAGGCCTTACGACATGACCGAGGAGCAAAACAAAGCCATAGTGAAGGCCCAAGTGGACGCCCATTTTGGACCGAAACCGGCACCGCCGCCAGGGGAGAAAGTGCCCGAGGAAAAGATTAACCACTTCATTCGTATGTCTAGACCACCAACTCCCAAGCCTGTTGACTCTGACTATGAGCGCCAACTCAGGAAGGCACATCGAGCACGACTACAGAGGGAAGCGAGCTCGAGCCAACAAGCAGCTACCAAAAAATGCGGGAAAACCGTTCCCCAGCTGGGAGAACAGGCGACGCAATCGACCCCCCCCCCCCCCCCCCCCCCCCCCCCCCCCCCGCTTGTTGTGCCAACAACACATGAGAGTACGCGCGCCGTATATTATTGTGGGAAAACCGTTCCCCAGCTAAACAATCTGGTAATAACCGAGGAGCATATAAGGAATGCTAAAATGCTCGGTATCAGTGTTGGACAACTCCTCGACATCGAGCCCATGTCTCCGCTTAGAGAGGAGGAAATAAAATGGCAATATGTCCGCGGCCAACCTTTGGTGAAGCCCGAGGAGGTCAAGAACCTCCCAACGAGAATTTATGAATTGCATCAATAATGGTACATGAACATTACCAAGATTTCCAATCGAGAGGCCCTCATGGTGAATGTCAAGGCGGAGCATTACTTCCATGAGAAAGATCTGGCCGTTGAGTATACATAACTGTTTAAATTATTCAATCAAGACGCATTCGACAAATCTCTCGTCAGTTGCTATTGTCTGTAAGTGATTTCTTTCTGTAATTCAAGTCTCAAGCTAGCTGTAGTGATCATTTTGATCAATCATTACTTGTAATTATCCTTACTATATTCTTTTCTGTGGTATTATGCAGGATGAAGATGTATGAAATGAAAAAATCTGGACGCTATGGCATTGGGTTCATTGACCCTAATACCGTTAATGAGTACACATGGAAAATTCCAAGTTGTCGAGCAAGTTTAGAGGAAAGCATGCTAGAGTTCTTCAAGCGACTCAATAGCAATGAAGATATACTACTTCCTTACAACTTCATGTGAGTCACACTGTCTTGTACTACAAATTCTGTTTTTGCTTACTAGCTATCTAGATGTTAATACTTAAGTGTATAGGGTTTATGCTAGTTGATTAGTGTTGTGCACATGCCTGCTTAATTATGACATGCAAACGTGTGCGCATGCAGTTTCCACTGGATCTTGTTAATCATTAAAGTTGATAAAGGAACAGTTGAAGTACTGGACTCACTACTTAAGGAAGAAAGTGACTTCGCCATCTTGAAGGGGATAGTCGGCAGGTAATTTCAATCATTATTTGGCCTATTTAATTAGTTCGTCATTTCCTGATATCAACTATTTAATAGCCCCTTTATTCATTTTCTTTGCTGGCGGGCAGGGCTTGGGCAAAGTTTATCAAGGTGACTCCAGGTAAATGGCGTCAAAAGCTGTTTTGGTTTTGACCCACGATAAGTAATTAAGTATTACTAGCTAGCTTACCATCTCTTTAATTCTTGTTTCAATACCATTAAATTAATTATCATACTTGATTAATTATTATCTGATTAAATTCCATTCTTGTAAAGGCCCTGATGAGGAAGGCTCCGGGGACTAATCTGTGTGCATACTACGTTTGCGAGAACATTCGCATGATGGCGTCCGAAAGGAGCAAATCTCAAAGACAGGAATGGGTACGTTTGCCAGAACACTATTCACAATATTTACATCATTATCGATACCTAGTCACACAACTAATACACATGCATATTGATCTCCTTCTTAACAGTTCAAAGAGGTGCGGTAGAAGCTCCTAACAACGGAGCGCATACTAGCACTTTAAGAGGAAATAGCGGGATTTTTGCTCGACCAGGTCATAGATCCCAAAGGAGAATACTATTACCCGCTACCGCCCCCATGAACCACTTGTCATCGTGCTCCGAAGGCACCAAGGCAATATGTAGGAGAAATTGTATATATATACATGTGTATGTGTGAATAATTAATGGTGGTTGTGAGACATTCAATGATATATATATATATATATGCATAACGTGTACAATACGCAGTATCGTAAAATACCATCAAACAAAAAAGAATTAAATGGAAAACACAAAATTAATGGAAAAATAAAAAATAAAACCAAAACCACCCCAAACATTTAGTGCCAATTGGTGTTACCAACCGGTACTAATGTCCTACACGCACCCGGGCCTGGCTCGTGCCACGTGGTGGCACTTTAGCGCCAGTTCGTGATGAACCGATACTAAAGGGGGGACCTTTAGTCCCCACTCTTTAGTGCCAGTTCTGGAACCAGCACTAAAGGCCCTTACGAACCGGCGCTAAAGCCCGGTTCTGCACTAGTGTATCGGTGGTCGATAGAACTTGAGGGAATATTTGTTCTGCCTTTAGCTCCTCGTTGGGTTCGACACTCTTACTTATCGAAAACTGTTGCGATCCCCTATACTTGTGGGTTATCAAGACCTCTTTCTGGCGCCGTTGCCGGGGAGCAATAGCGTGGGGTGAATATTCTCGTGTGTGCTTGTTTGCTTTATCACTAAGTAATTTTATTTGCTGTTCTTAGTTGTTCTTTATCTCTAGTTATGGATATGGAACACGAAATACCAAAAAAATTAGGTGTACTTGATACTCATGGAGATGGGGAACCTCCTAAAACCCTCGATGATGGTTATGTGAAAGATATTATGTACTACTTCAATAATCATGAGAAAACCCCATTCAATTATGTAATGGGAGTAACGTTGGATCAACGTGAATACTTTAGGGATTACCTCTTGACACAAAAAGGGAAACTATTATGGGATCAAATTCATATATTGAATTGGTATGCTAGGAAACTATGCTTGAGATATGATTATACTTGTTGCTCTAGGATGAAGGCTCCACACCTTCCCTTTTTATGCGAATTTAATGATAATAAAACCTTAGCTTATTATGCTAATGGTATATATGATTACTATGATGTGGAACAAATAGAAGAATTTGTTGCTTTTATGGGTGCTTATGAAATTGAATCTATGTTTAAAGAGTTTGAAGATCTTGATGATTCGGTTTATAGACGTGAAAATTTAGCTATCCTTAAATATTGCTATGAGAATTATGAATACAATCCCGATATTAATGCACTTATTGAGAAAGTCTCCGCGGTCCAAGAAGAGACTAATATTTTGCAGGAATCTATTGAAGAAGAAGTTGATGAAACTATGACTCATTGGATGAAAAAGATGAGGAGGAGAGCGAAGAACAAAAGGAGGAAGAGCGGATTGATCACCCGTGCCCACCTTCTAATGAGAGTAACTCTTCAACTCATACATTATTTAATTCCCCTTCATGCTTACCGAAGGATGAATGCTATGATAATTGCTATGATCCCGCTGATTCTTTTGAAATATTCCTTTTTGATGATGCTTGCTATGCTTGTGGCCAAGATGCCAATATGAATTATGCTTATGAAGATGAACTTGCTATAGTTACTTATGTTAAACATGAAATTGTTGCTATTGCACCCACGCATGATAGTCCTATTATCTTTTTGAATTCTCCCAACTACACTATATCGGAGAAGTTTACCCTTATTAAGGATTATATTGATCGGTTGCCTTATACCGTTGCACATGATGATTTTGATGAATATAATATGCATGTGCTTGCTGCTCCTACTTGCAATTATTATGAGAGAGGAACTATATCTCCACCTCTCTATGTTTCCAATATGATAAAATTGCAAGAAACTGTTTATACTATGCATTGGCCTTTACTATGTGTGAATGAATTGTTCTTTTATGATATGCCGATGCATAAAAAGAGAGTTATACTTTGTAGTTACATGATATATGTTGCTTTGTGCTCACTACTAAATTACAAATCATTGTTAATTAAAATTGGCTTTGATATACCTTGGGATCCGGGTGGATTCATTACTTGAGCACTGTATGCCTAGCTTAATGGCTTTAAAGAAAGCGCTGCCAGGGAGACAACCCGGAAGTTTTAGAGAGTCATTTATTTCTGTTGAGTGATTTTATATAGTTTAAACAAAACAAAAATAAATAGGGGAACCCAAAACTTTTTCAAAAAGGAAAGTGAAAGTGAGAAAGACAAGCATTGTTGAAGTGGGAGAGCTCCTTGAACTTTGTTCATGCTCACTGAAACTTTGTGAATCTTAATTACAGAAAAATTTCAAAAAAAATAATTATCCCCTTGTACAATTCCATTGTATTATAAAAATAATGTGCCAAGGTTTGCCTTTAGGATGTTTACAAAGCTTGTTGGTTTGTGCGGTGTATGACAGAAACTTTGGCTATAGTGCGCGATTTTACATTTTTAGCTGGAATGTCAAATGGTTCTGATTCTTTTTGTAATGTATTTATATAAAAAAAATTATTTTTAATAATTTTGGCATAATTTTTCAAGTATCATAAGTATGGTGAATGTTCAGATTGTTACAGACTGTTCTGTTTTAGACAGATTCTGTTTTTGATGCATAGTTTGCTTGTTTTGATGAAACTAACGATTTATATCAGTGGATTAAGCCATGGAAAAGTTATATTACAGTAGACACAATGCAAAAACAAAATATTAATTGGTTTGCAATAGTACTTAGAGTAGTGATTTGCTTTATTATACTAACGGATCTTACCGAGTTTTCTGTTGAAGTTTTGTGTGGATGAAGTGTTCGATGATCGAGAAGGTCTCGATGTGAGAAGAAGGAAGAGAGGCAAGATCTCAAGCTTGGGGATGACCGAGGCACCCCAAGTAAACATTCAAGGAGACTCAAGCGTCTAAGCTTGGGGATGCCCCGGAAGGCATCCCCTCTTTCTTCAACAAGTATCGGTATGTTTTCGGATTCGTTTCGTTCATGCGATATGTGCAATCTTGGAGCGACTTTTGCATTTTGTTTTCATTTTTTATTTTATGCACCATGCTGGTATGAGATAGTCCTCGGTTGATTTATAGAATGCTCTATGCACTTCACTTATATCTTTTGAGTATGGCTTTATAGAACGCTTCATGTGCTTCACTTATATCATTTGAAGTTTGGATTGCCCGTTTCTCTTTACATAGAAAACCACCATATGTAGAATGCTCTTTTGCTTCACTTATATTTATTAGAGCATGGGCATATCTTTTGTAGAAAGAATTAAACTCTCTTGCTTCACTTATGTCTATTTAGAGAGATGGCAGGAATTGGTCATTCACATGGTTAGTCATAAAATCCTACATAAAACTTGTAGATCGTTGAATATGATATGTTTGATTCTTTGCAATAGTTTTGCAATATAAATATGGTGATATTAGAGTCACGCTAGTGGGTAGTTGTGGATTGTAGAAATACTTGTGTTGAAGTTTGTGATTCCCGTAGCATGCACGTATGGTGAATCGTTATGTAACGAAGTCGGAGCATGATTTATTTATTGATTGTCTTCCTTATGAGTGGCGGTCGGGGACGAGCGATGGTCTTTTCCTACCAATCTATCCCCTAGGAGCATGCGCATAGTACTTTGTTTTGATGACTAATAGATTTTTGCAATAAGTATGTGAGTTCTTTATGACTAATGTTGAGTCCATGGATTATACGCACTCTCACCCTTCCACCATTGCTAGCCTCTCTAGTACCGCGCAACTTTTGCCGGTACCATAAACCCACCATATACCTTCCTCAAAACAGCCACCATACCTACCTATCATGGCATTTCCATAGCCATTCTGAGATATATTGCCATGCAACTTCCATCATCATCATATACATGACTTGAGCATTCATTGTCATATTGCTTTGCATGATCGTAAGATAGCTAGCATGATGTTTTCATGGCTTGTCCGTTTTTTGATGTCATTGCTATGCTAGATCATTGCACATCCCGGTACACCGCCGGAGGCATTCATATAGAGTCATATCTTTGTTCTAGTATCGAGTTGTAAGTAAATAAAAGTGTGATGATCATCATTATTAGAGCATTGCCCCAGTGAGGAAAGGATGATGGAGACTATGATTCCCCCACAAGTCGGGATGAGACTCCGGACGAAAAAAATAAAAAAATAAAAAAAGAGAAAGGCCAAAAAAAGAGAAGGCCCCCAAAAAATATTAAAAAAATAAAAAAATGAGAGAAAAAGAGAGAAGGGGCAATGTTACTATCCTTTTACCACACTTGTGCTTCAAAGTAGCACCATGTTCTTCATATAGAGAGTCTCTTGAGTTATCACTTTCATATACTATTGGGAATTTTCATTATAGAACTTGGCTTGTATATTCCGATGATGGGCTTCCTCAAATGCCCGAGGTCTTCATGAGCAAGCAAGTTGGATGCACACCCACTTAGTTTTCAGTCTGAGCTTTCATACACTTATAGCTCTTAGTGCATCCGTTGCATGGCAATCCCTACTCACTCGCATTGATATCTATTGATGGGCATCTCCATAGCCCGTTGATACGCCTAGTTGATGTGAGAATATCTTCTCCTTTTTGTCTTCTCCACAGCCACCATTCTATTCCACCTATAGTGCTATGTCCATGGCTCACGCTCATGTATTGTGTGAAAGTTGAAAAGGTTCGAGAACATCAAAAGTATGAAACAATTGCTTGGCTTGTCATCGGGGTTGTGCATGATTTGAATATTTTGTATGGTGAAGATGGAGCATAGCCAGACTATATGATTTTGTAGGGATAACTTTCTTTGGCCATGTTATTTTGAAAAGACATGATTGCTTTATTAGTAGGCTTGAAGTATTATTATTTTTATGTCAAATGATAGACTATTGCTTTGAATCACTCGTGTCTTAATATTCATGCCATGATTAGATATGTGATCAAGATTATGCTAGGTAGCATTCCACATCAAAAATTATCTTTTTTATCATTTACCTACTCGAGGATGAGCAGGAATTAAGCTTGGGGATGCTGATACGTCTCCGTCGTATCTATAATTTTTGATTGTTCCATGCCAATATTATACAACTTTCATATACTTTTGGCAACTTTTTATACTATTTTTGGGACTAACATATTGATCCAGTGCCCAGTGCTAGTTCCTGTTTGTTGCATGTTTTTTGTTCCGTAGGATAACCATATCAAACAGAGTCCAAACGGGATAAAAACTGACGGAGATTTCTTTGGAATATATATGATTTTTGGGAAGAAAAATCCACACGAGACGATGCCCGAGGGGGCCACGAGGCAGGGGGCGCGCCCCTGACCCTTGTGGCCATCCCGTAAGGAGGTTGGTGCCCTTCTTTTGCCGCAAGAAAGCTAATATCCGGATAGAGATCCTGTTAAAATTTCAGCCAAATCGGAGTTACGGATCTCCGGGAATATAAAAACCGGTGAAAGGGCAGAATCTAAGAACGCAGAAACAAAGAGAGACAGAGAGACAAATCCAATCTCGGAGGGGCTCTCGCCCCTCCCACGCCATGGAGGCCATGGACCAGAGGGGAAACGCTTCTCCCATCTAGGGAGGAGGTCAAGGAATAAGAAGGAGGAGGGGGGCTCTCCCCCCTCGCTTCCGGTGGCATCGGAGTGCCACCGGGGGCCATCATCATCACCGCAATCTTCACCAACAACTTCACCGCCATCATCACCAACTCTTCCCCCTCTATGCAGCAGTGTAACCTCTCTCTTACCTGCTGTAATCTCTACTTAAACATGGTGCTCAACGCTATATATTATTTCCCCATGATGTATGGCTATCCTATGATGTTTGAGTAGATCCGTTTTGTCCTATGGGCTATTTGATGATCAAGATTGGTTTGAGTTGCATGTTTTATTATTGGTGCTGTCCTATGGTGCTCGCCGTGTCGCGCAAGCGTGAGGGATCCCCGCTGTAGGGAATTGCAATACGTTCATGATTCGCTTATAGTGGGTTGTGTGAGTGACTGAAACACAAACCCGAGTAAGGGGGTTGTTGCGTATGGGATAAAGAGGACTTGATGCTTTAATGCTATGGTTGGGTTTTACCTTAATGATCTTTAGTAGTTGCGGATGCTTACTAGAGTTCCAATCATAAGTGCATATGATCCAAGTAGAGAAAGTATGTTAGCTTATGCCTCTCCCTCAAATAAAATTTCAATAATGATTACTGGTCTAGTTATCCCTACTACGGTTGGCGGGGCGCGGGGTCGTGAGAAGAGCGGATCTAACAGGTAGCATACAGTTCGTTTATCCAGGTTCGGGCCGCGAGGATGCGTAAAACCCTAATCCTGCTTTGGTGGATTGTATATCTGTGTTCTTGAGCTAGCTATGGGGCGTGAGGAGCTCCAAAAAGCCAAATCCTTCCTCTGGTCGCCTCGGGCCTCCTTTTATAGAAAAAGGGGTTGCCACAGGGCACACAGGAGGTGGAAAGGGTACAGTGATGCGAGGTTATCCCTCGCATTACATGACAAGGCGCATTTAATGCGTCTTGCTTAGGTGTCCTTGCTTTATCGGGGCGGGGGAGAAACCTGTCTCGTCCGTCGCCGCTCCTTCTTGTGTCGACACACGCCCTGGCCAGCGACTCCTGCGATGCCACGTAGGTAGGCAGGCAGCTGAGGTGGCGCAGTGGTGGGTCTTCACGAAGATCTACATGCCGCCACGCAGGTGCCTGCCCAACTGGTTGGGTCGGCAGCTGCATGTGAACGACGGTGGAGGTTTAGTCGGCGTGGGCCTGATGGTGGCCCTGCGGGTGTCCTCGGCAAGGGCCTTGTCGGGGCCCCGACAAGGGTCTTGCCGAGGCGCCCGCTGTCATCCCCGGCAAGGCGCTTGCCGGGGGCCTTGTGGTCTTCCTCGGCTGGGATCCTGCCAAGGGTTGTCGTCTCCTTAGTGCGTATCTGATCTTGAATGTCTTCACGAAGATCTGCATGCCGCCACGGGGATGTCTTACGAATCCTTGCCCTTTGGGGGCAGTGGACTCAAGGGTGATTTGCTCCGTAGGCGCGGGACGAGTCGCCACAGCAAGGGTCTTGCCGGGGCTGCTAGAACTGTCTCCCGGCAAGGATCTTGCCGGGGGAGTCCGCTTCGTCCCCTTTGCTCTTTGTGGTCTTGGCCTTGGCGTTGTAGTTCTCTTGAGCTTCGGTCTTACCCTGGCTCACCTCCCTTGCCTTGCTTGGTGTGGTGGTGCCCGTGGCTCAGACTGCCCGTGCACAGTTATAGGGGTACAAAAAGTGTACCCCTCTTTTTGTACACCGACAAGTATCTTGAAAGAGAGCATATAATTCATGGTACCTCGTTCATCAAGTTGATTTACATTTTGTAAATATTAATAATATAGTGGCACTATGATGTCATAAACAAAACAATAATTGGACAATTGACTAAAATATATACAACAAAAAAATGGTGCCCAAACCAACACTTGGGATGATAATGTGGGAGATCACATTGTAACACCGAAACACACATGAACAAACAATTAGTCAAAACAAACTCTGATATTAATGAAGAGGGAAGAAGAAGGCAAAAATTGTGACAAATGGAAGCCCAATGATGAAGCAAACACTTTAGCATAGCATGTTGATCATCAGAGACGACTCCTTAGCTACATCTTGTATCGTCCTTCAATACTGAAGAGATGCCACATTAATAAAAAAATATTTGGGAAATTGTGTGATACTAATATACGATCACTCAAATCAGGTGATGAAAGACTTCGTAATATCTTATTATTTTAGCTCATACAAACCTGATAGAAAAGAGCAGTTTGAAGCCTTGAACCACAGAAGAATTTGAACTTAAACTCAAACAACCTGATAAAAGGTTTCAACTCCATAATATTCCTTTAGCTCAATCATCTGAAATAAGATTGTTAACCACATTATTTGTTCGGGTAAGTGAATCATGTAATAAAATGTGAAGCATGAAGTAAAATGGCATCAAGAAAGAGAGTTCAACTGTACCTAAGTTCAGATATGCTGATGGGGGACTTCTCTCCATATTATTCTTCAACTATACCAGGGCTGAACACTAAAATAGCGGCTGCAAGCAAATAAACAAATTGCTCTTGAAACTCCCACAAAAAATCTAACGAAAGCTTCAGTATGATAAAAAATACTAATACCGCAAACTGTATTGAAATGACAATAACCAATCTGATACACGCTGGCAAAAACAAAGAGCAACTGATAAGATACATAAGTAATATTCTGGAATATTTTATTCAGTGCTATCAACTATGAACTATCAAATACTCCCTTGTAAAGAAATATAAGAGTGTTTAGATCACTACTTTAGTGATCTAAACGCCCTTATATTTTCAATCAAGGCACCAACTATGACATCCGGTGGCTAAGAGCATGGTTGAACCTCATTGTGTCAGCAGTTGTTTAGTGTACTGAATGTGAAATAAGTTGATTAATTGTCCTCCTGAAAAATAATGTTGTGCAGTTGCCTATGGAATGCCATATGGTTACTTGCTGTGAACACGAGCAACTGAGAGGAAACCTGCAAAAATTTATTGAATTTCAGAGCACCAATTCCTTGTGAACATGGTACAAAAGGCGGCCACCTGTCTTGGATACTGCTGGTTGCGGCCATATATCAGCAGGCAAAGGTCCGATGCAAAGCTCTGCTCCTCCATATGTAGACGTAATAATACATACAATATCCAGATCTAGTCAGGTTTTCACATTTCAGAGGATATAATAACGGAATAACACTCAGAAGTAGTATACAACTACCAATCTACCATATCACTATACCAAATCAAGCCAATCAAAAAAGCAAATTGAGGGAGAGGGAGAATAAGAAGAGATGCTTACTCTCTTCTTCAGGTTGGGCTTGCGGGCATTGATGGCGGCAGCGAGGAGGTGGGGGAGGTGGTCGGACTCGGTGCTCCTCAGGGCCCTTGCAGTAGAGGAACACGCGGCGCTCGTGCAAGACCACCGTCCCGGTGAGCTGCTCCTTCCCGATATCCTCCCATCGGGACCCGAACTCCCTGTCCGGAACTCCGGATGAGGCCGCGTCCGGCGTGTCCGAGGCCGCCGACGTGGGCAGGGCCCGAAGGAGAGCAACGACACGCATAGGCTGATTTGCTTGCGCTCCTCGATGATCTGGGTTGACAGTAATGGAACCGCTGCTCGACCCACGTCCCATTGCCCTGCAATCGAGGAGAAGAGGACGAATCAGGGTGGGCGGATCACGGGTGGCACGGGCGAAGCGGGAGGTGTGCAAGGGGGTTGGGCGTGAAGATGGGGAGGGTAGAGGAGAAGGCAAAGGTGCCGGTGTAACCTTTTCACTGGCGTGAGTTAATGGGGATTGAAGAAGATGAAGTGGGGTAGGAGTTTCCGTGGAGATGATAGGAAGGAGAAGAGATGCTGAGATGGGAAAAACTTTGGCATGTAGAATAAAATAAGCGGCCTGTTGCATGTTAGCTTCGCATTTGCATGCTAGCTAGTAAATGCGATGGCAAGGTACTACGTCAGAAAGAGAGAGAGAATTGATGAAAAGATGTACATGTGGCATGCATGTTGATGTGGATAGTATGCATGTAGAAAGAATTAGTTATAATGGGGATCAACTTTTTAAGAATGTAAGATTCCATAGCTAAATTCATACGAGGTGGGGGCGGACAGTTGCGACGGGGTGGCCGACCGGCCCATCGACTCAACTACGACTAGGCCGTGGCGAAGAGTAGAAGACCGGCGATGGTCTCATACGCACCCTTGTTTCCCTCCTCGATGGCGGTTGTTTGCCAAGGGTGCACTCGGATCAGCGGTGAACTCTTGCTCGACGTCGAGGGTGTTCATCGGCGGCAAGGCGGCTAGTTCATGGGTGGAGCAGGGAGCAGCCATATGCCCGAGTGTGTGGTAGGAACAGAGACGAAGCATCCGAACAGATGCGTACAACATGTGTGATGTTGCCAAAATGGGCTTGTGCTTCCATGCGAAATTGAACTAGCCAAAAGCTGCAGGGTCACTACTACCCGATAAAAAAGTAATTTCATTGGGGAGGGGGGGGGCACGGCCCCCTCAGACTTACATCTTACATGTAGCTCCGCCGTTGCTCACATATGTCATAAATATAGAAGGAAATGTTATGTGTATCTCCTTCAGGTTTATGCATGGATCTCCACACGAACACTCAGACCATCTTGAGATTTAAAGTGGCTGGTAGGTGGGCCTAGTTGTGTTGCGACCCCACAGCCCCCTCAGACTTACATCTTACATGTAGCTCCGCCGTTGCTCACATATGTCATAAATATAGAAGGAAATGTTATGTGTATCTCCTTCAGGTTTATGCATGGATCTCCACACGAACACTCAGACCATCTTGAGATTTAAAGTGGCTGGTAGGTGGGCCTAGTTGTGTTGCGACCCCACAGCCCCCTCAGACTTACATCTTACATGTAGCTCCGCCGTTGCTCACATATGTCATAAACATAGAAGGAAATGTTATGTGTATCTCCTTCAGGTTTATGCATGGATCTCCACACGAACACTCAGACCATCTTGAGATTTAAAGTGGCTGGTAGGTGGGCCTAGTTGTGTTGCGACCCCACAGGTGCAAGTGCTCTGATTTTCTCAACGCATTAGCTATTTTATTTTGATTGACAGTTGGACACACAAGTTGCTTGGCTAGCTGTACCACTATGTGTGGGCCTGCATTACTGCCAACTCAGTTATCACTCTACGGCTAGGTACCACCGTATAAATCACACAAGACTAACACTAACAATCCGCCACGTACCACTATATAATTAACATAAACTTTTGCTCAACAAAATTAATAATAAAGAAGAAAATACAAACAAGATAGTTTGTTTCCGAGTCCACATAAATTCTTTAAAAAATCCATATAAATCCATTAATACTATATGTTTTTATTTAACTCTCTTACCCGAAAAATCCTACTTGATTTATTTTTTTCAAACGCAGATGAGATATATGTTCCAGGTCGGCCCATCTCAACCAATTTTTTCTTTTGTGTTCATTGTTTTTTCACCCAATTCTTTTTTTGTCTAGGCTTTGATTTATTATGGTTATCCTTTTTTCTTCTTCTTTTGGATTTTATTTATTTTCACTTTTATTATTTTTATTAATAAATATATTTATCTATACAATAATATTTTTAAATACACATTAAATATTTGTTAAGACATGATGAAATTTTGGATATACGATGAATATTGTCCAAACATACATTGAACATTGTAAAATAAACGGTTAACATTTTTTTACGTACACCACAAACACAAACATTCTTCAGCAAACAACACACAACAAACATTTTTTAAATACATACTAAAAATATATTTTTAATACACAACAAACATTTTGAAACGTGTGACAAATGTGTTATGAATATTTTTTAACATACACAATAAATATTATTTAACATGTGGTGAGCATTTTTACATGTATGTTTGTACGTAATTTATATATATTTTTAATAGTCTTTGTGGTATGTTAATCAAATATTTTCCCAAAGAATAAAAGAATGGACGTTAGTAGCCGCCCTATGATGGGTGTTTTCACTTATATTCGACACACTCTTGCACATACCCACTTGCCACTTTGTGGTCTACACAATGATAAAATAAGAAACCTTGAGTGCGCGAGACAAACACACATTCCTATGCATTAATGCACGCTACATAGACAAACACGTAGATGCCAAACACAACTATAGTGGGTGCAGCAAGGCGCGCCATACTATCTAGTTGTGTTGTAATCTTGTACGAGTCAAGTTCTCAAGAAATATGCATCTGTCTCCGAAAGGAATAGACACCCTCCCCAAGCAATAACCTACAATGAATGGTTTTCCATGCCTTTTTTGAGAAAAAGGGTTTCCCCCCGTTTTATATTATAAAGCATCCAACTGATACATCTAACTTGCTGGGGCTGCAGCACAACCAAGCCCAAAAGGAAAAAACAAGAGAAAGAAAAAAGAAACAAATGCTGACACCGGCAGATCAACTAAGCGACGAAGACCGGAAACCGCTGCACCCTCGGAGAAGTACCACCGCATTCCTAGAATTCCGAAGCGTCGTGTACCAAGCAACACCTTCAAGAAGGAATGCGACGGCGCCACTGCTGATGCCCAAATGGGTCCTAGGGTTTCCCCCGGTACGCGAAAGGCAGTAGGGATGGGGTATACCCGACGCCCTTCAGGAAGGTCCGGCGGCGCCCGTAGGCGTCACCGCGTCGGAGTCGGACGAGCCACCAGGGATTTCTCCCGACCCAAACAACCACCACCACCCGTCCCGTCACTTAGCTAGATTAATGTGGAGCTATCTTAATTAAGAAGTTGTTAGCTTGTAATTAGAATCCCTCGTGTACTGGAGGCTTGCTAGTGATCCTTAAGAGTCTGACGCAAAAAGGAAGGAGCTAGCTGAGCTAGTCGAACACTTACTGGAAATTGAGGAGATACAGACCATGCAGCGCTCAAGGGCCACATGGCTCACTTGTGGTGACCGAAATACAAAATTTTTCCAAGACTTTGCTTCGGCCAGGAGGAAAAGAAACTATGTCAAGAAACTGAAAGATGATGGAGATAGCTTTATCGAGGGTATTCCAGAGTTGAACTCCCATATTCATGAGTACTTTTCGAATCTATTTACATCTGAAGTGCAATACACAGATCCGGCTTATTGCAAAAGGTGCAGACCAAGGTCAACACACAAATGAATGATTTCTTAATGGCCCCTTTCTCGACAGAGGATGTTAAAAAAACAGTGTTTAGCATAGGGGATCTGAAAGCCCCTGGCCCAGATGGTATCCATGCTATTTTCTTCAAGAAGTTTTGGCACGTCATTGGAGAAGATATATCAAGGGAGGTGTTGCAAGCAATCAACTCCAGGAAATACCTGATGAGTGGAATGATACGGTAATTGTAATGATTCCGAAAGTTGAAACACCCGAGCTGGTCAGTCAATTTCGCCCCATAAGTCTCTGTAATGTTCTTTATAAAATCATCTCCAAAATGTTAGCATTGCGGTTGAAGAATATCTTGCCTGATATTATATCTCCCACACAAAGCGCTTTTGTTTCGGGAAGGATGATTATGGATAACATTTTGATTGCTTATGAATGTGTGCATAAGATCAAAAATAAGAGAACTGGTAGTGGCCTTTGTGCAGTAAAATTGGACATGCATAAAGCTTATGATAGGGTTGAATGGTCATTCTTACATGATATGATGTCGGCCTTGGGTTTTCATGAACACTGGATAGATATGATGATGGCATGTGTGACCTCTGTTAAGTACAAAGTAAGATTTAATTCCCAAGAGACAGAAGTTCTTGTTCCTACTAAGGGTTTAAGGTAGGGAGATCCTATCTCCCATTATTTGTTCCTCTTATGTGCGGAAGGTCTTTCTAGTTTATTGCAGTATGAAGAAGAAGCTGGTGGCATTGAAGGAATCAAAGTGTGCAGAAATGCACCATCAGTATCACATCTATTATTTGCTGATGACTCTTTGATTCTTATGACAACAAATACCTTAAATGCAGCTTCCTTACAGCATGCTCTAGAAACCTATTGCCAGAGTTCGGGACAAATGGTTAGTGTGAACAAATCAAGTGTGTTCTTCAGTCCAAACACTTCGGCTGTATCTAGGACTGAAATTTGTCAAATCCTAAATATTGATACTGAAACCTTATCAGATAAGTATCTTGGATTGCCTGCATTGGTGGGTGCAGACCGGAGTTATTGTTTCAGACACTTTTGTGAAAGAATCAAGGAGAGGTTAAAAGGATGGATAGAGAAACAACTCTCCACAGGAGGTAAGGAAATACTTATTAAATCCGTTGCCTAGGCAATTCCAGTGTTTGCAATGTCTGTATTCAGTATTCCGAAAGGGATCTGCAAGGAGATCACAGATATGATTGCGGAGTTCTGGTGGGGAGATGACGAGGATCGTAAAAGAATGCATTGGTATACGTGATGGAAAATGTGCTATCCCAAAGTTGAAGGTGGCATGGGGTTCAGGGACTTGTATTCATTTAACTTAGCAATGCTCCCAAAATAGTGTTGGCGCCTTATTACTAACCCGGAGTCCCTATGTGCTCGAGTGTTAAAGGCAAAATACTACCGAAATGTTGATTTACTTCATGCAACACTTAAAAACGGTGCATCATTCACATGGTAGAGTGTGATGAAGGGTTTGGAGACTTTCAAGTTGGGATATATCTGGCGCATTGGTACTGGAGAGAGTGTTAACATTTGGCAGGATCCATGGATACCTGCAAGTCCAGACCGAAAGGTAATCTCAAGCCGGGGCCAATCTCTTGTAACTTCAGTTAGCGAGGTACTGGATCCTTATACAAGATCGATCTTTAATCCAGTTGATGTTCAAAGGATATTACATCTTCCAGTCAATACTAGCTCTTTTGATGATTTCATTGCATGGCATCCTAAACGTAACAGCATTTTCACTGTTCGATCAGCGTACAAAGTGCAATGGGAGCGATCTTTTAGGGCACATGCAAATAGGACAGGGCGTCCAGCAGGCTCTCAAACTCCGGAGATTTGGAGGAAACTTTGGAAGCTCAAGCTCCCACGTAAAGTTTCTATCTTTTGTTGGCGGGCCTTGCATGGAATAATCCCCCTAAAATCCATTCTTGCTAATCGCCATGTTGGAAGTGAAAGCGGGTGCCCAATATGCCATGGAGGGGCCGACGATATTAAACATCTTCTGTTCGGCTGCATTTCATGCGAAGGAATTATGGAGAAACTTGGGAATATTAGACATTGATGAACAAGCTATGGAAGGGCAGCGATCAGGATCTGTGGCACTGGAAAATTTGCTGCTGATGGACGATCGCTCGCTTGCTCTTCAGCCAGGCTTAGATGTTAAACAAGTCATTGCAGTGGGGGGATGGTATCTGTGGTGGATCCGTCGTGAGATCACACACAATGGTTCACCTCCACTAATCTCCAGATGGGCTATGTCGGTAATGGAATTGCTAACAATTTCAAGGAAGCAAATCAAAAATCCCGAGATAACCAGATACAGAGATGGACGAAACCGGAACCGAAGTTTGTCAAGGTGAACGTTGATGCAACATTTTTTGAGAATGAGAGGGCGGGGGCAACAACAGCAGTAATCAGAGATGACAAGGGGAGGTTCTTGGCAGCCCAATGCACCTTTTTACCGCACGCCGTGGACGTGGTATCCTCTGAAGCTCAAGCGATGAGGGATGGACTTGTATTAGCAAATTCCTTGGGCTTTCCTAGAGTTGAAGCTGAATCAGACTCTACAACGGTGATAGAACAATGCTCAGGCCAAAACAGATGATGGAACAAAAGTAAACTCAAAAGCGTAAAAAAGACAATGCACTGAGACAACACGCCTCCCATAGGAGGACACCGACATCAGCCATGTCACACCCGTCTGTGTCGAGGGCTTTTACCGGGTTGGAGCGAGTCAAATTCAACAATGTCGTGATGAAGGCCAAGCTGGTCGATCGCCTTGGTGCACGCCGAAGCCTCTTCTGGTAGCAAAGCCCGTGCATGGTCCAAAACATCAGCTTTGGCCACGCGAAAGTCGCTCGGATCAAACAAGACCACCTCGCAAAGAAAAAAGATCAAACAAGACCACACATACTGCAAAATTCAGCTCAACTTACCAAGTTTTTGTTGCATTATATCCTTGCATATTCTGCAAATCTCAGCCCAGAACAATTGACTGCAATACATTCTTGCATTATACTGCAAAATTCAGCTCGAATTACCAAATTTTCCTTTTTGAGAACGTGAGGCTTTGCCAAAAGGTGCCGTGAACAATGGGCTTTGCAGCTTGTGGGCTGTGAGGACAACAAAAAGCCTAATAACGCGGCAAGTCATTAACCCTAGCTCAGGCAGGCCCAGGCCGCACGCGCACTCTGCTTCTCCGACGACGAGCGACGGCGGCGCGGGCGACACACCAGCGAGCGGAGCGGCGGCGACTCCGCGCGGACCGCGACCAGGTTTGACCATCAGCCCGTCGCTCCCGAATCCCCAGCTCCGAACCAAGCTTGGAGTGACAACATCTCCGATCGATCAACCTCGCAGATTCGTCGACGCCATGTCGTCGTTCGCCGGCGTGTCGGTCGTCGACGGCGTCGATCTGTGCCCCCCTTGCGCCGGGTCGGCCTGCGAAACCAGTGCGGACTGCGGGTACCACCTGCTCGTGGTCCAGGACTACTCGCGCGCCAAGGAGAAGGCGCCTACCGGGGAGAGCATCATCTCCCGGCCCTTCAGGGTCGGATGCCACACGTGGCAGATCGAGCTCTTCCCCAACGGCGACAACCCGAGCTGCGCCGACTTCGTCTCTCTCTACGTCTGCCGTCTCGACGACTATCTCAACAATGCCGTGGATGCCAAGTTCAGTCTCAGTTTCGTCGACCAGGCCGAGAAGCAGAAGCCGGTGTACATTCTTGGGACCGAGACGTGCAGCTTCCCCCATGGCGGTTCCCGAGGCCACCGCAAGTTCATGAGGAAAGACGCCCTTGAACGGTCGGAGAATATGAGGCGTGATGGTTTCACCGTCCGCTGCGACATCATGATCTGCTGCGAGGAGGATGATGCCAGTGGCACCGGCCCGCCTCGCTACATATGCCAGCATTTTAGCACTCTCCTTGAGAGTAAGGTGGGTGCTGATGTGACATTCGAGGTCAGCGGCGAGACGTTCGCTGCGCACCGGTGCGTGCTTGCTGCCCGGTCGACGGTCTTCATGGCGCAGCTCTTTGGCCCCATGAAGGAGGGCACCACGTCCAGTGTCATACGGATCGAAGACATGGAGGCAAAAGTGTTCAGGGCTTTGCTTAGGTTCATCTACACAGATTCATTCCCTGAGATGGAGAAGGAATGCGTGCGGGAGGAAGCACAAGATGTGGAACAAGGACAAGAAGAGGATGAAATGCATCTGCAATGGCTGCAAGGCTTATTTACGGCGGCAGACAGATATGACCTCCAACACCTCAAGTTCATCTGTGAAAAGCGGTTGTCTGAGGACATAGGTGTGAGTTCGGTGGCGTCCACTCTTGTTCTGGCCGAGCAGCACGACTGCAGCGGGTTGAAGATGGCGTGCTTCAAGTTTATTCAAGCTCAATCTTCCTCCTGTTTGAAAAGGGTAATGTCAACTAATGGCTGGGGGCATTTAATGATGACTTACCCCTCTATTTTGAATGAGGTCATTGCCAAGCTTGCTTCGAAAAAGCGTAAGAAGCACTCTACATAGATTGTAGTTCTGCGTCTTGCTTTTGTCTCGTCCTGTAATTTGCCTATATGCTGCAGTATCAGAAATATCCAACATATGGGCAAATTGTCTCTATGCAATGGATGGTCTGTTAATTCAGGTGTAGAACTGCATTGCAGCCCTGTGCAAGTTCCCTAGCTAGTCAGTCTTATCCTCGTGTATTTCTCTGTGCACTAATTGTGTTGTATATTATTGCTCTGTGCCTTCTTCATGATGTACTCCGTAGATGGTTTTGGGAAGGCATTTTATGAACCTAGATTTATGGGAAAGAATTTGCAAGACAAAACAGGGGTCTCCAAGAATTGTGGTTACAGTGACAATGATAATGTGAAAATCTTGGTCCAGTGCCTAAGAACCTTCTCCTAGTTGCTTGGGTATACTTTTTCTTTACATTATTTATCATAAAATCCTTATCTTCCTCACTCTGGTTGTTGTTTCATAATACATTAGAGACAAGTTTTGCATCTACTTTGGTAAGAATTTGATGATCTCTGCAATGGTTACCATCATCCTGGAAAATTCTCCTGGGGTGCTATTCATTACCATATACCACAATCGCAGGTTCCAAGAAATTCTTCATCCTTCTCCACTAGATAAAACTGCTGGGAGCTACTCACCTAATATATCGTTTTGATTGTTTTGCGCAGTGGTCATCACTTGAGTGAATCTTTTATGGTGAAGTGGGGTTTAAAATGTTTGAAGCTTCTGGATGGCTTCTCTTTCCTCCCCTCGTGCAAGGCTGGTTCACTACTCGGAAATATTCAGCTCGTTGAGATCGCACTTGAGATGGAAAAACCAAAATGATCTTCAGGTAGATAATGGGAGTACATTATCTTCATATTGCTGATTATATAAAAAAAATACTGCATCTGCTGTTCAGGATGGTTCTTTTTCTTCATGTGTTCCAGCCTTACAGGAGTTGGCTGGCAGCAAGGACATGACAATGGAATGTTTGGGTCTTCACTACCTATGACTGCACATTAGGTAACTCCAGGAGCTCATAAATCATCCACAAAAATTTCTGTCTGGAAGGAGTTCTTTTTTGAGAGGAGGATTTGTTTATTGGAAGAGAAAGGTTCTTATTTTTTTCGGGTTTCATCATTAATTGAACCATGCAATAGATTTGGCAAGCAAAAACACAATGCCTGATCCAACCGATCATAATTACAGATGTTCATTGCTTGTACATTCATTGGTTGAAGTATTGCCTTGTTTAAATTCATGAATCAACAACATTAATCCATGCGTTTCAGTGTAGTTCCTCCCAATAGTGCACTAATCTAATGTGAACCTTGTATGTTATAAATCTGGAGCTTTTGTTTCGATAGACCATAGAAAATGTGCTAGTAGTTGTAGCTGGAAGTAATGTGATTCCATAGCAT
Organism: Triticum urartu; assembly: GCF_003073215.2. NCBI lineage: Eukaryota > Viridiplantae > Streptophyta > Magnoliopsida > Poales > Poaceae > Triticum > Triticum urartu. The sequence continues at coordinate 628,808,643 of NC_053028.1, read as the reverse complement.
GCGATTGCCTGAAAGGAAGGCAGAACCAGGTAGAATTATAATCGAATGAACCGTTCCGTCTCCAAATTCCTGACAGAAGAAATTATGCGAACCTCATTCATTATTCATATCAAACTAACATACATTTCTCAAGCATTGTCCGTGGGGAAACAATCAAGTTATATAGTTAAGGAGTCAAAGCACATAAACTTTCTATGAACTTCCAATGATTTCCACCAAAGCTTTCTCTGCAGTTCGGTAGACTATTAAGTTTGAATGTATCAGAATAATGCTACTACTAAATTGTCAGAAAAGCCAACAAACTCCCTCACTACGGCCACTACAAGAGGCTTCAATATCATGCCGATGCAGTTATGCGGAGTTGGCTCTCGAATTCTACACACCAAAAATGGCATCTGTGCGAGGAAAACAGGCCAATGGCGGATGAGACCTGAGCTCCGGCTCTGAATTGAAAAATAAATACGCAACTGGTCAGCATGAATTCCTCTGCATGGATAAAAAAGGAAACAGATGTGCAAGCGCGTGGGACAAAAGAAACGTTGTAAGAAAACAGTGCTCATTATGAGCGTTTCAATGGAACTGAGCATGCAACGAATCAAAGTCCGGAAGCGCGCTTGTCCAGTTCATCATTGTCTGGAAAGCAAAAGGGTGTAACATTAGCACTGACTACCTTTTGGTGTCAGCAGATTCCTCTCAAGTTATTGCAGCTCTCAAAGCTAAGAAAGTTATCCTTAACTTTGAGCCAGTCAGCTCGTTTCTGCATGAATATTGCTAGTTAGTATTAGGCAACAAGTCGATGACATAACTTGTTTGCTTTGCGATGAGCCTGATCGAAGTATTAAGCACTTATGTTGTTTGACGTGTGATCTCTAGACATCATTGGTCTGAGTTTAGCCATGACTCTGAACTACAATTTTAACATCACGCTGATGATTGTTCTGTTAGCCGTTCATTCATTGGTCCGGGCATGCACTCCTCGTTGCATTTAGCATGTTCACATGGGCATCTCTTTATGAAATCCGTGTGTTTTCAGGGGAAAGCAAATTAAGCAATGAAGACAGGCATGCGCTATCTCTCTTTGGGATCTTGTCGAGCATGAATCAGTCCATGTACCTGAAGGTGTATTATTCACTGCTGGGCTCCGGACGCCATGTACCTGAAGGCCAACACCAACTGGTTTCTCAAGGCCTGGAAGACGGTAAACTCTTGGCAAGAAACACAACACAGCATACGCACTAAATCTGCGGATGTGTTGTTCAAACAGATCATGTTTGGCCTTCCTTCCACAGTTCCAGCTGGAAACTCTCAAGTGTGTAGCAAGCAAGAAGAACAAACTCCAACATTTCAGCACCGTTCAGCAACTGTGTGTAAATTGAGCGCGGTCACTGGACCATTTTACTTGACCAAATCCGCAACTAAAAGCGCAAGAAGAAGAAAAAGGAGGCACGGCAGATATTTTCATGGGTTCAAAGAGGAGTGCTAGTGGGGACATGCAACCATGTCATTTGCCTGATGTTTTGTTGAATCAGGTCAGATGCTTATAAACTACATCGGATGGTAGAGAAGCCGAGGGGAAGTTCCGTGGGTCTAACAGGTAACAGCTCATGATCGGGAGGGGCAATTTTCCTAGAATAACATTTGGTCCAGTCGGTGCCCTCCAAATTTGTGGCAATTCCTGTGGAGAATCACGCACGAAAGTCTTGTTAGATAATAACAAAAAATAAATGAGACATGGAGACACGGATTTTTACGTGGAAACCCTTGCGGGAGAAAACCACGGACGCACGAAGGCGCAATCATTATGAGGAGGAGTATTACAAGCACGAGATGACAGACCGTCTGAGGTGCGACTATATGGGGTATATAAAAGGGGCAACACATAGGAGTCCTTGTAGGACAAGTAAACGAGTTGTACTCGTACGCGTCGACGCCAACGCAAAAGCCCACACCGGTTGTACTACGTCTAGTCCAACCCGGTACTAGAATTTGGATCACAATTTAACAATCTCCACCTTGAGCCAGATTCCCTCCAGTAGTCGAAGAAAGTGAATAGCTCCATCCAAATCAGCATAAACACCTTGTGCGTCAAAGTCCATAGGACTAGTGAGAAATACCAACTAAGCCTGAGCAAAGCTCAAACTTATTGGTTGGAACTGGCTTTGTCATCATATCAGCAGGATTATCATGAGTACTTATCTTGCATACCTTCAAATTGCCTTCAGCAACAACATCTCGAATATAATGAAATCTGATATCAATGTGCTTTGTCCTCTCATGATACATTGGATTCTTTGTAAGATATATGGCACTTTGACTGTCAGAAAATATGGTAGGGCAAGATGAATCTCCACAAAGCTCGGTGTATAAACCTTTCAACCAGATAGCTTCTTTGCATGCCTCAGAAATAGCCATATACTCGGCATCAGTAGTGGAACAAGTCACAATAGACTGCAAAGTTGCTCTCCAACTCACAGCACAACCACCAATGGTGAAAACATAACCTGTGAGTGATCTTCTCTTATCCAAATCACCGGCAAAATCAGAATCAACAAAACCAACAGGTCCATCTCTAGATTTCCCAAACTGTAAATAAGCATTAGAAGTACCACGCAGGTATCTGAAAATCCACTGAACTGCTTTCCAATGTTCCTTTCCAGGATTAGCCATGTATCTACTGATAACACTCAACTCATATGATAAATCCGGACGAGAACAAACCATGGCATACATAAGTGAACTAACTGCACTCGAATAGGGAACTCTAGCCATGTACTCAATATCTGCATCTGACTTAGGACATAAAACTGATGATAATTTGAAGTGTGCAGCTAACGGAGTACTTACTGGCTTGGCATTATGTATATTAAAACGACGAAGAACTTTATCAATATATCCCTTCTGACTTAGATATACTTTTTCAGACGGTCTATCTCTGGATATTTCCATGCCAAGTATTTTCTTTGCTGCACCCAAATCCTTCATCTCAAATTCATTACTCAATTGCTTCTTTAGTTCATTAATATCTGACATACTCTTTGCAGCAATAAGCATATCATCAACATAAAGGAGCAAATAAATAGTTGAACCTTTAACAGTTTTCAAATAAACACAACTATCATAATTAGACCTTTTGAAACCTTGAGAGAGCATAAAGGTGTCAAATCTCTTGTACCACTGTCTTGGGGATTGCTTCAATCCATAAAGAGATTTCTTTAACTCACAGACAAGCTTTTCTTTTCCAGGAATAACAAAACCTTCAGGTTGTTTCATATAAATATCCTCTTCTAATTCTCCATGTAAAAATGCACTTTTAACATCCAATTGTTCAAGCTCAAGATCATGCATGGCAACAATACTGAGTAAAGTGCGAATAGAGCTATGCTTCACAACAGGAGAAAAGACTTCGTTATAGTCAATACCTGAAATCTAACTGTAACCTTTAGCAACTAACCTTGCTTTATATCTTGTCTCATCATTAGGAGAAACACCTTCTTTCCTTTTGAAAACCCACTTGCAACGAATAGGTTTCTTCTCTCTAGGCAATTTTACTAAATCCCAAGTGCCATTCTTTTCAAGTGATTCCATCTCATCATGCATAGCGGTCATCCACTTATTACTATCACCAGAAATAATAGCCTCGGAATATGAAGAAGGCTCAGAATTACCTTCAATTTCTTCTGCAACAAATAAAGCAAAAGAAACAATATTGCACTCTTCAATTAACCTGTCTGGTTTATTAATACCCCGTCTAACTCTGTCACGAGCAAGATTCCAACTGGGTGGAACAATAGGCTGATTTGGAGTGGGAGTGACATTATCATCATTAACGACGGGTTCATCATGTGCATCAACAATTTCATTACCAGATGTATCACCTGAATCAATAACATGCTCCACCTGAACAGTAGGCTCCTGAACAATAGGCTGCTGTTCACTCTCAACGGGAACATTAGTAGATGAAACATCATGTAACATAGCAGATTCATTAAAGATAACATTTTTGCTAATAACAACCTTCTGGGTTTCAGGATTCCACAATTTAAAACCTTTAACACCAGACTTATAACCAAGAAAGATGCACTTAACAGCCCTAGGCTCCAACTGTCCATTATCAACATGAGCATAAGCAGTGCAACCAAAAACTCTCAACTGTGAATAATCAGCAGGTGAACCAGACCATATCTTAATTGGAGTTTTCTTATTAAAAGCAATAGATGGTGACCGATTAATAAGATAACAAGCAGTGGAAGCGGCCTCAGCCCAAAAACGCCTATGCAAACCTGCATTGGACAACATGCAACGGGCTTTGGAAATAATGGTCCTGTTCATACGCTCAGCAACACCGTTTTGTTGAGGGGGTATAAGGAACGGTGTAGTGTCTAACAATGCCTTCAGACTTGCAATAATTCTTAAATTGCTTAGAACAGAATTCCATACCATTATCAGTGCGAAGTATTTTTACCTTCTTTTCAGTTTGTCTCTCAATCATAATCTTCCACTCCTTAAAAACTAAGAATGCTTCATATTTATGCTTCAAGAAATAAGGCCATACTTTTCTCGAATAATCATCAATAATAGTCAGCATGTAACTAGCACCACCTAGTGACTTTCTGCGACATGGTCCCCATAAATCAGAATGCACATAATCAAGAATACCTTCAGTTGTATGGGTCGAAGTATTGAACTTCACCCTCTTGTGTTTGCCGAAGATACAATGCTCACAAAATTTCAATTTACCAGGTTCATATCCATCAAGAAGACCTCTCTTATTTAACTCTGCCAAACCAAGTTCACTCATATGTCCAAGACGCATATGCCAATGGTTAGCAGCATCACAATCAGAATTCTTTGAAATAGCTGGAGTAGCGTTACCTGACACGGTAGAACCTCGAAGGTAATAAAGACCGTTGGTCGAGCTTAAGTCACCTTTCATCACAACAAGGGAACCTTTGGTGACTTTCAAAACACTATCTCCACCTGAATACTTGTATCCCTTTGCATCAAGGGCACTCATAGAAATAAGATTTCTCTTCATCTTCGGAATATACCGAACATCTGTCAAAGTTCTGATTATGCCATCAAACATCTTGATTCGAATAGAACCTATGCCTTCAATCTTGCATGGTGAATTATCAAAACCCAAAACGGAACCAGCAGAAGTAGTGGAATCAAAAGTATTAAACCAATCTCTATGTGGACACATATGAAAAGTGCATGCAGTGTCAAGTACCCACTCATCATTGGTCTCGGCACATCCAACAATAACGACAAGAGCATCATCGGAACTATCATCACGAGCAATGTTAGCAGAATTTTCACCTTGTTTGTTACCTTTCCTCTTTTCTTTATTTTGCAACTTGAAACACTCTGAGATGTCATGCCCGTCTCTCTTGCAATACCTGCAATATTTCTTGTCTCTGTATTGCGACCGGCCCCTGTAGCCGTTTTTACTTTTGCCTCTGTTTGCATTATTGGAGTTCTTCTCCTTTGTCCTGCCACGAACAGATAATCCCTCGGCTTGGGATGAACTCGAACCATCATGAGGCACCATTAATTTCATCTTCTTCTTAGAGTTCAAAGCTTTATAAACTTCATTAAGTGTGAGAGTATCACGACTGTATAATATGGTGTCTCGAAAATTGGTATAAGAACTTGGCAGTGAACAAAGTAACATTAAAGCAGTATCTTCCTCTTCATACTTAACCTCCATTGCAGCTAGATCGGATATGATCTCTTTAAATTCGGAAATATGATTCAAAACATTACCTCCCTCGGGTAACCTGTGCAGGAATAATTTTTACTTCCTGCAAAATATTATTATGCAAATGGAGTTGAATTTGTGACAAAGCCTTACAATCAATTCTTTTCTCCTCAGCAGTCCAGTCCTCAATTCGGTTCTTCCCAAAACTATCCAGTGCTACATCATAGTCGGCCTGTGCCAACAACGCCCGCATCTTGACTTGCCATAGGGTAAACCTTGTGCCATGATCCAGCAGCGGAAAATCGTACTTCATGGATGCCATGAGTTGATAAACTGTGCACACAGTAGTACAAGTCGTAGAAAAATTCTTAATAGAATTTAATTAATGCGGAGCAACGGAGTTAAAAAAATAGCACCTGAAAACTCTCGGTGGCTGTAGCAATTGGTAGAGAGAAACAAATCTGATTTACTAGTACTCAATTGTACTAGCCTTCACGTGAAAAGTAGCAAGGCTACTACCAAGATCGATCTTGAAAAAAGTGAGTAATAGTAGTACTTGGCTTCTGTCTTCACGTCATGATCGGGAGCAGCAGCACCACAGGTGATGCCCTCGGGACTTGAAGCAGCGGCTCGGTTGATCTTGATCGGAAAGAGCGGCTGCTCCCTTGCTGATATGAACGCGTACGGCGAGGAGCAGCGAAGGTCTGGCACACGCAGCTTTTTAGGGCGGCTCAGCAGCAGAGGAGGTCAATCTCCTGTCGGTCTTGGTGACGTGCGGCTGCAGAAACTCTAGTCGGATTCGACGGATCGGCCGGACGCGTGCAGCGGCCGTAATCCTAATCTCTCGTCTCAAATCTCGTATGTGTAAACTTGGCTCTGTATACCACTTGTTAGATAATAATGAGAAATAAACGAGACAAGGAGACACGGATTTTTACGTGGAAACCCTTGCGGGAGAAAATCACGGACGCACGAAGGCGCAATCATTATGAGGATGAGTATTACAAGCATGAGACGACAGACCGTCTGATGTGCGACTAACACATAAGAGTCCTTGTAGGACAAGTAAACGAGTTGTACTCGTGCGCGTCGACGCCAACGCAAAAACCCACACGGTTGTACTACGTCTAGCCTAACCCGGTACTAGAATTTGGATCACAATTTAACAAGCCTTCCCCATAGGGCGAGTATCACGGCACGGGGCATTGAGATAGATATGATCTGTCAGGTTTGCCGGCATTTGAATGAGGATGGGGAGCATACATTTCTGCGATGCAAGGAAGTGCACCAAGTATGGCGTCTGCTGGGCATGGAAAACAAAAGATGCAAGCTGGTGGAAGCTTCAGGTCTAAAGGAGATGCTGCATATGGCACTGCACATGGGAAGCAAGCATATGATCAAGAGTACGGCGCTGTTGTGGACGTGGTGGAAAACGAGGAACGAAATCAATGCTGGACAAGGAATTCTGAAAATCGATGAGGTGGTAGCCATGGTAGGCAGATGTGTAGTCGAATACGAAGAATTCTACCTTCCGCATCTGAGAACTAACCTAACTGGGCAGTGGAGCAGAAGCGAAACTGCCGGTCACCGTTGTGGGAAAAATCAACTGCGATGGGGCTTTCGATCCAAACAACAATGCCAGTGTGGCTGGGGGAGAGGCTGAAGGGGGCTGTGTTAGGTGGCAGCAGCAGGTCGTCTCCACAGGGCAGCTGCTGCTTTACAAGCTGAAGCGATTGCATGTCTAAGCAGCTGTTCGTGCCGCAGCAGACCGGGCTATCCAGCAACTGGAGGCGGAACCAGGCATGAACCTCAGGACTTCATCCAAACAGCCCCTATGTCCTAGAACTTGCACATGATAAAGTAGCTGACACTGTTGCAGCTCATGGTACGAAGCTGGGGGGACAATGTGTTCACATCCTCAAACGGATGTGATATAATGTGTTCACATCCTTTTCTTATGTCACTTAGTTAGGTAATAATGTGGATGCCCCTTGGGAAATTTTTAGCTTGTGACTGGAATCCCCCGTTTGTTCGAGGCTTGCTGGCGATCCTTAGAGGTTGTTTTGGTCAAGAAATCAACAGTTTTCCTGCAAAAAAAAAAAGAAATTAACAGTTGAATGGGTTATTCCTTCTCACCTCGGTTGACGGTATCTTCAAAATGCTTATCTACATAATACAACTTTGGAGGCCATCGGCAAAGAGTCATGACAGAACATGAATGGGAGCCGCAATGGCGATGATCAACGCATTTCGCTCATCGATTACGAGGTACGTGGATTAAGCCTTTCGCTGTGGTGCTTCGTAACCTTCTGGTTTGGACCGTAATCTGTAAGAGCATCTCCAACAGCCGCGCCAAAAGACGCGCGTACGTGGTAAATTAGCTTTATAGCATGAGTGGGATGTTTTCGCGCGCTCTAGCGGTGGCGCGAAACTAACGCGCGCGGGAAAAGGCGACCGCTCGCGCGCTACATTTGGCGCGCCGCGTCCGGCGCGCCTATAAATTACAGCGCCTCCGCCGCTCTCTCCATCGCTCTTTGCTGCTCTCTCCGTCTCTCCATCGCCCCCTGCCGCGCTCTGCCGCCGACACGCCATCACCGCGCCACAATGCCGCCTCGGCGCCGGGGAGGTACGGGCTACCGCGGCGTCCGTGTGCGTCCGTCCGGCACCTACTCCGCCGAGATTTGGTCGGGCGGCGGCATGCGGTTCCGTCTCGGAACTCCGGCGACGAGCGGTTCCTTGATGCCTACGCTCCGACGTCGGAAGAGGACATCACTGAGACAGAGTCCGAGTCGGACGAGTAGTAGTAGAACTATTTACGAAACCAAATATGTAGTAGAAAAAACTAAAATATAGCGCGCCTGCTGGAGCGGCGTGGACGCGCTTTAATTTGCGGCGGCCGCTGGAGCCAGCGCACCGCTGCGAGCAAAAGCTGGCTAACCTGGTGCTGTATCGCGACTTTTAGCGCGCGGCGCGTTGCACGGCTGTTGGAGATGCTTAAACTGATGAACTTGATGTGGTGTGTTTTCATGTTTGTAGGACTTGTTGGTGCCGTTTGAGGCTTTTATATAAAGCCAGGAGAAAGCCTTTCGTATGATAACAGAAATCACACGGAGACGTTTGTTCACGTTAATACAGCCGAAACATTACATGCTTATAGAAACATTCCCACAAGCACACATCACATGTAGGCACCATGCAGTCACTAGTGCCCCACTTAAGTGGTACATGCACCACTCGCTTATTCCCACACGACCATATCTTCCACAGCAGTCATCTTCATCAGCACCAGAGCTGGGCCATCAAGGCAGCGTGTAATCTGTCGAAACAACGAAACCGGACTCAGCATTGCTACGACATTATCAGCAGATCATTCGTTAGCAATTACTCCCTCCGTTCCAAATTACTCGTCGCAGAAATGAATGTATCTAAAACTAAAATACATCTAGATACATCCATACCTGCGATAAGTAATTCGAAACCGAAGGAGTATATAGGAAAGCATGTGCTTTGTAGGTACCTCCGCACTTGTAGCCGACGGGGCGGTCGGCCATGTTGCAGCGCTTGGGGATGGTGATGGCCACCTCGGGCTTGATCCCGGCCATCTTGGCGGTGCCGGACAGCATGACGGCGCACAGGCAGCTGGGGCTCTTCCCTAGGGTGTGCACCGCCGAGCAGCAGCTGCTGGAGGGCGCCGAGTCCGGCTCGTCCGCCGCCGAGATGCACGGGGCCATGCGCAGGGCCATCCGGTCGGGGGAGGACCTCCCGCACTCGCCGGCCCCCTCCGCGGCGCCCCCTCGCAGCGCCACCCCGGCCAGCGCCACGGCCAGAGCCAGGACGACGAGCGGCCTCATTGTCATCTCTCCCTGCCTTTCCTTGCTCCGACGTTCACTCACTTGTGGTGGTGGTTCTTGCAGTGACTAGTGCAGATCGCTCGCTGCTGCTGCCTGCTCTGGCATGGGTGGTGCCTCTTATATAGCGGTGGCATTGCGGCATTGTGGGGGGGCACCTCGTTATGGGTGGAGCACTTGGGACTCCTCTAGTCGCACTGGACACATGCTAATGGTTTCTCCACTTTGGATAGTGATGAAGGGTGTACACACTAGCCAGTGGGCTTCTGGTAGGACAGCACTTGCGCCGTGGACCTGCCATATAAACATTCTAAAACGTCCCACGCGCACTATGCGCTGTGGCCGGTACTAAGATACTAGGAAAGAACATGAACATCCACATAACTGATAATACTCTTTCTAATCCTTTTTAATCTGCATATAAATGTCGTCTGAAGTCAAAATATCTCTACTTTGACCAAATTTATAGAAATAAGTATCAACAGTCACAATGCCAAATCAAGATTGTTAGATTTATTATGAAATGTAGTTTCATAGTATATATATATATATATATATATATATATATATATATATATATATATATATATATATATATATATATGGTGTTGTAGATGTTGATATTTGTTAAAATAAATTTTGTCAAACTTTGCAAAGTTTGACTTGACACAAACCTGCATATAAGATTTGGTCAGCGTCAAACTTTGTTAACTTTGACTAAGTTTATAGAAAAAAAATTAAGATTCATAATATGAAATCAATATCGTAAGATGCATCATGAAATTAATTTCCACACCATATAGATTTAGTATTGTAGATGTTGATATTTTTTTCTATAAAGTTGGTCAAACTTTACAAATTTTGACTTTGATCAAATCTTATATGCAGACTAAAAAGAAACGGTGGGAATACATGGAGTAAAAAGGGCTGGAGGGAGTACTACACATCATCCATCTACTTGGTCTTGGTGTGACTCAACACCACGGCAAGAGTAAATTGCACCCGGAGTACGAGAAAGGCATTTTGGAGGCCTTTATTTTTGAAAAGTTCAAATTCTAACTTTTATGGTTCAAAAAATTCTGAAAAAAAATATGTGTGTATGTAAGGATGTAACTGACATGTGTGTAAAAATTCATGATGAAATACCTTGAGTTGTGACCTGTACAAAAAAAGATAAATTCATGGCCTGGAAGGATGAATAGTATCATGTGTTAAACAGCCCTAGATTTGTCTTATTTTGCACAGCCCTCGTTTTAATGTATTTTGAACTGAAAATTTACACACATGTGTGTTATGCCTTCATGTATATCTGTAATTTTTTTAGAATTTTTTGAAATGTAAAAACATGAATTTCAATGAAATTTCAAATTTGATTTTGGAGGCCTCACTGGAGGCCGAGCTCCAAAAGGGATCTCCGCCGGAGTACTAGCTACAAGCATTCCTAGTGATCTAAAAAGTCTTATAAAAGTTTACGGAGGGAGTATGTCCCTAAAAAAACTTGTTTCGTATGTGTGCGCATTTTAATCACACTGCAAAGCGCTCATATGAGCCAAGGGAACTTGGTACGACAAGCATGCGACGTCACAAGTGGTCCCTCCAACCTGAGCGTCCACGTGGCAAGCCGGCGAGGCGGAAAATGCCGTGCGAATGTCATGTGAGGTACATTGCACGAGCACAATGGCTTTCTTGCAAGAACACCCTTAGATTTAGGCCAATACATAGAGTACTTGTGCAGATACGACTTCGCCGAGATGGAGGACGTAGGCGGCGATGGCAGAAGCAAAATGGTTGGTGAGCATGTCGCGGGCTAGCCAGCGGTGGCGAGTTCGGTTGCGCCGACGAACCTGGACCATGACAATTGTGGAGAGGTCATTTAACTCAGAGGAGGTAAGAGTATCAGGGCTATGGCGGAGGTGTACAAAGTGAAGGGGTCGTTGCGAGTGCGCCGACGACACCAATGACATTGAAGACGGTGACTTCGAAGATTCCGGAGCTTCAAGATCCCCATAAGTGGGGTAATATTGTTGACCTAATCCTCCTCTCTCGAATGATGTAGCTCAAAAAGGTCCGGATTAGGGAAAATCTTAGCCACTAGGCAACAATAGGCTATGTAAGGGTGCCAATTTGGTTCTTTTGGGCGTTGATTTAATTCTTTCTTTAAATTGGCGACCAAATGTTGGTAATTTTGTACGATTTAGGATTTAGGCATGGGGAAGATTTTGAATTTTGCGGCTGGTTTGTTAGGATTTGGAACCTCCTTAGTAACCTGCAATGTAGTGTTGTCAAAAGAAAAATTTGAAGGAAATATGCCCTAGAGGCAATAATAAAGTTGTTATTTATATTTCCTTATATCATAATAAATGTTTATTATTCATGCTAGAATTGTATTAACCGCAAACTTAGTACATGTGTGAATACATAGACAAACAGTGTCTCTAGTATTCCTCTACTTGACTAGCTCGTTAATCAAAGATGGTTAAGTTTCCTAGCCATGGACATGTGTTGTCATTTGATGAACGGGATCACATCATTAGAGAATGATGTGATGGACTAGACCCATCCGCTAGCTTAGCACTATGATCGTTCAGTTTATTGCTATTGCTTTCTTCATGACTTATACATGTTCCTATGACTATGAGATTATGCAACTCCCAAATACCGGAGAAACACTTAGTGTGCTATCAAACGTCACAACATAACTGGGTGATTATAAAGATGCTCTACAGGTGTCTCCGATGGTGTTTGTTGAGTTGGCATAGATCGAGATTAGGATTTGTCACTCCGATTGTCGGAGTGGTATCTCTGGGCCCTCTCGGTAATGCACATCACTATAAGCCTTGCAAGCAATGTGACTAATGAGTTAGTTGCGGGATGATGCATTACGGAACGAGTAAAGAGACTTGCCAGTGACGAGATTGAACTAGTTATGATGATACCGATGATCGAATCTCGGGAAAGTAACATACCGATAACAAAGGGAATAACGTATGTTGTTGTGCGGTTTGACCGATAAAGATCTTCGTAGAATATGTAGGAACTAATATGAGTATCCAGGTTCTGCTATTGGTTATTCACTGGAGATGTGTCTCCGTCGTGTCTACATAGTTCTTGAACCCGTACGGTCTGCACGTTTAACGTTCAATGACGATTTGTATTATGAGTTATGTGATTTGATGTACCGAAGGTTATTCGAAGTTTCGGATGAGATCACGGACATAACGATGAGCCTCAAAATGACCGAGACGTAAAGATCGATATATTGGAAGGCTATATTCGGACATCGAAAAGGTTCCGAGTGATTCGGGTATTTTTCGGAGTACCTGAGAGTTACGGGAATTCGCTGGGGAAGTAGTGTGTGATGCCCCCGGTTCAATCGTACACTAATCATACACGCAAACGTGTACGATCAAGATCAGGGACTCACGGGAAGATATCACAACACAACTCTAAAAATAAAATAAGTCATGCAAGCATCACATTACAAGCCAGGGGCCTCGAGGGCTCGAATACAAGAGCTCGATCATAGACGCGTCGGCAGAAGCAACATTATCTGAGTACAGACATAAGTTAATCAAGTTTCCATAAGATGGCTAGCACAAACTGAGATACAGACCGAAAGAGGCGCATGCCTCCTGCCTGGGATCCTCCTAAACTACTCCTGGTCGTCGTCGGCGGCCTACACGTAGTATTAGGCACCTCCAGTGTAGTAGGAGTCGTCGTCAACGGTGGTGTCTGGCTCCTGGGCTCCAACGTCTGGTCGCAAAAACCGGGTATAGAAAGGGGAAAAAGGGGGAGCAAAGTAACTGTGAGTACTCATCCAAAGTACTCGCAAGCAAGGAGCTACACTACATATGCATTGATATCAATGAAAGGGGTAGTATATGTGGACTGAACCGCAGAATGCCAGAGTAAGAGGGGGATAGATAGTCCTATCGAAGACGACGCTTCTGGCAGCCTCCATCTTGAAGCAGAAGAAGAGAGTAGATGGTAGGTTAACCAAGTATCATCGCATAACATAATCCTACCCGGCGATCCTCCCCTCGTTGCCCTGTGAGAGAGCGATCACCGGGTTGTATCTGGCAGTTGAAAAGTTGTGTTTTATTAAGTATTTGGTTCTAGTTGTCATAAGGTCAAGGTTCAACCCCGGTTCGTCCTTTTACTGAGGGACACGGCTATTCGAATAGATAAACTTCCCTGTAGGGGTGCACCACATTTCCCAACATGCTCGATCCCCTTTGGCCGGACACACTTTCCTAGGTTATGCCCGGCCTCGGAGGATCAACACGTCGCAGCCCTACCTAGGCACAACAGAGAGGTCAGCACGCCAGTCTAAATCCTATCCGCGCAGGGGTCTGGGCCCATCGCCCATTGCACACCTGCACGTTGCGTACGCGGCCGGAAGCAGACCTAGCCCCCTTAATACAAGCGCAGGCTTACGGTCCAATCTGCCGCGCGCCGCTCAGTCACTGACGTCACGAAGGCTTCAGCTGATACCACGACGTCGAGTGCCCATAACTGTTCCCACGTAGTTGGTTAGTGCATATAGGCCAGTGGCCAGACTCAGATCAAATACCGAGATCTCGTTAAGCGTGTTATTTTGAAGTAATCACGGATGCCGACCAGGGCCAAGTGTTGGGGAACATAGTAATTTCAAAAATTTCCTACACACATGCAAGACCATGGTGATGCATAGCAACGAGAGGGAAGAGTATGGTCCACGTACCCTCGTAGACCGTAAGAGGAAGCGTTATGAGAACGCGGTTGATGTAGTCGAACGTCTTCACGATCCGACCGATCCAAGTACCGAACGCACGACACCTCCAAGTTTAGCACACGTTCAGCTCGATGACGTCCCACGACTCCGATCTAGCGGAGCTTCACGGGAGAGTTCCGTCAGCACGACAACGTGTTGACGGTGATGATGTTGCTACCGACGCAGGCCTTCGCCTAAGCACCGCTACGATATGATCGAGGTGGATTATGGTGGAGGGGGCACCGCACACGGCTAAGGGATCAATGATTAACTTGTGTCCCTAGAGGTGCCCCTCTGCCCCCGTATATAAAAGAGAAAGGGGGGAGGCCGGCCGGCCCTCTATGGCGCGCCAGGAGGAGGATTCCTCCTCCTAGTAGGAGTAGGACTCCCCTCTTTCCTACTCCTACTAGGAGGAGGAAAGGAAGGGGGAGAGGAAGAAGGAAAAGGGGGCGCCGCCCCCCTCTCCTAGTCCAATTCGGACTAGAGGGGGAGGGGTGCGCGGCCTGCCCTAGGCCAACCCTCTCTCTCTCTCTCCACTAAGGCCCATAAGCCCATTATTTCTCCTTGGGGGGGGGGTTCCGGTAACCCTCCGGCACTCCGGTTTTCTCCAAAATCACCCGGAACACTTTTGGTGTCCGAATATAGTCGTCCAATATATCGATCTTTACATCTCGACCATTTCGAGACTCCTCGTCATGTCCGTGATCATATCCGGGACTCTGAACTACCTTCGGTACATCAAAACACAAAAACTCATAATACCGACCGTCACCGAACTTTAAGCGTGCGGACCCTACGGGTTCGAGAACTATGTCGACATGACCGAGACACGTCTCTGGTCAATAACCAATAGCAGAACCTGGATGTTCATATTGGCTCCCACATATTCTACGAAGATCTTTATCGGCAAACCGCATAACAACATACGTTGTTCCCTTTGTCATCGGTATGTTACTTGCCCGAGATTCGATTGTCGGTATCTCAATACCTAGTTCAATCTCATTACCGGCAAGTCTCTTTACTCGTTCTGTAATGCATCATCCCGCAACTAACTCATTAGTTACAATGCTTGCAAGGCTTATAGTGATGTGCATTACCGAGTGGGCCCAGAGATACCTCTCTGACAATCAGAGTGACAAATCCTAATCTTGATTTATGCCAACTCAACAAGCACCATCGGAGACACCTGTAGAGCACCTTCATAATCACCCAGTTACGTTGTGACATTTGGTAGCACACAAAGTGTTCCTATGGTACTCGGGAGTTGCATAATCTCATAGTCATAGGAACATGTATAAGTCATGAATAAAGCAATAGCAACAAACTAAACGATCATCGTGCTAAGCTAACGGAATGGTTCAAGTCAATCAAATCATTCTCTAATGATGCGATCCCGTTAATCAAATGACAACTCATGTCTATGGCTAGGAAACTTAACCATCTTTGATTCAACAAGCTAGTCAAGTAGAAGCATACTAGTGACACTCTGTTTGTCTATGTATTCACACATGTACTAAGTTTCCGGTTAATACAATTCTAGCATGAATAATAAACATTTATCATGATATAAGGAAATATATAATAACTTTATTATTACCTCTAGGGCATATTTCCTTCAGTCTCCCACTTGCACTAGAGTCAATAATCTAGTTCACATCTTTATGTGATTAGTTCACATCTCCATGTGACTAATACCCAAAGGGTTTACTAGAGTCAATAATCTAGTTCACATCGCTATGTGATTAACACCCAAAGAGTGATCATGTTTTGCTTGTGAGAGAAGTTTAGCCTACGGGTCTGCAACATTCAGATCTGTATGTATTTCGCAAATTTCTATGTCTACAATGCTCTGCACGGAGCTACTCTACCTAATTACTCCCACTTTCAATATGTATCCATATTGAGACTTAGAGTCATCTAGATCGATGTAAAAAGCTTGCATCGACGTAACTCTTTACGACGTACTCTTTTTTAGCACCTCCATAACCGAGAAATATTTTCTTAGTCCTCTAAGGATAATTTTGACCGCTGTCCAGTGATCTACTCCTAGATCACTATTGTACTCCCTTGCCAGAATCATGCTAAGGTATACAATAGGACTGGTAAACAGCATAGCATACTTTATAAAACCTATGACTGAGGCATAGGGAATGACTTTTCATTCTCTTTCTATTTTCTGCCGTGGTCGGGTTTTTGAGTCTTTACTCAACTTCACACCTTGCAACATAGGAAAGAACTCCTTCTTTGACTGTTCCATTTTTAACTACTTCAAAATCTTGTCAAGGTATGTATTCATTGAAAAAACTTATCAAGCGTCTTGATCTATCTCTATAGATCTTGATGCTCAATGTGTAAGCAGCTTCGTCGAGGTCTTTCTTTGGAAAACTCTTTTCAAACACTCCTTTATGCTTTCCAGAAAATTCTACATTATTTTCGATCAACAATATGTCATTCACATATACTTATCAAAAATGTTGTAGTGCTCCCACTCACTTTCTTGTAAATACAGGCTTTACCGCAAGTCTGTATAAAACCATATGCTTTGATCACTTTATCAAAACATATATTCCAACTCCGAGATGCTTGCACCAATCCATAGATGGATCACTGGAGCTTGCTCACTTTGTTATCACCTTTTAGGATCGACAAAACCTTCTGGTTGCATCATATACAACTCTTCTTTAAGAAATCCATGAAGGAATACATTTTTGACATCCATTTGCCAGATTTCGTAAAATGCGGCAGCTGCTAACATGATCCAGACAAACTTTTAAGCGTCGATACGAGTGAGAAAATCTCATCGTAGTCAAAACCTTGAACTTGTCGAAAACGTTTTGCGACAATTCGAGCTTTGTAGATAGTAACACTACTATCAGCGTCCGTCTTCCTCTTGAAGATCCATTTATTCTTAATGACTCACTAATCATCGGGCAAGTCAATCAAAGTCCATACTTTGTTCTCATACATGGATCCCATCTTAGATTTCATGGCCTCAAGCCATTTCACGGAATCTGGGCTCATCATCGCTTCCTCATAGTTCGTAGGTTCGTAATAGTCAAGTAAAATGACATCCAGAACAGGATTACCATACCACTCTGGTGCAGATCTTACTCTGGTTGACCTACAAGGTTCGGTAGTAACTTGATCTGAAGTTTCATGATCATCATGATTAGCTTCCTCACTAATTGGTGTAGGAGTCACAGGAACATATTTCTATGATGAAATACTTTCCAATAAGGGAGCAGGTACAGTTACCTCATCAATTTCTACTTTCCTCCCACTCACTTCTTTCGAGAGAAACTCCTTCTCTAGAAAGGATCCATTCTTAGCAATGAATGTCTTGCCTTCGGATCTGTGATAGAAGGTGTACCCAACTGTCTCCTTTGGGTATCCTATGAAGACACATTTCTCCGATTTGGGTTTGAGCTTATTAGGATGAGACTTTTTCACATAAGCATCGCAACCCCAAACTTTAAGAAACGACGACTTTGGTTTCTTGCCAAACCACAGTTCATATGGCATCGTCTCAACGGATTTAGATGGTGCCCTATTTAACGTGAATGCAACTGTCTCTAATGCATAACCCCAAAACGATAGTGGTAAATCGGTAAGAGACATCATAGATTGCACCATATCTAATAAAGTACAGTTACGATGTTTGGACACACCATTACGCTGTGGTGTTCCAGGTGGCGTGAGTTGCGAAACTATTCCGCATTGTTTCAAATGAAGACCAAACTCGTAACTCAAATATTCTCCTCCACGATCAAATCATAGAAACTTTATTTTCTTGTTACGATGATTTTCCACTTCACTCTGAAATTATTTGAACTTTTCAAATGTTTCAGATTTATGTTTCATCAAGAAGATATACCCATATCTTACTCAAATCATCTGTGAAGGTCAGAAAATAACGATACCTGCCGCGAGCCTCAACACTCATCGGACTGCATACATCAGTATGTATTATTTCCAACAAGTCTGTTGCTCGCTCCATTGTTCCGGAGAACGGAGTCTTAATCAAGTGATTCCAAAAGCCCATCAGCATGGATTTTCTTCATGTGCTTTACACCAATATGACCTAAACTACAGTTCCCCAAATAAGTTGCACTATCATTATTAACTTTGCATCTTTTGGCTTCAATACTTTGAATATGTGTATCACTACGATCGAGATTCAATAAACCATTCACCTTGGGTGTATGACCATTGAAGGTTTTATTCATGTAAACAGAACAACAATTATTCTCTGACTTTAAATGAATAACCGTATTGCAATAAACATGATCAAATCATATTCATGCTTAACGCAAACACCAAATAACATTTATTTAGGTTCAGCACTAATCCCGAAAGTATAGGGAGTGTGTGATGATGATCATATCAATCTTGGAACTACTTCCAACACACATCGTCACTTCACCCTTAACTAGTCTCTGTCATTCTGCAACTCCCATTTCGAGTTACTAATCACAGCAACTGAACTAGTATCAAATACTGAGGGGTTGCTATAAACACTAGTAAAGTACACATCAATAACATGTATATCAAATATACCTTTGTTCACTTTGCCATCCATCTTATCCGCTGAATACTTGGGGCAGTTCTGCTTCCAGTGACCAGTCCCTTTGCAGTAGAAGCACTTAGTCTCAGGCTTAGGTCTAGACTTGGGCTTCTTCACTTGAGCAGCAACTTGCTTGCCGTTCTTCTTGAAGTTCCCCTTCTTCCCTTTTCCCTTTTCTTGAAACTAGTGGTCTTGTCAACCATCAACACTTGATGCTTTTCTTGATTTCTACCTTCATCGATGAAAGTGCAACTATCTCTAGGTGGTTTTGGTAATTCCTAACAACATATAGCTCATTGAGCTAATGCTATTTCAAGATTAATATCTCAGGAAAGCTCAATGATTGGCATGGCATGGATGAGAAAAGTGGACCCCTCAAAATGCTAAGGACAAAGGATTGGCTCAAGCTCAAAGCTCAAGACTCTACGTTTTCTATTTTAGTGATCCAAGTTCACATTGAGTCTATAGGAAAAGCCAATACTATTAAGGAGGGATGAGGTGTTGCTTAATGAGGCTCTTGCTCAAAATGCTTAGTGATATGCTCCAAAACCCTCAACTACTTTCTCACATCCACATATGACCTAAACCAAAAGTCAAACTTGGCCCCACCGATTCTTTCTATCGGCGCCACCGAGTTGAAATGTCATAGCCACCGCCACAAACCCTAGGCAAATCGGTCTCACCGATAGGGATCTCGGTCTCACCGAGATGGGATTGTAATCTCTCTGTTTTCCTTCGTAAAATTTCGGTCTTACCGAGATGAGCGATCGGTCCCACCGAGATTGCAATGTAAACTCTCTGTTTCCCCTTCGTAACGTTTTGGTCTCACCGAAATGAGCGATCGGTCCCACCGAGTTTACCTGACCAACTCTCTGGTTAGCTTATTACCAAAATCGGTCTCACCGAGTTTGTGTAATCAGTCTCACCGAGATTACATTATTCCCTAACCCTAACCATATCGGTCCTACCGAGTTGCATGTCGGTACCACCGAAAACCCTAATGGTCACTAGCTTTGCTGAATCAGTCCGACCGAGTTTAACTATTCGGTCCCACCGAGATTGGAAAGTTGTGTGTAACGGTTAGATTTTGTGTGGATGCTATATATACCCCTCCACCACCTCTTCATTCGTAGAGAGAGCCATCAGAACAAACCTACACTTCCAACTTACCTTTTCTGAGAAAGAACCAACTACACTTGTGTTGAGGCCAAGATATTCCATTCTTACCATATGAATCTTGATCTCTAGCCTTCCCCAAGTTGCTTTCCACTCAAATCATCATTCCACCAAATCCATATCCTGTGAGAGAGAGTTGAGTGTTGGGGAGACTATCATTTGAAGCACAAGAGCAAGGAGTTCATCATCAACACACCATTTGTTACTTCTTGGAGAGTGGTGTCTCCTAGATTGGCTAGGTGTCACTTGGCAGCCTCTGACAAGATTGTGGAGTTGAACCAAGGAGTTTGTAAGGGCAAGGAGATCGCCTACTTCGTGAAGATCTACCGCTAGTGAGGCAAGTCCTTCGTGGGCGATGGCCATGGTGGGATAGACAAGGTTGCTTCTTCGTGGACCCTTTGTGGGTGGAGCCCTCCGTGGACTCGCGCAACCGTTACCCTTCGTGGGTTGAAGTCTCCATCAACGTGGATGTACGATAGCACCACCTATCGGAACCACGACAAAACATCCGTGTCTCCAATTGCGTTTGAATCCTCTAAACCCTTCTCTTTACAATCTTGCAAGTTGCATGCTTTACTTTCCGCTGCTCATATACTCTTGGCATGCTTGCTTGAATTGTGTTAAGATTGCTTGACTTGTCTAAAGTTGCTAAAATCTGCCAAGAACTAAAATTGGGAATAGGATAAGCTTTTATTTGGTCTAGTCTAATCACCCCCCTCTAGACATACTTTCGATCCTACAAGTGGTATCAGAGCTTTGGTCTCCATTTGCCTTGATTTTCATAGCTTTTGGAAGTCATAGCTTTGGGTTCACAACCTAGGAGAGTATGGCGTCTAGCGAGGGAAATTACCACCGTAGAGGTCCTGACTTTGATGGTACTAATTTTGCTAGTTGGAAGCATAAGATGAAAATGCATATTCTTGGACATAACCCCGCCGTATGGGCTATTGTGTGTATTGGCTTGCAAGGTGAATTATTTGATGGGAGAGAACCGAACCGTGAAGCTACCACGGAAGAGTTGAAGATGCTGCAGTACAATGCTCAAGCTTGTGATATCCTCTTCAATGGATTGTGCCCCGAAGAATTCAACAAAATCAGCCGTCTTGAGAATGCAAAGGAAATTTGGGATACTTTGATTGATATGCACGAAGGTACCGACTCCGTCAAGGAATCCAAGTTGGATGTGCTTCAAAGTCAGCTTGACAAGTTCAAAATGAAGGATGGTGAAGGTGTCGCTGAAATGTACTCCAGGCTTGCTCTTATCACAAATGAGATCGCCGGCTTAGGAAGTGAAGAGATGACCGACAAATTCATTATCAAGAAGATCCTAAGAGCTTTGGACGGAAAATATGATACCGTTTGCACATTGATTCAAATGATGCCCAATTACAAAGATCTCAAGCCAACGGAAGTCATTGGAAGAATTGTTCCTCATGAGATGTCACTCAAGGATAAGGAGGAGCTCCATAATAAGTCAAGTGGTGCTTACAAATCCTCATGTGAAGCCCCCACATCATCAAGTGAGAAACAAACCTTCAATGAAGAATTGAGCCTAATGGTGAAGAACTTCAACAAGTTCTACAAGAGTAGAAGCAAAGAGAGAAGTTCCAAGTCAAGGTCCTACAATGACAAAAGATCTTCTAGTCGAGAGCGAAATTGCTACAATTGTGGAAGACCCGGACACTATTCCAATGAGTGTATGGCACCCTACAAAAGAAGAGAAGATTCTCCAAAAAGAAGAAGTAGAAGAGAAGAATTGCGATCAAGAGAGAGAAGGAGTAGAGATGATCGTTATGAACAAAGAACATCCCGGAGAAGCAATGATTCAGAAAGGAAGGACAAGTCATCAAGGAGCTACACAAAACGAAGACATCAAGCTCATGTTGGTGAATGGGTATCCGGCTCCGACTCCGACAATCACTCGAGAGAAGCTATCACTCCGACTCCGAATATACTCAGGATGAAGGTGTTGCCGGTCTAGAACTTGTGTCAACCAACTCCTACGACATATTTGATTCACCAAATGAAGGACTTGGAAGATGCTTCATGGATAAAGGCCCAAAGGTATCACACCCCGAGTATGTTGATTTCAATAGTGATGAAGATGACTTGTTAGGTGATGATGATTTACTTGTTGACAACTCTAGTGATGAATACTATGATGAAATGTCAATTAATCATGCTAATCAAGATAAAATGAATGACAATGATAAGGAGAAGATTGAGTTTCTAACTAAAGAACTAAACACTCTTAAGTTAGCTCATGAAACTATCTTAGGAGATCATCGAGAACTTTTAAGGACTCATGAGAAATTACGTTTTGAAAAGCTCAACCTTGAGCAAGAGCATGAGTTCTTAAAGGAAATCAATGATGATCTTCGTAAGAAAAGTTTTTCTTACATTGCCAAGCGTTTACTCTTATTCACTTACATGCCTCAAGTCAAGTCTAGTAACAAGAATAAGAAAGATTCTTCCTCTAGTAGTGACAATATTCATGATAAATCCAATGATGTTGCTTTTATTAGTTCTCTTAATTCCACTAATGATTCTCTTAGCCAAGTTATACTTGAGCAAGAAAATAGCTTATTGAAGGGAATTATAGAGAAAGGTATTTACAAGAGCCTTGCCGGGAGTAAGCAATTCGAGGAAATTGTATGCAAGCAAGCAAGGAAGGCACCGGAAGAACCAAGGTGTTGGTTTTGAACAAAAGTTCAATGCCAATGGAGTAGAGTGGGAAGAAGATCAATACCCCAAGACGAAGTTTGTTCCTCAACAAGAGAAGTATGATCCTACTTCCTTCAAGGGGACACAAGCTCAAGATGATCTTCCACCACAAGACCACAAGCAAAAAGGCAAGGATAAGCTTCAAGAGGGAATTGATGCATTTGAAGAAGCACCCAAGGCCTTGGTCAAGTGGGTTACCAAGACTATATCAAGTTCTACTTCATCAAGTACAACTACAACTCCAAGGATTCCCATCAAGATGACGTGGATCCCGAAGAAGAAGAACTAGAGAGTTCTTGAGGGTGACTCCGCCAACATACTTCACTCTTATCATTTTGGCAAGAACAAGTGCAATCAACTTCCACATCTTGCACTAGCTCAAGGAGTCACAAACCCTCTTGTTGGTAAGACAAGGGACAAGGTAACCTAATGCTTTCATAGACATCATCTTGTGTGTGCATCACTCTATGTCTTTGGATATCCTTGTTTGTTCCTTGTGGGACTAACCCATGTAGGTATTGAAAGTGAAACTCACTCCAAAGGATTGCTCCAAATGATCTACATCAACATTGAGCATCCACATCTTCAACACCTACATGAAGTCATCATCGACAAAACCCAAGGTTAGTTCATCCCTCTTAGGGGGGATCTCGCATCTAGGGGGAGCTTTACTCTAAAATTGAGCTAAAGCAACTCTAATGGTGTGAACACAACAACGCTTTATGTAGAAATGGTAACCCCATTTGTGCTTAAACGATGAGTATGACCTATGATCAAATGTTCTCATTTGACTCCTAAGTCAATATACTAATATATAGATGACCTAGTCATCACCAATTGCTTGATAGATGCTAGAATTGGTTGTTCATGCTTTGCCACATATTTCATTTGCCGTTTTATTGTGTGAGCATGTTGGTTGCATA
Organism: Triticum urartu; assembly: GCF_003073215.2. Classification (NCBI taxonomy): domain Eukaryota; kingdom Viridiplantae; phylum Streptophyta; class Magnoliopsida; order Poales; family Poaceae; genus Triticum; species Triticum urartu. The sequence goes on along the minus strand of NC_053028.1, from coordinate 628,784,954 downwards.
ATTTACTCATTCGAGGACATCCACTTGTTGTTTTGGTTGTTTGGTTCCTTTTTCTTTTGCCAAGTGGATGGACAAGAATGCCTAAGAACCTTCTCTAGATATCTATGCGTTTCTTGTCTCAAACTCTATTCATGCTACATCACAAAGTTTGATCGAGTCAGATTCGAACCACTCTGTGTGAGGAGCACTCGGAGTCCCTGATTCGTCATAGACTTAAAAATCCAAAACTTCTTTGTGCGTTTCGGTCTGACCGATTCATCCATTTCGGTCATACCGAGATCACTAAGTCGATCTAGGTTTTCAATCTCGGTGCAACCGATTTGAACTTTTCGGTCACACCGAGTTTCAGTAACTGCTTGCAGTTATGAATCTCGGTGCCACCGAGTTGTTCCACTTGGTCACACCGACAGGGTCAGGCTATATATATCCCCGGGCCAAAATTTGGAAAATTTTCCGAACCTCTTCGCCCGCGCTCAGCCTGCTCTGCCTCCCTGGATCTCTAGATCGTCCTCTTCATCGCTAGCTGCCTCCCGCCATTGGTCTCCGCCGCCGTTAACGGGAATCGTCTCCGCCGTTGCCGCCGTAGCAAGTCCATCGCCGCACTTAGGGTATGGACTTGATCCTTGTGCTATTCCCCCTCCGATTCTTAGCACATTGTTTTGTCATGTATCTTGCCATGATTGAGATCATTCTATCCAGCGAAATCACTCCGTAGTTTAGTCGTGAATTGAAAATTTAGGGTTACGTTTCCGCCGAAATCATCTCGGACCAACCGAGTTGTTGAAATCGGTTCGACCGATTTGGCTAAGGCCATTGCACATGTGATTCTCGGTCTGACCGAGAATTGCGAATCGGTGTGACCGAGTTCAATACTTTGTGAAACCCTAGCAGTCTCGGTGCCACCGAACTGTGACTCGGTCTGACCGAGTTCACTAGTTTAGGTTCCAAAAGCTGCTTCGGTATCACCGAGTCTTCAAATCGGTAGATCCGAAATGCTTTCTGTGGAAAAATAAAACTAAGTTTTTAACTCATTCTTTTGCAAAAACCTCTGTACTTTGTGATGCTCATCCAATCTACCTCATCTATAATCTATTCACAGGGTCCGCTGCCAGTGTTTGCATCATGTCAGATCAGAGTGACAGTCAGAACAAGTCTGAGGATCAAGTGAACATGAGTGAGGGCACTAGTCCCTCTAGCAGCTTTGATGAGGGAAGCAGGAGTACACCCATCAACTTGCCTAAGGCGGCCACCAGGACCGGAAAGAAGAAAACCTCAGATTCTAAGGATGAGGATTATGTGGCTGTTGAGGAAGAGGCCACCCCAAAGAGGAAAGTCCTGAAAAAGGAATATGGCATAGCTGCTGCCACTAAGCCAGGAATGAAGCAAAAGGTTCCTACCAAGAGAGTTCCCATGTCAAAAGCCAGAACATCCACTCAAGAGACCTTGGGATCTGCACCCAAAGAACAGGTTGTGGCAGAAAAGAAAAGGAAGGAAAGGGTCAAGAAGAGCACTGCCAGAGTGCTTGGGAGATCTTCAATAATGAAAGATTCTGAAGAAGAGGAAGAGCAAGAGGATGCAGCACCAGCACCCAAAGCTCAAAAGCTTATGGGAGATGCTATAAGGGCAGGGGCTGTTCCATCTAAGCCTAAGACTGCTCCTAAGACTGTTGCTCCAGCTCCAAAGCCAAAACCCAAGATGAGCACCAGGAACATCCCTGCCGAGGAGAAGAACAAGGCCCCAATGCCTCAAGCTGCTGAAGAAGAAGATGATTCTATCGTTTTGAGGAAGTTGAAGCCCAAAATTCCAGATCACAATGATGCTCACCTAGTTGCTGAGAACATGAAAATCAGAAATGACTCATGTTTAAGGCTATGGAGAGAGTCTGATCCGTATGCCACCAGGAGAAGGACTGCTGTGGACTACAGGTTCCATACAAAGGAACGACAGGACTTCTATGAGACCATCTTACTTGACAAGAAGCCCATAGTGTGTGACATGAGATAGGTTGATTGGAAATTCATTGAGGAAAATGAGGATCACTTTCCTGGTGTATATGACAGCTTCAAGGCATGTGGAGTCGATGAGTTTGTGGCTCAAAAGCTCACAAAGTGGAATGATGAGCTTATTATGCAGTTCTACTCCATAGCTCATTTCTACCCAGATGGAAGGATTGTCTGGATGTCTGAAGGTACTAGGTACCAGTCAATGGTTGAAGAATGGGCAAAATTGATCAATGCTCCTGAGGATAGTGAAGATGACTTGGATGTCTATGCCAAGAAGAAGAAGGATCACAACACCATGGCACATATGTACAAGGAGATCCCAGATGCTGCTCTTGAGACACACAAGTTTGGATCAGTACATTACCTTCTGTCAGGTTTGCCAACAATCAATTGGATCCTCAGGCACACTCTCTTGCCAAAGTCAGGTGATCACAAGATGATCAGAGGCCATGCAATTAACCTGCTTCACATATTTGATGTGCCTCAAAAGTTCAAAGTCATGAGCCAAATTGTGGAAACCATAAAGAGAACAGCTGCCGATCAGAAGAGGAGTTGTGGATATGCCCCATAGATCCAGGAGCTAATCAACTCCAAGATGGACACTGGCACATATCTCTTGGACAAGGAACACATGCCCATCTACCCAGACTTTGAGGACAACACTATGGTGATGGATGAAAATGAACCATCTTCTGTGCAAGCACAAGCAAAGAGGGAGAAGGCAAGGGCTGAAAAGGCTGCAAAGATGCCAACCATTGATGAGGCATCTCAGTATCTTCTGAAGAGAAAGCAAGATCGGCTTGGCTACTTGATTGCCTCCACTTTGAGGATTGAGAAGGGATTGGCCAACCTAACTCAAAACCAGGAGAGCTTGGAGAGGATCATGGAGCAGAAGTTCTATGACTTAGATGTGAAGGTCACTGAGATCCAGTCAGTTGTTGAGCAACTTCAGGATGAAGTGCAGGAGAAGAAGGGAAAGTCTACCACTGATGTTTTGCTAGAGTGCCCAGAGGACAGAGATCTGCTGCAGTGCCTGTTACAGACACCAGAGAAACTTCATCTGCACCAGCTACATCTTCAGTGCCACCAGCTCCAGCACCCACTCCACCAGCTCCATCTACATCAACTAATGCCTTCGTCCTTGGCGTGTTATCTACACCACCGCATGAAGACCAAGCCTGAGAGTCGATCTAGCACTATGCATTTTTATGAACTTTTTGGTAACTTGTTGCCAAAGGGGGAGAAAATGTATAGATCATAGGCTTCGAGAAAGAGTGTTGCTTTTTATTCTCTCTTATTGTTTGGTGGTTAAACTTTGTTTATTTGCTTGTTTGAGATACTTTATGCTTTTGCGTGATACTTGGATGATCATGCGTTTGATTATATGCTACCTTAATGCTTGTTGGATGACATTATCTTTTTATTTCCCCATATATGATCATTCACTTTGCTTGGTGATGAGTGCATGTATTTCATTATTATCATTTTGAGCGCTCCACCAAGATGTATGTGACGTGGAAGAGTAACCCATGTTCCTAACTCATTGTGCATTTGTAGTCCAAAGCAAATCTTAAACTATGCACAAATTTAGGGGGAGCTCTTGCTTTTCACATACTTCTCAAGGAGACAATGTTTCTCACTCTTATTATCATTTGTCGAAGCTTTGATCTATATGTTGTCATCAATTACCAAAAAAGGGGGAGATTGAAAGTGCAACTATTCCTAGGTGGTTTTGGTAATTCCTAACAACATATAGCTCATTGAGCTAATGCTATTTCAAGATTAATATGTCAGGAAAGCTCAATGATTGGCATGGTAGGGATGAAAAAAGTGGACCCCTCAAAATGCTAAGGAAAAAGGATTGGCTCAAGCTCAAAGCTCAAGACTCTACATTTTCTATTTTAGTGATCCAAGATCACATTGAGTCTATAGGAAAAGCCAATACTATTAAGGAGGGATGAGGTGTTGCTTAATGAGGCTCTTGCTCCAAATGCTTAGTGATATGATCCAAAACCCTCAACTACTTTCTCACATCCACATATGACCTAAACCAAAAGTCAAACTCGGCCCCACCGATTCTTTCTATCCGGCGCCACTGAGTTCAAATGTCATAGCCATTGCCACAAACCCTAGGCAAATCGGTCTCACTGATAGGGATCTCGGTCTCACCGAGATGGGATTGTAATCTCTCTATTTCCCTTCGTAACATTTCGATCTTACCGAGATGAACGATCGGTCCCACCGAGATTGCAATGTAAACTCTCTGTTTCCCCTTCGTAACGTTTTGGTCTCACCGAAATGAGTGATCGGTCCCACCGAGTTTACCTGACCAACTGTCTGGTTAGCTTATTACCAAAATCGGTCTCACCAAGTTTGTGTAATCAGTCTCACCGAGATTACGTTATGCCCTAACGCTAACCATATCGGTCCTACCGAGTTGCATGTCGGTCCCACCGAAAACCATGTCGGTCACTAGCTTTGCTGAATCGGTCCGACCGAGTTTAACTATTCGGTCCCACCGAGATTGGCAAGTTGTGTGTAACAGTTAGATTTTGTGTGGAGGCTGTATATACCTCTCCACCACCTCTTCATTCGTAGAGAGAGCCATCAGAACAAACCTACACTTCCAACTTACCCTTTCTGAGAAAGAACCACCTACACTTGTGTTGAGGCCAAGATATTCCATTCTTACCATATGAATCTTAATCTCTAGCCTTCCCCAAGTTGCATTCCACTCAAATCCTCTTTCCACCAAATCCATATCCTGTGAGAGAGAGTTGAGTGTTGGGGAGACTATCATTTGAAGCACAAGAGCAAGGAGTTCATCATCAACACACCATTTGTTACTTCTTGGAGAGTGGTGTCTCCTAGATTGGCTAGGTGTCACTTGGGAGCCTCCGACAAGATTGTGGTGTTGAACCAAGGAGTTTATAAGGGCAAGGAGATTGCCTACTTCGTGAAGATCTACCGCTAGTGAGGCAAGTCCTTCGTGGGTGACGGCCATGGTGGGATAGACAAGGTTGCTTCTTCGTGGACCCTTCGTGGGTGGAGCCCTCCGTGGACTCGCGCAACCGTTACCCTTCGTGGGTTGAAGTCTCCATCAACGTGGATGTATGATAGCAACACCTATCGGAACCATGACAAAACATCAGTTTCTCCAATTTCATTTGAATCCTCCAAATGCTTCGCTTTACATTCTTGCAAGTTGCATGCTTTACTTTCCGGTGCTCATATACTCTTTGCATGCCTGCTTGAATTGTGTTAAGATTGCTTGACTTGTCCAAAGTTGCTAAAATCTGCCAAGAACTAAAATCGGGAAAAGGATAAGCTTTTATTTGGTCAAGTATTCTAATCACCCCCCCTCTAGACATACTTTTGATCCTACAATCGATTTCAGCATCACGGAGAGCTTGGGAATCATTTCCGTTATCCCTTGCATATTATAGTTCATCACGAAGTTCCAGTAACTTGGTGATAGTAACTAGAGAACTCTGTCAATCACTATCTTATCTGGAAGATTAACTCCCACTTGATTCAAGTAATTGTAGTACTCAGACATTCTGAGCACATGCTCAATAGCTGAGCTATTCTCCTCCATCTTGTAGGCAAAGTGCTTGTCAAAGGTCTCATACCTTTCGACATGGGCATGAGTCTGAAATACTAATTTCAACTCTTGGAACATCTTATATGCTCCGTGGAATTCAAAACATTTTTGAAGTCCCGGTTCTAAGCCGTAAAGCATGGTGCACTAAACTATCAAGTAGTCATCATACCGAGCTTTGCCAAACGTTCATAACGTCTGCATGTGCTCCTGCAATAGGTCCATCAATTAGCTGTGCATAAAGGACATAATTTTTCTGTGCAGCAATGAGGATAATCCTCAGATCACTGACCTAGTCCGCATCATTGCTATTATGATGTTTCAATATAGTTTTCTCTAGGAACATATCATAAATAAAATGGGGAAGCTATACGCGAGCAATTGATCTACAACATAGATATGCAAATACTATCAGGACTAAGTTCATGATAAATTTAAAGTTCAATTAATCATATTACTTAAGAACTCCCACTTAGATAGACATCCCTCAAGTCATCTAAATGATCACGTGATACAAATCAACTAAACCATTTCCGATCATCACGTGAGATGGAGTAGTTTTCAATGGTGAACATCACTATGATGATCATATCTACTATATGATTCACGCTCGAGCTTTCGGTCTCCAGTGTTCCGAGGCCATATCTGCATATGCTAGGCTTGTCAAGTTTAACCCGAGTATTCTGCATGTGCAAAACTGGCTTGCACCCGTTGTATGTGAACGTAGAGCTTATCACACCCGATCATCACATGGTGTCTCAACACGAAGAACTGTCGCAACGGTGCATACTCAGGGAGAACACTTATACCTTGAAATTTAGTGAGAGATCATCTTATAATGCTACCGTCAATCAAGCAGAATAAGATGCATAAAGGATAAACATCACATGCAATCAAAATATGTGACATGATATGGCCATGATCATCTTGCGCCTTTGATCTCCATCTCCAAAGTACCGTCATGATCTCTATCGTTACCGGTATGACACCATGATCTCCATTATCTTGATCTCTATCGATGTGTCGTCACATGGTCGTCTCGCCAACTATTGCTTTTTGCAACTATTGCTATCGCATAGCGATAAAGTAAAGCAATTACATGGCACTTGCATCTTATGCAATGAAGAGAAACCATAAGGCTTCTTCCAGTTGTCGACAACTTTAACAAAACATGATCATCTCATACAACAATTTATATCTCATCACGTCTTGACCATATCACATCACAACATGCCCTGCAAAAACAAGTTAGACGTCTTCTACTTTGTTGTTGCAAGTTTTACGTGGCTGCTATGGGCTGAGCAAGAACCGTTCTTACCTACACATCAAAACCACAACGATAGTTTGTCAAGTTGGTGCTGTTTTAACCTTCTCAAGGACCGGGCATAGCCACACTCGATTCAACTAAAGTTGGAGAAACTGACACCCGCCAGCCACCTATGTGCAAAGCACGTCGGTAGAACCAGTCTCGCGTAAGCGTACGCGTAATGTCGGTCCGGGCCGCTTCATCCAACAATACCGCTGAACCAAAGTGTGACATGCTGGTAAGTAGTATGACTTGTATCGTCCACAACTCACTTGTGTTCTACTCGTGCATATATCATCTACGCATAAACCTGGCTCGGATGCCACCGTTGGGGAACATAGTAATTTCAAAATTTTCCTACGCAAACACAAGATCATAGTGATGCATAGCAACAAGAGGGGAGAGTATCGTCCATGTACCCTCGTAGACCGTAAGCGGAAGTGTTATGAGAACGCGGTTGATGTAGTCGAACGTATTCATGATCCGACCGATCCAAGTACCGAACACACGGCACCTCCGAGTTCAGCACACGTTCAGCTCGATGACGTCCCAAGAACTCCGATCCAATAGAGCTTCACAGGAGAGTTCCGTCAACACGATGGCGTGTTGACGGTGATGATGTTGCTACCGACGCAGGGCTTCGCCTAAGCATCGATACGATATGATCGAGGTGGATTATGGTGGAAGGGGGCACCGCACACGGCTAAGGGATCAATGATCAACTTGTGTCCCTAGAGGTGCCCCTTTGCCCCCATATATAAAGGAGCAAGGGGGGAGGCCGGACGACCCTCTATGGCGCGCCAGGAGGAGGAGTCCTCCTCCTAGTAGGAGTAGGACTCCCCTCTTTCCTACTCCTACTAGGAGGGGGAAAGGAAGGGGGAGAGGGACACTACTAGGAAAATGGCTATAGATGAAATTGACACTAATGGCGCACCAGACATGTGGTGCGCCATTACTATATACTAATGGCGCACCATGTGTTGGTGCGCCATTAGTGTGCAAATACTAATGGCGCACCACATCCACGGTGCGCCATTAGTAAATTTTTTTTAAATTTTTTCAAAACTACTAATGGCGCACCGTGGGAGTGGTGCGCCATTACTAGTTGAACTAGTAATGGCGCACCACATCCACGGTGCGCCATTAGTAATTTTTTTAATTTTTTTTAAAACTACTAATGGCGCACCGTGGGAGTGGTGCGCCATTACTAGTTGAACTAGTAATGGCGCACCATGCCACGGTGCGCCATTAGTAACTTGGCCCAAACATTCGCCCGAATGCACCCCCCCATGGACCGCCTTTTCAGTTTCAAAAAAATAAAAGAAAATGATAGAAATGTCAAAAAATGAAAGAAAATAAGATTCCCATGTGATATGTGGTCTAGTTGTTAGCAAAATTTACAAACATGAATTTTCGACTTTTTTGCAAAATCTCTCGAGAATTTGTAAAAATGGGCATAACTTTTGCGTACGAACTTGGATGAAAAAGTTTTTTTATATGAAAAATCATCTAACAGAAAAAACCTAACAGAAAAAAGATACGGGGCTTTTAAGATCTGGAGAGGCAAAAAAATTCAAACTTACTAATAGCGCACCTGCCCATGGTGCGCCATTAGTATCATCCTGCCTTCAAAATTCAAAATAAATCAAAAAAATAAAGAAAAGTTAGTAATGGCGCACCTGCCCACGGTGCGCCATTACTATGCCGTATATATGGCTGGGCGTGGTCCTCTCCTCCTTACCTCTTCATTCTTCTCCTCCACTCCACCTCTCCTCCACTCCATCTCCTCCTCTCCTCCACTCCATCTTCCCTTCTCTCCACCATACTACCCTCCTCCTCTCCGGCGACCTCCTCCTCCTCCTCTCCGGTGACCTCCTCCTCCTCTCCAGCGACCTCCTCCTCCCTCCTCTCCTCCCCTCCCCTCCCCTCACAGTTTCTCCTCCCTCCTCTCCGGTGAACTCCTCCTCCCTCCTCTCCGGTGAGCTCCTCCTCCCTCCTCTCCTCCCATTCCCTCATGGTTTCTCCTTCCTCCTCTCCGATGCTTCGGTGAACTGCTCTCCGGCGACCTCCTCCTCCTCTCCGGCGATGTAGGCGAGCGCCTCTCCGGTGACCTCCTCCTCCTCCTCTCTGGCGAACTCCTCTCCGGCAAAAGAACCTGGCAAAAGAATGTACAAGATCCAAAAACAGGAAAAAAATTTGAAATAATATCGTGCCAAAAAACGAGCAAAAAAATGAGCAAAAAATGGGCAAAAAATCACGATCCAGATCCAAATTCAAAATTCAAAAATAGCAATGGCACACGGCGGGGGTTAGACGGTGCGCCACTACTATTTTTCCGCCTTCAAAATTCAAAAATACTAATGGCGCACCGTGGCCTATACTAATGGCGCACCAGTGGCCTATACTAATGGCGCACCATGGCCTATACTAATGGCGCACCACTGGTGCGCCATTAGTATACCAGATACTAATGGCACACCAGTGGTGCGCCATTAGTAAAAAATACTAGTGGCGTGATACTAATGGCGCACCAGTGATGCGCCATTAGTAGGAAAAACTGGTGCGCCATTAGTAGCCCTTTTCCTAGTAGTGGGAGAAGGAAAGGAGGGTGCCGCCCCCTCTCCTAGTCCAATTCGGACCAGAGGGGGAGGGGCGTGCGGCCTGCCCTAGGAAAGCCCTCTCTCTCTCCACTAAGGACCATAAGGCCCATTTTTTTCCCGGGGGGGGGGGGGGGTCCGGTAACCCTCCAGCACTCCGGTTTTCTCCGAAATCACCCGGAACACTTTCGGTGTCCGAATATACTCGTCCAATATATTGAACTTTACGTCTCGACCATTTCGAGACTCCTTGTCATGTCCGTGATCATATCCGGGACTCCGAACTACCTTAGGTACATCAAAACACAAAAACTCATAACACCGATCGTCACCGAACTTTAAGCGTGCGGACCCTACGAGTTCGAGAACTATGTAGACATGACCGAGACACGTCTCCGGTCAATAACCAATAGCGGAACCTGGATTTTCCTATTGGCTCCCACATATTCTATGAAGTTCTTTATCGGTCAACCCGCATAACAACATACGTTGTTCCCTTTGTCATCGGTATGTTACTTGCCCGAGATTCGATCGTCGTTATCTCAATACCTAGTTCAATCTCGTTACCAGCAAGTCTCTTTACTCGTTCTGTAATGCATCATCCCGCAACTAACTCATTAGTTACAATGCTTGCAAGGCTTATAGTGATGTGCATTACCGAGTGGGCCTAGAGATACCTCTCTGACAATCGGAGTGGCAAATCCTAGTCTCGATTTATGCCAACTCAACAAGCACCATCGGAGACACGTGTAGAGCCCGTTTATGATCACCCAGTTACGTTGTGACATTTGGTAGCACACAAAGTGTTCCTCCGGTACTCGGGAGTTGCATAATCTCATAGTCATAGGAACATGTATAAGTCATGAAGAAAGCAATAGCAACAAACTAAATGATCATCGTGCTAAGCTAACGGAATGGGTCAAGTCAATCACATCATTCTCTAATGATGTGATACCGTTAATCAAATGACAACTCATGTCTATGGCTAGGAAACTTAACCATCTTTGATTCAACGAGCTAGTCAAGTAGAGGCATACTAGTGACACTCTATTTGTCAATGTATTCACACATGTACTAAGTTTCCGGTTAATACAATTCTAGCATGAATAATAAACATTTATCATGATATAAGAAAATATATAATAACTTTATTATTGCCTCTAGGGCATATTTCCTTCACCAGGCCCACCTCTCTCCTAGGTGGTCTCAACCTGCCCTGTCGGTCCGCCACAAAGGTCCACTCAGAGGGCCGTCGGGACAAACGTCCTTTCGGTCCCAATCCATGAATCACTCGCGGGTACTCTACGAGCCGACCCGACTTTAGTCACCACAGGTATCATATATTATGCATATAGGTATATATCCGTGATCACCTCCCGAGTGATCATGGCCCGATAGTATAGCATGTCAGACGAACAAGAATGTAGGGCCACTGATGGAATACTAGCATCCTATACTAAGCATTTAGGATTGTAGGTAATGGTAACAATTGTAGTAGCAAAGACAGGCTATGCATCAGGATAGGATTAATGGAAAGTAGTAACATGCTACACTACTCTAATGCAAGCAGTAGAGAGAAGAATAGGCGATATCTGGTGATCAGGGGGGGGGCTTGCCTGATTGCTCTGGCAAGGAGGGGTCGTCAACAACATAGTCGATCGGGGCACCAGTAGTGGCGTCAGCCTCGTAGTCTACCAGATAGAAGAGGGGGAAGAAACAATGAAAACAATGCAAACATATGCATATCGATGCATGACATGATAATGAGCGGTGCTAGGTGTGCCCTAACGCAGCAGAAGGTGATACCGGTGAAGGGGGAAAACATCCGGGAAAGTATCCCCGGTGTTTCACGTTTTCAGATAGATGAACCAGAGGGGGAAAGTTACGTGTTCGCTATGCTAGGGATGTGTGGCGGACGAACGGGTTGCGTATCCGGATTCGTCTCGTCGTTCTGAGCAACTTTCATGTACAAAGTTTTTCCATCCGAGCTACGGTTTATTTTATATTAATTTTAAAAGATTTAATCATTTTTAGAATTTATTTAATTATTTTAAATCAACATTATCCAGAATAATGTATGCTGATGTCATCATGAGGTCAGCATGATCTCAGCAGTCAACAGGGCGTTGACTGGGTCAAACTGACGTGTGGGTCCCAGCTATCATAGACTACTAACTAATTAGCAGTTAGTTATATTAGTTAGGAGGCTAATTAAGTTTAATTAGTTATATAAACATAATTAATTAAGTTAATTGATTTTTAATTATTTTTTAATAAACATTCTGGGTGTGGGCCCCGTTTGTCATTGGGCCGAAGGCCTTAACGGGGCGGGCGGTTAACGGGCGCCTAGACGCAGCCCGAACGGGCGATGCGGGCGGAGCCGTCACCCGCCCGGTAGCGAGGCGAGGTCTGAGCGGGGGGGGGGGGGGGGGGGGGGGGGGGGGGGGGGGGGGGAGCAGGCACGGCCGATGCAGCCGGCTGGCATGGGCCCGGCCGGGGCCGTGGTCTAGGAAGGGCGAACGCGAGGCGCGCGACGGTAGCAGAGGAGGCGAGCAGCGGGGCGGCCACGCACGCGAGCGAGGGGACGCCGGAGTGGGGCCGCACGGATGGGCGCATGCCACGTTGGTAGTGGAGCGCGGTTGGCGGGCCGACGAGGGCATGCGTGCGCGCGCAGGGCAAGGTGGTGCAGCAGCAGGCCGGCGGAGAGGTGCAACAGCGCGAGGCGAGGGTGCGTGCGCAGTTAGCGGGGCGCAGTCGCATACGACGATGGCCGAGCGCAGGCGGGAGGCCACAGCGACGAGTGCGACGCGGAGAGCAGGGGCGCGCGGAGGGCGAGGCGGCCAGAGGGGATGGTCCAGCCACAGTGCGGGCTGGTCAGGGGGTGCGTGCGGACGGAGCAGAGCAGAGCAGAGGCGTGGTGCGTTGAGCGTGGGGCTTCAGGAGCGATGCACGACGACGACAACACCGGCAGTAGCAGGCGATGGTCGCGGTGCGTGCTGCGGCAAGGCAGGAGACGGGTAATGCGGAGCTCGGACGCGGGTCAACGACGTGCAACAGGGAAGGAGGAGAAGAGTTGATCGAGGCTGTGGCCTCACCGGCGGTGTAGGGCATGGGGCAGTGGGGGTCGTGGTGGGGGACGGGGATGAGGCGATGCAGGGGACAAGGCGACGAGGTCCGGGTGGTGTTGGCGACGGCGAAGCGGTCCGACGAGGTGGCGGTCTGGTGAGGGCGTCGAGCGGCGAGGGCGAGCCAGGGCATCGGGCATCGGATGCCCCGATCCCGATCCAGAATGGGGAGGGGGAGAGAGGAGTGGGGTGAATGGGGGTGTCGATTAGGGTTTTTGGGTGGAGGGGGGATAAGGGAGCGAGGGGGCCGGCCGGTTGGGCCAGGTGGGCCGACCTATTGGGTCGGTTGGCCAAGGGGGTGGGGTTTCCTTTTCACTTCTTCCTTTTTAGCTTTGTTTTCTGTTTTTTGTTTTTGTTCTTTTTCTTTTATTTATTTTCCTTTTTCTGTTTTATTTATTTTAGAGCATTTTAGCATTTTCTGAAAATGTGTTTTCTTTACTATAATTACCTGGGCAATATTTGGCACTAACCGAACAATTTTATTTTACTGTTTGAAAACTTTGGTTGTTTGCCATTAATTCAAATTTGAATTTGAAACATTTTGGACTAACATATGATTATCAACAGTAACCGAGGTGACTTGGCTTCGTTAACGTGGGATTACTGTAGCTTAAATATCCAGGTGTTAAAAATCTCCTCCACTACAAGAAATCTCGTCCCGAGATTTAGGAGGCAGAAGGAAACAGTGCGGGGTATTCATCACGCAGGCGGTCCTCGCGTTCCCAAGTGGCTTCGTCTTTAGAGTGATGCGACCATTGGACCTTGAGGAACTTGATCTCCTTCTGACATGTGCAGCCTTCAGCTTGGTCGAGAATGCGGACCGTATGCTCTTTATAGGAGAGGTCTTGTTGCAATTCGAGCACTTCATGATCCACTGCTCGGATTGGGTCCTTGAAGCAGTGGCGGAGTTGTGACACGTGGAATACATCGTGAACCTGAGAATGGTTTGACGGAAGCTCCAGTTGATAAGCCACTTTTCCACGCCTTTCGAGAATAGTAAAGGAACCGATATAGCGAGGAGCTAGCTTGCCCTTGATCCCGAGGTGAGCACCCTTCATTGGTGTAACTCGAAGATAAGCCTTTTCGTCAGGTTGGTAGACCATGTCTTTGTGATGGCGGTCATACTGACTTTTCTGATGTGATTGAGCAGTCTTGAGAGTCTCGCGAATAATGCAGACTTGTTCTTCGGCATGTTGGATAATATCCGGACCAAAGAGTGGACGTTCCCCAGTTTCTGACCAGTTCAGAGGGGTTCGACACTTTCGTACACATAGCACTTCGAAGGGGGCCATCTTCAGACTAGCTTGATAGCTATTATTATAAGAGAACTCGGCATACGGAAGAGATTCCTCCCATTTCTTGCCAAAGGAAATTACACAAGCTCAAAGCATGTCTTCGAGTACTTGGTTGACACGTTCAACTTGCCCTTGCGACTAAGGATGAAACGCAATACTGAACGACAGATGAGTTCCCATAGCTTCTTGGAAACTTGCCTAGAATCTTGAAGTGAACAAGCTGCCACGGTCCTAACTGATAACCAGTGGAATACCATGAAGTGAAACAATTTTAGACATGTAGAGAGTTGCAAGCTGACTAGCAGTGATCATTCCCTTGACCGCCAGAAAATGTGCAACCTTAGAAAGCCGGTCAATGATGACAAGAATAGAATCATTACCTTTCTGTGATTTGGGAAATCCAGTGACGAAGTCCATTTCAACATGGTCCCGTTTCCATTCAGGAATAGAGATAGGTTGCAGAGTTCCAGCAGGCCTTTGATGTTCAGCTTTGATACGACAGCAAACGTCACACTCAGCAACATAACGAGCAATGTCTTGCTTGATATTAGAACACCAGAATCTCTGACGAATGTCTTGGTACATCTTTGTACTACCGGGATGAATAGACAAAGACGTATCATGAGCTTCTTTCATAACCTTTTGAGTCTGATCTAGGTATTCCTAGAACATGGTACCACTAGGCGGCCTTTGAAGTACAAGGCGCCATCATCGACGATAGTGAAGAATGATGGCTTTCCTTCTACGATATAGCGTTTAATCTTCTCGACTCCAGAGTCATAATATTGAATAATCTTGATACCGTCTACGAGATCTGATACGACAGCTAGGGTATTTAGAGAACCCGTAGGAACAACACGAAGATTCATCTTTTGGAACTCTGGGGTAGGGGGAGCGAGTGCACCAGGAGGGACAACATGGGGGTTTAGCTTTCTAAATTCTTCGACAAGCGAGGGCTGAACTCTTCGAACCTGGAGGTGGTTGGAGTAAGACTTGCAGCTCAAGGCATCAGCCATTACATTAGCCTTGCCTGGAGTATAGGAAATACCCAAGTCAAAGTCTGCAACAGTCTCCACCCATCTCTGTCGACAGAGGTTCAGGTCTGGCTGAGTAAACAGATACTTCAGACTTTGGTGGTCGGTGAAGATCTGCAATGATTACCGAGAAGGTAATGTCGCCACTGCTTTAGTGCATGAATGACAACAGCAAGCTTGAGGTCGTGAACTGGGTAGTTCTCTTCGTGAGGGCGCAATTGACGAGAGGCATAAGCAATCACTTTGCGCTCCTGCATTAGGACACAGCCTAATCCTTGACGGGAAGCGTCGCAATAAATGACAAATTCCTTCTTAGTATCAGGTGGAGCAAGCACTCGGGCAGAAGTCAACTTGTCTTTGAGTGCCTGGAAACTTTCCTGACACTGGTCTGTCCATTGGAACTTGACGCCCTTATGCAACAGGTTAGTTAGAGGCCTGGCGATCTTGGAGAAGTTCTCGACAATCGACGACAATAGCTGGCGAGACCGAGAAAACTTCTGACTTGCTTGACATTCTTCGGAGGAGTCCAATCGAGAATAGCCTGGACTCGTTCAGGGTTGACGGCAATGCCAACCTTGGAGATGACATGCCCAAGATAGGTTACTTCAGGAAGCCAAAATTCACACTTGGGATACTTAGCGTAGAGTTGATGCTCTCGAAGCTTTTCCAGCACAAGACGAAGATGTTCAGCATGCTCTTCTTTGTTCTTGGAAATACAAGGATATCATCCAGATAAACTACGACGAACTTGTCGAGGTAATCCATGAATATATAGTTCATCAAGCGAGAGAAGGTGGCTGGAGCATTGCTTAAGCCGAAAGACATGACGGTGTACTCGTATGATCCATATCGAGTCATGAAGGCAGTCTTTGGGCCGCATATCCTCTTCACGAACACGGATTTGGTGGTAACCCAATTTCAAGTCAAGTTTAGAGAACACTGATGAACCAGCCATTTGATCATACAGATCATTGATCCGAGGGAGGGC
Source organism: Triticum urartu (assembly GCF_003073215.2). Classification (NCBI taxonomy): domain Eukaryota; kingdom Viridiplantae; phylum Streptophyta; class Magnoliopsida; order Poales; family Poaceae; genus Triticum; species Triticum urartu. The sequence goes on along the minus strand of NC_053028.1, from coordinate 628,769,005 downwards.
ATATTTGTTCTGAATGGTGGCTTGGTTAATAGGACGATAATCTTGGACCAATCGGTTTATCCCATCCTTCTTCTTAACAAAGAGAGAAGGTGCTCCCCAAGGAGAGCAACTTGGGCGAATGAAACCTTTGCGAAGAGATTTGTCGATTTCCTCATTAAGCTTAATGAGTTCATGCGGTGGCATCTTGTAGGGTCGTTTGGCTATAGGAGTGGTGCCTGGTTTCAAGTCAATGATGAATTCGATAGCTCTAGTAGGGGGAATCGCTGGAAGTTCTTCAGGAAAGACATCTTGGAATTCGCTTACGACGAGAATGTTTTCAATGCCCTCGAGTGGTGCAGCGTTCAATGCATTCAAGGCATAAAGCCGTGCCTCGGCATTTTGCACCAGATGAGTGATGTCTAGTACACAACCTTCTTCTTGTAGACGTTGTTGGGCCTCCAAGTGCAGAGGTTTGTAGGACAGCAGCAAATTTCCCTCAAGTGGATGACCTAAGGTTTATCAATTAGTGGGAGTGGTAGGATGAAGATGGTCTCTCTCAAACAACCCTGCAACCAAATAACAAAGAGTCTCTTGTGTCCCCAACACACCCAATACAATGGTAAATTGTATAGGTGCACTAGTTTGGCGAAGAGATGGTGATACAAGTGCAATATGGATGGTAGATAAATGTTTTGTTAATCTAAAAATATAAAAATAGCAACGTAGCAAGTGGTAAAAGTGAGCGTAAACAGTATTGCAATGCTAGGAAACAAGGCCTAGGGTTCATACTTTCACTAGTGCAAGTTCTCTCAACAATAATAACATAATTGGATCATATAACTATCCCTCAACATGCAACGAAGAGTCACTCCAAAGTCACTAATAGCGGAGAGCAAACGAAGAGATTATTGTAGGGTACGAAACCACCTCAAAGTTATTCTTTCCAATCAATCTATTCAAGAGTCCGTTGTAAAATAACATGAAGTTATTCTTTTCATTCAATCTATCCTAGAGTTCGTACTAGAATAACACCTTAAGACACAAATCAACCAAAACCCTAATGTCACCTAGATACTCCAATGTCACCTCAAGTATCCGTGGGTATGATTATACAATATGCATCACACAATCTCAGATTCATCTATTCAACCAACACAAAGAACTTCAAAGAGTGCCCCAAAGTTTCTACCGGAGAGTCAAGACGAAAACGTGTGCCAACCCCTATGCATAAGTTCACGAGGTCACGGAAGTCGCAAGTTTATCATCAAAACATACATCAAGTGGATTACGTGATATCCCATTGTCACCACGGATAAGCATGTGCAAGACATACATCAAGTGTTCTCAAATCCTTAAAGACTCAATACGATAAGATAACTTCAAAGGGAAAACTCAATCCATTACAAGAGAGTAGAGGGGGAGAAACATCATAAGATCCAACTATAATAGCAAAGCTCGCGATACATCAAGATTGTGCCAACTCAAGAACACGAGAGAGAGAGAGAGATCAAACACATAGCTACTGGTACATACCCTCAGCCCCGAGGGTGAACTACTCCCTCCTCGTTACGGAGAGCGCCGGGATGATGAAGATGGCCACCGGAGAGGGATTCCCCCCTCCGGCAGGGTGCCGGAACGGGTCTAGATTGGTTTTTGGTGGCTACGGAGACTTCTGGTGGCGGAACTCCCGATCTAGGTTATTTTATGAAGGTTTCTGTATTTATAGGAATTTTTGGCGTCGGTCTCACGTCAAGGAGGTGCCCGAGTCGTCCACGAGGTAGGCACATGCGCCCGAGGGGTGGGGTGTGTGTGTGTGGGGGGGGGGGGGCGCCCCCACCCTCGTGGACGGCCCGGGACTCTTCTGGCCCAACTCTTTTACTCCGGGTTCTTCTTTTGGTCCATAAAAAATCGTCAAAATTGGCACTTCAATTGGACTCCGTTTGGTATTCCTTTTCTGTAAAACACAAAAACAAGGAAAAAATAGAAACTGACACTGGCTCTAGGTTAATAGGTTAGTCCCAAAAATCATATAAAATAGCATATAAATGCATATCAAACATCCAATGTTGATAATATAATAGCATGGAACAACAAAAAATTATAGATATGTTGCAGACGTATCAATGAGCCTGGTAACTAACTATTTCATCAGACGGGTGTAGCAGATGGACGGTCTTAGTGGAACAAACTATAGAAGTAGTATGCGCTTTCAACCAATCCATCCCCAAAATGAGGTCGATGTTAGACGACTTCAGGATAATTGGAGAGGCATAGAATTCCAGCCCTTCGATTTCCACGGGGACGTCAATGCCAACCATGGAGGTTTGACATTGTCCCACGGTTTTTTTTACCACTAACGAAGTGTTCATCTCCTCACACTTAACGTCGTGCTTGCATGCAAAATCTTCTGACATGAATGAATGCGATGCTCCTGAATCGAATAAAACAGATGCAGGTACTGAATTAATGATGAGTGTACCCATCACAGTAGCAGGCTGGTCTTGAGCTTCATTGAGATCAACGTGGTTGGCATGAACATGATCATAAGACTTGGCATTGGTGTTGCGGGGATGGTTGCTCCACGGCCAGCTGCGGGAAGGGTCAGTTGGTTCTGATTCTGGTAGCTGTCCCTGGCACGGTGACCTGGTTGACCACACTTGTAGCACATACCATTGTTGGAAGTGGGAACAGGAGCTCGGGGTGGTGGAGCTGGAAGTCTTGGCTGCCTAGGTGGTGGAGGAGGCAGACGAGGTGCAGCATTGGACTGCCTTGGAGCAGGTGCAGTTGGCTGGTACATGCTGTTGGGAATCCATTGCTACCTCTTGAGCACTGCGTTCGTTTTCCCTTGAAGAGGAAAGGGTGATTCATCAAAGTAGCATAAGTATTTCCCTCAGTTTTTGAGAACCAAGGTATCAATCCAGTAGGAGGCCACACACAAGTCCCTCGTACCTACACAAACAAATAAGAACCTCGCAACCAATGCAATAAAGGGGTTGTCAATCCTTTCATGGTCACTTAGAAGAGTGAGATCTGATAGAGATGATAAGATAATATTTTTGGCATTTTTATGATAAAGAGTAAAAGTAAAGATTGCAAAATAAAAGGTAATGGAAATAGCTTGTTGACGAAAGATTAATATGATAGAGAATAGACCCAGGGGCCATAGGTTTCACTAGTGGCTTCTCTCAAGATAGCGTAAGTATTACGGTGGGTGAACAAATTACTATCGAGCAATTGATAGAAAAGCGAATAATTATGAGAATATCTTGGCATGATCATGTATATACGCATCACATCCACGACAAGTAGACCGACTCCTGCCTGCATCTACTACTATTACTCCACACATTGACCGCTATCCAGCATGCATCTAGAGTATTAAGTTCATAAGAACAGAGTAACGCATTTGGTAAGATGACATGATGTAGAGGGATAAACTCAAGCAATATGATATAAACCCCATCTTTTAATCCTCGATGGCAACAATACAATATGTGTTGTTTCCCTTTCTGTCACTGGGATCGAGCACCGCAAGATTGAACCCAAAGCTAAGCACTTCTCCCATTGCAAGAAAGATCAATCTAGTAGTCCAAACCAAACTGATAATTCGAAGAGACTTGCAAAGATAGCCAATCATGCATAAAAGATTTTAGAGAAGAATCAAATATTGTTCATAGATAGACTTGATCATAAACCCACAATTCATCGGATCTCGACAAAGACACCGCAAAAAGAGTTACATCGAATAGATCTCCAAGAAGATCGAGGAGAACTTTGTATTGAGATTCAAAGAGAGAGGGAGAAGCCATCTAGCTAAAAACTATGGACCCGAAGGTCTGAAGTAAACTACTCACACATCATCGGAGGGGCCATGGAGTTGATGTAGAGGCCCTCCATGATCGATGCCCCCTCCGGCGGAGCTTCGAAAAAGGCCCCAAGATGGGATCTCTTGGGAACAGAAGGTTGCGGCGGTGGAAATAGGGTTTCGTGGTGCTCCTGGATGTTTTCTGGGTATATGAGTATATATAGGAGGAAGAAGTAGGTCGGCTGAGCCACGAGGGGCCCATGAGGGGGGAGGGCATGCCCAGGGGTGGTAGGCGCGCCCCCCTTCCTTGTGGACTCCTCGTTCATTTCATGACGTCCACTCCAAGTCTTCTGGATCACGTTTGTTCCAAAAATCACGTTCCTGAAGGTTTCATTCCGTTTGGAATCCGTTTGATATTCCTTTTCTGCGAAACACTGAAATAGGAAAAAAACATCAATTTGTACTGGCCCTTGGGTTAATAGGTTAGTCCCAAAAATAATATAAAAGTGTAAAATAAAGCCCATTAACATCCAAAACAGATAATATAATAGCATGGAACAATCAAAACTTATAGATACATTGGAGACGTATCAAGCATCCCCAAGCTTAATTCCTGCTCATCTCGAGTAGGTAAATGGTAAAAACAGAACTTTTGATGTGGAATGCTACCTAACATAATTCTCAATGTAATTCTCTTTATTGTGGCATGAATATTCAGATCTGAAAGATTCAAGACAAAAGTCTAATATTGACATAAAAATAATAATACTTCAAGAATACTAACTAAGCAATTATGTCTTCTCAAAACAACATGGAAAAAGAATGTTCATCCCTACAAAATCATATAGTTTGGTCATGCTCCATTTTCGTCACACAAGAATGCTCTCATCATGCACAACCTCGATGACAAGCCAAGCAATTGTTTCACACTTTAGTAATCTCAAACTTTTTTCAACTTTCACGCAATACATCAGCGTGAGCCATGGATATAGCACTATGGGTGGAATAGAATATGATGATGGAGGTTATGTGGAGAAGACAAAAAAGGAGAAAGTCTCACATCGACGCGGCTAATCAATGGGCTAGGGAGATGCCCATCAATTGATGTCAATGCAAGGAGTAGGGATTGCCATGCAACGGATGCACTAGAGCTATAAATGTATGAAAGCTCAACAAAAGAAACTAAGTGGGTGTGCATCCAACTTGCTTGCTCATGAAGACCTAGGGCATTTGAGGAAGCCCATTATTGGAATATACAAGCCATGTTCTATAATGAAAAATTCCCACTAGTATATGAAAGTGACAAAACAAGAGACTCTCTATCATAAAGATTATGGTGCTACTTTGAAGCACAAGTGTGGAAAAAGGATAGTAGCATTGCCGTATTTTTGCGCCTTCTTTTTTTATTTGGCCTTTCTCCCTTTTTTATTTGGGACAATGCTCTATTAATGATGATCATCACACTACTATTTATTTACAACTCAATGATTACAACTCGATACTAGAATAAAGTAAGACTCTATATGAATGCCTCCAGCGGTGTACCGGGAAGGGCAATGAATCAGGAGTGACATGTTTGAAAAATTATGAATGGTGGCTTTGCCACAAATATGATGTCAACTACATGATCATGCAAGGCAATATGACAATGATGATGTGTGTCATGATAAACAGAACGGTGGAAAGTTGTATGGCAATATATCTCGGAATGGCTATGGAAATGCCATAATAGGTAGGTATGGTGGCTGTTTTGAGGAAGATATAAGGAGGTTTATGTGTGACAGAGCGTATCATATCACGGGGTTTGGATGCACCGGCGAAGTTCTCACCAACTCTCAAGGTGAGAAAGGGCAATGTACGGTACCGAAGAGGCTAGCAATGATGGAAGGGTGAGAGTGCGTATAATCCATGGACTCAATATTAGTCATAAACAACTCACATACTTACTACAAAAATCTACAAGTCATCAACCAAGCATTACATGCATTCTCCTAGGGGGATAGATTGGTAGGAAAAGACCATCGCTCGTCCCCGACCTCCACTCATAAGGAAGACAATCAAATAACACCTCATGTTTCAAATTTGTTACACAACGGTCACCATACGTGCATGCTATGGGACTTGCACCCTTCAATCAAGTATTTCTCAAATTCACAACTACTCAACTAGCACACTCTAATATTACCACCTTTATATCTCAAAACAATTATCAAGTATCAAACTTCTCCTAGTACTCTTTTTATGAAAGTTTTTATTATACCGATCTTGGATGCCTATCATATTAGGACTAAATTCATAACCAAAGAAAATTACCATGCTGTTCTAAGGGACTCTCAAAATAATATAAGTGAATCATGAGAGATCAATAATTTCTATAAAATAAAACCACCACCGTGCTCTAAAAGATATAAGCGAAGCACTAGAGCAAAATTATCTAGCTCAAAAGGTATAAGTGAAGCACATAGAGTATTCTAATAAATTCCAATTCATGTGTGTCTCTCCCAAAAGTTGTGTACATCAAGGATGATTATGGTAAACTAAAAGGCAAAGACTCAAATCATACAAGACGCTCCAAGCAAAACACATATCGTGTGGCGAATAAAAATATAGCTCCAAGTAAAGTTACCGATGGACGAAGACGAAAGAGGGGATGCCTTCCAGGGCATCCCCAAGCTTAGGCTTTAGGTTGTCCTTGGATTTTACCTTGGGGTGCCTTGCGCATCACCAAGCTTAGGCTCTTGCCTCTCCTTGTTCCATAATCCATCAAATCTTTACCCAAAACTTGAAAACTTCACAACACAAAACTTAAAAGAAAATCTCGTGAGCTCCGTTAGTAAAAGAAAACAAACCACCACTTCAAGGTACTGTAATGAACTCAATATTTATTTATATTGGTGTTAAACCAACTGTATTCCAACTTTTCTATGGTTCATAAACTCTGTTACTAGCCATAGATTCATCAAAATAAGCAAACAACACACGAAAAACAGAATCTGTCAAAAACAGAACAGTCTGTAGTAATCTGTAGGTTTCGAATACTTATGAAACCCCAAATATTATAAAGTATATTGCTGGACGTGAGGAATTTATCTATTAATAATCTTCAAAAAGAATTAACTAAATATCACTCTCCAATAAAAAATGGAAGAAAATCTCGTGAGCGCTAAAGTTTCTGTTTTTTACAGCAAGATCGCAAAGACTTTCCCCAAGTCTTCCCAAAGGTTCTACTTGGCACAAACACTAATTAAAAGAATAAAACCACATCTAAACATAGGCTAGATGAATTATTTATTACTAAAAAGAATCAAAAAGCAATGAACAAAAATAAAATTGGGTTGCCTCCCAACAAGCGCTATCGTTTAACGCCCCTAGCTAGTCATAAAAGTAAGGATAGATCTAGGTATTGTCATCTTTGGTATGCAATCCATAAGTGGCTCTCATAATAGATTCATAAGGTGATTTAATTTTCTTTCTAGGAAAGTGTTCCATGCCCTTCCATAACGGAAATTGGAATCTAATATTCCCTTCCTTCATATCAATAATTGCATCAATCGTTCTAAGGAAAGGTCTACCAAGAATAATAGGACATGTAGGATTGCAATCAATATCAAGAACAATGAACTCTACGGGAAAATAATTCCTATTTGCAACAATAAGAACATCATTAATTCTTCCCATAGGTTTCTTAATGGTGGAATCCGCAAGATGCAAGTTTAAAGAACAATCATCAAAATCACGGAAACCTAGCAAATCAGACAAAGATTTAGGAATCGTGGAAACACTAGCACCCAAATCACAGAAAGCAAAGCATTCCTGATATTTAATTTTAATTTTAATAGTAGGTTTCCACTCATCACAAATTTTTCTAGGGATAGAAACTTCCAATTCAAGTTTTTCTTCATAAGATTGAATTAAAGCGTCAACGATATGTTTAGTAAAAGCTTTATTTTGACTATAAGCATGCGGAGAATTTAGCACGGATTGCAACAAGGAAATACAATCTATAAAAGAGCAATTATCATAATTAAATTCCTTGAAATCCAAGATAGTGGGTTCATTGCTATGTAAAGTTTTGACCTCTCCAATCCCATTTTTATCAATTTTTGCATCAAGATCTAAAAACTCCGAATCATTGTGACGCCTTCTAACTAAAGTTGACTCATCTCCAGTCCCATGATTATCAAGATTCATATTGCAAAACAAAGATTTAATAGGGGACACATTAATAACTTTTAGATCTTCATCATTATTATCATGGAAACTAGAAGAACACGCTTTCACAAAGCAATATTTTTAGCACACATCCTAGCGGTTCTTTCTTTGCACTCATCAATGGAAATTCTCATAGCTTTGAGAGACTCATTGATACCATGCTTAGGTGGAATAGATCTAAGTTTCAAAGAATCAACATCAAGAGAAATTCTATCCACGTTCCTAGCCAACTCATCAATCTTAGAAAAAATTTCTTCAATCAAAGAATTGAAACTCTTTTGCGAACTAATAAATTCTTTAATATTAGATTCAAAATCAGAGGGCATATTATTATAATTTCAATAAGAATTGTTGTAGGAATTACCATAATTATTAGAGGAATTACTAGGAAACGGCCTAGGATTAAAATTACCTCTATACGCGTTATTACCAAAATTGTTCCTACCAACAAAATTCACATCCATAGATTCATTTTTATTCTCAATCAAAGTAGACAAAGGAATATCATTAGGATCAGAAGAAACACTTTTATTAGCAAACAATTTCATAAGTTCATCCATCTTTCCACTCAAAACATTGATTTCTTCTATAGCATGCACCTTTTTATTAGTAGATCTTTCAGTATGCCATTGAGAATGATTAACCATAATATTATCTAGGAGTTTAATAGCTTCTCCTAAAGTGATTTCCATAAAAGTGCCTCCCGCGGCCGAATCTAAAATATTTCTAGAAGCAAAGTTCAATCCGGCATAATTTTTTTGTATAATCATCCAAAGATTCAAACCATGTGTAGGGCAATTACGTATCATTAATTTCATCCTCTCCCTAGCTTGTGCAACATGTCCATGATCAAGTTGCTTAAAATTCATAATATCGTTTCTAAGAGTGATGATCTTAGCGGGAGGAAACTACTTAGTGATAAAAGCATCTTTGCACTTATTCCATGAATCGATACTATTTTTAGGCAAAGATGAAAACCAAGTTTTAGCATGATCTCTAAGAGAAAACAAGAATAACTTCAGTTTAACAATTTCGTTATCCACATCTTTCTTCTTTTGGATATCACATAAATCAACAAAGTTGTTTAGATGGGTAGCAGCATCTTCACTAGGAAGGCCGGAAAACGGATCTTTCATGACAAGATTCAGCAAAGCAGCATTAATTTCACAAGATTCAGCATCGGTAAGAGGAGCAATCGGAGTGCTAATAAAATCATTATTGTTGGTATTGGAAAAATCACACAATTTAGTATTATCTTGAGCCATCGTGACAAGCAAGCAATCCAACACACAAGCAAAGAAGAAACAAGCAAAAAGAGGCGAACTGGAAAAGAGAAGGGGAACGGAAAAAGAGGGAGAATAAAAAGGCAAGGGTGTAGTGGGGGAGAGGAAAACGAGAGGAAAATGGAAAATAATGTAATGCAAGGGATAAGAGTTTGTGATGGGTACTTGGTATGTCTTGACTTGTGCGTAGACTCCCGGCAACGGCGCCAGAAATCCTTCTTGCTACCTCTTGAGCATTGCGTTGGTTTTCCCTTGAAGAGGAAAGGGTGATGCAGCAAAGTAGCGTAAGTATTTCCCTCGGTTTTTGAGAACCAAGGTATCAATCCAGTAGGAGTCGTACCTACACAAACAAATAAGAACCTCACAACCAACACGATAAAGGGGTTGTCAATCCCTTCACGGTCACTTACGATAGTGAGATCTGATAGAGATGATAAGATAATATTTTTTGGTATTTTTTATGATAAAATTGCAAAATAAAAGGTAATGGAAATAGCTTGTTGACGGAAGATTAATATGATAGAGAATAGACCTGGGGGACATAGGTTTCACTAGTGGCTTCTCTCAAGATAGCGTAAGTATTACGGTGGGTGAACAAATTACTATCGAGCAATTGATAGAAAATCGAATAATTATGAGAATATCTAGGCATGATCATGTATATAGGCATCACGCCCGCGACAAGTAGACCGACTCCTGCCTGCATCTACTACTATTACTCCACACATTGACCGCTATCCAGCATGCATCTAGAGTATTAAGTTCATAAGAACAGAGTAACGCATTAGGTAAGATGACATGATGTAGAGGGATAAACTCAAGCAATATGATATAAACCCCATCTTTTAATCCTCGATGGCAACAATACAATATGTGTTGTTTCCCTTTCTGTCACTGGGATCGAGCACCGCAAGATTGAACCCAAAGCTAAGCACTTCTCCCATTGCAAGAAAGATCAATCTAGTAGTCCAAACCAAACTGATAATTCGAAGAGACTTGCAAAGATAGCCAATCATGCATAAAAGATTTTAGAGAAGAATCAAATATTGTTCATAGATAGACTTGATCATAAACCCACAATTCATCGGATCTCGACAAACACACCGCAAAAAGAGTTACATCGAATAGATCTCCAAGAAGATCGAGGAGAAATTTGTATTGAGATTCAAAGATAGAGAAGAAGCCATCTAGCTAATAACTATGGACCCGAAGGTCTGAAGTAAACTACTCACACATCATTGTAGGGGCCATGGAGTTGACGAGAGGCCCTCCGTGATAGATGTCCCCTCCGGCGAAGCTCTGGAAATGGCCCCAAGATGGGATCTCTCGGGTACAGAAGGTTGCAGTAGTGGAAATAGGGTCTCGTGGTGCTCCTGGATGTTTTCAGGGTATATGAGTATATATAGGAGGAAGAAGTAGGTCGGTTGAGCCACGAGGGGCCCACGAGGGGGGAGGGTGTGCCTAGGGGGTAGGCGCGCCCCCTGCCTCGTGGAATCCTCATTCGTTTCTTGACGTCCACTCCAAGTCCTCTGGACCACGTTTGTTCCAAAAATCATGTTCCTGAAGGTTTCATTCCGTTTGGAATCCGTTTGATATTCCTTTTTTGCGAAACACTGAAATAGGAAAAAAACAGCAATTTGCAATGGGCCTTGGGTTAATAGCTTAGTCCCAAAAATAATATAAAAGTGTAAAATAGCCTATTAACATCCAAAACAGATAATATAATTGCATGGAACAATCAAAAATTATAGATACATTGGAGACGTATCATCCATATCCTATGCTTTTGTGAGGACGGGCCTGAAGATGAGCCCATGTCACGGTTGCGCCTGTGAGAGCTCTGGTGTTCCTGCAGACCAGTCTCGACATTGATGGCCTTGTTCACCAAGGTGGCGAAATCAGCAAAGTCATGCACTAGTAGTGCGAGCTTGATCTCAGCTTGTAGTCCATCGCGGAACTTCTCCTGTCTGCGAGCATCTGTTGCAATGTCTTCTTCAGCATAGCGGGACTAGTCCAGAAACTCCCACTGATAAGCTTCCACATTTTTGTTGCCCTGGGTGAGGTTGCGGAACTCACGCTTCTTTCGGTCTATGACTCCCTGAGGAATGAAGCGGGCACGGAAAGCAGCTTGGAAGTCTGGCCACGTGATGATTGTTCCAACCGGCAGAGTACGGCTGTGGCTGTCCCACCATTGAGCAGCGGGTCCCTTCAGAAAGAGGGAAGCAAACATGACATAGCTGGCAGCGGCTACATCAGCAAACTCCATCTCATAGGTGATGTCACGGAGCCAGTCATCAACATCCAGAGGCTGAGTTGAGCTGCGGTAAATGGTTGGGTTGAGGCACATGAAATCCTGTAGTCACTTGGGCTGGCTGCTGGTTCATATTGGGGCGAGGAAACTGAGCCATAATATTCTCCATGAACTGGTGATTCAGCTCGAACGGTTGCATCATACCAGCCATGTACTCAGGCGATGGTGGGGGATTGCCACCACGACCACCTGGTCTAACCATCCTGCTAATATATAGCAGGGGTAGTTCAACATTGGGAAATTAGCAAAGACAAGAATCATTCATGATGAAACATGCATAATTAAAGGAGCACGATAGATACTACATAGTAGTCGACATATCTTACAAAAGGGATATGCATAGTGTTCGGTACACAGACTACTGACGTGGAGGACTTCCCATCACGTCACTACCAGCTATCATGCTACACCTACATCCACAATTCCTCCTGGGACTGATGTAGGCTTGCTTATTAGTATTAGATGCATTCGCCGCGAGCCTCAGGTGTATGGGGCCCGACTATGATGTAGTAGTATGGGGCCCGCGGATACTCTAGTGCAGAACCCGACGCTCAGGTGGCAGAAGAGGACCAAGTGCACGAGAGTAGCCCCCCACATCGGGCCAGCCGACACCCTGGGGCATCACGGTCCTGGATGGGTAGATCACAGACCGCGACAGCTCACCAGATCGGACAAGGGGGTGCAACAGCGTCAGAGCACGGTAAAGGTGCTGACGGGTGGTGTACAACTCATGGCAAAGAGATCGGTTAGCTCTATCCAGCCCATCAGCATGCAGAACCAGGTTCTGATGGTAGAAGGGCTCTCGGGTGACAGTGGAGTAGGCAGCAGTGTAGTATCCCTCTGAACCAACATCGGATGCAATAGCAATGTGCCTGAAAGGGGAGGTGTCCAACTCCCAATGCTCTCCATGAAGATGTGTCAGAGTAGCACAAGCAGCATCGTGGACTTCCATATCGATGGTCACTCCAACACCATGAGCAGTGTGCAACACAGTAGTGGAGGCATACTCCCGAGAGTAGAGGTGGACGATGGCACAGTACTCCTCCTGATTAAAGTCCTGGTACTGCTCGTACACGGTGTACTCAGGGTGCCAGCGATAACCCAGATAGGTCATCATCTCAGCTAACACAACATGTGAACCTGGGACACCAATGGCCGTTCTGTGGCGCATGACCTGCCTCATGGGTTCCATCTGAAAACAAAGATGTTTCAAAGGAGTCAAATGACAGTGTGGGTATTTTTCAAAATACTACTCTAAGGAATAACCAGGGCTTATCCAACATTGGGGTGAATGTGGTCACGGGATCCTAATGTTAGAGTTAGCAAATTCGTTTAACCTGAGTAGAAGAGAGTTCAGAGTCCCGGAGTAAAGATAGAGGAGTAAAAGATCCTACTACCACCCAAATGGCGACGTGGGCCCGTAAGACACACATCCATGTTAGTAAAAAGTTTTGCAACGTCTAGACTCGACTTCGGCCAAGGAGTGTGGAAGGGGGATTCCTATAGGCAGTCTGCTCTGATACCAACTTGTGACGCCCCCGATTCAATCGTACACTAATCATACACACAAACATGTATGATCAAGATCAGGGACTCACGGGAAGATATCACAACACAACTCTAAAAATAAAATAAGTCATACAAGCATCATATTACAAGCCAGGGGCCTTGAGGGCTCGAATAAAAGACCTCGATCATAGACGGGTCAGCGGAAGCAACATTATCTGAGTACAAACATAAGTTAAACAAGTTGCCATAAGATGGCTAGCACAAAATGGGACACAGATCGAAAGAGGCGCATGCCTCCTACCATGGATCCTCCTAAACTACTCCTGGTCTTCCTCGGTGGCCTGCACGTAGTAGTAGGCACCTCCAGTGTAGTAGGAGTCGTCGTCGACGGTGGCGTCTGGCTCCTGGGCTCCAACGTATGGTCGCAACAACCGGGTATAGAGAGGGGAAAAAGGGGGAGCAAAGCAACCGTGAGTACTCATCCAAAGTACTCGCAAGCAAGGAGCTACACTACATATGCATTGGTATCAATGAAAGGGGTAGTATATGTGGACTGAACTGCAGAATTGCAGAATAAGAGGGGGATAGCTAGTCCTATCGAAGACTACGCTTCTGGCAGCCTCCAACTTGAAGCAGAAGGAGAGAGTAGATGGTAGGTTAACCAAGTATCATCGCATAGCATAATCCTACCCGGCGATCCTCCCCTTGTCGCCCTGTGAGAGAGAGATCACCGGGTTGTATCTGGCACTTGAAAAGTTGTGTTTTATTAATTATCTGGTTCTAATTGCCATAAGGTCAAGGTACAACTCTGGGTCGTCCTTTTACCGAGGGACATGGCTATTCGAATAGATAAACTTCCCTGTAGGGGTGCACCACATTTCCCAACACGCTCGATCCCCTTTGGCCGGACACACTTTCCTGGGTCATGCCCGGCCTCGAAAGATCAACACGTCACAGCCCTACCTAGGCACAACAGAGAGGTCAGCACGCCGGTCTAAATCCTATGCGTGCCGGGGTCTAGGCCCATCGCCCATTGCACACCTGCACGTTGCGTACGCGGCCGTAAGCAGACCTAGCCCCCTTAATACAAGCGCAGGCTTATGGTCCAATCTGGCGCGCGCCGCTCAGTCGCTGACATCACGACGGCTTCAGCTGATACCGCGATGTTGAGTGACCATAACTTTTCCCACGTAGTTGGTTAGTGCGTATAGGCCAATGGCCAGACTCAGATCAAATGCCAAGATCTCGTTAAGCGTGTTATTTTGAAGTAATCGCAGACGCCGACCAGGGCCAGGCCCACCTCTCTCCTAGGTGGTCTCAACCTGCCCTGTCGCTTCGCCACAAAGGTCCACTCAGAGGGCCGTCAGGACAAACGTCCTTTCGGTCCCAATCTGTGAATCACTCACGGGTACACTACGAGCCGACCACATGTATCATCTATTATGTATATAGGTATATACCCATGATCACCTCTCGAGTGATCACGGCCCGATAGTATAGCATGAAAGACAGACAAGAATGTAGGGCCACTAATGGAATAATAGCATTCTATACTAAGCATTTAGGATTGCAGGTAAAGGTAACAACAGTAGTAGGAAAGACATGCTATGCATCAGGATAGGATTAACAGAAAGTAGTAGCATGCTACACTACTCTAATGCAAGCAGTAGAGAGAATAATATGCGATATCTGGTGAACAAGGGGGTGAGCTTGCCTGGTTGCTCTGGCAAGGAGGGGTCGTCAATAATGTAGTCGATCGGGGCACCAACAGCGGCGTCAGCCTCGTAGTCTACCGGAGAGAAGAGGGGGAAGAAACAATGAATACAATGGAAACAGATGCATATCGATGCATGACACGACAATGAGCAGTGCTAGGTGTGCCCTAACGCAGCAGAAGGTGATACCGGTGAAGGGGGAAAACATCCAGGAAAGTATCCTCGGTGTATCACGTTTTTGGATAGATGAACCGGAGGAGGAAAGTTGCGTGTTCGCTATGCTAGGGATGTGTGGCGGATGAACGGGCTGCGTATCCGGATTCGTCTCGTCGTTTTGAGCAACTTTCATGTACAAAGTTTTCTATCCGAGTTACGATTTATTTTACATTAATTTTAAAAGATTTAATCATTTTTAGAATTTATTTAATTATTTTAAATCAACGTCATCCAGAATAATGTATGCTGACGTCATCATGAGGTCAGCATGATGTCAGCAGTCAACAGGGCATTGACTCGGTCAATCTGACATGTGGGTCCCAGCTGTCATAGACTACTAACTAATTAGCAGTTAGTTATATTAGTTAGCAGGCTAATTAAGTTTAATTAGTTATCTAAATAGAATTAATTAATTAATATTTTAATTATTTTAATTATTAATTATTTATTTATTTTTTAAATTCTTTTTTATAAACGTTCTGGACGTGGGCCCCGTTTGCCATTTGGCCAAAGTCCTTAACAGGGCGGGCGCCCGGACGCAGCCCGAACGGGCGATGCGGGCGGAGCCGCCGCCCGCCCGGTAGCGAGGCGAGGCCGGAGCGGGGGGAGGGGCGAGCAGGCAAAGGCAAGGCGTGCGGCGGCAGCAGAGGAGGCAGGGCGGCCATGCGCTCGAGCAAGGCGACGCAGGAGTGGGGCTGTGCGGACGGGTGATAACCCACAAGTATAGGGGATCAATTGTGGCCTCTTTCGATAAGTAAGAGTGTCGAACCCAACGAGGAGCTAAAGGTATAGAACAAATATTCCCTCAAGTTCTATCGACCACCGATACAACTCTACGCACGCTTGATGTTTGCTTTACCTTGAACAAGTATGAAACTAGAAGTACTTTGTAGGTGTTGTTGGATAGGTTTGCAATATAGTAAGGATTATGTAAATAAAAAGTAGGGGTTGTTGTAAGTAAAGAAGCAATAAAGTAAATATAGCGAGTGTGGAAAGGTGGTGGTAGGAGTTGCGAAATTGCCCCTTAAGCAATTGACTACTTTACTAGACCGATAGCAAGTATTATGTGGGAGAGGCCACTGCTAGCATGTCACCCCTGACTTGCAATTCTATGCACTTATGATTGGAACTATTAGCAAGCATTCAAAACTACTAATGTTCATTAAGGTAAAACCCAACCATAGCATTAAGATATATTGGCCCCCCTTCAATCCCGTATGCATCAATTTCTATGCTAGGTTGAAGCTTCTGTCACTCTTGCCCTCCAATACATAGTCCTATCAACATCCAACTAACCCTAGGGTGTGATCCACGCGCGCACTCATATGATGGGCACCAAAGGACAGCAACATAACCACAAGCAAATTAAATCAATCATAGCAATTCATCAACCACCGATAGGACAATGAAAATCTACTCAGACATCATAGGATGGCAACACATCATTGGATAATAATATGAAGCATAAAGCACCATGTTCAAGTAGAGGGTACAATGAGTTGCAGGAGAGTGGACCCATGTAGATAGAGGGGGGAAGGTGATGGAGATGTTGGTGAAGATGGCGGAAATGTTGGTGTAGATCGCGGTGATGATGATGATGGCCACGACAGCGTTCCGACGCCACCGGAAGAGAAGGGGAGAGGGGGGCCCTTCGTCTTCTTCTTCCTTGACCTCCTCCCTAGATGGGAGAAGGGTTGCCCCTCTGGTCCTTGGCCTCCATGGCATGGGAGGGGCGAGAGTCCCTCCGAGATTGGATCTGTCTCTCTCTATTTCTGCGTTCTCAGATTCTACCCTTTCACCGTTTCTTATATTCCCGGAGATCCGTAACTTCGATTGGGTTGAAATTTTAAAACGATCTCTCTCCGGATATTAGCTTTCTTGCGGCAAAAGAAGGGCATCAACCACCTTACGGGGTGGCCACGAGGGTCAGGGGTGTGCCTGCCCCCCTGGGGCGCCGCCTGCCTCGTGGGCCCCTCGAGCATCGTCTCGCATTGATTTCACTTCCAAAAAATCACATATATTCCAAAAAAATCTCCATCAGTTTTTACCCTGTTTGGACTCCGTTTGATACGGATTTTCTGTGAAACAAAAAACATGCAACAAACAGGAACTGGCACTGGGCATTGGATCAATATGTTAGTCCCAAAAATAGTATAAAAAGTTGCCAAAAGTATATGAAAGTTTCATAATATTGGCATGGAACAATAAAAAATTATAGATACGACGGAGACGTATCAGCATCCCCAAGCTTAATTCCTGCTCGTCCTCGAGTAGGTAAATGATAAAAATAAGATAATTTTTGATGTGGAATGCTACCTAGCATAATCTTGAATACATATCTAATCATGGCATGAATATTAATATACGAGTGATTCAAAGAAATAGTCTATCATTTGACATAAAAACAATAATACTTCAAGCCTACTAATAAAGCAATCATGTATTTTCAAAATAACATGGCCAAAGAAAGTTATCCCTACAAAATCATATAGTGTGGCTATGCTCCATCTTCACCACACAAAATATTCAAATCATGCACAACCCCGATGACAAGCCAAGCAATTGTTTCATACTTTTGATGTTCTCAAACTTTTTCAACTTTCACGCAATACATGAGCGTGAGCCATGGATATAGCACTATAGGTGGAATAGAATATGATGGTGGAGGTTGTGGAGAAGATAAAAAAAAGGAGAAGATAGTCTCACATCAACTAGGTGTATCAACGGGCTATGGAGATGCCCATCAATAGATATCAATGTGAGTGAGTAGGGATTGCCATGCAACGGATGCACTAGAGCTATAAGTGTATGAAAGCTCAAACTGACACTAAGTGGGTGTGCATCCAACTTGCTTGCTCATGAAGACCTCTGGCGTTTGAGGAAGCCCATCATCGGAATATACAAGCCAAGTTCTATAATGAAAATTCCCACTAGTATATGAAAGTGATAACTCAAGAGTCTCTCTATATGAAGAACATGGTGCTACTCTGAAGCACAAGTGTGGTAAAAGGATAGTAACATTGCCCCTTCTCTCTTTTTCTCTCATTTTTTTGTTTTTTTGTGTTTTTTTGGTGGGCTTCTTTGGCCTCATTTTTTTATTTGGGCTTCTTTGGCCTCTTTTATTTATTTTTAAAGTCCGGAGTCTGATCCCGACTTGTGGGGGATTCATAATCTCCATCATCCTTTCCTCACTGGGGCAATGCTCTAACAATGATGATCATCACACTTTTATTTACTTACAACTCAACATTACAACTCGATACTAGAACAAAGATATGACTCTATATGAATGCCTCCGGCGGTGTACCGGGATGTGCAATGATCTATCGTAGCAATGACATCAAAAAATGGACACGCCATGAAAACATCATGCTAGCTATCTTACGATCATGCAAAGCAATATGACAATAAATGCTCAAGTCATGTATATGATGATGATGGAAGTTGCATGGCAATATATCTCAGAATGGATATGGAAATGCCACGATAGGTAGGTATGGTGGCTGTTTTGAGGAAGGTATATGGTGGGTTTAAGGTACCGGCGAAAGTTGCACGATACTATAGAGGCTAGCAATGGTGGAAGGGTGAGAGTGCGTATAATCTATGGACTCAACATTAGTCATAAAGAACTCACATACTTATTGCAAAAGTCTATTAGCTATCGAAACAAAGTACTACACGCATGCTCCTAGGGGGATAGATTGGTAGGAAAAGACCATCGCTCGTTCCCGACTGCCACTCATAAGGAAGACAATCAATAAATAAATCATGCTCTGACTTCATCACATAACGGTTCACCATACGTGCATGCTACGGGAATCACAAAGCTCAACAAAAGTATTTCTACTAATCCACAACTACCCACTAGCATGACTCTAATATCACCATCTTTATATCGTAAAACTATTGCAAGGAATCAAACATATCATATTCAGCGATCTACAAGTTTTATGTAGGATTTTATGACTAACCATGTGAATGACCAATTCTTGTCATCTCTCTAAATAGATATAAGTGAAGCAAGAGAGTTTAATTCTTTCTACAATAGGTATTCCCACGCTCTAACAAATATAGGTGAAGCAAAAGAGCATTCTACAAATGGCAGTTTTCTATGTAAAGAGAAACAGGCAATCCAAACTTCAAATGATATAAGTGAAGCACATGAAGCATTCTATAAAGCCATACTCAAAAGATATAAGTGAAGTGCAAAGAGCATTATATAAATCAACCAAGGACTACATCATACCAGCATGGTGCATAAAATAAAAATGAAAACTAAATGCAAAAGACGCTCCAAGATTGCACATATCGCATGAATGAAACGAATCCGAAAACATACCGATACTTGTTGAAGAAAGAGGGGATGTCTTTCGGGGCATCCCCAAACTTAGACACTTGAGTATCCTTGAATATTTACTTGGGGTGCCTCGGGAATCACCAATCTTGAGCTCTTGCCTCTCTTCCTTCTTCTCACATCGAGACCTTCTCGATCATCGAACACTTCATCCACACAAAACTTTAACAGAAAACTCGGTAAGATCCGTTAGTATAATAAAGCAAATCACTACTCTAAGTACTGTTCAAAACCAATTCATATTTTGTTTTTGCATTTTTTCTACTGTAATATAAATTTTCCATGGCTTAATCCACTAATATAAATCGATAGTTTCATCAAAACAAGCAAACTATGCATCAAAAACAGAATCTGTCTAAAACAGAACAGTCTGTAATAATCTGAACAATCAACATACTTATGATACTTGAACAATTCTACCAAAATTAGGAAAAATAAACAATTTTTATAGAAAGACAGTGCAAAAAGAATCAGAACCATTTGACGTTCCAGTAAAAATGTAAAATCGCGCACTACATCCAAAGTTTCTGTCCTGCACCGTACAAACCAACAAGCACTGGAAACATCCTAAAGGCAAACCTTGGCACATTATTTTTGTAATACAATGGAATTGTACAAGGGGATAATTATTTTTTTGAAAAGTTTCTGTAATCAAGATTCACAAAGTTGCCGTGAGCATGAACAAAGTTCAAGGAGCTCTCCCACTTCAACAATGCTTGTCTTTCTCACTTTCACTTTCCTTTTAGAAAAAGTTTTGGGTTCCCCTCTTTATTTTTGTTGTTTTTAAACTATATAAAAGCACTCAACAGAAATAAATGACTCTCTAAAACTTCTAGGTTGTCTCCCTGGCAGCGCTTTCTTTAAAGCCATTAAGCTAGGCATATAGTGCTCAAGTAGTGAATCCACCCAGATCCCAAGGTATATCAAAGCCAATTTTAATTAACAATGATTTGTAATTTAGTAGTGAGCAAAAAGTAACATATATCATGCAATGACGAAGTCTAACTCTCTTCCTATGCATAGGCATGTCATAAAAGAACAATTCATGCACACAAAGTAAAGGCCAATGCATAGTATAAACAGTTTCTTGCAATTTTGTTGTATTGGAAACATAAAGAGGTGGAGATGTAGTTCCTCTCTCATAATAATTGCAAGTAGGAGCAGCAAGAACATGCATATTATATTCATCAAAATCATCATGTGCAACGGTAAAAGGCAACCCATCAATATAATCCTTAATAAGGGCAAACTTCTCCGATATAGTGTAGTTGGGAGAATTCAAAAAGATAATAGGACTATCATGCGTGGGTGCAATAGCAAAAATTGCATGTTTAACATAAGGAACTATAGCAAGTTCATCTTCATAAGCATAATTCATATTGGCATCTTGGCCACAAGCATAGCAAGCATCATCAAAAATGGATATTTCAAGAGGATCAATGGTATCATAACAATCATCATAGCAATCATCCTTTGGTAAGCATGAAGGGAAATTAAACAATGTAGAAGGTGGGCACGGGTAGCTAATCCTCTCTTCCTCCTTTTGTTCTTCGCTCTCCTCCTCATCTTTTTCATCCAATGAGCTCATAGTTTCATCAATTTCTTCTTCCATAGACTCCTGCAGAATATTAGTCTCTTCTTGGACAGCAGGGTAGTCCTCAATATATGGTTCAACATAGGCATTAGAAGCATAATTATCATAGCAATATTTAAGTATGTCAAAATTTTCAGATTTGTAAAGAGTAGCATCATATGTTTCAATCAAAGAAGCAATTTCATAAGCACCCTCAAAAGCAACAAATTCTTCAATTTGTTGAACATTATAGTAACTATAAACACCCTTAGCATACGAAGATACGATTCCATTATCACTAAACTCACATTGATAGGGAAGGTGTTTCTTAGGGTTTTCAGAACAACAAGTAATATCATATATTTCGCATAAATTCCAAGCATAGCATTGCAAACGATGAATTTGACCCAGTAAAATTTCCCCTTTTTCAGATATTCGGTGTCGCACATAACAAGCATGCTCATCTAAAGATTTGCCCTCAACTAAGCTAGTTGGGGTTTCAGCACGAGCACAAAGGGATCGAAGATGATCCAAGTAATAAGCTTCAGTAGTGTGATAGATTTTGAGTGGTTCTTCAACCATTGGTTTAGTAGGTGAACTAATTTTTTTTGGTATTTTGCGTTTCCTACCCATAACTAAATATAGAAAACAACTAAGAACAGCAAATAAAAATTACTTAGCGATAAAGAAAACAAGCACACACGAGAATATTCACCCCACGCTATTGCTCCCCGGCAACGGCGCCAGAAAAAGGTCTTGATAACCCACAAGTATAGGGGATCAATTGTAGCCTCTTTCGATAAGTAAGAGTGTCAAACCCAATGAGGAGCTAAAGGTAGAACAAATATTCCCTCAAGTTCTATCGACCACCCATACAACTCTACGCACGCTTGATGTTCACTTTACCTAGAACAAGTATGAAACTAGAAGTACTTTGTAGGTGTTGTTGGATAGGTTTGCAAGATAATAAAGATTACGTAAATAAAAATTAGGGGCTGTTGTAAGTAAAGAAGCAATAAAGTAAATATAGCGAGTGTGGAAAAGTGGTGGTAGGAGTTGCGAAATTGCCCCTTAAGCAATTGACTACTTTACTAGACCGACAACAAGTATTATGTGGGAGAGGCCACTGCTAGCATGTCATCCCTGACTTGGAATTCTATGCACTTATGATTGGAACTATTAGCAAGCATCCGCAACTACTAACGTTCATTAAGGTATAACCCAACCATAGCATTAAGATATATTGGTCCCCCTTCAATCCTGTATGCATCAATTTCTATGCTAGGTTGAAGCTTCTGTCACTCTTGCCCTCCAATACATAGTCCTATCAACATACAACTAACCCTAGGGTGTGATCCACGTGCACACTCATATGATGGGCACCAAAGGACAGCAACACAACCACAAGCAAATTAAATCAATCATAGCAATTCATCAACCACCGATAGGACAACGAAAATCTACTCAGACATCATAGGATGGCAACACATGATTGGATAATAATATGAAGCATAAAGCACCATGTTCAAGTAGAGGGTACAGCGGGTTGCGGGAGAGTGGACCGCTGTAGATAGAGGGGGGAAGGTGATGGAGATGTTGGTGAAGATGGCGGAGGTGTTGGTGTAGATCGCGGTGATGATGATGATGGCCACGGCAGCATTCCGACGCCACCGGAAGAGAAGGGGAGAGGGGGCCCCTTCGTCTTCTTATTCCTTGACCTCCTCCCTAGATGGGAGAAGGGTTTCCCCTCTGGTCCTTGACCTCCATGGCATGGGAGGGGCGAGAGCCCCTCCGAGATTGGATATGTCTCTCTGTCTCTATCTGTTTATGCGTTCTCAGATTCTACCCTTTCACCGTTTCTTATATTCCCGGAGGTCCGTAACTCCGATTGGGCTGAAATTTTAACACGATCTCTATACGGATATTAGCTTTCTTGCGGCGAAAGAAGGGCACCAACCACCTTACGGGGTGGCCACGAGGGTCAGGGGCGCCCCCCCCTACCTCGTGGGCCCCTTGAGCATCGTCTCGCGTTGATTTCACTTCCCAAAATTCACATATATTCCAAAAGCTCCTTCAGTTTTTATCCCGTTTGGACTCCGTTTGATATGGATTTTCTGTGAAACAAAAAACATGCAACAAACAGGAACTGGCACCGGGCACTGGATCAATATGTTAGTCCCGAAAATAGTATAAAAAGTTGCCAAAAGTATATGAAAGTTGCATAATGTTGGCATGGAACAATCAAAAATTGTAGATACGACGGAGACGTATCAACGGGCGCAGACCACGATGGCAGCGGAGCGTGGTTGGCGGGCCGGCGAGGGCGTGCGTGCGGGCGTGGGGCAAGGCGGTGCAGCAGCAGGCCCGCGGCGAGGTGAGGGTGCGTGCGCGGTTAGCGGGGCGCGGTCGCATACGACGATGGCCGAGCGCAGGCGGGAGGCCGCAGCGACGAGTGCTGCGCGGAGAGCAGGGGCGCCCGAAGGGCGAGGTGGCTGGAGGGGATGGTCCAGCCGCAGTGCGGGGGGGGGGTCAGGGGGCCCGTGCGGACGGAGCAGAGCAAAGGCGTGGCGCGGTGAGCGCGGGGCTTCAGGCGCGGTGCGCGGCGACGGTAGCAGCGGCAGTAGCAAGCGGTGGTCGCAGTGCGTGCTGCGGTAAGGCGGGCGACGGGAAAACGAAGAGCTCGGACGCGGGTTGGCGAGGTGCAACAGGGAGGGAGGAGAAGAGGAGAGGGAGGCCGTGGCCTCACCGGCGGTGTAGGGCACGGGGTAGTGGGGATCGTGGTGGGGGACGGGGATGAGGCGACGCAGGGGATGAGGCGATGAGGTCCGGGTGGTGTTGGCGACGGCGAAGCGGTCCGGCAAGGTGGCGGTCCGGTGAGGGCGTCGAGCGGCGGCGGGGGGGGGGGAGCCGGGGCATTGGGTGCCCTTATTCCGATCCAGAATGGGGAGGGGAGAGAGGAGTGGGGCGAGTGGGGTGTCGGTTAGGGTTTTTGGGTGGAGGGGGGATAAGGGAGCGAGGGGGGCCGACCGGTTGGGCCAGGTGGGCCGACCTATTGGGTCGGTTGGCCCAAGGGGTGGGGTTTCCTTTTCACTTCTTTTTTTAGCTTCGTTTTCTGTTTTTATTCCTTTTCTTTTATTTATTTCCTTTTTCTGTTTTATTTATTTTAGATCATTTTAGCATTTTCTAAAAAATGTGTTTTCTTTACTATAATTACCTGCGCAATATTTGGCACTAACCGAACAATTTTGTTTTACTGTTTGAAAACTTTGGTTGTTCGCCATTAATTCAAATTTGAAACGTTTTGGACTAACACGTGATTATCAATAGTAACCGAGGTGACTTGGCTTCGTTAACGTCGGATTACTTTAGCTTAATTATTCGGGCGTTACATAGTGGGCCTCAATGGGCCATACGGGAAAGGAGAGAAGGGCCTCAAGGGGTGGCCCCCCCAATGGCAAGTCCGAATTGGACTAGGGAGGGGGCGGCGTCCCCTTCTCTTTCCTTCTCCCTCTCCTACTCCTTCCCTCTCTCCCCTCTTGGAAAAGGAAGGGGACTCCAACTAGGATTGGGAATCCTAGTTGGACTCCCCTATAGGCGCGCCCCTCCTAGGTCGGCCTCCTCTTCCCCCTCCTTTATATACGTGGGTTGGGGGCACCCAAAAGGCACTCCAAGATTTGTCTTAGCCATGTGCGGTGCCCCCCTTCATAGTTTTCCACCTTGGTCATATCGTCGTAGTGCTTAGGCGAAGCCCTGCGTCGGTAACTTCATCATCACTGTCACCACGCCGTCATGTTGATGAAACTCTCCCTCGACCTCAACTGGATCAAGAGTTCAAGGGACGTCACCGAGCTGAACGTGTGTAGATCGCGGAGGTGCCGTGCGTTCGGTACTTGATCGGTTGGATCATGAAGACGTTCGACTACATCAACCGCGTTACTCAATGCTTCCGCTTTCGGTCTACGAGGGTACGTGGACACACTCTCCCCGCTCGTTGCTATGCATCTCCTATATAGATCTTCCGTGATCGTAGGAATTTTTTTGAAATACTGCGTTCCCCAACAAAATTCAGTGTAGAAATTCGCCACATAGGTTTCTTCCGTGGAATTGGGGACAATAGGAGCTACATAGATGAAGTTGTTGATACATTTGATGATTGTAGTCTATGTTCCATGATTTTTATTGGTCAAAACCTGGAATGTGTAACTCTAATACACTGACAGTCTAAAGGTTATTATTTGTGAGTTTGACTATGATGTTGTGTCTGAAGTATCTATGGAGAAAAGGAATTTGGTTATTTTTATTGACCATATCAATATCATTGAGTAGGAAGCAATGCTAGATAATACTACCTTTGTCCCAAAACAAGTGTCTTGAAGTGTAACTCTAATACTATGATAGTCTGAAGTTTATTATTTGTGAGTTTGACTATGATGTTGTGTCTGAAGTATCTATGCAGAAAAGGAATGTGGTTATGTTTACTGACCATAGCAATATCATTGAGTAGGAAGCAATGTTAGTACAAAGTTGAGACACTTATTTTGGGATGGAGGTAGTATCATGGTTGTTTGGCCCATGCTACAAGCTCTCTCAGTTCAGAGAAGAATAAGCAACATCGTCATATAGCAAGCATATGTGTTCAAAAGGCAGAGAGCGAATAGAGAGGGATGCATCAATGCTGAATAAACACAAATTGAAGGTACTGAGAAGTAGGTAGATAGCTCTAGTTATCAGTTTGTGGACAATGTTTATGGCATTGAGGAGGATTGCGAACTTTAGCATAAGAATGTAGATGAAGATATGCAAGATGATCTAGTGGAAAGGGATGGAAGGATGCACCAGAGGTGCAAGATGAACCTGGTGTTGATGCATTAGAAGAAGTAAACCTAGAGCTGCCATAGGAAGATAATGACCAAACAAGAATGAAGAAAAAGGATGATGATGGACAATGTGCAAGATATGCACAATTTCAAGTCTTTCAACCTTGAAGCTAATATGGATGTGGAGTTTTCCCCTGTTGAACTAGTAAGGACTGCAACAAAAAATTATAAATGAGGAATAGAGTGCATATACACAAGAGAAGTAATAATAGCGAGAGATTCAATTGTCATTTTCACGAAGGATTCCCTTAGAGATTCATTGCAACAAAGGACAACATGACTAGCGCATTTGCAGTAAAGAGATTGGTTGATGAGCGCAACTATAAAAGATCGTGGGATGTAATTGAACTAACAACACCTTTCTTCGTAGAAAACTATATTTGGAAGAGTCTAGAGATGATGAGGATAACAATCTCAAGTCCTTTGCTAACATTGTTCAAAAGGAGTATAAAATGTGTCATGCAAGGATGGAATCTAGGGAGGGCTAGGGGATCTACACTTGAAGTATGTGGGGATGAGCCAAGTTGCTATGGGATTATGGTGAAGAGTTTAGGAGAAGCAACATTATGAGCTCATACCTTCTGAAGTTGTAGAGTGTGTTTTTAGCACCTTGTATATATCTTTGGATGCATGCTAGTCATAGATGACACACAAATAAAGAACAAGTTTCGGGCCAATTGCTATGTGTTGTTGGGATTGATCCCAGTGATTGCATGTTTCCACTTCCGGGGCAATAGTGGAGGTGGCAGTGTTATAACACTTGGGATTGTTATTATTGGCAAACCTGAAACTTGATCTAATAACATGATCAATACTTCTTTGTACACTATAATGA
Source organism: Triticum urartu (assembly GCF_003073215.2). Lineage (NCBI taxonomy): Eukaryota > Viridiplantae > Streptophyta > Magnoliopsida > Poales > Poaceae > Triticum > Triticum urartu. The sequence continues at coordinate 628,742,336 of NC_053028.1, read as the reverse complement.
GTGACAAATAGAACGTGAGAATCTTTGGTAACAACTTGTCCATCATCAAGACTAGTTATCATGTTGTAATGATATATGTGTATGTAAGGGCCGATTAAAGTTTTTCAGCTAATGTTCAATGAATAGGAGCACTAATTTTGTGTTATGCATCTCTACGAGTATCTAAACAAGGTACACAAGGGAGAGACCATGAAGAACAATGTATCGAAAATGTGCAGTATGGACTTCAGTATCTACTCGGGAGAAGAACATGGAGAAGATGAAGATTGAATGCCCAAAACCTCATGGTTGGTTAGAGGAGATGGCTTCAAACACTTAGATTAGGTTTTTCTCCGGTGAGCTCGCAAAATTTAATTTTTAAACGGTAGCGAATCTCAAGGTTCTTTTCTTGTGGTTATTCTAACAACTTTTGCATTTTGGTATACTGATAATGTATTATCCTGTAACTAAATAGGCGATCCTATTTTTAGCACATATAAGGTTGCATCATCATCATCATCATCATCACTAGGATTTTGTTTTATATTTTGATGCATTTACAAGGGACTTATTTTGGAAGGATGTGTGGGCTCCTTGTGGTCAACATTACACAGGATTTTTTTTCTTTGTAATAAACAACAAGGTGCCCCACGACACACCAACATTACACAAGATAACCCTTCAAGAAAACATTACATAAGATAAAGTATTACTTCCGTAAACAAACATTACACAAGATAAAACAATTTACTTTTAGAATAAATAAAAGGGGTGTGTGCCACAACACATCAACATTTTTTTAAACAGGAAAAAAGCACACCAATGAGGACACAATCCTCGACTTACAATATTATAGAAAGAATGTAATGCAATGCAAATTTGAATCTAAACACAAAGCAGTACAATCGACTCGACAGCACACCCGTGGGAACACAAACTTAGAACTGTGCCTGGATCGAATCCACCGTGCTCTTCTCCACCTGGAAGGCCTTGGTAGTAATACCAGCCGGGATGGAAGGCTCGGCTCCAAACACCGCGTTGGCTATCGTGATCACTCCAGGGTTTTGGCTGCTCAGTGCCGCAATAGCTACTGCACCGGTAGTCCTGTTGTTGTACTGGTAATGGATGAGGCCCTTAGGAAACACAAACACATCTCCCTTGTTGAGAACCTTCTCAAAGTGTTTGTTCTCGGGGTTCGACGTCACGAAACCGACATGCAGGCAACCCTCTAGCACAGTAAGGATCTCAGTGGAACGCGGGTGAGTGTGGGGAGGGTTGAGGCCGAACGGCGCGTAGTCGATGCGGACGAGGGAGACGCCCATGGTGTTCAGCCCACCGATCTGTGCGACGTTGACGGCGGTCACCGCGGAGCCCTGCTTGTTGGTCGTGTTGCCGGCCACGTGGAGGCCGGAGAAGTAGAAGTCCTCGACGACGACCTCTTTCGCGGCCTTGCAAGCCAGTCCGTTGACACGCACTGCGTAGGTAGATGCATTCATATAAGATAGTCGAATTGAGTGATTGCTTAAGCTTAACTACAGTTATATGGACTTTATCAGTGTGTATGTTGTACCTGGAGATGTCTTTTCAGCGACACAGAAGTCCTGGAGATGGCTGGGATCGGAGGCGGTGGCGCCATGCGAGCATGCAAGGGCCAGGAGAGCTCCTGCAAGGAGCAACACTCGAATGGCCATGTCTCTTTGTTTTCTCCTCGCTAGAGTAAAATATCAAGCAGTTGAGCTTTGGAATTGGTTGCTATGCTGCTCGAATTGTGCGATGTTTATAGAGTGAAGAAGGCTAGTATTTATAGGGAGATCTTGCCATACATTTATGTATGTTTAGATACACATGATTGGGTGTAGGAACAAGTCTTTGTGGTGTGGGCAGCCTGCAGAGCGCGTGTATATATCTGGACACAGCCTGCTACCCATACGTATGTATGTGGGACGGCAGGATCAAATTAATATATAGCATGCATGATTACATCAGAGCAGTCTATGCTTGAACAAGTCGCCTGTACATATCCACATCGATTGACCAAGAATCCAGCAGAGCATGCCAAAGTCCTTTCTAAGGGGAAAGGTATGTAATTGCATCTAGTTTTAGGTTTTTGAAATAGATTGCTGCTAGGTTGCTGCTGCTAGTATTCAGTTAATGCAAAACTTGTTTTCAAAATTCACATGGATTTCTTCGATCTATATTGCTACTGTTGTCCGTTCCCTGTGAATGGACATAGTGTTAGTTTTTGAAATAAATGTGAAATCAAAACATTACTCATTGTGAATGTGAAATTGATATGATGTTCATGCCGGTCAGCGGCTGCCGGATCCTGTTGTGGGCACCGACAACAGCAGTGCACGTCAGCAGTGGCTGGCTACAATGACATCATGCTTGTCAGTGGCGTCCGCTACAACGATGACGAGACTATGGTGGCTACGTCATGGGCATCCCCTACACACATGGATGTTGACGACCCCGTGGGTGCGGGCTTTCTCGGCCCATCCTGTTTTTTTTTCGGGTTCCTGTAAACCTTAGCACCGGCGGGCACAAAACTATGCCCACCATTGGTGTCCTAAATACAAGTGACGGGCCCAATATCCACCATTGGTATTTAGATTACCAGTGGAGGGTGGTACTTTAGGCCCGCCAATGGTAACCTAAATACTAGTGGCGGGCGCCCGCCACCGGTAGTTATTTTGTGCCGCCACTGCTAAGCAGTTCTGCGTTAGCGTGAGCGTCTTTAGTTCCAACTTCTCCATCATCAACTAGTTATGATGTTGTAATGATATATGTTTATGCAAGGGCTGATTAAAGTTGTTTAGCCAGTGTTCAGTGAATATGAGCACAAACTCTGTGTTATACATCTCTATGAGATTCTAAATAAGGTACACAGGGGAGAGAACATGAAGAACGGTCTTTTGAAAACTTGCAATATTGACTTCAGTATCTACTTGGGAGGGGAACATGGAGAAGATGAAGATTGACCGCCCAAAAGCTCATGCTTGATTAGAGGAGATGGCTCCAAACACTTGGGTTACAACATTCTCCGATGAGGCGATGAGCTTAAACAATGTAACTAGAGGCTAACACGTGCTTCACCACGCCATTCTTCACTCATGGGATTAACTCTTTTATATCTAGTAGATTATCGCAATCGATTGTTTGGACTTTATCAGTGTTGACTTGTGATTTAATTATGTCCTTACGGTGTTTTTCCGTTCAGATATCGTGTCGGGTTGCTATTGGAGGCAATATTTTTTCCTAGATTAGAATAGAGTTGTTTAGTGCGTCGTTATGGTGTCTTTACACTTTTTGGTCTTGGTGTTAGCCGGTGGTGATCATTTGAGCCTCTTGGGAGCTTCTATTCAACATTGCAACCATGAATTGATGCTATAATGCTCACATGGGGCGACCCATGAATCTCTTGCTCACTCAGCTTGCCTCCTGGCTCCTCTTGCTCGTTTAGCTTTTTATACCGCCCATGCCATCGCTAGCTCAGAAAAATTCGTCTATCTTTCTTATTTGAAAAAAGTTAGTTTAAATAAAACATCTTCATGGATTTTAAAATATATTGCATACTTACAAAACCATGAATTTTAGAAAACATTCACGGATTAAAAATATATTCATGAATTCTAAAAAAATGTTTGCATATTAAATAAGTTTTCAAATTTTAAAAATGTTCACAGACTTTAAGGATGATTGTGAACTTTAAAATATCCGTTAATGTACTCCCTCTATTCATATATATAGGGCCTAATGCATTTTTGAGGCTAACTTTAACCACATGTAAGACCAATAATATATGACATGCTAGTTACACAAAGCATACCATCAAATTTGTACGTGAAAGGAGCTTCCAACGATATAATTTTAACATTATACATCTCATATACTATTAATCTTATCAATAGTCAAAGTTAGTCTCAAAAAATGCATTAGGCCCTATAATATATATGTACGAAGGAGTAATAAATATTAATGAATCTGAAAAAATCTGATAAGAAATATTTTTTTAGTGTTCACAAATTTTAATAAGCACTCAAGAATTAAAATGCGAAAAAAGAGAAGGAGAGATAAAACTAAACTGACACAACCTTACAGGACGGCCCCCTCAGCGACCCCACAACTCCCGAAGCATCAGAACGCTTCAAGTCATGGGAGCTTAATATTTCTATAGATATTCTCCTAAATAGTACTTGTGAACTTTTTAAACAGTAGCGGTTCTCAAGATTATTTTCTTGTGATTATTCTACAACTTTTACATTTTGGTATATTGATAATGCATTATCATAGGTGATCTTAGTTGTTAGCACATATAAGGTTGCTACGTCATCATCCTTATGATTATTATTTTCTAAATGCATATACAAGAGGCTTATTGGAAGGATGTTTATGGGCTCCCTCATGTCAACACATCTATCTTTATATTTTAAAAAATACTTGATGGGCCAACCAGAAAAAGGAAAAATAGGCTATAAAATTTCATAATAAAATTAGAGACATCCGACCATTAATTTGGCGGATCATTAAAAATATAAACATTAGATTTACGTAACTGCACGTAACATTGATGGATCCAAAGCTAACAATTAGTTATGAAATATACCCTGCATGTATGACTTAATTAACCAAAAGAAAACAATCTCTGCAAATAAAAAAACTACAACTGAGCGGATGATCTTGCTTATGCTCCATACATCTATCTACGTGTCCCTTCAAACAAACAAACAAAAACTACTATACCTCACGTCCCTTCCAAAGAAACATAAAAAACTACTACTACATCTCACGTATCTTTCTTTTAGTTATATCTCACGTATCTGACTTATAATGATTAATTAGGAAGGACACACTTGATCCTTAAAAAAAGAATGATACAGTTGGCTACACGCATAGCTAAACTGAGTACTAATTATTTGAAAAAAAAGTGAGTACTTCTTCTCACATAGACTAATAGCAATTTGTGTTGGACAAGAATTTTGATTATTCTAGCATGATATCCGCATCTGCTCACAAGTCCATCGATGGCGTTCAACATCATCGCCGGCATAAATAAATGATTGATGTTATTGTTACATATACATGTGATTGTATGAGACCTTTGTTAGCTAGGAATATTGTATACAAATGACTAATCTGGCCACAATAAAATTAGAACTTTAAGTCAACATCCTAATATAATATTAGTACAAGAAAATTGATGACTTGGCCGATACACTGGATAATTTGTCTAGCTGACCCAAATAAGTAACTATTTTTTAAAATGTAACCTTTTATTTCATTGGAAAATGTCGACACAATTAAAAACGTTAATTCAACATATCTCATATAGTATCGCACACAAGTTGATTGGAGACTTAATGTATAAACAAAAACTTAATCACTAGACCAAGGAAATCATAGTATTTTATTCCAACTAAAAATGCCACGTTTAAAACCTTAACTCAAGGTCCTAATATCAGATGTCTTACAGAAAAATTGCCAAGTTAGTATACAAACTGGATAATTAATCTACTAGACCTAGAAAATATTTTTAATAATCTACTTATAAGGTTGACTTTATTACAACATGTTATTCTTTACATTCATCCGTCCTTACTCAACATAGCGCCGAATATGAACTATGGTGTCATACAAGCCATTGCCTATTCGCCTTGGCTCGACGTATGCCCGTACTTCTAGGTATGAACACCATGATTTAATGAGAACATGCCAAGCTATATGCCATGATCTTTGTCCCTCGGTCAGCCATGGCTCCACTTTTGGTCCTGGTTGCTGTTGCATGCTTCAAAGCGAGGAACCGTGGAAATGAGATCACAATTTCATCTTTCTGTTATCCAGATCATGACTTCCTTGGTTGCATGCATAGTTTTTTCACATGGGTTTTTCTTACCATAGTCATGCATGATTCCACTATTCAAAATATCAGCCGATTCAACAATTTATCATCCAATTTATCCCTAATCGGTGAGTGACCGATAAGATTATGCCATATCATCACCATTTATCTTTTGGACTGATTTATCGCTCTGATAAGCAATTTTTCAGGAATATACCAATAAACGGGGGCCTATTTCTAGCACTATGTGTGCAAGAACTATGTTTATTTGTGTTCTGCGGACCTTGTTATGTAATATGTACAACTGTCCTGCTTTGTTTATCATTGTATTAGAATTCAAAGGCAAAGAATCAAGGTAACACTTTTGTCCAATATAGTTTTTTTTCCTGAGTATAGCATATTTTAGTGTTGGAAACCTGGGATATGTAAAAAAATGGCCGATTAATAGTCAACCGATAAAATCGATTAATCGTCTGATTTCTGATTAATCTCTAACCCTCGGTCGACTGAGACGCTAACGATAAGTGATATCCTCAATATTGCATGATTCAAGAACAAAGTCATGAGCATGAGGCTAGACCGCTTGCGGGAGCCATGTGAATGGTACTTCCATGAGCCAGTGCAATTTCCAACCCAAATATTTTAATTTTCTAGCTAGCTTCACCTGTCCCTTTCTTGTGGTGTAGATTGAGAAAAAGTGGAACATGCCAAGTGTGTATGTGTTTAAAGAATTGGAGGCCAATGTCATGGAAAATTCTTTGGTCCATGTAATATCATTTGTTTTCTATTGCTCATTATTAAACGTATAACCTGTGAAGTATTTTATTTTTCTGATTGACCACTCAAAAAATCATTTAAGTCATACATTTACCAATTCAATCACAAAACAATACATATATGTGATCAAGAACTCTCATGATTCGGGTTTGCATCCAATACTCACTGCCTTGAAATAACCCCATAAAAGTTGTGGCATATTCTAAATAAAATCACTACACAGATACAACATGTGTGTGTGTGTGCCAATATCAAACTCGAATTCAATGCAGAGATAAAATAAATAATTGAATAAGACAAATTCAATGTTGATAGGGAGGTTTGGCCATATCAGATTCCAATTAAATTGGCTACTATTCACCCCCCATATATCTCTCATCGAACCATGGATCAAATTAGAATTTGAACTCCATAATATTCCTGTAATTATGTGGTGACTGTTTGAAATGAAAAAATAATTTTATTCTCTCAACTATTGGGCGAGTGCAGAACATCTTAAATCAATTACATTTGACCCCTCAAATCCCGACATTCTATAAATTTTTCTTCCTCAAAGTGGCTTTCACTATTACAAAGGTAGTTTTATCTTATGTGGTGCACACATAAAAATTTACTTCAAAAATTATTTCAAATATTGATATTTTTATCTTATTTACCAAAATCCTAAACTACCGAAAGGTAAAGCAAATGATAAGAACTTTAGAATAAATTAAAAATTGGGGATTTAATGAAAACCACATTTGCTAATTTTGTCAAATTTGTATGCTCTTTTATACTTTCATTATTTCAAGAACATATGGTTGTTTTTTCATATTGAAAGCCCTTTTAAAACTTAAAAGTTGTGTGATGTGACTTACACAAAGGTGCCACATTGGTCAAAAAATTTAAATGGTGAAACCCACTAGAAGAAACTTCCATACAAAGTATTAAAGGATGACAGTAAACTTATCCGGTCTAATAGTTGGAAGACCAAATCAAGAGCCAACAAACATTTATCCCAGGAAAACCTTTGGTTTACCATTTATTTTTTAAAAAGGTCAGGGATTTCAAAAGGTTCTCAAGAGGGCTTGAGGTACCAGCTAGGTGTACGTAATGCATGATGTGAGAGCAACCAATGTGATATCCATCTTTCTATATACATTAGTTCAGTCATATTTATTTCAAAAATATAATGCACAATAATAATAACATTGATGTCTTCAGTGGCATAAGAAAATCATAATTGTACTTACTCCATTACATATAGACAGTACCGAATATATACCATATGAATATATTTCGTGATCTAATGGTAATGATTTGGCATTGTAAATGTTGACAATTTTCTCTACAAACTTAGGTCGAAGTTTACAAAGTTTGATTTTGCAAAAATCTAATTTGCAATAAATTTCTGAACAAATGGAGTTATCATGGCTTGACATTTATTGAAATAATTTTTTTTACAAAATTATTGTGCTTTCCAGTCCTCTATTTGAACTTGCATCAAATTCTTATGTTTTAAAATCCTGCATACCAAAGAGACCTTTAATAAGTTTGCTTTTTTATGATATTTAATTTAGCATTGACAATAGAATATCAAAAACATTACTTTTCAACAATTTCATAACGATACAGGTGGCGCCCGCACATTTGCAAGGGCCACTGTGCTAGTTATGCAGGAAAAGAACAATTTACCTTCAAAATAAACAATAGGGATGTGTCCCACAACACATCAATATTACAGAAGATAGTACAATTTACCTACGAAAAAACAATAGTCAATAGGGGTGTGTCCCACAACACATCAACATTAAACAGGAAAAAAACATACATCGGTGAGGACACAATATCCACGACTTACAATGTTATAAAAATAATTTAATGCAATGCAAATTTAAATAATCTAAATACAAAAGTGTACTGATCAACTCAACGGACAAGCAAACCGCACTCGTGCGAACACAACTTAGAATTGTGCTTGGATCCAATCCACCGTGCCCTTCTCCACCTGGAAGGCCTTAGTAGTAACACCAGCCGGAATGGAAGGCTCCGCTCCAAACACCGCGTTGGCTACCGTGATCACTCCAGGGTTCTGGCTGCTCAACGCCGCAAGAACCACTGCATGGGTCGTGCCATTATTGTTCTGGTAATGGACGAGGCCCTTAGGGAACACAAACACATCTCCTTTGTTGAGAACCTTCTCAAAGTGTTTGTTATCGGGGTTTGACGTCACGAACCCGACGTGTAGACAGCCCTCTAGCACGGTCAGAATCTAGGTGGAACGCGGGTGGGTGTGGGGAGGGTTGAGGCCAAACGGCGCGTAGTCGATGCGAACAAGGGAGACACCCATGGTATTCAGTCCGCCGATCTGTGCGACATTGACGGCGGTCACCGCAGAGCCCTGCTTGTTCGTCGTGTTGCCGGTCACGTGGAGGCCAGAGAAGTAGAAGTCCTCGGCCGTGACTTCTTTCGCGTCCTTGCAAGCCAGTCCGTTGACATGCACTGTGTAGGTGGAAACATTCTTGTTAGATAAACGGAGATAGGGGATTGCTTAGCTACAATTCTATGGAGTATATCAGCAGAGGGCATGTACCTGGAGACATTTTGTCAGCGACGCAGAAGTCTTGGAGAAGGCTGGGGTCGGAGGCGGTGGCGCCATGCGAGCATGCCAGGGCCAGGAGAGCTCCTGCAAGGAGCAACACTCGAATGGCCATGTCTCTTCGCTTTCTCCTCGGTAGAGTAAATTAGCTAGCAGTCGAGCTTTGGAATTGGTTGCTTTGCTGCTTGGATTGTGCGATATTTAAGGAGTGAAGAAGGCTAGTATTTATAGGGAGATCTTGCCATACATTTATTTATGTATAGATTATTACATGGTTGGGCAGGAACAAAGTCTTTGTGATGTGGGCAGCCTGCAGAGCGCGCGTATATATCTGGACAGCCTGCTACTCATATGTATGTATAATATGCATGGGACGGCAGGATCAAATTAATACTAGCATGCATGATTACCTATTTACATCACATCAGTCAATGGTTGAACAAGTCGACTGTACATATCCACATCGATCGACCAAGAATCCAAGAGAGCATGCGATCCCTCCACATGGATCTCACCAGTACAGCAGTAGGCCCGCGCTTAACGTCGTAACAAATGCCCATGCCTTGTAATGGGAGTGGAAAAAATCCTGATATTTCCACACCCTCGTGGTGCTGACTTAAGAATCAGGCTATGAAGATATGGTAGAGATTAAAAGAACTTTAGGATATATACAAGAATAAGATAACGACTTCTAAAAGGCCATTCGGAAGCTAAAAATGTTACGGGGTTATCACGGATTTCCTAAAAGCATTCACCTTATAGTCATTTTTGGTGTAAGGTTTGCTTCTACCATTATGTGACTCAGTAAAAGAGAGTGCACACACACCATAGACGTGAAGACCTTGAGTTGAATTCGTACTCAGCCTGCAAAGACCACACAAATATTGTCCATGTACTACTTATATCCTAATCAATTTTCAGTCGGTAGGACATCACATAGATCAATTATCTTAGAAGAACTTCTCAATCAGCTACCTTGCGCATCCTGCAAAAAATCCATCAACAAGCTATGCGTGTATGGCCATAATAACCAGGCGACAACTGCATGCAAAGCTAGCTCTCGCTTCTACATGTCCGACTTGTTGCTTCCCCCGTCAAGCAATCTCAACATCTCACAACTTGCTTCCGCATGCCTCCTCATCTTCTCCATGCACCAGCCTCCGCATCAGGTCGCACCTGTGCTATTTAATTACCTTCTTGCACTCTCGTGGTTGCCACTCAATTCTGCTGACACTTAATGCCTCGTTTCATTATCCCACCCATTTAAATATTCTATCCAGCCCACAATCCTTCCCTTCAATTATCCCACCTGTTTAAATATCATATCTAGCCTATACAATCTCTGTCTCGCGTCTCGCCACAAACATGAGGATGCTGCTTTCCTCTATTCTCACCGTGTGTTTGCCGATTCCCCGGGTGTTTTATATTAACCAGTGGCAACCACTTTTTTGAGGGAACAGTGGCAACCACTTTACAATAGCGAGGTGGGAGTATTTAATGTGAAAAATGCTATCTGAGTTGGTAGGTGCAGCCGATGGAAGAGGTTCTGAGTTCGATTCCCATAGTGTCAGTCTTATTTCCGCGTCTCTCAAAAGCCCACTTACGTGACTGGCAACCCATAAGTGTAGTCCCTGCAATGCAAAGCAACATGGCCCAGTGCAGGATGGCTATTTACGAAACATCAGCATGCGTGCGGTGATTATGAATTTTTTTGGCTCCTTTATTACATGCAAATAAAATGGCTTCATTGGGCTTATCTAAGGCAGCAAAGCGATGGGCTGGTTAGGTCAAAGACACACAACCCATACTATCGTTGCTTCATGCTGATACAGTTTAGTACCACCTCGAAAGAAAATCTCATTCGTGGACCAACAAATTTTAATTATCCATAGGAAAAAAATCAAAATTAATAATTTGAGTGAAGGGATCGAAATATCAGACAAGTGCACCTTGCATTATTAGTAGGTATAGATATAAATAGGCAGGAGCTATGCCGAATTCATTAAGAGGGAAAACAAAAATACATAATGGCCCGATGTATTAGGGAAACTAGGCCAAAACCACGTAGAGAAAAAAAAACAACGACAAAAAAACAACAATGCCCACATTGGCCTACTCAAAACCGAGCTCTCCGATCGACTCACACCGCCACCATGGAGGCGAGCCAACACCAACAAACATCACATCACAACCGAGCTCCGCATTCGTCGCGAAAGCTGAAGCCCACACAGGAAACCAGAGCTGGATGCGACCCATCTAGACCTAGATTGGTACCGCCACCTCAACTGTGCCACGACACCCATTGTGCACCTCCGCGTCGAACCACTAGATGACCGCCCCATCGCAAGCCTTGACGCCCCATCGCAAGCCCTAATATAACATTATTCCAAATAAGTAACTGTTTTAAAAATGTAAACTTTTATTTGATTGGAAAAAGATGCCACAATTAAAAAAAACGTTTAACTCAACATTCCTTATATAGCATCACACACAAGTTAATTGGTGACTTAATCTACAAATAACAAATAATCACCAGACCAAGGAAATCATAGTATTTTATTCCAATTATTAAAAATGCCATGATCAATATCAGATATCCTATAGAAAAACTGCCGAGTTAGTGTACAAACTGGATAATTAATCTACTAGATCGACCTAGAACATATTTTCAATATTATAATTAAAGGATTGAATTTATTACAATATGTTCTTCTTTACATTCTTCGGTCCTTACTCAGCATACCGATTGAATATTAATTGTGGTCTCATATGAGCCGTTGCCTATTAGCCTTGGCTCGATGCATGACCAAACTTCTAGGTACGAATACCATGATTTAATGTGCACATGCCAAGCTACATTCCACTATCTTTTTCCCGCGGTCGGCCATGGCTCCACTTTTCTGGTACTAGTGGCTGTTGTGTGCTTCATAGCGAGGAATTGTGGAGATGAGATCACAAATTCCTTTGTGTGTGATTCATATAGGACGTGTTTGGTTGCCCGCATGAGGCCCAGCCTGGCCCGGGCAGGAAGAATTTGGTTTGTTTAGTTTCCTGCATTCACTGTGCGGCCCGCATCGCACGAAGCTTAAAGCACGTCCAGGCTAGGCCCAGGAGCAACGCACGAATCGGCAGTAGCTCGCGAGCCTGGCCAGGGCGAGGCAGGGGAGGGCGACGCGCTACTCCCCTCGTGCGAGCAGGGGAGATGGCGTGAGCTCGCCCGCGTCGCCGAAAAATCGGCGGGAGGATTTCGGCTCACCTCCCGCCGCTCCACCCCCTATTTAGCCCCTCCCTCACCGCCCCAACTCCCGCCACCATTCTTCCTCCGTTCGCGCTTTCCCGCCGACGCGCATCGGCACCGACGAGCAGGTTAGCGGCACATCTTTCTCGGCCGGCTGTCCACGGCGTCGGAGCTTCTTCACCGGCCGGCGTTCATCTTCCACCACCATCCCCACTCATCCTCAAGCTGGAGCCATGGCCTCTGTGAGTTCAATCCCCCTTTCTCTCTGTTCCTTCTAACTAGATCTGAGCTGCAGCTAGAATTTGATCTAGATGCATGGTTGATTAGTGGTCTGATCTGTGAGCTGATATGGTTGGTTGCTATGTTGCAGTTACAATTTGTGGTAGGGCTAGATGTTCAAGCATGCGGTAGGCTAGATTAGTTGTAGAGTTTGAAGTTGAACCTTGTGCTTGTGTTGAATCATACTCAGATATGTGATTTGTAGCTATTGGTGGTCATGTGCTTGCTATGATAGTATTGAACCATGTACATGTATGCTTAGTATGATAGTGATGAAGCATATGCTTGCTGTCATAATGATGAACCATGTACATGTATGCTCCTACTTTCATGGATTGTCCGGTATGTTGTGTGCTATGCTCACTGTCAATGCGTGCTACGATTGTAGGACATGACCACGCAGACGCAAGATCTTAGTCAGGCCCTTGTAGTGTACAACCAGTTTGCTCCATATTTTGTCGAGGACTTGCAGCCTATGTCCGAGATGGCACCTGATTCAGACGTGTTCGAGTCTGATTCCCTCTATGTGCCAGTTGTAAGGGCATATTTATCCCTAAGGTGTTTTGGTGATTGATGACAATGCTTTTGCAGACTAATCGTGTGCCTTGAGTTTCCCAGACGTTTCATCGCTAGGCACAAGACGATTTGGTGCCCCTCGAAGACTATTGAAGACGGCATTTTTCTAGGTTTCTTTTTGGTGGTTTTGAGTCGTAGGAAAGCCGTACTATTAAGAGGGGGTCCGCGTCGGAAAGGTTCGGGTGGAATCATCACGTACACATTTTCTTCCTTGTCTCCACCTTTCCCATACACATTGGAGCATCCTCCGTTTATCCTCTTTCCTTTGTCCTGGTTGCTGATGTTGGGCTTGCGGTAGTACTGCTCCCTGGAGCGGTAGTACCGCATGCACCAGCGGTAGTACCGTACTTTGGCGCGGTAGTACCACAGGAGCCCACGGTAGTACCGCTCCTCCGGAGCCGTAGTACCGTGGCCCCCAGGCCAAGTGCCGCTTCTTCGCGGTAGTAGGGGCGGATGTAATTTTTCACATCCGCGCCTCCACAGTAGTACCGCACCACGTGCGCAGTACTACCGCGCGCGGCCTGGCTCAGCTGCCAAGCGGTAGTACCGCTCCTCAACGGTAGTACTATGTCGGATTTTTGCATCGTCTATTTTCCAGCAGAAGTAGGCACGGATGTATTTTTATTCATCCTCGCTCTTCCCAGGCTAGGAGTTTCCTGCCTTGCGATAGTACCGCAAGGGGGAGCGGTAGTACCACGCCTGTGGCAGTACCGCCCTCAGCCCTTGTGCTACAGGTCTGTCCTAGCTCCTGCCGCTGCTCGGTAGTACCGCGGTCCCTCACGGTAGTGCCGCATGGCCTTGCGGTAGTACCGCTAGTCAGGGGCGGAAGTACCGCATGGCCTTACGGTAGTACCGCTGGTTAGGAGCGGTAGTACCACAAGTCGCGGGCTGGTTAGGTGGATAACGGTTGGATTTTGTCCACAGCTATATAAGGGGTGTCTTCTTCCTCTAGTTGACCATCTCTTCCAACCCTAAGCTCCATTGTTGCTCCAAGCTCCATTTTCGCCCGATCTCACTCCCTAGCCAATCAAGCTTGTTGATTTGCTCGGGAGTGGTTGAGAAGGCCCCGATCTACACTTCCACCAAGAGAAATTTGATTCCCCCCACTGATCCCTTGCGGATCATGTTACTCTTGGGTGTTTGAGCACCCTAGACGTTTGAGGTCAACGCGGAGCCATAGTCCGTTATGGTGAAGCTTCGTGGTGTCGTTGGGAGCCTCCAATTAAGTTGTGGAGATTGCCCCAACCTTGTTTGTAAAGGTTCGGTCGCCGCCTCCAAGGGCACCAATAGTGGAATCACAACATCTCGCATTGTGTGAGGGCGTAAGGAGAATACGGTGGCCCTAGTGGCATCTTGGGGAGCATTGTGCCTCCACACCGCTCCAACGGAGACGTACTTCCCTTCAAAGGGAAGGAACTTTGGTAACACATCCTCGTCTCCACCGGCTCCACTTTTGGTTATCTCGTGCCTTTACTTGTGCAAGCTTATTTGTGTTATATCTCTTGCTTGCTTGTGTACTTATCATTGTTGCATCATATAGGTTGCTCACTTAGTTGCATATCTAGACAACCTACTTTGATGCAAAGTTTAAATTGTTAAAGAAAAGCTAAAAATTGTTAGTTTCCTATTCACCCCCCTCTAGTCAACTATATCGATCCTTTCAATTGGTATCAGGGCCTCGTCTCTTTATTAAGGACTTTACCGTCCGAAGAGTATGGTTGACGTCGTAGAAGGTGAGGAGGAGCACTCCGGTGCAAATACGGTATCTTCTACGGGAGATGGGGGAACCGCGGTCTCTTGTGAGGAGTTCAATGTGGCGTTGGACACATTGAAAACCTCCATGAAGACCGAGGTCAAAGGCATGTTTAATGAATTCTTAGAAGGGCTTAAACTTTCCACCGCACCGTTGAAAGTGGGTGATCCCGCCAACAAGGTGACGGATGCTACCTCCGACAAGGGGGAAGCTACTAGCGAGAAAGCCCTTCCTTCTAGTGGTAAAAGTGGCACCGACATCTTTTCCCATGTGGAACCTCCACTTGTCTATGGTGGACCTCTCCCTTCCACTCATTTGAATCATGCCGGCCCAACCCCTAAGATTGAGAAGAATGTAGAATTTGATTCTTGGGTCTATCGTTTTAAGCATCATTTAAATCATGTGAACACTAACCTTTGGAGAATCATTGAAGAAGGTTTCTATCCGCATGACCGAAGCAACTTCACTCCTAGAGAAGCCGTGGATAATCAATTCAATGAGAATGCTCTCTTCATCATTCAAGAAGCTATCCCACCCGAAGACCGTCCTCATCTCCGGCCCTACTCCTTGGCTAAAGATGCTTGGCGCCAAGTGGTTTCCCTGTACCAGGGAAGCGCAAGCATTCAACGCTCCAACTATGAAGTGGTTCAAGATGAAGCCGATGAGTTTGCAATGAAAGAAGATGAAGAACCTCGTGAGCTCTATCGGAGGGTAACCAAACTCGCGGTCTCGCTCCGAGATCATGGAAGCAAGGACACAGATGAAAATTGGATCAAGCGCAAATTCCTCAAGGCAATGATGCCCTACCACAAAGCCATGTCCTCTATCATTCGTCAAAGGCCGGACTTCCACACCTTGTCCTCAAGTGATGTGTTGGATGAGTTCGTTGCTATGAGCATCTTGGACAAGATCGATGACAATGCGGTACTTCGCTCTCAAAGAGTAAAGAAACCCAACCTTGGTCTAAAGGCCAAGGTTAGTATGGAGGAAGAGGATGAAGAGGAAGAAGAGGAGAGCAACCTCAAAGATACGAAGTATGCCTATCATGAACACATGGCCCTTGCTTCAAGGCAATTTTGGAGCAAGAAGAACTCAAGGCCCAACTTCAACAAGAACAATTCAAGTGGCGCAAAGGGCAAGCAACGAGTGAGGACTTGTTTCAATTGTGGCAATGTAAGCTACTTTGTTGCGGAGTGCCCTTATGAGAAGAGGGAAGACAATGGTGGCAAGCTCATCCGAAAGGACAAGGCCAAGTCGTTCCCCAACAAGAGCAACTTCACCAAGAAGACTCCTCCCAAGGTATTGGTGGTACAAGAAGAGTACAATGAGGATGATGACGATGATGAAGATGGTGAGTTGGTTGCCATGGCCTCCGTTGCCATTGCGACGACTCCACGGGTGTCTCTCTTCGACTCACCCAATGAGAGCATCACTGCCAAGTGCCTCATGGCTAAAGCCACCAACAAGGTAACCCCCAACATCAAAACTACCATCATTAATCATCCTTCTTGGACGGATAGCATTGATGAACATGTGGGAACTAATGTGGAGGTGAATGAGTTTGAGGCCTTTATGGGTAAACTCAAGGGTAAATCCAAGAAGCACTTTGTTGCTCTCTTGGAACAACTTGGTGAAGCCAATGACATGATCGAGGATCACGAAGATACCATCTCTAAGATGGAGGGGCATAGTCGTGACTATGCCGATGAGATTTCGGATCTTTCCAATTCTCTTGAGGAAGAGTGTGGTCTTCGTTTAGCTCTTGAGGAGTCTCACAATGATGATCATGCTAAATTAAAGAAAGATCTTGATCATGCGCTTGTTGTTTCTCGTGTGCTAAACTCTGAGAAGGCAAAGCTTGGGGTTGATCTTGCTAGACTCAAAGAGGAGTTTGACATTCTCGACAAGGCTCACAAAGTCTTGAAGGGTGTTCATGCTACCCTCAAGGAGTCTGATGATCAACTCCAAGTGAAGCAAACCAAGGAGAAAGCAACTTTTCCTCGTATGGTGTTAATTGATAATGCAAATGCTACTAACCCTTGTTGTGAGCATGTGCATCTTATTGAGGAGAATGTTAAGTTGAAGGAGCAACTTGAGAAAGGCCTTGTGTCATGCATACAAGGTGAGAAGAACCTAAACGACCTTTTGAGAAATCAAAAGGAAGTTGTGGCCAAGGAGGGGATTGGGTTCGCACCCAAGCCCAAGAACAAGAAGAAGGATAACAAGACCAAACGACCTCCTCCTCTCAAGCAAACTTTTGTGAAGGAGGGAGAGAGTGCTTCCAAGGAGAAGAAGAACAATGTGAAGGGTGGCGGTGTCAAAAAGGGCAACGCCACCCCTCCCAACAAAGCCGGCGACTTTAATCCTTCTTATGTGTTATGTCGTGCTAGTGATGGGCATGTCTATGCCAAATTTGTTGGTTCTCCTCATGAGTACATTGAATGGTCTATTTGGGTTCCTAAGACCCTTGTTACTAACATCAAAGGACCCATTACAAAATGGGTACCTAAAACCAAGCATTGATCTCTTGTAGGTGTTTGCTTCCGCTGGGGGATCATGGTTGCTCGATAGTGGAGCTACAAATCATATCACCGGAAGCAAGGACTTGGTGGTGGACATGCACAAGATTCCATCTATACCCACCAATGTCAAGTGGGGTGATGCCTCATCTTCTAAAGTATTGGGACTTGGCAAGGTTGTCATCTCTCATGATCTCACGATCGAGAAGGTCATCCTTTTTGAGTCCCTTGCATACAATTTACTTTCCGTTCGTCAACTTGCAATCATGGACTTTGCCACTTTCTTTGATATTGATACCGTGGCCCTCTTGTGGAGCAAGACTCTTAAAGTAGCCTTTGTTGGGCATGTCGAGAACGGTCAATATGTGATTAACTTTTCGGAGCGACCCACTAAGACCGCGACATGCCTAATGGCTAAAGTTGATGTGGGATGGCTTTGGCACCGCCATTTAGCCCATGTCAATATGAGATCTTTGCAAAGTCTTCTCAAGGGGGACCATTTCCGTGGACTAACGAATGTTAGTTTTGCTAAAGATCGTGCTTGCAGTGCTTGTATCGAAGGAAAGCTTCATGAGAAGGCTCACCCTCCCACGTCTATCATTTACTCGAAGAGGCCTTTGGAGCTCCTTCACTTGGATCTCTTTGGGCCTTCATCCTTTGATAGTCTTGGGGGTAGGAAGTATTGCTTGGTGATTGTGGATGACTATTCAAGATATACTTGGGTGTATTTCTTCAAGAGGAAGAGCGAGACCCAACAAACCGTCATTGACTTTGCAAATGAAGCACAACGTCAACACAATGCAAAGATCTTGACAATAAGAAGTGACAACGACACCGAGTTCAAGAACTACACCTTGGATGAGTTTCTTAGTGATGAGGGGATCAAGCATCAATATTCTGCACCCTACACCCCTCAACAAAACGGTGTTGCGGAGAGCAAGAACTGGACGTTGATAGATGCGGCAAGGACCATGATGGCGGAGTTCAAGTCTCCATACAAGTTTTGGGCCGAAGCCATCAACACCGCGTGTCACGCATCCAATCGGCTCTACCTCCGCAAGGGCTTGAACAAGACTCCATATGAGATACTCACCGGTAACAAGCCCAACCTCAAGTACTTTCGGGTGTTCGGGTGTAAGTTTTTCATTCTCAAGAAAGGTGTTTAGTTGTCTAAATTTGAGGCTAGAGCTTATGAGGGAATATTTGTTGGTTATGCTACAAACTCTCATGCTTACCATGTCCTTAATAAATCCACATGACTTATTGAGGAGACGTGTAACGTGGAGTTTGATGAGAATAACGGCTCCCAAGTGGAGCAAAGTGGCACTTGTGATGTAGGTGATGAAATTCCTCCTCAAGCCATAAGAAGAATGGGTGTTGGTTTTATCCTACCCATTGAGGAACCCCTTGTGGCCGAAGAAGAAGGACAATGCTCCACTCAAGTGGAGCCATCACCAACCCAAGGCCCACACGCTTCCGAAGAACAAAGTGAAGTCCCTCATCCTCATGAACAAGACCAAGGGCAAGATCATGCTCAAGACGGTGTTGACATACCAAGTGATGCCCAAGGTCAAGTTCTCTCCTCCGAGCAAGTTCAAGATCAAGAACAAGCTCAAGACGTCTCTCAAGATGATCAAGCGACCACTCCTCAACTCACCACCGAGGAGGAATTGGAGTGTCGTGCCGCCAAGATTGCTTCCAAGCTCTCCACCAAGGGTCATCTCATGAAGAATGTACTTGGAAGCATTCAAAAGGGGGTAAGCACTCGTAGACAATTGGCAAACTATTGTGAACGTCACACATTTGACTCTTGTGTTGAACCCCAAAAGGTATATGAAGCACTCGAAGATCCGGATTGGCTTAATGCCATGCATGAAGAACTCAACAACTTCGAGTACAACAAGGTGTGGAGATTGGTGCCAAAGCCAACGGGGAACCACAATGTCATTGGAACCAAGTGGATATTTAAGAACAAGCAAGATGCTCATGGGACCATCATTCACAACAAGGCAAGATTGGTGGCACAAGGCTACTCCCAAGTCGAGGGTATCGACTACGGTGAAACCTTTGCTCCCGTTGCTCGCCTTGAATCTGTTTGTTTGTTGATTGCTTATGCTTCTCATCACAACTTTAAGTTGCAACAAATGGATGTGAAGAGTGCTTTTCTTAATGGTCCTATTAATGAGTTTGTCTATGTCAAGCAACCCCCCGGGTTCGAGGATCCCTACTTTCCCGATCATGTGTATCAACTCGATAAGGCACTCTATGGGCTTAAACAAGCCCCACGTGCGTGGTATGACCACCTTACCGAGTTGTTACAAGATCGTGGGTTTGAAGTTGGGCTAATCGACCCCACTCTTTTTTACTAAGAAGGTCTAAGGGGAGTTGTTTGTATGCCAACTATATGTTGATGGCATTATCTTTGGTTCCCCTAACAAAGCTTTGAATGAGGAATTCGCCGCTCTCATGACCTCAAAGTTCAAGATGTCTTCCATGGGAGAGTTGAAGTTCTTTCTAGGGTTCGAAGTGAAGCAAAGAAGAGAAGGAACCTTCATCAACCAAGCCAAATACACTCAAGACATGCTCAAGAGATTCAAGCTAAGTGATGTCAAGCCGGCCTCCACTCCAATGCCCACCAAGTGCCAACTTGACATCGATCCCAATGGTAAAGCGGTGGATCAAAAGGTATATCGCTCCATGATTGGATCCTTGCTTTACCTTTGTGCATCTAGACCGGATATCATGTTGAGTGTGGGAATTTGTGCACGGTTTCAAGTCGCACCTAAGGAAAGTCACTTTGTGGCGGTCAAGCGAATCTTTCAATATTTGGCTCATACCCCAAACTTTGGCTTATGGTACCCAAGAGGAGCAAACTTCAAGCTTGTAGGGTATTCGGACTCCGATTGGACGGGAGACAAAGTGGATAGGAAGTCTACTTCTGGACGGTGCCAATTCCTTGGTTGCTCTTTGGTAAGTTGGTCTTCCAAAAAGCAAAGTTGTGTGTCTCTCTCGTCCACCGAAGCGGAGTATGTAGCGGCCAGTAGTTGTTGTGCACAACTCTTATGGATGAGGCAAACTTTAAAGGATTACGGTGTCATTTGTGACAAAGTGCCTCTTTGGTGTGACAATGAAAGTGCCATCAAGATTTCTCTCAACCCGGTGCAACACTTCAAGACGAAGCATATTAAGATTCGGTATCACTTCATCCGGGATCACATTAGGCGAGGGGAGATCGAGCTCAACTACGTCAACACTCATGATAACCTTGCAGATATTTTCACGAAGCCGTTGGATTGAGCAAGATTTCGCGAGTTAAGACATGAGCTAAATATCATGATTCGAGCAATGTTGCTTGAACCCTTGTACACCCCACCATACTCAACTTGTTGTCTTGTTTAGATGTAGGCATGGACATAGGGGGAGTGTTGTTCTCTCAATGAACTCTCCTTCCCTCCCATTATGCATAAATTGATCAACTCTTCCACATTAGCCAATTTTGATGGTACTTGTGCTTCAAAGACGAGTTTTGGTCATGGACGCAAGGATAGTTCTTCGCGGTGCCATACCAATTGACTCAAACATAGGTGGCTCCGGCCATCGCCCTCTCTTTGGAGAGGTTGTGTCTCGAGGTTGTTTCTTGTTGTCTCTTGCCTTTCTTTCTTTGTGTTGAGCGTGTCTGAGGGAGTCCTGGATTAGGGGGTCTCCGGACAGCCGGACTATCTCCATTGGCCAGACTGTTAGACTAAGAAGATACAAGATTGAAGACTTCGTCTCGTGTCCGGATGGGACTCTACTTGGCGTGGAAGGCAAGCTAGGCAATATGTATATGGATATCTCCTCCTTTTTAACCGACCTTGTGTAACCCTAACCCTCTCTGCTGTCTATATAAACCGAAGGGTTTTAGTCCGTAGGACAACAATCACAACATACAATCATACCATAGGCTAGCTTCTAGGGTTTAGCCTCTCTGATCTCGTGGTAGATCTACTGTTGTACTACCCATATCATCAATATTAATCAAGCAGGACATATGGTTTTACCTCCATCAAGAGGGCCCGAACCTGGGTAAAACATAATGTCCCCTGCCTCCTGTTACCATCCGGCCTAGACGCACAGTTCGGGACCCCCTACCCGAGATCCGCCGGTTTTGACACCGACATTAGTGCTTTCATTGAGAGTTTCTCTGTGTCGTCGCCGTTAGGCTTGATGGCTCCTACTATCATCGATAGCGATGCGGTCCAGGGTGAGACTTTTCTCCCCGGACAGATCTTCGTATTCGGCGGCTTTGCACTGCAGGCTAATTCGCTTGGCCATCTGGAGCAGATTGAAAGCTACGCCCCTGGCCATCAGGTCAGATTTGGAAGTTTGAACTACACGGCCGACATCCGCGGACACTTGATCTTCGGCAGATTCGAGCCACAGCCGGGCGCGCCGCACTGTCGCGATGGGTATCACCTAGCTCTGCCGCCGAACAGTACCCCAGAGGCCGCGCCCGCATCAGCTCCGACCCTTAGTTCGGAGCCAACTGCGCCAATCGAGGATGGGTGGTTAGACACCGCCTCAGGGGCTGCAGTCTCAACGGTGATCGAGCCTAACACCAGCATAATCCCCTGCGCAACCCGTGACTCCAAGGTGCCGGACTCTTTTTCTGACTCTGAACCGCCCGCGCCCCTGCCAATCGAATCCGATGGGGCGCCGATCATGGTGTTCACCGCCGCGGATATCTTTCGGCACTCGCCCTTCGGCGAAATTCTGAATTCACTAAGGTCTCTCTCTTTGTCAGGAGAGCCCTGGCCGGATTATGGCCAACAGGATTGGGATGCGGATGACGAAGAAATTCGACGCCCACCCACCACCCACTTCGTAGCCACTGTCAATGATTTAACCGACATGCTCGACTTCGACTCCGAAGACATCGACGGCATGGACGACGATGTAGGAGACGAACATGAACCAGCACCTATAGGGCACTGGAAAGCCACCTCATCATATGACATATACATGGTGGATACACCCAAAGAAGGCAATGGCGACGGGATAGCGGAGGATGACCCCTCCAAGAAGCAACCCAAACGCCGATGTCAGCGACGCCGCTCTAAGTCCCGCCAAAGCAATAGTGGTGATACCGGCACAGGAGATAATAACACTCTGGATAGTACCGAAGAAAACAACAAACCCCTCCAGCAAGATTTAGAGCAGGAGGATGGAGGAGCTAGCTCTCCTGAGAGAGCGGCAGACGGAGAGGAGGAGGATGACAATTACATCCCCCCCTCCGAAGACGAGGCAAGCCTCGACGACGATGAGTTTGCCGTCCCAGAGGATCCCGTCGAACAAGAGCGCTTCAAGCGCCGGCTTATGGCCACGGCAAATAGCCTAAAGAAAAAGCAGCAGCAGCTTCAAGCTGATCAAGATCTGCTAGCTGAGAAATGGACTGAAGTCCTTGCGGCCGAGGAATATAAACTCGAGCGCCCCTCCAAGAGTTACCCAAGGCGCAGGTTACTACCCCGACTAGAGGAAGAAGTGTATGATACGGCTGATCGGCCACCTCGTGGCCGCGATAGAGAGGCATTCCAACCAAAAGCTCAGCCTCCACCCCAACGCCATTCAAATAAAAAGGCATGGGGAGATACGCCAGACCTGCGAGACATATTGGAGGACAAGGAAAAGCATTCAAGATCGATCTACGGATCACGAGGGCGCACCACTCTGCGAGACGACAAACGTCACGCCGGGTACAGAAGAAAATCCGGCCGGGCCGAACACAGCGGGCAAGACCCATTCGAGTTGCGTCGCGATATAGCCCAATACAGAGGCGCCGCACACCCCATATGCTTCACAGACGAAGTAATGGAACATCAATTCCCAGAAGGTTTCAAACCTGTAAATATTGAATCATACGACGGCACAACAGATCCCGCAGTATGGATTGAGGATTTCCTCCTCCACATCCACATGGCCCGCGGTGATGACTTACACGCCATCAAATACCTCCCACTAAAGCTCAAAGGACCAGCGCGACATTGGCTTAACAGCTTGCCAGCGGACTCCATTAGCTGTTGGGAAGATCTGGAAGCCGCATTCCTCGACAACTTTCATGGCACTTATGTGTGACCACCAGACGCCGATGATTTGAGCCACATAATTCAGCAGCCAGAAGAATCGGCCAGGCAATTCTGGACTCGGATCCTTACAAAGAAAAATCAAATCGTCGACTGTCCGGATGCGGAGGCCTTAGCGGCTTTCAAGCACAACATCCGAGACGAGTGGCTAGCCCGGCACCTTGGTCAGGAAAAGCCGAAATCTATGGCAGCTCTCACGACACTCATGACCCGCTTTTGTGCTGGAGAAGACAGCTGGCTTGCTCGCAGTAATAACATATCAAAGAACCATGGTACCTCAGATACCAAGGACAGCAATAGCAGGTCACGTCGCAACAAGAATAAGCGCCGCATTAATAGCGAAAATACTGAGGATACGGCAGTCAATGCCGGATTCAAAGGCTCTAAACCTGGTCAGCGGAAAAAGCCATTCAAACAAAGTACGCCGGGTCCGTCCAGCTTGGACCGTATACTCGATCGCTCATGTCAAATACACGGCACCCCAGACAAGTCAGCCAATCACACCAACAGGGATTGTTGAGTGTTCAACCAAGCCGGCAAGTTAATTGCCGAAAACAAGGACAAGGGGTCGCATAGCGATGATGAAGAGGAGCCCCGGCAGCCGCACACTGGAGGACAGAAGAGGTTTCCCCCGCAAGTGCGGACGGTGAACATGATATACGCAAGACACATCCCCAAGAGGGAGCGGAAGCGTGCGCTCAGGGACGTATATGCGTTGGAGCCAGTCGCCCCAAAGTTCAACCCTTGGTCCTCCTGCCCGATCACCTTCGATCGCCGGGACCACCCCACTAGTATCCGTCATGGCGGATTTGCCGCACTGGTCCTAGACCCAATCATCGATGGATTTCACCTCACTCGAGTCCTTATGGACGGCGGTAGCAGCCTGAACCTGCTTTATCAGGACATGGTGCGCAAAATGGGTATATACCCCTCAAGGATCAAACCCACAAAAACGACCTTTAAGGGCGTCATTCCAGGTGTAGAGGCCCATTGCACAGGCTCAGTTACACTGGAAGTGGTCTTCGGATCCCCGGATAATTTCTGAAGCTAAGAGTTAATCTTCGATATAGTCCCGTTCCGCAGTGGTTATCACGCGCTGCTCGGGCGAACCGCATTCGCTAGATTCAATGCGGTACCGCATTATGCATACCTCAAGCTCAAGATGCCAGGACCTCGCGGAGTTATTACAGTCAATGGAAACACAGAGCGCTCTCTCCGAACAGAGGAGCACACCGCGACCCTCGCAACAGAAGCGCAAAGCAACCTCTCAAGGCAATCAACCAGTTCGGCGCTTCAAAGCCCAGACACCTTCAAGCGCGCTCGGGGCAATCGGCAAATAGACCGCCTGGCGCGATCTAAGCTCGCGTAGCAATACGGCAGCCACCCCAATCCCAGCCCAGCGGCGAAACTCGTGTCGTGCATACATAATTACGCATTAAAAATACCATGGGCATAGGTGGGGAGGGGGGCACAACCGCGGCACGCCCCAAAACGCGGCCTAAACCGCATTAGGGGCTTCCCGTTTGGTTATTTTTCTTTTTCCTTCAGGACCTTAATCTCTGGAAACACTGTCCGACAGCACTGTTGCCGAACACATGATGCAGCAACCAAGGAGGCAGACAGCTACGTTATACCACGGAATTCCCAGGTTGATTACAGTAACGAGTGAAATATTCAATTTAATATCATTCCTCAGCTTGCCCTTGGAATGGACATAGTCCTAATCTTTGCTTATTGCACTATCTGTATCACTCTGCTTTAACGCAATTTTTTTAATAAACAATGCATGACATTACGACTATTATTGCATTCTTATTATATATTTGTGTGTGTGTGTGTGTTCATTAATGACGCCTTGCAACCGTACACTCTGGTACGGCCAATACACCAGGGGCTTACGTACCCCACAATGCGGTGTGAAAAGTCCGAACACTTTCACAAGTGCGGCACCCCGAACTTATAGCATTATATGCATCAGCTCCGAATCATGTCTTTGGTCAAATGTTGGGTTTGCCCGGCTCCTATGTTTTGGTACCTTACGTTCTGCTCCATCTGCTAAGGTAGCGCTAGGAGAACTACTGCGATTGTGCCCCGGTTCTGCCAGGCTTAGCACCTTAGTAAAGAAAGCTAAAACTGATTGTCATGATAAGGCGAGAGACTGGTCGCTGTTCGGTGAGGTTTTTCGAGTCCCTAAAGACTTATGTCGCTTAGGGCGAGGGGCCGGCCTTGTTTGGCTTACAGGCGTGTATCGCGCCCCGAATTCGGCCTTCTGAATACCAGGGGCTTCGCCGAAATTTAAAATTATAGAATTCTATGGCTAAGTGAGAGTGATAAAGCATTATTAGTCTGGTTGCCTTATTCGTTGTGCTGAGCACCTCCCTCGAAGGACCCAAATATGGGAACAAGAGTGCTCAGGTTTATCCCGAACACCCCAGCACTCGTGGCATGGGGGCAGAAGCCGAGGACTAGCCATCTCTCAGATTGGATAAACAGCCAAATAGAAGGTAATATTTTAAATTCAAACAAGCGTTGCATAGCGCATATGAAACATGTTTTCATAAATACAGGTTAAAACGAGCGAGTTTACTCAAATATTACATCTTTTGAACACTCATCTGCGATAAGACGGGCACCCAGTAGAACACCCTCGTAGTACATCTTGGGGTGGCGGTGCTCCTTGCCCTCCGGCGGCCCCTCCTTGATCAGCTTCATGGCGTCTAGCTTGACCCACTGCAATTTCACACGGGCGAAGGCCTGGCGTGCACCTTCAATGCAGACAGATCGCTTGACGACCTCCAGCCATGGGCAGGCATCCACGAGCCGCCTCACCATGCCGAAGAAGCTATTCGGAAGGGCATCGCCAGGCCACAACAGGACTATAAAGCCCTTCATGGCCTGATCGGCCGCCTTGTGCAGCTCGACCATCTGCTTCAGCTGGTCACTCATTGGCACCGGATGTTCGGCCTCAGCATACTGAGACCAGAACAGCTTCTCCGTCAAGCTTCCGTCCTTGGCCTGGTAAAAGTGTGTGGCATCGGACACACTGCGGGGCAAATCTGCGAATGCTCCTGAAGAGCTCCGGATCCGGGTAAGTAATCGGTAATTTACTTTTACATCCTTGCTTTGCATATAGAAATCCTTACCCGCCGCTATCTTCTTCATCGTATCGATCTCTTGGAGGGCCTTCTGGGCCTCGGCCTTGGCACTCTTTGTGCTCTTAAGGGCCGCGGCAAGCTCAAACTCTCGCGTCTTCGAGTCAAGCTTCAACGCCTCGTGCTTCGTCACGAGAGCCTGGAGCTCTTGCTACACCTCGCCCACCCAAGCCTCGTGCTTCTCTCGCTCGGTGCGCTCCTTGGCCGCTGTATCTTCGGCCTTGGTTAGCGCTTGCTTCAAGGTCGCCACCTCGGTCGTGGCCCCTGACAAACATACGATGGTCCTGTCATTTTGCAATCGCGTCCTTTTTTACATATCTATAGACGGGGTATTACTTACCCTTGTTCTCCTCGAGCTGCCTCTTGGCAAGGCCGAGCTCTTTCCTGGACCCCTCGAGGTCCTGCTTCAGTACGTCGACCTCCGCAGTCAGTGCGGCGGACGCCAGCAGCGAAGCCTACATACGCATATTGACACACCTATATTAGACTCCTACGATATTATTTGATCCTTTGTTCGGCTTTTCTTTGTGAACACCGAACAAAGCATCAGGGGCTACTGTCTATGCGGTAATATTTCTACTACATTTTAAAACACTTACCTCGAAGCCTGTTAGAAGGCTGGCACAGGCTTTAGTCAATCCACTCTTGGCGGACTGAACCTTCTGGATCACTGCAGTCATGATAGTGCGGTGCTCCTCGTCGATGGAAGCGCTGCGAAGCGCTTCCAGCAGATTGTCCGGCGCCTATGGATGGACAGAGGTCACCGGCACAGGCGTCTTGCCCCTCCTAAAAGGAGGCCGCCTGCCCGAGCCCAGAACCGCTGGAGGGTCCGGCGCGGTGTTCGGCTGAGGGCCGAACTCGGAGCTCTCGGGGGCCCCGTCCCCTCGGCTCCCAGAGTCCGGAAGGTCGCCTTGAGGCACCTTCGGGACTGTCTCCCCTCGATCCGGTGCCTCTTGAGACAACACCTTAGCGTCGTCGGCAGGATGAGGGGAGGTGGCGGTCGGGACTAGATCACTATCCATGTCCGACAAGCCCAAGGAGCCGTCCGATAATACATAGATACTGGCTCGGGGCGGCCTGCATAATTGTGTTCGGCGTTAGGGAAAACAGTGCGACAAAGGAATCCTATGGGTTACTTTGGTATCCGAATACTTACGATCTCCCCGGGGGCTTGGCCCTGGGCAACCACTCGTCTTCGCCTTCGTCAGCGGTGGTGGAGTTGTCCGGAAGGAGAGTTCTTCCCTTCTTGGACCCGCCGGCCTCCCCAGTTGGGGCGGCCTTCCTTTTCTTGTCTCCCCCAGTCGGTGGGGGAGCATCTTCTTCTTCTTCCTCGTCTTCGGGGGAAGAGTGCGCTGCAGAGTCATCGGACGGTGAGTCCGACGACGCCTGGCGTCGGGAACTCTTTCGAGTTCCCTTGGCCTTCTTGGTCTTCTCCGGCACCTTATAAGGGGCCGGAGTCAACATCTTCGCCAGAAGAGCGTCCGCGGGGCCTTCGGGCAAAGGAGCCGGACAGTCGATCTGTCCGGCCATCTTCTGCCAGTCCTGTCAAAGGTACGGGAGTTTAGATCCTGCATAGAGTCAATCTATATGAAAAAATAAGTATCCTGTGAAAGGTAGAGCAGCTTACCACACTGGCTTGGCGCTTCGCGCTGAATCCGCGATCCTCCATAATAGGGGGGGGACCTCAACACTTTTGAACAGCACCCTCCAGGCGTCTTCATGAGTCGTATCGAAGAGCCTGTCCAGAGTTCGGTGCTGCGCCGGATTGAACTCCCACAAGTTGAACTCCCGTTGTTGGCACGGGAGTATCCGGCGGATGGGCATGACTTGGACTATGTTGACAAGCTTGAGCTTCTTGTCCACCATGTTTTGAATACATGTTTGGAGTCCGGTCAGCTCTTTCGAATTACCCCAGGACATGCCCTTCTCTTTCCAGGAGGTGAGCCGCGTGGGGATGCCAGATCGGAACACGGGGCCGCTGCCCATGCAGGGTCGCACAGCTCGGTGATATAGAACCACCCCGATTGCCACCCCTTTATGGTTTCCACAAAGGAGCCCTTGAGCCATGTTATGTTGGGCATCTTGCCCACCATGGCGCCTCCGCACTCTGCCTGACGGCCGCCCACCACCTTCGGCTTGACATTGAAGGTCTTCAGCCATAAGCCGAAGTGGGGCTTGATGCGGAGGAAGGCCTCGCACACGACGATAAACGCCGAGATGTTGAGGATGAAGTTCGGGGCCAGATCGTGGAAATCCAGGCCATAATAAAACATGAGCCCCCGGGCGAAGGGATGGAGAGGGAATCCCAGTCCGCGGAGGAAATGGGTGAGGAATACTACCCTCTCATGGGGCCTGGGGGTGGGGATGAGCTGCCCCTCATCGGGGAGACGGTGCGCGATGTCGTCGGGCAGGTATCCGGCTCTCCTCAGTTTCTTGATGTCTCCCTCCGTGACGGAGGAGACCATCCACTTGCCTCTCGCTCCGGACATGGTTGGAGAAGGTTGAGGCGGAAGTGTGGGCTTGGGCGCTAGAGCTCGAGTGTGCGAAAACGGATGAGCAAAGGAGGAAGAAGGCATGGATAGAAAGGTGAATCCTTATCCCTTTATATGGGCGGACGAAACTAAGCGTCCCCACTTGCCTGGTAAAACTCGCTTATCCCCCAAGCGGCGCAATTGATGGCGGAGTTGGGTTACCCACGCCCGTATTGATGAGAATCCCGTAATAAGGGGACACGATCTCTACTTTGACAAGACGTGTCGAAAAACTGCCTCGCGTTATGTGCGGGGCTGGTTAAAGGAAATGGTTCGAATAATCACCGGGCCATGACATAACGTCATGCTGCCAAAACAAGCCAGCAAATTAGATCTGTGAAAATATTATTCTCTCTACGATGGTACGTGGAACTTATTTTGCAGGGTCAGACACTATCCGCATATTCAAATTCTTCTGATGTATTCGGAGAAGGAACCCGCCTTGCAATGCCGAAGACAATACTGCGCGCCGGACTCATCTTCATTGAAGCCTGGTTTAGGGGCTACTGAGGGAGTCCTGGATTAGGGGGTCTCCGGACAGCCGGACTATCTCCATTGGCGGACTGTTAGACTAAGAAGATACAAGATTGAAGACTTCGTCTCGTGTCCGGATGGGACTCTACTTGGCGTGGAAGGCAAGCTAGGCAATACGTATATGGATATCTCCTCCTTTGTAACCGACCTTGTGTAACCCTAACCCTCTCCGGTGTCTATATAAACCGAAGGGTTTTAGTCCGTAGGACAACAATCACAACATACAATCATACCATAGGCTAGCTTCTAGGGTTTAGCCTCTCTGATCTCGTGGTAGATCTACTCTTGTACTACCCATATCATCAATATTAATCAAGCAGGACATAGGGTTTTACCTCCATCAAGAGGGCCCAAACCTAGGTAAAACATCGTGTCCCCTGCCTCCTGTTACCATCCGGCCTAGACGCATAGTTCGGGACCCCCTACCCGAGATCCGCCGGTTTTGACACCGACAGTGTTCATGTGGTGTCTTGTTGGCTTGAAGATTCGGTGCGCAGACCTCTTTTTCTTGTTTGAAACGTGCAACTTCTTGAGCCCGCGGTACTAACGCGGCGAGCCACGGTACTACCGCGTATGGGGTGCACGGTACTACCGCACCTAGCACGGCAGTAATTTTTTACTGCCGCCTGGGAGAGCGGTACTTCCGCCGAGTGGTACTACCGCAATGAAGCGCGGTACTACCGCGCTGACGAGCGCGTGGGGGGTTATGACCCGGGCAGGGGAGTTCCAACTCCCCATACTCATTCACTTGTCTCTCTCCCCACCATCTCTCTTTCTTGCTCAAGAACGGCACCGGAGGTCCTAGCGGATCTCCGTCTCCGGCCACTCTCCTCGGATTCCGACCGGTGGGATTGTTCCCCACCACTTCCTCTTGCCATGGAACAAGGTTTCTCGCCAAATCCCTCTCTTTCTTGGTTGTTCTTTCGCTTCTAGGTTTTTGGGGAGATGCGTGTTGTTCTTGCGATTTTAGGCCAAATCTTTGCAAGAGTAGGGTGTAGGAGAGTCATGTTGCGTAGAAATTATACTTGATATGTTGTCCCGTGGTAGATTTGATCAACCGTAGTACCGCCGTGGTTTCGCGGTTCTTCTCAGATTCAAAAGTGGTACTGATCTGACGCGGTGCGGTACTACCGCGCCTCTTGTGTGGTACTACCGCTAGTCCGGTACTACCGCCCGTCCGGTGTGGTACTACCGCACATGCTGTGGCACTAAGCTCTTACTACCGCTCCAAACCACGGTACTACCATGACCTCACACGGTACTACTGCGCCTAGGAGCGGTACTAAAATTTTAGTACCGCACAACCTGTCAGTACTCCCGTTTGTGTCCAATCTCTCTCGTGGCAATTACCATGTATGCTTTCTACTTGTTTCTCTTGTTTTGCTAAGGTCTTTGCATTGATTCTTCTCGCTCTTTGTGTGTTCTTTCTCTTGTTTCTTAGGTGGTGGCTCTTGCCGTTCCAATCCCAGTCGTGACACTGGCTCCAAGCGACTGCGCAATCATCAAGATGAAGCACCAGAGGGCTCCAGTGCCCCCAAGCGCAATGTCAAGACAGCAAAAACAAGGAACCCGCTAAGGGCATGGACGAGATTCCCCTCGCTGAGTACATCCATCGCCGGAAGATCAACCCTTATGTGAATGCTCGTGCTATCATCAGAGGCCGTGAATTGTTTTGGACCAAGCAGCAGACTCTCTTTGATCTGGATGTAATCAAGAACAAGCAAAATACCTACGTGGATGTCAAGTGGATAGACATGAATCACTTGAGGAAGGACAAGTTTCGTGAGTACTTTGGAGAAGCTCTGGATTTGGTGGAGCAGTTCGGTATTGAACATGTGATCTCTTTCCACCTTGACTATGACCCTGAGCTTATCTGTCAGTTCTTTGCCTCAGTTTATTTTCACCCCGGGGAGGAGCGGAGGATGACCTGGATGACCAATGGCCGTCAGTTGACTGCTACCTAGGAGTTCATGGATCTGCTCCAAGTTCCTGATGACGGGCTCACCACACCCGTTGGTGTTCTCCCCCATGCCAATCCTGAGTCTGCTAGCAAGAACAAGATACAACCGTTCTATGTTGAGAAGGTGCTTCCCAGTGGCAAGTCGACATGGGTGCTGAACTCCTTTCTGGATATCATGCATCACATCTTCCGCAACTCTCTATTCCCTCGCATTGGCGACAAGGACAAGGTTCATTCCTATCTGGTGGATATGATGCTCCTGTGCGAGGAGGCACTTGTGTCTCAGACTCAGCCACTTGATGTCTCACACATCATGTGTTGTGAGCTTCGGTTTGCGGTGTTCAACCATAAGGTACCTATCTATGGACCATACCTGTTTCTGTTGATCTCCAAGACTTGGGAGAAGCTGTACCCTGGTGATGAGTTCCTTGCTCCAGACTGGATTCGGCATGAGCACATCAGTCTCCGTGTCAAGCCCAACTGGGCCAACACTACTACTCGTGCTGAGGCATCTGCTGCTAGGAGGGATGTTGATGAGGAGGAGGCTGGAGCAGAGGATGTTGCTGAGGACCGTGCTGCTAGGTCTCCCCATCCTTCCTCAGAGCCCTCGTGGGCCAAGAAGTTGAAGGACAAGATGAATACTCGTTTATGCACGCAAGCAAAGCGGCAGTACAGGACTTACGTGGCATCCAAGGAGAGTCACCGCCGCGACAAGAAGATTATGAGGGTCTTTGGAGAGGACGTTTCTGGCGGTTCTGAGGAGGTCATCACGCCAGAGGCTCCATGGATGGCGAAGTAAGGCTACAAGTGGACTGATTCTGAGGAGGACATCGAGGAGACCGTCCCCGTCGCCGAGTCTGACAAGGAGCACGAGGAGAGTTGGGATGATTTCTCTGCCTGAGCCACCCCTTGCGTGTAGGTGTCCTCTCTTCCTTTTGGCGTCTCGATGCCAAAGGGGGAGAGAGTGTAGGGATTTGCGTGCTTGCGAGTCGTGTGTCGTGTTTGGTGTGTTTGCTTTGTCATTTGGACCTCGTTTGCTTTGGTTTGGTTTGTGCCTTTGAGACTTATCCTTCATATGGTGTAAGACATATGCACTCTATCCTATCTTAGTGAGCTTATAATTGTGCTACTTATGTTATGCTCGTATTTGCTATCTTGTCTAGTGTTAGCCTTACTATTGCAAGATATTCCTTGTCTCTAAAATATAGGGGGAGTTTTGATCCTAGTAT
The DNA here is from genome assembly GCF_003073215.2 of Triticum urartu. NCBI lineage: Eukaryota > Viridiplantae > Streptophyta > Magnoliopsida > Poales > Poaceae > Triticum > Triticum urartu. Next base: position 628,709,273 of record NC_053028.1, on the reverse strand, counting down.
GTGTGCCGTGCAGTCCAAAGCACCCATCTAGTTTGCACACATCTAGGGGGAGCCCGTCTATATTCTAGAGTGGAGGGGTTTGCGTTTGCTCAATATTATTTCCATTTGTGAAAATCCCGTATTGTCATCAATCCACCAAAAATGGGGAGATTATAAGGGCATATTTATCCCTAAGGTGTTTTGGTGATTGATTACAATGTTTTTGCGGACTAATCGTGTGCCTTGAGTTTCCTAGACGTTTCATCGCTAGGCACAAGACGATTTCGTGCCCCTCAAAGACTATTGAAGACGGCGTTTTTCTACGTTTCTTTTTGGTGGTTTTGAATCGTAGGAAAGCCGTACTATTAAGAGGGGGTCTGTGTCGGAAAGGTTCAGGTGGATTCATCACGTACACGTTTTCTTCCTTGTCTCCACCTTTCCCATACGCATTGGAGCATCCTCCGTTTATCCTCTTTGCTTTGTCCTGGTTGTTGATGTTGGGATTGCGGTAGTACTGCTCCCTGGAGCGGTAGTACCGTACTTCGGCGCAGTAGTACCGCAGGAGCCCACGGTAGTACCGCTCCTCCGGAGCCGTAGTACCGTGGCCCCCAGGCCAAGTGCCGCTTCTTCGTGGTAGTAGGGGCGGATGTAATTTTTTACATCCGCGCCTCCAGGGTAGTACCGCACCCCGTGCGCGGTAGTACCACACGCGGCCTGGCTCAGCTGCCAGGAGGTAGTACCGCTCCTCAGCGGTAGTACTGTGTCGGATTTTTGCATCGTCTGTTTTCCAGCGGAAGTAGGCACGGATGTATTTTTATTCATCCGCGCTCTTCCCAGGCTAGGAGTTTCCTGCCTTGCGGTAGTACCGCAAGGGGGAGCGGTAGTACCGCGCCTGCGGCAGCACCGCCCTCAGCCCTTGTGCTACAGGTTTGTCCTAGCTCCTGCTGCTGTTGCGGTAGTACCGCGGTCCCTCACGGTAGTGACGCATGGCCTTGCGGTAGTACCGCTGGTCAGGGGCGGAAGTACCGCATGGCCTTACGGTAGTACCGCTGGTCAGGGGCGGTAGTACCGCAAGTCGCGGGCTGGTTAGGTGGATAACGGTTGGATTTTGTCCACAGCTATATAAGGGGTGTCTTCTTCCTCTAGTTGACCATCTCTTCCAACCCTAAGCTCCATTGTTGCTCCAAGCTCCATTTTCGCCCGATCTCACTCCCTAGCCAACACTACTAGAGAAAACCCTAGCAGTAGCGCTGGTTTTGTGCTCACTAGTAGTGCGGGTAGGCACGCTACTAATAAGGCGCTATAGCTATTGCTTAGCAGTAACGTGTGCCCGCACGCGCTACTGCTAGGACAAATAGCTGCAGCATTTGTTCACTCCCACGCCACTGCTAATGTAACTACTGGCAGCGTGTTTTCTCTCCATCGCTACTAGTATTCTTTTTTTAGTGTATTTATGCGCCATCGTACAAATATTGGTACAATACCAGTTATGAGGTTTACATCATTATGTCCATAACAGTGTGTCAAATGAAGGTGGATTAGGTTCAAGTGGAGGCAATATGTGGTGCATGTCAAAAGTATACTACTAATCCAAACTTGATCAGTTTGGACTAGTAGTACTTTCGATGTGCACCACATGTTGCCTCCACTTGAATCTAATGCGCCAGCACAAGCTATTTAATCAACATCATAGTCATTACCACCAACAGTATTTATTTAATCACCACTAACACTAGCTAATAATAATCATCATAGTCATTACCACCAACACTAGCTATTTTATCATCATAGTAATAGTGTAGCACATCATCATCCTCAAACTCATTTCTAGCTAGCTAATCACTCCTGCTACTCTCTCTTAGGTAAAATAATATAAAACATGTGTAGCTCTACTCCTTGATCAAGTTGGAGCATGCAGATGAACCTATCTCCTAATCGTGGGTAGCGCATTTGTTTGCTGCCCCCTAGTACTTATCTGCGCTTCTCCATCACACATTTGGTCCAGTCTTGCACTATTAAGCATCTGTCGCTAATCTTGAATGCACTAAAGTAATCTGTAGGATATCTTGGCCATAAGCTAATAATACTCATGGTACATTTAGTCTCGATCCCATAAGGCACAACATTCATCGGGAGTCCCTGTTGAAGAACATCGTATGGTAACATACTTAGCAATGAAGTTTATCTTCAAAAATAATGTATGGAAAAGATGCACTCGGGACAAATAGTAAAAATCTTACCATCCTTCCTAAATAGATGTGACCATAGTTCATTATGAACACTATTGGTCGCACGTTTTCAGTACTAACATTTCTAAATGCAGGAAGAAAATTTTTCTTGACAGTATCAAGATCCTCAAGTCATGAAACATAATGACTTAGCTCCTCGCAGTTTAGTTCAGCATCGGGGCAGTAGTAGGTCCTATCTACCAAGCGCTGGACATGTTTGCTTGCACCAAAATAAGCTGACAATACAAATTAGTTGTCAACTATTTTTGAACAAACAATATCAAAGACATAAATATGGTTGAGAAACTTACATAATGGTATAACTGGAGGCGTCTGCACATCGAACCAGATGTCGGTATTACCTTCAATATCATCTTCCGGACGAATATCAAAGGTGATAACCATATCAGGCTCAAATGCATAAGTCTTGCATAGTGCTCGCCATGTTTTGCATCCAAAATAGGTGTGGTCGTCTGAATTGTATAATTTTCTGTGGAAAATATAACCATGCTCGGTCTTCAAGTAAACTTTCTTTTCGTCCATAGTATGACCGAAACCTATCTTATCCAATACAAAAACTCTTGCATGGCAGGGGATACGCTAGTAGAATAGTAAACAAAAAGACTTGTCATGCTTAATGTCATGCTTAAATTATAAGTTAAAGCAAATGAAGCAAATGAAGACTTGTCGTTCTGACTTACTGTATCCACTTCGAAGTTCTCGTCCAGCTTGATGCTGAAGCGCCTATCATCATCTAGGAAGATTCAGTCGCACAGGCCGCACTCGTCTTCGCAGTATTTGCAAATACCGAAATCCTTTTCATCGTCAGACATTTCCTATGTTCATAGTTAAAACATTAATTGAAAATCGATCGAAGACAACTACCGGGATACTCAAGACACAAATCCGGGGCACTTGATATTTCCTACATCTTCTGGCACAAGTCATGCCAAAATTCATGGAAAAATCCGGCATGACCTTTGCTAAAATAGGACATATCGAGCGCCTGAAATTTGCCGGAACAGAAATGAATCAACACTCCGGCAAAACATAGGCCACTCGGAGGTGTAACCTGCAAACATGACCGGCCACTTGGGCAAGCACATATCCTATTTGAGCAACACAAGATATACATTTCAAAATATCTTATAGGACTCAAATTAGCATGCATTCAATACGCAAAAGTAAATCATCTCATGCATCCATACATCGTCGAATATTATCACTAATACATCCTGAATAGTGTCATACATATAACATCACTAATACAACTAAACCCTAGCACACGACGGGTATCGGCACGGGCGGTGGACACCCACAGAGAAGGAACCATCACGGGATCATAGCTCTAGTGAGATCCCTGGAGAACCTGCCAGGTATTGGAGAACCTGTGCTCCAATGCAAACAAGTAGCGACGGACGTGCGCGTCCTCCTCACTGACACGGTGACGCACCACCTCCGCGGGGTCCTCGAGCCTCTGGACCGTCACTGGCCCACGCGACCGCCACCAAAGAAGGTTCGGGTCAACGACAGGCTGGCTCCTCACCAACCTGCGCCCCCCGGTAGGTAGCGCCTCCCAGTACCACCCTGGCGGAGCCCAGTCCCAGACATGGCCCATCTGGTCAAGCAGGTGTCGCCCTCCGCCGACTCGACGACGAGGATGCGGGATAGGCATCATCCACGTCGATGCGGGAAAAATTGCTTTAACTAAAAAATAGCAACAAGTTCTTATTAACTAGTTCTATTAATTCAACTAGTTCTTATTAAAAATAAACTCACTATAAATAAAAATAAACTAGTACCTAATTAGTACCTAGTTCTTACTAACTAATTAGTACCTAGGAACTACTGCCCTAATTACCATCTAATTTATGAAGCTAGGGGTGGAAAGTGGTAGCGGATATTCCAATTATCCAACTATAAAGTGAAATAAGTGGTCAAATTTTACTCGTTTTATGATTCATCTTAGAAATTTGATTCGTTTCCACCCTTACATGAACCCTAACTAATTTGATGCAACTAAAATATAAAGAAACCCTAGGCAGAGGTAGGGGAGAGGGAGGAGCAGGCGTGCTCACCTCGGGTGCCTGCAACGAGGGAGGGGCAGGCGGCGTCAAGGTCGGGGTCGGGGCTCGGGCGCGCGGCGGATGGCGGCGTCGAGGTCGGTGTCGGGGGCGGCGTCCGGGGCGGCGTTGAGGTCGGGGGCGGGGGCGGCGTTGAATCTGGGGTCGGGATGGCGTAGAGGGTGTGCGGAGAGCGCGCGGCGGCCGACGGGCGACAGCGGCGGCGAGAGTGGAGAGCTGGATTTGGGGGAAGTGACCGTGGGGAAGGACGAACCCTGTGGTTAAGTCAGAAGTAGCAGGAGCACGTTCCAGAAAGCGCGCTACTGCTACGTTAGCTACAGCGCGTTCTGGGATACACGCTACTACTACTCCTTTCTCTTTTTTCCCCTTTTTCATTTAGTTTTCTTCACATTTTATTTTTTTCCTTTCACCTTATTCTATTTATTTCATTTTCAATTACCTTTCTATGTGCTTTCCATTTAATTTTATATCCTTTAGTAGTAGCGAGTTTAGATTAAAACGCGTTGCTACAAAGAAAGTAGCGGTAGCGCGGTTCGATATAGGTCGCTACTACTATGTGTAGCCTATCGGCTAAGCCATGGGAATTTTATTAGTAACGTGTTTAGAACAAGATGCGCTACTGCTAAAACTTTATCTACAGCGCGGTTTGCACAGGCGCGCTACTGCTACTTAGCACCAGCGTCCTTCTTTGACCCGCGCTACTGCTAAAGTTCTGTGTATAAGGTTTTCCCTAGTAATGCAATCAAACTTGTTGATTTGCTCGGGAGTGGTTGAGAAGGCCCCGATCTACACTTCCACTAAGAGAAATTTGATTCCCCCCACTAATCCCTTGCGGATCTTGTTACTCTTGGGTGTTTGAGCACCCTAGACGGTTGAGGTCACCGCGGAGCCATAGTCCATTGTGGTGAAGTTTCATGGTGTCGTTGGGAGCCTCCAATTAAGTTGTGGAGATTGCCCCAACCTTGTTTGTAAAGGTTTGGTCGCCGCCTCCAAGGGCACCAATAGTGGAATCACGGCATCTCACATTGTGTGAGGGCGTGAGGAGAATACGGTGGCCCTAGTGGCATCTTGGGGAGCATTGTGCCTCCACACCGCTCCAACAGAGACGTACTTCCCTTCAAAGGGAAGGAACTTCGGTAACACATCCTCGTCTCCACCGGCTCCACTTTTGGTTATTTCGTGCCTTTACTTGTGCGAGCTTATTTGTGATTTATCTCTTGCTTGCTTGTGTACTTATCATTGTTGCATCATATAGGTTGCTCACTTAGTTGCATATCTAAACAACCTAATTTGATGCAAAGTTTAAATTGTTAAAGAAAAGCTAAAAATTGTTAGTTGCCTATTCACCCCCCCTCTAGTCAACTATATCGATCCTTTCACCAGTAGTGCTCGTTGAGCCAACTACTGTTGTTGCTGCTGCCGCTACACTCAAGCTAGCAGCAGTAAAGGCAAAGAAGGATGGTAGGTCGAACAACATGAAGTGGCAGCCGTTCATGTCCATGTTCGTGCTGAACAAGATGTGTGAGCTCATCTCTAGTGGAGTTAGGACTGACAAGGGCTTCAAGGATGTGCACTTGAACACCGTTGCGAAGCAGGTGTTCGAGTTCTGTGGGCAAGAGGTGTCTGCCACTCAGGTGTACAACCACCTGAGGAAGTGGAGAAGTCGATGGATCCAAGTGTTCAAGCTGAGAGACCTTAGCAGCGCCTCATGGGATGAGAACACTTGATCCATAGTTCTGGAGGCAGAGCACTACGCCGGCCATGTCGCGGTTAGCTCACATCCCTCTTCCTTTCCATACTGTCCACCACTGCCTACTCCTAATCGCAACTAACAACACTTGTGTTTCATTCTTAGGACCACCCAAGGGACGCTGAGTTCCTCAACACACCCATCCAGAACTACAACCAGATGTAGCACATCTTCTCCTTCGGGCTGGCAACTGGGAAGCATGCCATGGGCTCGGGGGAGCCTCTTGGTTCTCCCATGCCTGACTTCCCTGGGACCCCGGACGTCGAGATCCTTGATGGCCCTGACAAGCCTGCTGCGAAGCCCTTCGACAAGCCATTGGACCCCGTTGATAGGAAGAGGAAGAGAGGAGGCCTGATGGAGGAGGAGATCAATGTCTTCTGCAGCATGACTGAGGTGGTGAAGGAGGTGGCAACAGCCATCAGGGAGTGCAAGCCCCTCGGCGTCCACCCTAACCTGTATGGCGCTTTCATGACCCAGGGTGGCTTCAGCAACGAGGCTCTCATGGCAGCTCTCAGCCACCTGCTTGACAACAAGGCCCAGGGTGTTGGGTTCGTTGCCATGGCCGACGCTCATAGGGTGTTGTGGCTCAGGAGCTGGCTGGGCAAGCACTACTACTAGAGTAGTGCTGCCTGTGAGCGTGCATGATCCCCGACGACGATGGTGGTGGCGACGACGACGATGATGACGATGACGATGTACATTTTGTGTAGCTAGGTCTCAAAAACTATTTGATGGTCTATATATTTTGGTGAGGTGGTATATACTAACCCCTCACGGTGATGGTGAACTTGCGGTGGTAGGACGACACCCTCTTTTGGATGTGGTGGTAGGTTAACACCAAGGTAGTGCTAGGAAGAACTTGCTATGCCGTATGATCATGCATGCTTTACTTCTTTTCTGCTCCATTGTTATTTGTGTGCAACTTTGTTTGCTACTTGTGCTCCATTGATTTGCTGCTTCAACTCTTGCTCTTGTGCATTGCTAGGGCAAGTGGTATGCCGTGTTCATTGGTGAGGTTCCAGGGGTTTATAGTTCATGGGAAGAAGCCAATGCACAACTGGCATCATATAGCAACAGCAACAATAGAGGGTTCAAGACTAAGCAGGCAGCAGAACAAGCTTACTCCGCTTGGGTGCGAAAGCACGGAGGCAGCAGTGTCGACAGGGCCAAGGTTAGAGCTGTCAAAGTGGAAGCTGCTAAGGTGGATCGTTAGTTCGGCCTGAAGCTGAAGAACTTCATCATCTTCGCCAATTCGTCACCATTGTTGTGTTATGGCGTTGGGGTGCTAGGTGTGATCATTGTGGGTAAGCTCGCCAACTAGGGTACAAGGTAAGCACAACATGTACGCCGTATGCAACCAAACGCCGTGTTCATGTGCCGCTAGGGCCAATGCAGTCAACCAAACAAAGTGCACTTTTGTATTACTAGATGCAGGGACTAGGGATGCAGGCAACCAATCAAGTTGCATATGGCGTATTAGGGCCTGTTTTTCCTCAACCAGGCTGGGTTGAGAAGGGCATGCAATGCGACTACTGTTCCAAACTGGAACCAAACACGCCCATAATGATTTCCTTGGCCGCATGCATGAAATTCATAGATTTTTTCATATGAGTTTTTCCTACCATAGTAACACACGATTGAAGATTAAAGTACTCACATGTGATGCTGGAATGCTAGTGGGAGTCATACTTCTGTGCACCACTGCAACTTCCATGCCCAATTTTTTTCTAGCTAGCTTCGCCTCTTCCTTTCTTGTGGTGCTGCTTGAGAAAAAGTGGAACATGCCATGTGTATTATGTGTTTATAAGAATTGGAGGCTCATGTCACGGAAAATTCTTTACTCTATGAAATATCATGTCTATTCTATGGCTTATTGTTAAATGTATAACACGTGGAGTATCTTATTTTTCCGATTAACCACTAAATAAATCATATATGTCATACATTTACCAATTTAATCTCAAAACAATACATATATGTGACCGAGAACTCTCTTGATTCGGGTTGCATCCAGAACTCACTGCATTGAAATACCCCTATACAAGTTGTGTCATAGTCTAAATAAAATCATCATACAGATATGTGCGTGTGTACCAATATCAATTCGAATTCAATAAAGAGAGAAAGTAAATAGTTAAATAAGACAAATTGAATGTTGATAGGGATGTTTGGCCATATTCAGAACCTAATTAAATAGCTACCATTCACCCACATATCTCTCTCATTAAACCATGGATCAAATTAGAATTTGAACTACCCAAATATTCCTATATTTATGTGGTGATTGTTCTAAAAGAAACCATAATTTTATTATCTCAACTATTGGGTGAGTGCAGGCTCCATGATGAACATCTTAAATAAGATACATTTGACCCCTCAACTCTTGACATTTTTTGAACTCTGTTCCTCAAAGTGGCTTTAATTGGCACAAAGGTAGTTTTATCTTATGTGGTGTGCACACATAAAAGTTTCCTTCAAATATATATATTTAATCTTATTTAACAAAATACTGAACTACCAAAAGGTAAAGCAAATGATAAAAAATTTAAAATAAATTAAAAATAGGAGGTTTAGTGGAAACCACATTTAAGAATTTTATCAAATTTGTATGTTCTTTTATACTAGTTCTCATGATTTCAAGAACATATAGTTTCTCTTTAATATTGAAAATCATTTTAAAACTTAACATTTGTGTGATGTGTGATATGGCTAACAAAAAGGTGCTACATCGGTCAAAAATAAATAAATAAATAGTGAAACTCACTAGAGGAAACAAACATACATAGTATTAAGAGTTGGTGGATACAATTATCCGCTTTAATAGTTGGATGAACAAATCGAGAACCATACAATATTTATATTAACAAAACCTTTGGTTTACCATTTATGTTCTAAAAAGATCAGGGATTTCAAAAGGTTCTCTAGAGGGTTTGATGTACAAACTAGGTGCACGAAAAGACATGATATGAGAGCATAAAATGTGATATCCATCTGTCTATATACATTAGTTTGGTTATATTTATTTCAAAAACATAATGCACAATAAAAATCATATCGAGGTATTTAGTGGCATAAGAAAATCATAATTGTACTTACTCCGTTCCATAATACCGTGTGATTTGGTTTTCTCAAAAAGTCAACTTTCATAAAGTTTGACCAATATATACAATACTAAATATATACCATATGAAATATATTTCATGATCTAATGGTGATGGTTTGGTATTATAGACGTTGACAATTTTTTGTACCAACTTAGGTCAAACTTTACAAAGTTAGATTTTGCCAAAATCCGATATGCAATATATTCCGGAACAAATGGAGTAATTATTTTGCTTTTCCAGTCCTCAGTTTGAACTTGCATCAAATTCTTATGTTTCAAAATCCTACATACCAAAGAGGCCTTTAATAAGTTTGCTTTCTTATGATATTCAATTTAGCATTGTCACTAGAATATCAAAAACACTATTTTCCCAACAATTTCAAAAGAATAAAGACGTTGCCCTTGCATTTGCAAGGGCCACCGTGATAGTTACGCAGGAAAAGAACAATTTATATTTGAAATAAACAATAGGGATGTGTCCCACAACACATCAATATTATACAAGAAAGCATTCAATTACCTATGGAAAAAAATAGTCAATAGGGTTGTGTCCCACAACACATCAACATTAAACAGGAAAAAACATACATCCATGAGGACACAATATCCTCGACTTACAATGTTATAGAAAGAATGTAATGCAATGCAAATTTTGAATAATCTAAACACCAAATAGTACTGGTCGATTCTTACAAACAAACAAACGCACTCGTGGGAACACAACTTAGAACTGTGCTTGGATCCAATCCACCGTGCTCTTCTCCACCTGGAAGGCCTTGGTAGTAATACCAGCCGGGATGGAAGGCTCGGCTCCAAACACCGCGTTGGCTAACGTGATCACTCCAGGGTTCTGGCTGCTCAGTGCCGCAATAGCTACTGCACCGGTAGTCCTGTTGTTGTACTGGTAATGGACGAGGCCCTTAGGAAACACAAACACATCTCCCTTGTTGAGAACCTTCTCAAAGTGTTTGTTCTCGGGGTTCGATGTCACGAAACCAACATGCAGGCAACCCTCTAGCACAGTCAGGATCTCGGTGGAACGTGGGTGAGTGTGGGGAGGGTTGAGGCCAAACGGCGCGTAGTCGATGCGGACGAGGGAGACGCCCATGGTGTTCAGCCCGCCGATCTGTGCGACGTTGACGGCGGTCACCGCGGAGCCCTGCTTGTTGGTCGTGTTGCCGGCCACATGGAGGCCGGAGAAGTAGAAGTCCTCGACGACGACCTCTTTCGCGGCCTTGCAAGCCAGTCCGTTGACACGTACTGCATGGGTCAATTCATTCGTATATAAGATAACCGATATGAGTGATTTCTTAACTACGATTGATAGAGTATATACGCAGTGTGCATGTGGTACCTGGAGACGTCTTGTCGGCGACGCAGAAGTCCTGGAGATGGCTGGGGTCGGAGGCCGTGGCGCCATGCGAGCATGCAAGGGCCAGGAGAGCTCCTGCAAGGAGCAACACTCGAATGGCCATGTCTCTTTGTTTTCTCCTCGCTAGAGTAAAGTAGCAAGCAGTCGAGCTTTGGAATCGGTTGCTATGCTGCTTGAGTTGTGTGATCTCTATGCAATGAAGGAGGCTATATATAGGGAGATCCTGCCGTACGTATATGTATCCCATTTCCCATGTTTAGATACACATGGTTGGGTCTAGGAACAAGTCTTTGTGAATTGTGATGTGTGCAGCCTGCAGAGCGCGTGTATATATCTGGACAGCCTGCTACGCATACTTATGTATGTGGGACGGCAGGATCAAATTAATATATAGCGTACATGATTACATCAGATCAATCTATGCTTGAACGAGTCGCCTGTACATATCAACATCGATTGACCAAGAATCCAGCAGAGGTGCTGCTCGATCTCCCACCATTTCTCGACCAGGGATGGACGCCCGCTGGCGCGTGACGTACGCCGCGGACCTGGTGGCCGCGCGACGGATCTCGCTGGCCGACGGCGTGGTCTGGCTCCGAGGCGAGGCGCTCAGGATCGTGCTGCTCGATGAACATGGGTGTACGATGGACGTGCGCTTCCTTCGCGAGGGTGAATTGATCGAGATCGGGGGTATTCTCTCCTTCCCGTGTCACTTTGCTAGGGTTCATGACAGGTTGCCGGCGACGACGGCGATGGCCAGACCCAGCGCGCCACCATGCGGTGCAGCGGGCGCGGGGCACGTGGGTGCTGCCACGTCGGCTGCGGTACATGAGAGGGCCGGGCACGCGAAGCCGGCTCACCGGTTTTTGCCTGCCTCGACCGCTGGACCGGGAATCCTTGGGCGTGGACCGGCTCGCCATGGGGCTGATGGTCGACACGTGGTGGACGAGAGATCCGACCACCATGGTTCGGGCGACCCTAGGGTTTGCGAGAGCAAGGCAGGTATAAAAGGCACGGCCGCTCCCACTTCGCCCATTTTAGATCTCGACGAGTGCTTCCCCCACTTCTGGGACGCGCCTCCTCCGGTCAGATCTAGGGTTTGTCAGTCTTATGGTTGGTGGGAAGGAAAAATCCATGGTGATGCTCGTTCTTTTGCTCAAGTAGTTGCTTCCCCTCCCACTTTTCCTCCACCCAAGCAACCACAAACTAGTAGATCCACCGAGATGCGAGGAGATGGCTTTGGTGCGGGCCGCCATGGCCGGGGAGCTGGGCGCTTCGACCGTAGGCGGGGGCGTGGTTTCGATTCCAACGTCTGGAAGAGGAAAGTGGAGACGGGAAATTCGTCTTCCACAAGGGCTTCTGGATCCGGCGAGTCCGGGTTCGACAGATGGGATGAAGCGGCTGACGGGAGGCAAATCGCCCCCACTCACCAGGAGAAGTGGGGTGGGGGTGAAGCAGATCTGGGATCATGACTCGGCGCTGCTGATGCGAGCGGGAAGCCTGCTGCTCCTGCTCGGCAAGAACGTCGTGGGGGGGGGGGGGGGGGGGGGGGACGGAGGTCACCGCACCCCTGCGAAGAATCCTACCCCGTCGCGTGCCCGTGATCCTGCTACACAAACTGGTAATATCAATCCTCCCCGTGAACCCTGTCAGATTTGCAACTTGTTGGGTCATGTTACTGCTAGATGTCCTCAAGCTATCTGCGTTAGATGTAAGAAGAAGGGGCATCTTGCCTTTGTTTGTTCTGAATTTCTTCCCTGGGAATATGTGCCTGCGAGGTGTGCTTTTCAAGCCAAGGGACAGGGGTTTCATTACATCCCTGATTTTAGTGTGGATAGACAGGCCAGAGAGAACATTTTCAATATTGTTGTGACAATTGTGGAGGGATCTGCTCTTACTAAGGATATTGAACACGAGCTTAGTGTGTATGTAGGGCAAGGGTGGTGTTGCTCTGCTAAGTTTTTTGCACCTCAGAAATTTGTGATGAGGATGCCTAATCCTAGGGGAGTAGATAGGGCTCTGTTTGTGGAGAATGTCAGGCTGAAACAATGCAATGTCAGTGTCAGGTTCTCCCCCTGGTCTGAGGACATTGATTCTGATGGATTATTGGAGGTCGCGTGGGTTAGGATTGGGAGAATCCCTCCTAACAAAAACTGTGATAAGACTGTTGCTTATGTTGGGGGCCTGGTGGGAATCACTTTGGAGGTGGATATGTCTACCATTAATCGTCCTTCTTCGGTTCGAGCCAAGATTGGCTGTAGGATGGTGGACAAAATTCCCAGCTCAGCTGAGGGGGTGCTGGGGGGTCGTTTTTACAAATTTACTTATGAGGTTGAAGAGATTCTGGTCAAAAACCCTATTGTGGAGGATGCTAATGCTCATATCCTTGGCACCAAACCTGCTAAGCATGACCAAACTCCAAAAAGGAAAAGAGATGACCTGAAAGAAAGTGACAGTCGCTCAGATTCTCCTGATCATGGTAAAGGTGGTACTTCTCATGGTGGTAAAACCTGTCGGTTGCTACCAGTAGAGAATGAGATGTATGCCTCCTCTGAAAGTGAGGTAGATGGGTCTTGCTCATTGAAACATTGGCTAGGGAGCAGGGGTTGTATGACCTGGAGGATTCACATGGTGCTTCGAGCTGGTTGGTGCCAATCGGCCCAACTATGACCCCGAAAATGGTGATACCTGGGCCTGATCCCCACAAGGTGCAGGTAAAAAATAAAACTATGGTCAATCGTAGCCTATCATATGCTGCTGCTGTTACTAATATTACTCAGCAGGTTGTGGAGGTTGATGGAGAGGTGGGCCCAAAATTGAAGACTTTTGCTAAGTATGTGGTACAACTCCCTTCACCTGATTGTAATGAGGAGATCGTGCTCACTCCACCACTTGCCCCTGAGGGCGTGTACAGATTCAGCAAGCGTAACGCTCGAAGCATGCAGGAGAATGTGGAAGCTAGAGCTATGAGGGTGGCCAATGAGAAAGATGGGGCAGGTAACAAACCAAACCTGAATAAAAATTCTTTCGCAGCTCTTTCTGATAATGAGTTGATGATTAGAGTTGCTAAAATGGGGGTCTGTATTCTTGATAATGATTTTACTTATATTGATGTGCTTCGGGAGTTGGAAATAGTCAGAGGGAATTTAGAAGAAAAGAAAAGTATAGAGGACAATAGGCAGGGTGATGAGGATGACATTGTTGTCACTAATGGGCTGGGGAAGAAAGCTCATGTTAACCTTGATTGGTTAGAACATGATGAAACTATAAATGAGCAATGCTTTGCTGGCAGATCTAATAAGAAAAAACAACGTAGATCTGTGGATGATGTCTGTAACCCTACACTGCCTCCTGGTAGGGTTATTAGGACTCAGCACCATAAAAAACGTTCTAAATGAAAGGTGTCATATGGAACTGCAGGGGGGTAGGCAAGAAAGGAATGGCCACCTGCCTCTCTGATATGATCAGTGACCATTCTGTAGATTTCCTGGGGTTGCAAGAGACCATGAAAAAGAAATTTACTCCTGGTTGCCTGAGGAAAATTGATCCTTTTAGCGTTTTTAGTTGGAACTGGATTCCCTCTGTTGGGAAGTCCGGGGGTATCCTGTGTGGTGTTAAAAATGATAACCTGGATATTATCTCCTGTGACAAGGGCAAGTATATCTTACAACTAGTGTTGTATGATAAGAAGAAAAAGACCAATTGGGGTTTGTTGATAGTCTATGGTTCTGCTCATGAGGAATTTAAGGAAGAATTCCTTAGTGAGCTTGCCTCAATGTGTGGCTGTATGCAAGTCACCGTACATTGTTGGTGGGGACTTTAATATCCTTAGGCACTCTAGAGAGAAAAATAAAAAGTTATCTAATCACAAATCTTCTGATCTTTTCAACTCCATTATAAATATCCTGGCTCTTAGAGAGATACACATTAGTGGTGGCAAGTATACCTGGACTAATAATCAAGCCCACCCCACTTTGGAGAAGCTTGACCGCATCTTGATGTCTGAAACTTGGGAGGATTTGTTTCCTTTGGTTTGTGTCAGGAAACTGGTTCAGGAAATTTCATACCACAACCCCCTGTTGTTATCCATGGGTGAAGAGGGGCGTGAGGCTCCGAAACCTAGAGAATTTCGGTTCGATTTGGCGCGGGTTAAAGATGATAGATTCCTCCCGCTGGTTCAGAAAATTTGGGCGCGTAAGGTTTTCTCTTCTGACCCCATCGATGTCTTAAACATCAAACTCAAGAGATTCAAGTCTTATTTTAAAGGGTGGGGTTCGGATAAATTTGGTCATGATAAGAAAAGAAAGGATGACCTCCGGATGGAGCTGGAACTGTTGGAAGAATTAGAAGAAGAGGCCCCTCTCTCCCCTGTGCTGTACAGTAGGAAGATCGATGCCTGTTTTGAACTTCATGAGTTGCTTGTTAATGAGGAAATTTTTTGGTTGCAACAATCGCACGAGCGATGGTTTCTTAAAGGGGATTTAAATACCGATTACTTCCATCGTATAGCTAATGGGCGTAAAAGGAAAAACACGATCCACTCCCTTATGGTGGGTGATACGGAGATAGAAGGTACTGATAAGCTGATCGCTCACGCCACAGAGTTCTATAAAGAACTATTCGGGCCAGCTTCTGGAAACCAGTTTCACCTGGACCCTGACACATGGACTCCGGAGGAAAAACTTAGTGAGGAAGATAACACTAACCTGTGTAGAGAATTTTCTGAAGAGGAGGTCAAGGAGGCCCTTTTTGAAATGGCTCCCAATAGAGCTCCTGGACCTGACAATATCCCGGTAGAATTCTACCTACTATGCTGGGATATTTTCAAGGATGATATCATGGCCTTGTTTAGACACTTTCATCGAGGGACGTTGGATGTTCAAAGGTTGAACTACGGGATCATCACTTTGCTCCCGAAGCTCTCTGGGGCTGACAAAATCCAACAGTTTAGACCCATTTGCTTGCTTCGTTGCCCTTATAAACTCATCACAAAAGTCCTAGACCGCCGAGTCTCGGTTTGTGCTAACAAGCTAATTAGCCCAGTCCAGAATGCCTTTGTCAAGGGTAGAAGCATTATGGATGGGGTACTTTCACTCCATGAAATCCTTAATTACACACATGTGAAGAAAAAGGTTGGGGTGGTGTTGAAACTGGATTTTGAAAAGGCGTATGATAAGGTTAACTGGGAGTTCCTATTAGAATGCCACAAGCTGCAGGGATTCAATGATACCTGGTGTGGATGGATTAATCAGATCCTTCGGAATGGCACGTTTAGCATCAAGTTAAATAACAGTGTGGGGGCGTACTTCCAAAGTGCGAAAGGGGTGCGACAAGGCGACCCTCACTCCCCATTCTTGTTTAACTTAGCTGCCGAATGCCTCACGAAGATGATAAAAAATGCTCAGCGTAATAAGTTGCTGGTTGGCTTAGCTGTGGACCTGATCCCTGATGGAGTTGCGGTACTTCAGTACGCGGATGACACAATTATTTGTCTTAAGCATGACATCGATAAAGCAGTCAACCTGAAGTTGTTGTTGTATATGTTCGAAATGATGTCCGGGTTGAAAGTTAATTTTCAAAAAAAGTGAAATTATGACTGTTGGGGGAGACGATGCTGTGATTAAGCAATATGCCGACCTCTTCAATTGTGATATAGGCAGCTTCCCCGTTAAATATTTGGGCATGCCTGTTAGCTATACTACCTTGAGAAACTCCGATTGGGAGTTCATTGTTTGCAAATATTTGAAAAGGTTTGATGCTTGGGTAGGTAATGCTGCCTCCATGGGAGGGAGACACACTTTAGTTGACTCTGTTGTCACTCAGATATCCTTGTACCATATGTCCATGTGGCTGATGAACAAAACGTTCATTGAGAGATTGGATAAACATAGAAGAAGATTCTTCTGGCAAGGTTGTACCAAAAAAAGAGATACTATCTTGTGAGATGGAACAGGATTTGCAGATCCAAAGAAAAGGGTGGTCTAGGTATCAAAGACCTGTGCAAACAGAACATTAGTCTGATGGTGAAATGGTGGTGGAAGCTTGAGACACAAAGTGGGTTGTGGCAAGACATCGTTCGTGCTCGTTACTTGCGGAATAGAACGGTAGCCGATGTTGTCCCAAGGTTTTCTGACTCTCCCTGTTGGAAAGCCTTGCTGAAAGTCAAGGAAGTTTACATGACTGGTAGAAAGATCAACATCGAGTTTGGAAACATTGCCAGGGTATGGAGTGACTCCATTAACGGTCTGCTTCCGTTTAAGGAGCATTACCCTCAACTCTTTGACATTTGCAATATTCCTGAATGTACTATCAAACAAATGTTGAATGTGGGTGCTTCCTTTTTTAGGAAAAGGGCTCACTCCTGTGCTGTCTGAGCAATGGGGGGTTGTTTTGGATACATTTAATAAACTTCCTTTAACTGACAAAGAAGATCGTGTGGTTTGGAGCTTGTACCAGAATGGTAAATTTAGTACCAAATCTGTTTATAAGTTGCCGGAGAAACCCCTCAGTGGGTGCCAATATAAATGGATTTGGAAGGCTAAAATTCCACTCAAGATTAAAAAATTTATGTGGCAACTTTCGCAAGATGCGGTGCTGACTAGACAGGTGATGCGTCATAGGAATTGGCCTGGGAACCCTGTTTGTTCATTCTGTAACGAAATTGAGACTTCCCAGCACTTGTTCTTTACTTGTTCGGTCGCTAGGGTCGTGTGGTGATCTATTGGGGTGGCTATTGGTACCGATAAGTGTCTTGATAACTATTGGCAATTCTTTGCTTGGTGCTATTCCTTTCTTCCAGGAGGGGATAAGTTTTATACTGTTGGTCTTGCTGCCACCTGCTGGCCGATCTGGCTTGCTCGCAATAAGGCTACCTTTGAGAAAAAGCAAATTAAGTCTCCCTTTGAAATTGTGTTCTCTATATGCTCCTTTCTTTTGTATTGGACAGGACTGCAGAAGGGTGATGACGCTGACAAGCTTCGCTCAGGTGCCGAGATGATCAGGGCCAGCATGATGCAGCTGATGAGACTTTGCGGGACCACTGCCCAGCCAATTGGAGGAGCGTGAAGATCGTGGTGGAGGTACACTGCGTTGAGGACAGGACGAAATGAAGTGTTCTGTTGGGAGGGCCATCTTCCTCATAGTAGTTTCCCCTCTTTCGATTTGATGATACTTTTGGTGTGTTGGCATGTAACCCTCTCTGGGTGTCGTGGGACTT
The DNA here is from genome assembly GCF_003073215.2 of Triticum urartu. Classification (NCBI taxonomy): domain Eukaryota; kingdom Viridiplantae; phylum Streptophyta; class Magnoliopsida; order Poales; family Poaceae; genus Triticum; species Triticum urartu. The sequence continues at coordinate 628,691,541 of NC_053028.1, read as the reverse complement.
AGTTATTTGATAACTGTAGGTGTTACCAGGTTTTCGCCCCACAGCGTTCGGGTCGATGGCGACCCGAGTGGCAGTGGGTTTCCTGGTAATGCTTGAACTCGCCTTACCTCTTTCCCTCTTCCTGTCTCTGTATTCGGAACTGGTTGTATTTCCGTTGTTTGCAATGGAAAGGGATAACGCCCGGTTCAAAAAAGATCCAGCAGAGGTGCGATCCCTCCACGCCAAAGTCCTTTCTAAAGGGAAAGACATGTAATTGCATCTACTTTTAGTTTTTTGATGAAATAGATTGCTGCTGCTAGTAATTCAGTTAACAAAACTTGTTATGAAAATTCACATGGATTTCTTTGATCTATATTGCTACTGTTGCCTGTTCCATGTGAATGGACATGGTATTAATTTTTGAAATAATTGAGAAATCGAAACATTACTCATTGTGAATGTTAAATTGATATGATGTTCATGCTGGTCAGCGGCTGCTAGATCTTGCTGTGGACACCGACAACAATCGTCGGGAGTGGCTGGCTACAACGACGTCGGGCTCATTGGTGGCGTCTGCTACAACAAAGATGAGGCTATGGTGGCTACGTCATGGACGCCTATCGTACATGGATAGTGGCAACCCTGTGGGTGCAGACTTTCCCGACCCATTGGGCTTTTCTTTTGGGTTCCAGTAAACCTTAATACCAGTGGCGGGTACAAACCTACATCCACCATTGGTAACCCAAATACTAGTGGCAGGACCGAAATAACATCCACCATTGGTATTTAGATTACCAGTGGCAGGCGGTACTTCAAGCCCGCCACTGGTGACCTAAATACGAGTGGCGGGCAAGCCACCCGCCACTCGTAGCTATTTTGTGCCGCTAATACTACTAAGCAGTTCTATAGTAGCATGAGCATCTTTAGTTACAACTTGTTATCATGTTGTAATGATGTATGTGTATGCTAGGGCGGATTAAAGTTGTTCAGCTAGTGTTTAGTGAATATGAGCACAAACTCTGTGTTATACATCTCTACAAGAATCTAAATAAGGTACACAAGGGAGATACCGTGAAGAACAATCTTTTGGAAACATGCAATATCGACTTCATTATCTACTTAGGAGAAGAAAATGGAGAAGATGAAGATTTACAACCCAAAAGTTCATGCTTCGTTAGAGGAGATCTAGATGGCTCCAAACACTTGCGTTGGAGCATTCTCCGGTGAACTTAAAAAATGTAATATTCCTCTAAATAGTACTTGTGAAGTTTTTAAATGGGAGCGACTCAAGATTATTCTACAACTTTTGCATTTTGGTATATTTAAATAGGTGATCTTATTTGTTAGCACATATAAGGTTACTACATCATTATCCTTCTTATGATTATTTTTTATTTTTAGATGCATGTACAAGGAGCTTATTGGAAGCATGTTTATGGGATCCGTCCTGTCAACACATCTATCTTTATTGTATATTATTAGAAGTACTTGATGGTCTATCTAGAAAAAAGGAAAATAGGCTAGAAGATCCCAAAAAAATTAGAGACATCCGAACAATTAATTTGGTGGACCAATGAAATGTAACAATTAGATTTACATAACTACATGTAACAACACTGGTGGACCCAAAACTCGATTAGCTAAAATAAAGAACTACAAGAACAAAAAAAAGCTACTAGATCTCACGTCCCTTCCAATGAAAACGAATGAACTACTACATCTCACATATCTTTTTTGTAGTTGAACTACTACATCTCACATATATTTTTTGTAGTTGCATCTCACGTATCTCAACTATAATGATTAATTAGGAAAGAAACACTTGACCCTAAAAAAAGAACAGTACACTTGGCTACAGGCATATCTAAATTGAGTACTACTTATTCAAAAAAAATTGAGTACTATTTCTTACATAGAAAATTTTAAAAATTTATGCAGGACAAGAACTTTGATTGGTCTAGCATGATGTCCGCATGTGCTCACAAGTCCAATCATCAGCATATATAGATGAAGTATGATCTTATTGTTACATATACATGAGATTGTATGAGACCCTTTTTAGGAATATTGCATACAAATAATTAATGAGGCCACAATAAAATTAGAACTTTAAGTGAACATCCTAATATAACATTACTCCAAATAAGTAATTACTTTTATAAAATGTAACCATTTATTTCATTGGAAAAATATGCCACGATTAAAAACGTTAGTTCAACATTCCTTGTATAGCATCACACACATTAATTGGTGACTTAATCTACAAACAACATATTTAATCACGAGATGAGGGAAATCATAGTATTATTACAATTAAAAATGCCACGAAGAAAACTTTAACTCAAGGTCCTAATATCACATATCCTATAGAAAAATTGCTGAGTCAGTATACAAAACTGGATAATTAATCTACAAGACCTAGAATCTTTTTTTAATATTCTATTTAAAAGGTTGAATTTATTATGACATATTGTTCTTTACATTCATCGGTCCTTGCTCAGCATAGCGATCGAATATGAATTGTGATTTCATACGAGGAATTGCCAATTCGACTTGGCTCGATGTGTGTCCATGCATCTAGGTATGAATACCACGATTTAATGTGCACATGTCAAGCTACATGCTATGATCTTTGTCCCGCACACATTTTCCTCTTTGTGTGCTTCAGAGTGAGGAATCATGGAAATATATCACATTTTCCTCTTTCTGTGATTCAGATCGTGATTTCCTTGGTTGTGTGCATATATTTTTCACATGAGTTTTTCTTACCATGGACATACATGATTCAAGAACAAAGTACTAACATGTGAGGATGGAGTGCTAGTTGGGGCCATGTGAATGGCACTTCCATGCACCACTGTAACTTCCAACCCAAATATTTTAATTTTTCTAACTAGATTCACATCTCTGTTTATTGTGGTGTTGCTTGAGAAAAAGTGGAAACATGCCAAGTGTATATTTGTTTAGAAGAATTGGACGCTCTTGTCACGGAAAACTCTTTGGTCTATGTAATATCATGTGTGTTCTATGGCTCATTGTTAAATGTATAACATGTGAAGCATTTTATTTTTCTGATTGACCACTAAAAATTCAAATATGTCATGTATTTACCAATTTAATTGCTAAACAATACATATATGTGATCGAGAACTCTTCTGATTCGGGTTGCATCCAGTACTCACTGCCTTGAAATACCCCCATAAAAGTTGTGGCATATTCTAAATAAAATCACCATATTGATACGACATATGTGTGTGTACCAATATAAAATTCGAATTCAATACAGAGATAAAATAAATAATTAAATAAGACAGATTCAATGTTGATAGAGATGTTTGGGCATACTCAGAACCCAATTAATGAGATACTATTCACCCACATATCTCTCTCATTGAACCATGGATGAAATTAGAATTTGAACTACCCTAATATAGTAATATTCCTATATTTATGTGGTGATTGATCTAAAAGAAATGATAATTTTATTCTCTCAACTATTGGCCAAGTGCAGGCTACATGACGAACATCTTAAATCAGATATATTTGACCACTAAACTCCTGACATTTTGTAAATTTTCTCACTCAAAGTGGCTTTAACTATTACAAAGGTAGTTTTATCTTATGTGGTGCACACAAAAAAGTTTCCTTCAAAAATTATTTGAAATATTAATATTTTCTAAACTACCAAAATGTAAATGAAATGATAAGTAATTTAGAAGAAATTTAAAACATGGAGATTTCGTGAAAATCACCTTTGAGAATTTTGTCAAATTTGTATGTTCTTTTATACTTTTCATGATTTAAGAACATATGGTTGTTTTTTAATATTGAAAACCATTTTAGACCTTAAAAGTTGTGTCATGTGGGTTACACAAAGGTGCCATGTCGGTCAAGAAAATTAAACGGTGAAACAACTAGAGGAAACATACATACATAGTATTAAGAGTTGATGGATAAAATTATCCGGTTTAATTGTTAGAAGACCAAACCGAGAACCAAAAAATAGTATAATGTCCAAAAAAATATTTATCCTAAGAAAACCTTTGGTTTACCATTTGTTTTCTAAAAACATCAATGATTTCAAAATGGTCTTTAGAGGGTTCAATGTACTAGCTAGGTGCACGTAACGACATGATGTGAGAGCAGCCAATGTGATATCCATCTTTCTATATAGATTAGTTTGGTCATATTTATTTCAAAAATATAATGCACAATAAAAATCATATTGAAGTATTTAGTGCCATAAGAAATCATAATTCTACTTACTCAGTTGCATAATATAGTGGGATTTGGTTTTCTAAAAAGTCAAGTTTCATAAAGTTTGACCAACATATAAAATACATAATATATATGAAATATATTTCATGATCTAACGGTAATGAGTTGGCTTTGTAGATGTTGACAACTTTTTCTACAAACTTAGGTCAAAGTTGGATTTTGCAAAAATCTACTCCCTCCGTCCCAAAATTCTTGTCCTACATTTGTCTAGATACGGAAGATACATCCGTATCTAGACAATGTAAGACAAGAATTTTGGGACAAAGGGAGTAATGTGCAATATATTTCGAAACAAATGGAGTACTTATTATTATGCTTGACATTTACTGAACCAAAAAAGAGTTTACAAAATTAGTGTGCTTGCTAGTCCTCTATTTGAACTTGCATTAAATACCTATGTTTTAAAATACTACATACCAAGGAGGCCTTAATAGGTTTGATTTCTTATGATATTCAATTTAACATTGGCAATATAATATCAAAAACATTATTTTTCCAACGGTTTCATAACAATAAAGGCGGCGCCCTCGCATTTGCAAGGACCGCCGTGCTAGGTAAGCATGAAAATAACAATTTACTGTTGAAATAAAAAATAATGATATCTCCCACAACACATTAATATTACACAAGATAGTACAATTTACCAATGGGGAAAAATAGTCAATAGGGGTATGTCCCACAACACATCAACATTAAATAGAAAAAAAACATACATCCATGAGGACACAATATCCTCGACTTACAATGTTATAAAAAGAATGTAATACAATGCCAATTTGAATATTCTAAATAAAATAGTACCGATCGACTCGACAGACAAACAAACATACTCGTGGGAACACATACTTAGAACTGTGCTTGGATCCAATCCACCGTGTTCTTCTCCACCTGGAAGGCCTTGGTAGTAATACCAACCGGGATGGAAGGCTCCGCTCCAAACACCGCGTTGGCTACCGTGATCACTCCAGGGTTCTGGCTGCTCAACGCCGCAAGAACCACTGCATGGGTCGTGCCATTATTGTACTGGTAATGGACGAGGCCCTTAGGGAACACGAATATATCTCCCTTGTTGAGAACCTTCTCAAAGTGTTTGTTCTCGGGGTTCGAAGTCACGAAACCGACGTGGAGGCAGCCCTCTAGCACGGTCAGGATCTCGGTGGAACGCGGGTGGGTGTGGGGAGGGTTAAGGCCAAACGGGGCGTAGTCGATGCGGACGAGGGAGACACCCATGGTATTCAGCCCGCCGATCTGCGCTACATTGACGGCGGTCACCGAGGAGCCCTGCTTGTTGGTCGTATTGCCGGCCACGTGGAGGCCGGAGAAGTAGAAGTCCTCGACGACGACCTCTTTGGCGGCCTTGCAAGCCAGTCCGTTGACACGTACTGTGTGGGTAGATGCATTCGTATAAGATAACCGAGATGGGTGGTTGCTCAACTAAATATAGCAGTATGCGTATTGTACCTGCAGACGTCTTGTCGGCGACGCAGAAGTCCTGGAGAAGGCTGGGGTCCGAGGCGGTGGCGCCATGCGAGCACGCAAGGGCCAGGAGAGCTCCTGCAAGGAGCAACACTCGAATGGCCATGTCTCTCTTTCTTCACCTCGCTAGAGTAAATTAGCAAGCAGTCGAGCTTTGGAATTGGTTGCTATGCTGCTTGGATTGGGCGATGTTGAAGGAGTGAAGAAGGCTAGTATTTATAGGGAGATCTTGCCATGCATATATGTATGTCTAGATATACATGGTTGGGTGTAGGAACAAGTCTTTGTGATGTGGGCAGCCTGCAGAGCGCGTGTTTATATCTGGACAGCCTGCTACGCATGTGTGTATGTATAATATGCATGGGACGGCAGGATCGAATTAATATATCGCATATATGATTACATCACATCAATCTATGCTTGAACAAGTCACATGTACATATCTACATCGATTGACCAAGAATCCAAGAGAACATGCGATCCTTCTACGGCAAGAATCTAAAGGGAACGGTATGTAATTGCATCTAGGTTTTATGTTCTTTTAAAATACATTGATGCTAGGTTGCCGCTGCTACTAATTCAGTTAATCCAGAACTTGTTTCAAAATCCACAGAGTTGTTTGATCTATATTTGCTATTGTTGCATGTTCCCTGTGAATGGTCATAGTAATGAAATGTGAAATCAAAACATTACTCGTTGTGAATGTGAAATTGATATGATGTTCATTCCATTCAGTGGCTGCCTGATCCTGCTGTGAACACCGCCGTGACAACAACTAGCGGGGCTCGTTGGCACTGGCTGGCTAAAACGACGCCAGGCTCGTTAGTGGCGTCCGCTACAATGACAATGAGGCTATGCTGGCTATGTCATGGACATCCCATACACACATGGATGGCGGCGACCCGGTGGGTGTAGGCTTTCCTGGCCCATCGGGATTCACTGCGGGTTCTAGTAAACCTTAGCAGTGGCGGGCACAAAATTATGCCCGCCATTGGTAACCTAAATAGGGGCCCAAAATATTGTCCATCATTGGTATTTAGAATACCAAGTGGTGGGTGGTACTCCATGCCCGCCACTGTTAACCTAAATACCAATGACGGGCCTGACGCCTGCCACTGGTAGCTATTTTGTGCCGCTAGTACTACTAAGCACTTCTACAGTAGCATGAGCATCTTTAGTTACAACTTGTCCATCGTCATCAGGTTGTAATGATATATGTGCATGCAAAGGCTGATTAAAGTTGCTTAGCTAGTGTTCAGTGAATGAGCACAAACTCTGTGTTATATACATCTCCACGAGACTCTAAATAAGGTACACAAGGGAGAGACCATGAAGAACAATCTTTTGGAAAAATATCGACTTCAGTATCTACTTGGTAGAAGAACATGTAGAAGATGAAGATTGACTGCCAAAAGCTCATTCTTGGTTAGAGGAGATCACTAGTAGAAAAAGGACCTAATGTGAGACACATTAGTCCCGGTTTGATTTTGACCCGGTACTAATGGTACCATTAATGCCGGTTCGAACGACTATGCATTAATGCCGGTTCGTGTTGAACCTTTAGCACCGGTTCGTGCCACGAACCGGTACTAAAGGGGTGGTGGCAGGCTGGCGTTAGGCTGGGGCCCCACGATCACCTTTAGTACTGGTTCGTGGCACAAACTGGTACTAAAGGGCTAACCTTTAGTACCGGTTCGTGCCATGAACCGGGACTAAAGGGGTCTGACCTATAGTCCCGGTTGGAGACACAAACCGGGACTATAGGGAAATTTTCAAACTCTACCCCCCCCCCCCCCCCCCCCCGGCCCCCCCCCCGGGGTGTATCACCATTTCAGTTTTGAAAAAATCAAAAGAAAATGATAAAAACTTCAAAAAATAAAATCATTCGAGAGGTAGTTATATTACTACATCTACTAGTTAGGAAAATTTGAAAACTTAAATTTGGACATGTTTTGCAAAGTGTAGGGAAAATGTAAAACGGCTATAACTTTTGCATACGATGTCGGAAAAAAACGTATAATATATCAAAAAATTCAGCACGAAAATCCGCATCCGATTTTGACATCCTATGGCATGTTTGCAATTTTTTAGAATCCTCAAATTCCAAAAGGAAAAAAAGATATGCTCAAATTTCAGCTTTTTTTATTTTGGTTAAATCTGGTCAAACTACTTATTCAAGAAGTATTAATGTTACTACATAATTAGTCAAGAATATTAGTGTTACTAAATAATTATTTCAATTTTTTGAATTTTGGTCAAATCTGGTCAAACTATGGTCAAACTTATTCAAGAAATATTAATGTTACTAAATAATTACTGTTTTTTAGAATAATAGTTTCAAACTCAAACGGTGAAACGTGTGACCTAATGCTCAAGCTAAACCGCTAAGGGTTAATAGGATTGACAGCTTACATTTATCAGGAAAACAACAAGTGCAAACTTGGAAAGTAGGGGGAATAAAACTCTGAAGTTAAGCGTGCTCGGGCTGGGGGAGTGAGAGGATGGGTGACCGGTCGGGAAGTTAGACGATGTGGAATGAGTGATCAACACTTGAGCAGTTAAGAGGGGTGATTAGAGACTAAATCATCAAATAATTCAGAAAATTGAAAAAAGAACAAAAAAAATTCAAAATTTTCAAAAAAATAATTTCAAAAAAATACCTTTAGTACCAACCGGTACTAAAGGTCCCCCATACCACGACGCGAGCTCACACCACATGGTGGGCCTTTAGTGGCGGTTCGTGCCGAACCGGTACTAAAGGGGAGGGGGGATCTTTAGTCTCCACCCTTTAGTGCCGCACTAAAGGCCCTTACAAATCGGTTTTAAAGCTCCGTTTTCTACTAGTGGATAGCTCCAAACACTTGGATGAGAGCATTCGCCGGTGAGCTTCTCCTAAACAGTAATTCTGAAGTTTTTAAATGGTAGCGATTCTCAAGATTATTTTCTTGTGATTATTCCTCAACTTTTGAATTTTGGCATATTGATAATGCATTATCCTATAATTAAATAGGTGGTTTTATTTGTTAGCACAAATACGGTTGCTACATCATCATCATCCTTCTTCTTATTTATTTTTAGATGCATGTACAAGGGGCTTATCGGATGGATGTTTGTTGGCTCCTTCGTGCCAACACATCTTCTATATCAAAAGTACTAGGCTTGCTAACCAGGAAAATGAAAAATAGGCTAGAAAATCCCACAAAAATTAGAGACATCCGACCATTAATTTGGTGGACCAATAAAGTATAACCATTAGATTTATGTAGCCACACTACTAGACCGCAAACTCACAATTAGATAGGAAATGTACTCTACATGTATGACTCAATTAGCTAAAAGAAGCGAACCAACCTGTGATTCGATGGTTAGAGGGACCCTGGTATCCCCAGCCCATCAGGGTTCAAGTCCTGGTGCTCGCATTATTCCTGGATTTATTTTAGGATTTCTGGCGATGCACTTTCAGTGGGAGGAGACGTTCCTATCGACGACGAGGCCTACGAGGCCTACGGTGACTTCGTAAATCTCAAGATGATATGCCGGCTCAGTCTCTCAGAGATACTCATAGGGGTCATAGGGGTAGGATGTGCGTGTGTGCCTTTATAAGAGTGAGCGTATACGCGTATGTATGATTGCTTGTGTCTGTACTGTATGAACGCTTGTGTCTTGGCGTATGCACCTTACATCTATCTATGTGTCCCTTAAAAAGCAAAAGAAAAAACTACTAGATCTCACGCCCTTTCAAAGAAAACTAAAAAAAACTACCACATCTCACGTATCTCTCTTTTAGTTGCATCTCATGTATCTGAACTACATGATTAATGAGGAAAGACACACTTGACCCTAAAGAAAGAACGCTATTAGCTAAACTGAGTACTACTTATTCGGAATATAATAATCGAGTACTACTTCTCATGTAGACTAAAAACAATTTGTGCTGGACAAGGATTCTGATTGGTCTAGCATGATGTCCGCATCTGCTCACAAGTCCATCAATGGTGTTCAGCATCATCATCGACATAAATAAAAGAAATTAATGCTTATTGTTACATCTACATGTGATTATGTGAAACCTTTTTTAGGAATATTGTATACAGATGACTAATCAGGACACAATAAAATTAGAACTTTAAGTCAGCATCCTAATATAACATTACTCCAAATAAGTAACTATTTTTAAAATGAACCTTTTATTTCATTGGAAAAAGATGCCACAATTAAAAAACTTTATTCAACACTCCTTATATAGCATCACACACAAGTTAATTGGTGACTTAATCTACAAATAACAAATGTAATGACCAGACCAGGGAAAGCATAGTATCTTATTCCAATTAAAAATGCCACGATCAAAACTTAAACTTAAGGTCCTAATATCACCCTATAGAAAAAGTGCCGAGTTAGTATACAAACGGGATAATTAATCTACTAGACCTAGAATATTTTTTTAATATTGTATTAAAAAGGTTGAATTCATTACAACATGTTATTCATTACATTCGTCACTCCTGACTGAACATACCAATCTAATATGAATTGTGGACTCATATAAGCCATTGCCTATTCGCGTTGGCTCGATGTATGTACATAATTATAGGTATGAATACCACGATCTAATGTGCACAAGCCGAGCTACATGCCATGATCTTTGTCCGGTGGTCGGCCATGGCTCCACTTCTGGTCCTGGTGGCTGCTGTGTGCTTCAGAGCGAGGAACCGCGGAAATGAGAGATCACAATTTCCTCTTTCTGTGATTGAGATAATCACTTCCTTGGTTGCATGCATAGATTTTTCACATGAGTTTTTCCCACCATAGTCATACACGATTCAAGAAAAAAGTACTGACATGTGAGGCTGAACCACTAGCTGGAGCCATGTGAATGGTACTTCCATAGTTCCATGCGCCACTGCAACTTCCAAACCAAATATTTTAATTTTCTAGCTAGCTTCATCAGTCCCTTTCTTGTGGTGCTGCTTGAGAACAAGTGGAACATGCCAGGTGCATATGTGTTTAGAAGAATTGGAGCCTCATGTCATGGAAAATTCTTTGGTCTACGTAATATCATGTGTGTTCTATGGCTCATTGTTAAATGCATAACATGTGAAGTATTTTATTTGTCTGATTGACTACTCAAAAAAGTCATATATGTCATATATTTACCAATTTATCGCAAAACAATACATATATGTGATCGAGAACCCTCCTGATTCGGGTTGCATCCAGTACTCACTGCCTTGAAATACCCCCATAAGTGTTGTGGCATATTCTAAATAAAATTGAATACAGAGATAAAAAAAATTGAATGTTGAAAGGGATGTTTGGCTATATTCATAACCCAATTAAATCAGCTACTATTCACCCACATATCTCTCTTATTGTACCATGAATCAAATTAGAATTTGAACTCCCCGAATATTCCTATATTTATGTGGTGATTGTTCTAAAAGAAATGATAATTTTATTCTCTCAACTATTGGGTGAGTGTGCAGGCTCCATGATGAACATCTTAAAGCATATATATTTGATCTCCCCAACTCCTGACATTTTGTAAATTTGTTCCTCGAAGTGGATCTAACTATTACAAAGGTAGTTTTATCTTATGTGGTGCGCACATAAAAGTTTCCATAAAAATTATTTCAAATACTTATACTTTTTTATCTTATTTACGAAAATCCTTACCAATAGGTAAAGCAGACGATAAGAAATTTGGAATAAATTAAAAAATGGAGATTTAATGAAAACCACATTTGAGAATTTTGTCAAATTTGTATTTATTTTATACTTCTCATGATTTCAAGAACATGCAGTTGTTTTTTAATATTGAAAACCATTTTAAAAATGAAAAGTTGTGTGATGTGGCTTACACAATGGTGCCATTGGTCAAAAAAAATTAAATACCGAAACCCACTACAAGAAACAAACATACAGAGTATGAAGAGTTGATGGATAAAATTATCTGGTTTAATAGTTAGAAGACCAAATCGAGAACCCAAAATATTATCCTAAGAAAACATTTGGTTTACCATTTATTTTCTAAAATATCAGGGATTTCAAAGGGTTCTGTAGCGGGTCTGATGTACTAGCTAGGCACACATGATGACATGATGTGAAAGCAGCCAATGTAATATCCATATTTCTATACACATTAGTTCGGTCATATTTATTTCAAAAAATATAGCAGAAAATAAAAATCATATTGAGGTATTTAGTAACATAAAAAATCTATAATGTGATTTGGTTTTATCAAAAAGTCAAATTTCATAAATTTTGACCAATATATACAATACCCAATATATACCATATGAAATATATTTCATGATCTAATGGTAATGATTTGGTTTCTAGATGTTGACAATTTTTTCTACAAACTTAGGTCAAAGTTTACAAAGCTAGATTTTGAAAAAAAAATCTACGTTGCAATATATATCAGAACAAATGGAGTACTTATTATTATTATGGCCTGACATTTATTGAACCCAATATTTTTTTAGAAAATTATTGTGCTTCTAGTCCTCTATTTGAACTTGCATGGTTTTAAAATCCTGCATGCCAAAGAGGCCTTTAATAATTTTGCTTTCTGATGATATTAAATTAAGCATTGGCAATAGAATATCAAAAACATTATTTTTCAACAATTTCATCACAATAAAAGATGTGCCACTGTGCTAGTTACACAGGAAAAGAACAATTTACGTTTGAAGTAAAAAATAGGGATGTCTCGCACAACACATCAATATTATACACAAGACGGTGCAATTTAGCTATGGAAAAAAAATAGTCAATATGGGTGTGTCCAAAAACACACCAACAATAAACAGGAAAAAACATACATCCGTGAGGACACAATATCCTCGACTTACACTGTTATAAAAATACGGTTTTGCTAATTTACAGTCGAGTGATTTACAATTGGTTTGCATTCAAATTTTTGGCCGTTTGATCTCGTGCTGAGGTCCGTGCTGGGTGCTGGCTTTTTTGGACGTTTTTCTATGTGTCTGTTACCAGGCGCGCTTTCGTTTCCTAGCCAACCCGTTACTGCCTATCTCCTGGCTCTCTGTCTTTTTTTTTTATTCTTGCCCTTTCTCATTTCTTCGCGAGAGTTAAAGATGAGAGAGGGAGGCAGTTCTTGGCGATTTCCTCGTCATCCATGGTGATTCCAATCTACTCATCCTCCTCTTCTTTCAGATTGATTTCCGCTCTAGTGTCGTGTGATTTTAGTTCGTTATCCGGGTCTTCTCCCTTTCCCCGTTGAATTTCTTCTAGATCTTCTGGTTTGATTCGATTCCCTTGTGTTTGATGTAGATGTGGGTGTATGTGTAGTCTTAGTGGTGGATTTTCCTGGCGATTTTTTCCTGCTACTACAATGTTACAGTGATAGGTGCATGGATGAAACGGTGGATCTAATTCCCCTGTTGATTTTGTTTCTGCTAGCCTGGGCGTTTGATTTCGCTGACCTTTTTTTTGTTAGATGCTGGGGTGTGCGTTCTTAGGTAGTAGTTGCATCGAAGTTACGGCAACTTCATAACTGTAGTTTCATTTTAATTACAGTGTAATTTCCTCTGAAATTACAGAGTAATGACACTGTAATTTCTAGAGGTAACCACAGTGCAATTTTTGCTGTAACTTCTATGATTTTTAGTTTACAGTCACTGCAATTACAATCTAATTTCAGGTTATTACAGTGCTTTTGTCAGTGTATTTTCAGGTTAATTACACTAGATCACAATGAAGTTTCAATGCAATTAAAGTATTTGGGGGGGGGGGGGTTGCCTATGTTGTATCTGCAAGCATTTTAGAACCTTTTTCTTTGTGGGTTGTCTTTGTTTGGTAGTATTTGTATCCATTTTATCAACTTTTTTTTGTATGTTTTGGGTAGTGTTGCGTCTAAGTTGACAGCTGCTTCAAGATTGTAATTTCATTTTAATTACAGTGTAATTTCCTCTCAACTTACAGAGTAAGCATACTGTAATTGTAGTGTTCTTACAGTGTACTTGTAATCACAGTGTAATTATGGTGTAATTTTCAGGGTAATTACACTGTAAATCACACTGCTATTTTACTATAATTACAGTGCAAATTCTCTATAATTTATGATGTTGTTATAGTGTAATTTCCATGGGTAATCACAGTGCAATTTTTACTAGAATATTTACGGTCAGCCCAATTACAGTGTAATTTCAGTAACATTACAGTGGTAATTAGGCTGTAATTCATATTGTCTTTGTTGGGTAGTGTTGCCTCTATTCACGTTGTCAATATATACTGAATCTACCTTTGTGTCAGAAACTTTGCTGTGCACAGGAACAGGAATTTCTGCTTGTCTAGTAATTTCAGCAACTTGATAATAGTAATTTCAGTATTGTTTTGCTATTGTAAATTTTAGCTTCTTTTGCCCTGGTGCTTTTGAAACAAAACTGACCAGTTTCTTTGATTTTTAACTAGAGTGGTCTGTGCAATACACTCTGTCAAATGGAAAGAATTTGCGATCTCTGCTTTTCATTCTTGTGATTTTACAGGTTCTAGATCTCAAAGAAATGCACTAGGCATGAGCAAAGACATTGGAATTGAAGGACTTTCAGCCTGTGGATCGTCTCTTGTATGATCTTCCATGGTTCTCCCCCAATTAGTTGTTGCGGCTTTGGTATTCGTCTTTTCCCCAATTGGAATTGAAGGATTTCTGACTCCATGGTTCCTTGTTGGTGTTTGTCTTTGCCCTTTCTTTTTATTTCTCATTCCCTCCATGTAAGTAATTTAATTTCTGCCTTCTTTTTTGGTGTTTGTCTTTATCATTTCTTTTTTTATTTCTCATTTACAATATATACATTTTTCTTCATATTACTCTTCCTAGTTGCAGCTGTACTTCCCCATAACCGTTCGAAAACATTGGTTTTGTTTCTTTGTTTGTTTGAAGGGAAGAGCCTTTGCTTTCCTTGATCCATCTTTTAATGAGCATTCTGAATTTCACTTGCAGTTTAGTGATCTGCTAGTACATTTTTAATCAATTTGCTTCTAAATTTGTTTCCCTTTTGAAGGCACTGTGTTGTTATCTTTTAAGATTTATCTCTGGTATTTTCTTTTATTCGAACGGATTACACACTTTATAGGATTCTGGGATGCTTTTATTACTCCCATGTTGGTATCTTATTTTTTTTGTTTTCTTCCTTTATTCATGTGAAACCAGGCACACAATTGTGGTGTCTTTACATTCAAGATTATGGAAGTATGGACTGCAAGGACTCAAGTTGTTGACCATTTTTCAAGCGCTGACATTCCGAACTTAAGGACAGAAGTATGCTAATGATAGTTTTTCTGCGAGTTCAACAGGGTGGATAAGTTCTAGACTTCTTGTTACTGATTTCTTTGATGATGTAAACACTTCTATTTTTTATACTTCAAATTTACAGTAAAGAGGTTCATGATTTCCAGTCTTTTTTAGTTGTACTTTTGGCTCCAGGTTGCCTAATTTACTGTGCTCGTCTACATCATTCACTGTCTCTTGTACTATGTATTTTCAGCTTTTTGGCTCAGTGTTAATTGCTTCCTTTTGTGCTGTATATCTTAATGATTGGTCTAATTCTTGTTTGATCCTTTCTTTCAGACTGTGAATTAACAATGATGGAGAAGAAGGCTTTTTTGCATTAGAGAGATGTTAAACTGCTCACACTATGGATAGCGCAGTGCGTATGTTGGTTCAATGTGTGGTCATCTGTATGATAGGCAGTGTGTATGTTGGTTCAGTTGTGTCTATAATCCGTAGATGGCACGAGGTACTATACTTGCAAGGTTTTCTTACTGTAATTTCAAAGCTTTACACCTGCTTGTCATAGAATGCAAATGGGTCAGTCCAACCCGCGTACATACATACCAACTCATGACTCGGCGCTGCAAATGGGTGTCTTTGAGACTCGACAAGTTCCGGTCATAATGTTACTGTAATAATCACACATATTAGTGTAAATTATGCATAAATACACTGTAATTGTAGAAGTTCCAGTGCTAATTTGACTGTAAGTTTTGTGTATCTAGTCTTTAACTTTTAAGATATCATTGTGAGTAGACTACAAGTTACCAGCAGACTCTAATGGCAGTTTACTTATCACTGTGATTGTAAGTAGGCTGTACGTTGATGATGCAAGACCTACAGAGGGTATGTCAATGGATCAGTAGGCTTTTTCTTGGATGTGGTATTGCGATAGTTGTAGCTCACATATGTTTGAAACCGGGTATAGTTCCAACCCGATTAGGATTGGCCTTTCTCCTGATGACATACATACAGCGGAGATGCACAAAAAAGGGACACACAAATACATACAAGTGTCGTTCTTCATTGGTTGGAAAACTTGACTGATGTCCAATTGATTTTCAGTCAAACGTCAAATATACACTCCCTAAAAATAATGTAATGTAATGCAAAGTTGAATAATATAAACTACACAAAATATACCTATTGACTTGATATATAGACAAGCAAACGTACTCGTGGGAACACAATTTAGAACTGTGCTTGGATCCAATCCACCGTGCTCTTCTCAACCTGGAAGGCTTTGGTAGTAATACCAGCAGGGATGGAAGGCTCTGCTCCAAACACCGCGTTGGCTATCGTGATCACTCCAGGGTTCTGGCTGCTCAGCGCCGCAATGGCCACCGCGTTACTCGTCCTGTTATTGTACTGGTAATGGACGAGGCCCTTAGGAAACACAAACACATCTCCCTTGTTCAAAACCTTGTCAAAGTGCTTGTTCTCGGGGTTCGACGTCACGAACCCGACGTGTAGGCAGCCCTCCAGCACGGTCAAAATCTCGGTGGAACGCAGGTGGGTGTGGGGAGGGTTGAGGCCAAACGGCGCGTAGTCTATGCGGACGAGGGAGACGCCCATGGTGTTCAGCCCACCGATCTGCGCGACGTTGACGGCGGTCACCGCAGAGCCCTGCTTGTTGGTTGTATTGCCGGGCACGTGGAGACGGGAGAAGTAGAAGTCCTCGACGACGACCTCTTTTGCCGCTTTGCAAGCCAGTCCGTTGAGATGCGCTACATGGGTGAATGCATTCGTATAAGATAAAAGATGGGTGATCGCTTAGCTACAATTCCATGGAGTATATCGGTGTGCATGTTGTACCTGGAGACGTCTTGTCGGCAACGCAGAAGTCCTGGAGAAGGCTAGGGTCGGAGGCCGTGGCGCCATGCGAGCATGCAAGGACCAGGAGAGCTCCTGCAAGGAGCAACACTCGAATGGCCATGTCTCTTTGCTTTCTCCTCGCTAGAGTAAATTAGCAAGCAGTCGAGCTTTGGAATTGGTTGCTATGCTGCTTCAATTGTGTGATGTTTAAGGAGTGGAGAAGGCTGTATTTATAGGGAGATGATATACATGGTCGGGTAGGAAGTTAGGAACAAGTCTTTGTGATGTGGGTAGCCTGCAGAGCGCGTGTATGTATAATATGCATGGGACGGCAGGATCAAAGTAATACTAGCATGCATGATTACCTATTTACATCACATCAGTCAATGGTTGAACAAGTCGACTGTACATATCCACATCGATCGACCAAGAATCCAAGAGAGAATGCCATCTCTCCACATGGATCTCACCGGTACAGCTGTAGGCCCGCGCTTAACGTCGAAACGGGACAACTTTCTTTTTCCGATAAAATCCATTTATCTGCATTCATTATTTTAAAGATATACTAGTGCAAATACCTGTGCATTGCAACAGGGAGAAAAGTCCTCATATTGCCACACCCTAGTAGTGCAAGACTTAATAATCACGCTGTGGCGATGTGGTAGAGATAAAAAGAACTTTGGGACATATGCGAGAATAAGATCAGGACTTCTAAAAGGCCATTCAGAAACTAAAAATGTTATGGCATTATCACGGTCTAATTTCCTAAAAGCATTCACTTTGTAGTCATTTTGGGTGTAAGGTTGCATCTAACATTATGACTCAGAAAAAGAGAGTGCACACACACACCATACACGTGAAGACCACACAAATATTGTCCATGTACTACTCAGATCCTTATCAACGTTTTCAGTTAGTAGGACATCGCATAGATCAATTATCTCAGAAGAACTTCTCAATCAGCTAGCTTGCGCATCCTGAAAAAATATCCCTCAACCAGCTATGCGTGTATGACCATAAAGTTGCATGCAAAACTAGCTCTCGCTTCTATAGGGCCGAACTCGCTTCCGCATGCCTCCTCTCTTGCACTCTCGTGGTGGCCATTCAAGACAGTATGGCGTTTTGGATCTCGGCCTTCATGGCGGCTGAATTTATGAAAAAATCAAAACTCAAAAGTTTCGGTTTCAAAGAGATCTGAAAAAATTTGTACAAGTAAACAGGGATGTGAGGTGTATGTATGTATAATTTCAGGATGAAATACATTCAAATGCGGCCTGTACAAGAAAGAAAAATTCACGATATAGAAGAATGAATAGTATCATCTGTTAAAACCCCCTAGATTTGTTCATTTTGCACATCCCTCATTTCATCGTATTTCGTTGTGAAATTTTACACACGTGTGCATTATGCCTTCATGTATGTCTGTATTTTTTCAGATTTTTCGAAATGTAAAAATACGAATTTTCACGTATTTTAAATTTTGCATTTTGAAGCTTCCATGGAGCTCGGCGTCCAAAAGCAATTTCTGTTCAATCCCTCCTTTAATTATCCCACCCATTTAAATATTCTATCCAGCCCACAATCCTTCTCTTTAATTGTCCCACCTGTTTAAGTATAGTATTCAGCCCACACAATCTATGTCTGGCGCCGAACATGAGGATGCTGCTCTCCTCTATTCTCACCGTGTGTTTGCCGATTCCCTGGGTGGTCAGTATTTAACGTGAAAGATGCGAGCTGAGGTAGGCGCAGCCGATGGTAGAGGTTCAGTTGCGGTGCCAATTTATTTTTGCGGCTCTCAAACCCATATTATCGTTGGTTCATGCTGATACAGTTCAGAATCACCTCGAAAGAAAATCTCATGCATGGACCCCGACGAATTTAATTTATCCATAGGAAATAATTAAAATTAATAACATGTGTGAAGGAATCAAAAAATCAGAGAAACACACTTTATTTTATTGGTATCGGTATTAGTACTAGTATTAGTATTAATAGGTATAGATATAGATAGGTAGGAGCTATGCCAAATTCATTAAGAGGAAAAACAAAAATATATAATGTCCCGTTATATCGGGGGAACTAGACCAAAACCACATAGAAAGAAAAAACAACAACAAAAACCAACAATGCCCACATTGGCCAACTCAAAACTCGACCACCAAGACTTTGACAACAACTACAAAAAAACGAGGGCGCCATAGTGCCATCGTCGCGGGTATCTATTAACCCCCATCGAAACAAGACCTTTGCCCAGAGCCCCTTCCCCTACCCCAGTCCAAGGAGGGGGCCCAACTATAGTGAACAGAGAGCGGACCGAAGTTGCACTGCACTTGCAGTAGCATACCATGACAGCCGACCCGAGAGCCCTCACTCACACCACCACCATGGAGGCGAGTCAACACCAACGAGCGTGACACCACAACCGAGCTCCACATTGGCCGCGAACGCTGAAGCCCACACATGAAAACAGAGCTCGGACGCCACCCATCCAGACCTAGATTGGGACTACCACCTCGACTGCATGCACATGCCACCGCACCTACCGCGCACCTCCGCGTCAAACTGCCAACCCGAGCACCGACCACCCCATCACAAGCCCGGCCCTAACGACCATCGTCGTGTCCAGATCGGGAGCCGCCCCGACTTTTACCCTCGAGCATGCTCCGAGGCAGCTGCCAAGCCGCCCATGCCTCCCAGCTGGCCCACCTCACCACACCCGCCACCGCAAAAAGGCGCGACGTCGTGCCGGCTGCTGCCCGCCCCCGTGAGCTCACCAGCTCGTGGAGGACGCCGCTGCGGGAAAAGGAGCCGTCCCTGCCGCTACCCACTCGTGGTTGGGGGCACCGCCTGTGCCACCCTTCGGAAGGGAGCGACGAAGGGACATGGAAGGTAGCACTAGTGTCTCGTTCAAATGTTATATCAAGTTGATATCGTAACATTGAACGAATAACCAGCCTTTGCATGAGAAGATGAAGAATGTAAAAAATGTTGTTTTATATAAACTGGAAATAAAAAGTTGCCTAGGTGAAGGAGGTCCTATCCAAAGACTACATCGCCATTCATGATGAGAGAAATCTCATGGCCATTCCTAAAAAAAAAGAGAAATGCCATCATCAAGAGAGAGAGAGAGATCTGGTCAAATGCATCAACTCGGTAGACGTCATCATAAAAGAAGAAACATATATTTTTGGTCCGTCATGTTTGCCTAAAGTCTATATACGCTCCTTTTAAGATTTTTTTGTTGAAATTAAGCCCCTCAAATCTCAAAACCGGATAACTTTCATCCGACACCAGATTAGAGTAAGAAACTCACCACGTGGCATTTAGGTTTTGTCCTCTCTTCTTCCCCCACCCCCTCTGTCAGGAGGCATTTCATCAAACAGGTCACTTGCAAACGTTCGTCCATTGCATCCCACGTCTGAGTCCACGCCGCGCCTTCCCTCGCCGCCGTGGGGTTTGCCGCCACCAGCCTTGACGTGAGCCGCAAGACGGCGTGTTCGTGCATGGCATGGCGTTCCGGTGCGCATAGACCGGCCACAACTATCTACCTTCACAGGGGCCTGAAGCGTCTCGGCCTGCTCTGCCTCACCGATGGGGAAAGAGGGGGCGGGTCCTGCAAGCTCTCGGTCGAACGCGCGCGGTGGCGCGCTCTACAACTTGAACCTCCCGGCACGTGCGCCGGCGCACCATCGTGGTTGGTTTGTCTTACACTGTGATTCCACTCTGATATTTACCGTGTCTAGTCTTTGATTTTGATTGGGTTTGTGTGTCACGTTTACTCATAAAGTTAATTAGTTCAAGAGAAAAATGGTGTAATATGGCAGAGAAACTATTATTCGAGCCTTGCTGGGGTTAGCGATAGCCAACTCGGGTCGGGTTACACGAACAAAAACCAGAGAAACCACTCGCCTCCCAGCTTCGCAACAAAGATTACATGAACTCATGAAGCATCACAGGATTCACGAGAACCTACAGGTGGACGTGGACACACACTTCAGACTCTCAGCTTCACGGGGCACCAAGCCCCTTCCTTCCGGCAGCGGCGGCCACGGCGCTGTCACTTGCAACGCCGTCAAGAGCACCACGCTGCTGCCCCTCGCCGCTGTCACCGGCGTCGCAGTAGCCCTTGAGCATGTCCCCCTCCTCTGGGGTGAACCCGATGACGGACAGCATGGCGTCCGCGGCCCAGCAGCGCTGCTCGACGGCGCGGATGGCGCGGCAGCACCCGGGCCCCAGGTACGCCTCGCCGTTGAGGAAGAAGAGGATGATCTCCCCCGTGCACGACCTGATGTCCATCAGTATCTCCCAGCACTGCTGCTGCCCCACTCCCTGCAGCCGCTCGGCGAGCTCGGCCGGAGGAGCGCCCGCCCGGACGAAGGTCGTCGTAGTCGTCGACGCGGTGGCCGCGACTGTGAGCAGGAGCAGCACGAGGAGGGCGGGGAGGAGTGAGCCGGAGGAAGCCATGGTACTGATCGCCTCTAGGCTCTAGCAAGTGCTGGCTGTGACGCTGTGTACGTGCTACGTTCAATTTATACAGGACGATGAGAGCGAGCGGTAACGCGCGCTTGCTTCAGTTTCAGAACTTGGAAGGTCCTTTCGCTTCCCATTCTGGTGGTCTTTAGTACTGACGACGATACGCCTTCCACCGAGGGAGGATCCCTTGTTTCCGGTTTCTGCATTTTCCATGCCAACCGATTTGTCTCCTAATCGATACCCGCCGCGGTTTCGTTTGGTATGTCATCTTTCGCTGTCTTCGTGTCATTTCACTTTCCATACCAACTCACATGTTTCCTTATCGGTAGAACAAACTGCTAAATTCTTTGGACGTCTTAAGCGCACACCTAAATATGAATCCATTCACCAAATGCATCATATAAATGGAAAGATTCCTCTGGCCCGAGTCTACACACTGAGCATCTACAGCCGGACATAGCAAATATGACCCCTTAAGCACGGGCGTGTCTGTTTTGAAGTTGCATACCGTTGCTAATTAGCTGGTTGGCAGCAGTCCAAAAGTTGCCTTCCATGATTTCTAAGTTGGGTACCTCGAAATCTAAGGTGTACACTTCACTATGAGGTCGTCTACCTTAGTGATGCTCAGTTGTCAATATTACTTTGGAAGTTGTATAACGTTGTTTCTATGTTGGCTACCTCGAAAACTAAGCTTTCCTACAATGTTACAAAGTATTGTAGAGGCGACTCTGGATATTGTTAAGCTACTCACTATTAATAGTAGGAAGGATAATATTAGCCTACTTTACGGTCATTGTAGACAACTTACGACATCATTAGGACAACTGGCATCATGGAAAGCGAACCAAGCAGGGAGTTGGTTCTTGTAGCACTAAAGTTACACAGATAAAAAGTTTGTCAAAACATATCCACACATGATCTAGTTTCAAGGAGCTCTCCATGAGAGGTCTAATGGCGGAAATGAATATTAATTTAATAAGCGGTTTAGAAGTAATTGCTTTTGAAAAATTGAAAAAGTAATTAAACGGCATGACATCGCCATGTGTTTGGGGATGGATTAAAACATTTACATGGCGCCGGGCTGGGTGATCATGGGCTAGGCGTGAGGGCTAGTTTACTTTTTAGGTGGACACAAAAAATAGGTATAATTTTTTTTTCTTTTATATGTATGGGCTTGGGAGATCTAATTAGCAACCGTTCACTAGTAGAAAAGGAGGCTTTGGTTCGGCCAGAAAAGAGTATTAATACCGGTTACATTGCGAACCGGGGGGGTTGGGGGGTTAATTTAGGTGTTTCATATATTGTGTTAGCTAGCTATAATTAATAGAAAGAAATGTCCTCTCTTATGTCCGTGCTTGGTCGACGCTACGTACTATACATAGTATAGAGAGGACTAGACACGCTAGCTAGCTAGTAAGCAAACGAAGGAAACAGAAGATCGTCATGAACATATATGCATACAGAGAGAAGTGATATCGACCACCTCTCCTTCTCCGAGAGATTGGTCGAACAACAAGTTCTCGTATATCTATCCGACACTACCGGCTACATATATACAATAATTATCTCTTACAAATATAATCTCCTAACATACGGACTCATGGTCCACATAGTATTCTCCGTCTTCAGCGATCACGTGGTCAAGAAAGAATGCCGCCAATTCCTCTTGAATTGCTCGCATGCGAGCTGGTGCTAGGAGTTCATCCCGCTTCCGAAACATCTAATTTGAAGAAAGGGGTCAATATATGTATATATATATATATATATATATATATATGAATGAATGAATGAAACTCAACACAAATGATGGTGATAAAATAAAATTGTGAATGTTGTTATTTACGCACTTCGTATTGTTCGTCAGAGTAGCCCCGCTCACAGGTCGTGTGGCGGATGGACTCGTAAATGTAGTATCCACAGAAATTATTCCCTTGTTCCTGCCACAACCACTTTACATGAAATAGAGGTCAATCAAACTGATAAGCAAGAATGCCAAATGGTATTGATGAAACTAGCGCTTGAATCAATAGGAGATGCGCTGAACATGCTACTATAGTACTTACTTTCAGGTGTCTAAATTGCAGCTTCTTCGGGAGTCCCGGAGCTTTTTTGGTGAATTTTTTCCAAACCCTGCCAGACAAAGAAAACAATTACTTGATATATTAGGAAATGAACAAAGTTGCTGATGTGGTGGATAATGATCGATTTAACTTACTTCTCGAGCATTTGAGTCATGTCCGCATAGTCCTGGGGATCTTTTCGTCTTGAGTCTAAGACGGTTACTAGTCCCTGCTCAAGCTTAATCTCTAGGATAATATAGTAGAAACTGCACACGCATGCATAACTCATCAATTACATTACTATAACCTTGACTAATATATAAGGGAAACCAAATACGCACAAGACAGTAACACTCACTTGAAGTTGTAAGAAAAGAGTATTATATCTTTGTTTTCATTTATTACCAACGATCGTAGCAAGTTGGCCTCGGTATCTGCGGGATGAAATTTAACCTCAGTTTCATCTATGAGATATGTGTAATGAACCCAATATCACCTACTTGTCTTTTCTTCAATTCGGTGATCTTCAATCTGCATAATATAGTGAGGATAATTATAAATATATGCAATGAAAGAGTTGAGCTATATAGAGAGACTTAATGACAGAAGT
Organism: Triticum urartu; assembly: GCF_003073215.2. Classification (NCBI taxonomy): domain Eukaryota; kingdom Viridiplantae; phylum Streptophyta; class Magnoliopsida; order Poales; family Poaceae; genus Triticum; species Triticum urartu. The sequence continues at coordinate 628,667,552 of NC_053028.1, read as the reverse complement.
AGTACTACTTACAGATAGTAGCAGGTGACCGTTGCTTTATCGAGGGCCAATTGATTGAAAAACTTAAAGAACTCCTCAAATGGAACAGGCAACAGATCAATTCCAACGAGGTCATGCTCCCTTTAACTCTCACATACAAAGTACTCCTCCCCCCAGACTCTCTGCAGATTTTCAAGTACCAATCATGCAATCTTCGCATCATCGTTGATAGAGATCTTTCATCTTTGACGAGAGGCTTCCCGTACTCGTATCTTTGTATCTGCACCTCCATGAAATCATAATGTACATCGTCGGGCAGGTAATCTCCAAGATTGCTATAACCGGGCACCATCCTCGGATCATTAGCGACGATGTCGCTAGGCACCTTGAGCGGGGGGCACGATTGCTTCGCTTGTTCACCGAGCTGTGCAATTTGTTTCCCAGCTCGTCGTTCTTTCAGCCTTTGATCACTAACAGTACTTCCCGACCGCTCCGCTTCGACAAATTCCTTTGCAATAATGCGCTCATAGTTTCCTTTAGGCGGAGTCTTGGGTGGTTTTGTCAGGGCAGCTAGAGTGCGCTTCGCTTTCACCGGATCTACCTTCTCCTCCGGAGGTGGATGTTTCTTTGCTTTCACCCCTTCAAAGAAGTTCCTCACTTCTTCTCGCGCGATCTCGGCATTCTCCTCTGGGGTCCTCTCGTATGGTAACTTCTCTGGAGTCTTCAGAGAAGGACCGAATCTGTATGTCCTCCCGCCTCTGGCAGTACTGCTAGACACCGGCCGAGCAGACGGAGCGGTTGTCTTCCTTACTTGCTTACGAGGCGGAGGAGAAGGACTACGACGCGCCGGAGCTGCCGGAGCGGCGGCAGGTCTCTTCCGCCCTTGCTGACGAGGCGGAGAAGGAGGAGGCTGGCTGCTCGGGCGCGCCGGCGCAGGCGGAGAAGGAGGCGAAGTGCCCTGACTCGCCGGAGGAGGAGGCGGTGGAGGAGGCGGAGTGTCTTGACTCGCCGGAGGAGGAGGCGGTGGAGGAGGCGGAGTGGCCTGACTTGCCGGAGGAGGAGGAGGAGGCGGAGGCGTCCAGTTCGGAAGGTTGATGAGCTCCTTCCGCCATAGGCATGGAGTCTTCAGAGCAGAATCCAGCCTAGTCTCCCCTTCACCGGTAGGGTGGTCAAGTTGGAGGTCCTCAAATCCCTCCGTTATTTCATCCACCATCACCCTAGCATATCCTTCTGGAATCGGCCGGCAGTGAAAAGTTGCGCCGGGTTCAGTAGGATAAACAGAGCCAACAGCCGCCTTGACCTTCAAATTCATCCATAGCGTCATAAGGTGGCAATTTTGAGACTCCGTGATAGCATCCACGGGATAGCTGGCAGGAGCCGTCAAGGCATGCTCCGGCTGAAGCAGCTCGGTGGAAGCCACGCTGCTTCTCCGCTGAGATGGCGGGGTAGCTTCGGGGGAAGCTTCGGCAGTTCGTTTGCTGCGATTTGCTTCTCGTTCCTCTATCGCTTGTACCCTTGCTTGCAGCGCCTGCATTTGGGTCTACTGCACTTTTTTCCTCCTCTCCTGGCATTTGTAACCGCCTGCGTCCGGAAACCCAACCTTCCACGGAATGGAGCCTGGCGTGCCTCGTGTCCGTCCAGGGTGTTCAGGATTCCCGAGGGCCATTGTGAGCACGTCGTTCTCTCTGTCTGGAAAGAACGTCCCTTGCTGCGCTGCTTCGATATACTGCTGAAGCTTCTTGACTGGTATGTCCATTTGATCGTTCGTCCAAATGCACTTCCCTGATATAGGGTCCAAGGTTCCGCCAGCCCCAAAGAACCAAGTCCGGCAACGGTCTGGCCAGTTAATTGTCTCTGGTTCGATCCCTTTATCAACCAGATCATTCTCAGTCTTGGCCCACTTAGGCCGGGCTACGAGGTAGCCACCTGACCCCGTGCGATGGTGATGCTTCTTCTTCGTAGCATTTTGCTTGTTTGTCGCCGACATCTTCTTACTCTTTTCCGATGTCTTGTGGGCCACAAATGCGGGCCAGTGATCTCTGATCTTCTCATATCTGCCCTTGAATTCTGGTGTCTCTTTATTTTCGACAAACTTATTCAGCTCTTTCTTCCACCTCCTGAATAGTTCTGCCATCCTCTTAAGAGCAAAAGACTTGATTAATTGCTCTTGAACTGGCTTCTCTGGATCATCCTCTGGCGGTAGGGTGAAATTTGACTTCAGCTCAGTCCAAATATCATTTTTCTGCATATCATTGACATAAGACACCTCAGGGTCTTCTGTAGCCGGCTTTAACCATTGCTGGATGCTGATCGGGATCTTGTCCCTAACCAAAACCCCGCACTGAGCAACAAATGCGCTTTTTGTTCGGAGGGGTTCAATCGGTTGGCCGTCGGCCGCGATTACTATGATCTCAAACTTTTCATCCGAGCTCAACTTTTTCTTCGGGCCTCGTCTCTTTACCGAAGTTGTGCTCGATCCGGAGGGCTAGAAAAAAGAACAAAGACTTAATTAATATGTGTACATACCAAAACAATGAATGCATTAATTAGCTAGTCAACAGAAGCTTAACTAATATATATACCTGGACGGACTCGGTTCAGTCACCGGAGACGTCATCACGGTCTCCTTCTTGCACCAGCATTGGGTCACCGGAGCCGTCCTCACGGTCTCCTTCTTGCACCGGCATTAGGTCACCGGAGCTATCATAATCATAGCCAGCTGCTTCCAGACCATCGGTGTCGTTGAGAAACAACAAGCAGACGGCATCACTTCCTCGTGCGATTATGTCCCCCAACAACTCTTCTTGTACTTCGTCTCGGGCAGTGTCCATAGTTTCTACAAATATTGACAACATGGCAATTATTATTCAAGCATGACAGATGGATATATTAGTGGCAAACGTAGAACTAATATTAATTAGTGGCCTCGACGCTGCTTCTCTAGGGTTTGGGGTGGCCTCGACGCTGCTTCTCTAGGGTTTGGGGTGGCCTCGACAACGCTTCAAGGATAAAAAAGAAGAGGAAGAAGAAAAAAAGAGGAGAAGAAAGAATAGAGGAGTAAGAACTTCTCTATTCTTTCTTCTCCTCTTTTTTTCTTCTTCTTCCTCTTTTTTTATCGGGAACGAGGGTCGTCGAGGGTCACCGAGCGGTAGAGGAAACCCTAAATAGCAAGTATCATGGGTGTGAGATACATGTGGCCGTCGGTGTCGGACACTACATCCACGTCCCACAAGTGACGTGGGCGTCGAAGCCCGCGTCACTTGTGGGACGTGGATGTAGTGTCCGACACCGACGGCCACATGTATCTCACATCGACGATACTTGCTATTTAGGGTTTCCTCTACCGTTCGGCGACCCTCGACGACCCTCGTTTCTGATAAAAAAAAGAGGAAGAAGAAGAAAAAAAGAGGAGAAGAAAGATTTTTAATAACTTATTTGAACCAGCATTGCACCTCTTTTTTATTTTTAATAACTTATTTGAACTCCGGACTTCTTTTGTGTTCAGTATGCAGCATTCAAAGCGACGTCATCAATTTCCAACATGTTCTGACATCATTTTTTGTTTTTCGGTGATTTACGTAATTGTTTAGAGAGCTAAATGACCGTGAAATTGAAAATCACTACAAAATGAATCCTGAAAATGTTGAAACTTGGCATGGTATCATCATATCACCCGCATAGCATGCGCGAAAGAGTAGAGAGGGTCATGGCAAAAACTGGATGCACTTCGTGTACAAACTGGACAAACTCTTTTAGAGTATCAGAGTTTCGGACGAGAACTCATCTGTTACATGGCCACTTCAATGTTTTTTAAACTTATTTGAACTCCAGACTTCTTTTGTGTTTAGTATGCAGCATTCAAAGCAACGTCATCAATTTCCAACATGTTCTGACATCATTTGTTGTTTTTCGGTGATTTACCTAATTGTTTAGAGAGCTAAATGACCGTGAAATTGAAAATCACTACAAAATGAATCCTGAAAATGTTGAAACTTGGCGTGGTATCATCATATCACACGCATAGCATGCGCGAAAGAGTAGCGAGGGTCACGGCAAAAACTGGACGCACTTCGTGTACAAACTGGACAAACTCTTTCAGAGTATCAGGGTTTCGGACGAGAACTCATCTATTACATGGCCACTTCAATGTTTTTTAAACTTATTTGAACTCCAGACTTCTTTTGTGTTTAGTATGCAGCATTCAAAGCGACGTCATCAATTTCCAACATGTTCTGACATCATTTGTTGTTTTTCGGTCATTTCCCTAATTGTTTAGAGAGCTAAATGACCGTGAAATTGAAAATCACTACAAAATGAATCCTGAAAATGTTGAAACTTGGCATGGTATCATCATATCACCCGCATAGCATGCGCGAAAGAGTAGAGAGGGTCACGACAAAAACTAGACGCACTTCGTGTACAAACTGGACAAACTCTTTCAGAGTATCAGTGTTTCGGACGAGAACTCATCTGTTACATGGCCACTTCAATGTTTTTTAAACTTATTTGAACTCCAGACTTCTTTTGTGTTTAGTATGCAGCATTCAAAGCGACGTCATCAATTTCCAACATGTTCTGACATCATTTGTTGTTTTTCGGTCATTTACCTAATTGTTCAGTATGCAACATTCAATTTCTAGAAAAAAAATAAATAGAAGAAAAGAAATAATGCAGAAAATAAAAAAACTATACAAAAAAATTACTCAAAAATAAATAGAAGAAAATAAATAATGCAGAAAAGGAAAAACTATATAAAAAACTACTCAAAAATAAATAGAAGAAAATAAATAATGCAGAAAAGAAAAAACTATATAAAAAATTTGTTGGCGTGCTGCCCAATGGGCCTGCCAGATCTAGGGTGTGCAAATGCAGGCCCAGAAGGGCCAGCAGGCTCACAGGGCAGCGCACCCTAATTAATTAGGCCCAGAAGCCTGCTATATAGAGGAGTTCGAAGAGGTAGCCGCGGCTGGGTTTATAAACCAATGCGCCTGCCCTTCGCCCGGCGAGGTGGGACTAAACTTTGGGGTGGCAGCGCGAGGCCTTTAGTACCGGTTGGTGGCTCCAACCGGTACTAAAGACCACCATTTAGTACCGGTTGGAACCACCAACCGGTACTAAAGGCCTGCTCTTCCCGCTTCTTGGCCTGGCCAAAGTTGGCCTTTAGTACCGGCTGGTGGCTCCAACCGGTACTAAAGGCCTCTCTTATATATACAACACTTACGAAAATTCAGTTAGATCTCCCACTTCTTTCGTCTCCAACCTCTCGCGCGCCGCTCGAACCCGTCCTCGCCCCCGTCGCCCGTCGTCCGTCGTTGTCGTCGCTGTCCCCGCCGCCGCCTGTCGTCGTCGCCGTCTCGCGCCGCTGCCCCGAATGCCGCGCGCCGCCGTCCGTCGTCGTCCCGCCGCGGTCCCGTACGTCTCTCGCTCTCGTGTATACCCGCCGCGCCGCCGTCCGTCGTCGTCGCACCCGGCCCGTATGGCGGCGCCCCCGCCCGTACGTACGCCGCCGCCCCCGCCCCGTATGCCGGCGCCCCCGCTCGTACATACGGGGCGGCGGCGTACGGGGCCGCACACATACACACATACACACACATGCATATATACGTACACACTATACACACACATACACACACACATTTTTTTATACTTATTTTCTGTTTTTAGAAAAGTTAATTAGATGATCGAATGTTTGATTAATGTCGAATGTCAGATGAATTAGCTAGATAGAAAATTGTCGAACTAGAGATTTGAACTAGTTGAATAATTAATATAACTAGTTTATTTTTAGTAAGAAAATTATCGAACTAGTTTATTTAGGTATATGAGATTTGAACTAGTTCAATAATTAATATAACTAGTTTATTTTTAGTAAGAAAATTGTCGAACTAGTTTATTTAGGTATATGAGATTTGAACTAGTTCAATAATTAATATAACTAGTTTATTTTTAGTAAGAAAATTATCGAACTAGTTTATTTAGGTATATGAGATTTGAACTAGTTCAATAATTAATATAACTAGTTTATTTTTAGTAAGAAAATTGTCGAACTAGTTTATTTAGGTATATGAGATTTGAACTAGTTCAATAATTAATATAACTAGTTTATTTAGGTATATGAGATTTGAACTATAGTTCAATAATTAATATAACTAGTTTATTTTTAGTAAGAAAATTTAGGTATCTGAGATTTGATGATCTAATTAAAATATTATTTGTTAATGAGTTTTTCTGTTTATTTAATTTTTTATATATTTTGAGTATATATAAATGTTAGATTAATGTCGAATGTTAGATGAATTAGATAGAAAAGTTAAATATATAGTAATGTCAATTGTTAGAGATGAATATAGTTAGATATATTAATGTCAAATGTTAGATGAATATATATTTGGCTAGATATTAATTAATGTTAGATAGTAACAGGTGTTTAATATTTCACCTATATGAACATAGGAAATGTCATCTGACGACGAAAAAGATTTCATTATTTGTGAACACTGTGAAGACCAGTGCGGCCTGTGCGACATAAATTTTCTTGTTGATGGTAGGCGCTTCAGCATCAAGCTGGATGAGACATTCGAAGTTGATACAGTAAGTCACTTTGTCAATTATTATTTGAATGCAAAACTTATGCTTCATTTGCTTCAACTTATAATTTTAAATTTTCACTATTCTACTAGCGCATCCCCTGCCATGCAAGAATTTTTGTCTTGGATAAGATAGGTTTTAGTGCTATAGATGATATGGAGGTAAAGAGAGTTTACTTGAAGACGGAGCATGGGTATACTTTCAACGTGAAATTATATAATGGAGACACATACACCCATTTTGAATGCAAAACTTGGCAAGCACTATGCAAGGCTTATGCATTTGAGCCTGGTATGGTTGTCACCTTTGATATTCGTCTGGAAGATGATATTGAAGGTAATATAGACATCTGGGTCAATGTGCAAACGCCTCCAGTTCTACCATTATGTGAGTTTTTCTCAACCATGCATGCATATGTTTATGTCTTTGATACAGTTTATTCAAAAATAGTTGACAACTAATTTCTATTGTCAGCTTATTTCAGTTCAAGTAAACATGTCCGGCGCTTGGTAGACAGGACCTACTACTGCCCCGGGGCTCAACTAAACTGCGAGGAGATAAGTCATTATGTTTCATGGCTTGAGGATCTTAATACTGTCAAGACAAATTTTTTTCCTGAACTTAGAAATGTTAGTACTCAAAACGTGCGACCAATGGTGATCGTATTGAACTACGGTCACATCTATAATCGAAAGATGGTAAGATTTTAACTATTTGTCCTTAATTAGTGCATCTTTTGAATACATTATTTTTGAAGCTAAACTTTCATTGCTTAGTATATTAATTACTATACGATGTTCTTCAACAGGGACTTCCGATGACAGTTGTGCCTCAGTGGATCGAGACTAAAGGTGACATGTCAATGGTTAGCTTACGGCCAAGATATCCTACATTGCACATGAGTGCATTCAGGATTTCTGAAAGCGAAGAATGCTTAATAGTGAAAGATTGGAGCAAAATTGTTAACGATCGCAGAGAAGTACTAGGGGGCAGCAAGGAGAAGCGCAACCCAAGATTAGAAGACAGATTCATCTGCATGCTCCAGTATGATGAATCAGGAGAGCTATACATGTTCTATGCTATTCTACCTGAGAGGGAGCAGCACTAGTTCATGCTTTTAATTAGTGTCTCATGTCCGTGTCCTGAACTTCGATGTTGGTGATGATTATGTTGAACTCGATGATATCTTTGCTTCTGTTACAAAGTGAATGTTTCCTCTTTAAGCTAGCCAGTGTTGGTGATGATTAGATAGCTAGCGGTAATGACTATGATGATTAAATAGTGGTAATTAGACGACTACGATGATTTTTAGCTAGCTAGAGTTTATTTATTTATTAATATGCGATAATGATGATGATGATGATGATGATGATGACGACTACAACTCATTATAACGTAAAACAATCCTAAATTAAATTGATAACACAAATTTAATTGAAAAATACAAAATAAAACAAAAACCCACAAACATTTAGTATCGGTTGGTGTTACCAACCGGTACTAAAGGGCTCCCGGCCCCCGGAGCTGGCTCGTGCCACGTGGTTTCCCTTTAGCACCGGTTCATGCTGAACCTGTACTAAAGGGGGGGGGGCCTTTAGTGACCACACTTTAGTGCCGGTTATGGAACCGGCACTAAAGGGCCTTACGAACCAGTGCTATTGCCCGGTTCTGCACTAGTGGTCCCTTTTTCCTGAAAGAACTATGTGGCGCTTTGGCTCATCGTATGATGTATTCGCTTCCTTATCCTTTCCTTTTCTCGGTTTGGTATGTCCTTCACATAGATAACCCGTGCCACATCATTGGCTAGGACGAACGGTTCGTCAGTGTACCCAAGATTATTCAGATCCACTGTTGTCATTCCGTACTGTGGGTCTACCTGTACCCCGCCACCTGACAGATTGACCCATTTGCACTTAAACAAAGGGACCTTAAAATCAGGTCCGTAGTCAAGTTCCCATATGTCCACTATGTAACCATAATATGTGTCCTTTCCGCTCTCGGTTCCTGCATCAAAGCGGACACCGCTGTTTTGGTTGGTGCTCTTTTGATCTTGGGCGATCGTGTAAAATGTATTCCCATTTATCTCGTATCCTTTGTAAGTCAATACAGTCAAAGATGGTCCCCTGGACAACAAGTACAACTCATCACAAACAGTGTTGTCACCTCTGAGACGTGTTTGCAACCAACTGCTGAAAGTCCTGATGTGTTTACATGTAATCCAGTCGTCGCACTGCTCTGAGTATTTGGAGCGCAGACTATTTGTGACACTCCAAAAATTTTGATTGGTTTTCATCAAAAACTTTGTTGAAATTTTTTTAAGAGGGCATTTAAAATTTCTTTTCCAGAAATCCTTCCTCTTAAAAACTTCCTTTTCTTTGGCAAGGATTTTATTTTTCTTCAAACTATGGTGTTTGATCTTTTGAAAACTTCTTCTCTGTTGGTTCTCTCTCTAATTATTTTGGGAGTTTAATATTTTTCTTTTAAAAAGAAACTCTATGAAAATTTGGGATTTTCATATCTTGGAAACCACCCATGACTTTGTATTTTGCCCATGTGGTAAAACCCCTCCAAAACCTCCCCTCCTCCTTGTAATCAACCTAAGTTCTCTGTCCCAACTAATCCAAGCAAGTTTTGGATTTTATTCTAATTATTTTTCCCCTCAAATCATTTCTGCAAATTATTTGGAGCCTGAGAGATTTTCAAAGTTCAAAGCAAGTACCCTTTTGCATTTGAGTTTTGACCTCAAACCAACTCTCCTGGATAGTCCTTTGTACCCACAACCCAGAACCATCTTGATCCACTCCTCCTCTTTTCAAATTTTTCAAATTTCAGTCTCTGCAAGTTTGGACCAGATTTGCCAAATTTGGTGAAATTCATATCTACACTTCTCCAAAAATTCCACCAAAATTCAGGCAGCCTACTGGAGCAATGAGTAGCCACTCCACCAAAAATCAGCTCAAGGAAAAATCCCCAGAGGCCAAATTCATTCTGTCGAACACTTGGCGTGCACTGTTGCTGTTCATATTCAGAAAAATTCAGAGTTCAGTGTCGTTTTCTTCGTCAGTTTCAATCACGCGTAGACAGTGCCCTTGGCACGTTCCTCGCCGCCTCTTCCTCCTGTCTGGAGCACCACACGTGCGCTTGGCGCCTTCCCGGCGTCGGCGGCGCCCTGGCCCGCCTGCGCCGGCGTGTCTTGCGGCGGCCGAACCACCGTAGCGGCCGACAGAGAGCAGAACGGCGGCTCAACGCCGTTCGGCGCCGCCCAATCCTCCTGGTAGCTCCGCGTGGCCTCATGCACGCCAGCACACCCCGTTGCACCGTCGCCGTGGCCCGGCAAGGCACTGGGCACGCTCTCTGCCGCCGACGGGCGCCGCCCCGTTCCGTCGAGCTCCCCCTAAGCAACCAAATCCCGCTGAGGTTCTAAATGGAACGTGGACTCCACGATGACGCCAACTCCTATCTTCCCGACAGCACTGCGGTACCGCGTAATACGGAGAACTCCGTTCACGGCAGCCTCGAATGCCTATAAAAGGACCAGCTCGATCACTAGCCACCTCACTCACTCTCAAGACCCGCAGCACAAGACTCGAGGAAGTTCTCCCGACTCCGGCCCGATCCGCCGGGCACAGCTCGGTTGTCCGGTGAGGCGTTCCCCGGCGCCCAAATCTCGATAGTCCTTCAGACCACAGTAAGCTAACCCCCTCCTCAATTTGGCCTTCGCAGCTCTCTCCGACGAGTCCCACGACCACCCGAACCGCCGTCGACGTGGAGGCTCGCCGACCGCCACCACCACCACCAACCGACGCGGAAGGGCCCTGAACACGGAGGTACCCTCCGATCTCCCTGCCTCGCCGTGGATCGCCGCCGGCGACCACCGCGGCTCTCGGGCGCCGACGAGCTTCGTCCCCCGTTTGAAAGTTTAAACCTGACGAGTGGGACCCGCCCGTCAGCCTCTCAGATCCTTTTAAACGAATCGTTTTCTGAAAACGCCTTCGGGCAAAATACGCTTTCCCCTCTGGGCTGGCGTATAAGACTGGAACGTTTTCTGTTTTTATAAGCTAGCCCCTGGAAACTTTCTGTTTCATTACAGATGAGTCCCTGGACAAAAACCTTTATAACTTTTAAACAGAAAAGTATTTTTGATTGATTCTTTTTCTGTCCTCTTTAAAATTTTGTCTAGTTTTTTATCAGATTTATTTGAAAAATATTTGGAATACTTTTTGTGCACCTCTTGGTATTTACGATAGCGCATATATTTTCTTTATACCGTAGATACCGAAGGAGGTGACGGAGCCGCGAACTTCACCGAGCTAGGCTCCGACTACTCCGAACCAGGCAAGCATGTTTGAACTTTTGATATGATGAGTGTCTTGGCATGTTTTGCATTTAGTTAGTTCTCATGGCATGTTGTTGAGCATACCGATGAACGTTTTCCATGCAAATTTGAGCGTAAGTGAGTTATGATCCATGATGGATGTGAGTATGAATGGCCATGTGTTGTGAGGATGGGTAAGATGGCAGTGGAGGCTTATGTATATGTGACTTGTGTAAACCTGTATCATCATTCCTTCCATTCTTCCTTCCCTGTACTACCACATGTTTTCCGCAAGGAATATGGGCTTAGTAAGTTGTAAACCTTTCTGGTACACACCAAAAAGGAGAGGCCGGTGATGATGGTTCCATGGCCCTGGATTAAAGCCAGTCATCCGGTCAGGGGGCATGGGTGTTTCCGGTTGGGACCGAGAGGGGGGCACCCCTTAGAGCGCGTGTATATAAATTTGATCCCATGCTATTCGAGATTGTGATCTCCCTGTCTCAAAAGTTTTTCTTGGACGATGTCTAGGGTGATTCCTAGCATCGGGAGGTAGGATGGGTGTGTACTGGTTAGCTGTGTTTTCTTCCGAAAAACCGTAAACGGAACTAGTCCTTCGTGACTACGGAAATCCGTTGGCTGTGGGAAAAATTTTGTACAAACTCTGCAGAGTCATATATTCCTTCGAATCATCTATTCCATGTCCAAGTTCGATATTAACTTATCCTGACCAAATGTCAGTTTTGATGGCAGAGACCCCGGTGAATCGCATGAGTGCTAAGTCTGGTTAAATGATTATTCCTGTGGATGGACTAACCCGTTTATTTTCATGAATTGAATATTTATTATGAGCATTATTTCCTTGTGAATAAAAGCCCTTTCTGCGATGTCGCTCAGACGTCCGACTGTGGTATTGTTATACTTACTTTCAATAAAAGCCCTCTCTGTGATGTCGCCCCGACGTCCAACTGTGGCATTTCTTTTAAAGCCCTTTCTGTGATGTCGCCCCGACGTCCGACTGTGGCATTTCTTTTAAAGCCCTTTATGTGGTGTCGCTAAGACGCCCGACTGAGGTATTTCTTTTAAAGCCCTTTCTGTGATGTCGCCCCGACGTTCGACTGTGGCATTTCTTTTAAAGCCCTTTATGTGGTGTCGCTAAGACGCTCGACTGTGGCATCATTTCCTTATATTTATTTGTTCACCTTTCGAGGCGTCGCTTCAGACACCCGATCGGTTTTCATTTGTGTTTTGTTGGGATTTCAGGCGGACTACCGCCGTTTCCCTTTTACTTACTTCGTTATGCTAATTTTTGAATGTACATTGGTGAATTAATCATGACGCATTCATGCATGCATTTGTTATATCTTACGTCCGAACTGTCTTGCGGGTACTATCAAAGTACTCACTGGCTTGTTGATTTGGCCAGATGCTGACGAAGGCGATCTCATGGATGAAGAATTTGATAGCGAGTCCGATGCCTAGAGGAGTCCCAGTCAGTCTCGTGCGACCCTGGATTTGGTCACTGTATTATATCCGCTTCCGCTACCAAATAAATTCATTGAGCCTCACCTCGACGCTCGATGAGATGCCCGTTTTAGAGTCTTGTAACCCTCTCCCCGCTGTGTTTTTCCACCACCGCCCTATCCTCGAGTCAGTAGTATGCCTCCACACCACTGTGTCATGTCCGCCATTATGTATAATTATTGGCGTGCTTGTAATAATTTGGTTGAGCAACCGTAGTTCGACCTTGTAATATATTTTATGATACTGGCTTATTGTATCAAGAATTTGTCTACCGGTAAGGAGAATTTTTCTCATACTGGACTCAAAAGATTGGTTTCTCAATAAATATTTTTATTGGAAAATCGGTCGTGACAAGCTTGGTATCAGAGCCAGGCTGACTGTAGGAAGCCACTAGGTGCGATCGCTAATTGGTTATTAGCATGTTTGAGCCTTTCTATATATTTTCCTGATTATAGTCATTTTCTGTCAGTCAGCATAAATTTATGATCTGACCATGCAGAATTTTTGCCTACTTTTGTAGATGGCCGACAACAGCTGCGAGTCTCAGACCTTCGCCAACGTGCCCGATGTGTTCGTCAAGCTTCTTTCCTTCATCGTTCAGGTCGCGATGGGGCCATCTGTGCGCCCAATCTTCACACTCTGCCAGCACCGAGTCAACGACAGTCTGACCATGCACCAGGCCGCGGTGCAGTTCAAGGGAGGGCGTGGTGAGTTACGCCGCTTCCGGTTCTTGGGAAGAGCCATGCCTACGGAGAGGCATGCTATGCAGATGGCAGCCCGCGAGGCGATAGCTCGTCTCAGGGATGTCCTCCCCGTAATGAAGACTCGTCGTTACCGTTATCTTCCATGCCATGTGCCTTACACCTGTCACTACGCATTCTCCTGCCCCAGAGGGGAACGAGACGAGGCTTTTGAGATGCTCATTGAGTATCTCCGGGCCCTGGAGGCAGCCTTCGACAATCTGGTGGACGACTTCGTGGCTGCCCGCATGGACTCAGTTCATGACTGTGCTGCCAACAGGAGGGAGCTCCTACCCACCGCACCGCCACTGACTTTGGTCTCGTCCTCAGCATCTTATGCACCTACTCGTCGCCTGCCTTCTACCAAAGAGTTCAACCAAGTTATTGCGCCCACTCCAGCGCGCACTGCACCACCCTGCGCGCCCACTCCTGTTCGTGTTGTTCCGCCCCTGGCACCCGCTCCATCTACTCAGCGCAACACTACACGTATGGAGCCTATTAGCGAGGAGGAAGTCGAGTCCCCAGCCTCGCTACGCCTCACCCTCGGCAGGGCAAAGGAGATCGTCAACATCTCCGCCTGAGGACGCTTAGCCGCCATGCAATGTACCGCTTTGTATGATATGTTTATATGTACATAGGTTGTGAGAAGTAGCTTGTTTGCGCATCATGTAGGATCTGGAGGAGTGCACTAGCCTAAATAACATGTCAGGATTATGTACACATATCCTGAGTGATGTATTGTATAATTACCGCCCGCGTGTAAGATATGTAATGAGCAGTCCTTCTCCGTGCGCAAATCGATTTGTTTTTCTTAAGTAAGCTTGGTTATTTAATTTTTATTTGCCAGCTTTATGCATTTATGGAATTGTTTTTGCGACTCTTTTCGCTTTTCTTATGGGTTTTACAAAATATATCCCCAGAGTGAAAAATGTCTCGTCCTTGGACTCGTTCCATGCCAACTCCACCAGAGGAAAATTATGATACACAACCCAGCAACAAGTTCACACAAGGACAGTCAAGCCAATAGGGCAATGAATCGGCACTTTCACAAATGTGCCGCCTTTATGAGCAGAGTCAGCAACAACATCGGGAAATGATGAACCAAGTCATCAACATGGAAAATCACCATGGACAGTATCAGCAGCATTCCAAGTTATCTGAGCTACAGAAGACACGTCCCCAAACATTTTCTCATACTGACAAGCCTCTTGAAGCCGAGGATTGGCTTCGAGATATGGAGAGAAAATTAATGATTGCAAAATGTTCAGATCTCGAGAAAGTACTATATGCTCCGCACTATCTCACAGGAGCAACTGCATCATGGTGGGAGAATTTTCTGCACATGCACCCCAACGAAAATGATATAACCTGGGATGATTTCAAGGAAGGTTTCCGTGGTGCACACATTCCCAAGAGTATTATGAAAATCAAGAAGAGAGAGTTCGATGACCTCAAACAAAGGAACATGACAGTGTCAGAATACAACGGTCAATTTACTCTATTGTCCCGCTACGCCAATGAAGAACGTATGACTGAAAGCAAGAAGATGGAGAAATTCCTTGACGGTCTGGCGCCCGCGCTTAAATGCCAACTGGTCGTTCACACTTTTCCAGATTTTAAGACACTAGTGGACAAAGCTATTACTCTGGAAAATGAGAGACGTAGCCTGGAAGATTTACGTAAGCGAAAAAGAGACCAGACTACTCTTGCACGCAGCCACCGAAGCAGGACAGATTTTCAGAAAGGTGGGACACACAAACCTACAACAAACATCTCTCGCCCAACCAAGAATTTCCATGCAAGGGACAAAGAGTTCACATATCGCCCAGGCGTCACTTGCTACGCTTGTGGAGAAGAAGGGCACTACGCCAAACAGTGCCCCAAGCCAAGGAACTCGACCCCGAAGCCAAACAATGGTGGAAATAATTCAGCGCCCAAGGGCAACAATTTCAACCCCAACAACAACCACAGGAAGGGTCATCTAAACCACGTGACCAAAGAAGAAGCACAAAATGCTCCGGATATCGTACTCGGTACGTTTCCTGTCAACACAATACCTGCAACGGTTTTGTTTGATTCAGGAGCTTCTCACTCATTCATTTCGAAAAGTTTTGCTTTGCAAAATAATTTTTTGATGTTTCCCTTGGAAAAATCTATGATCATCAAGTCCCCTGGGATTCAGCAAGTTACTCAGAGTTACTGTCAGAATGTGGTTATTGAGTTCGAAGGATTGAAATTTTACGCCAATCTTATTGTGTTGGAAAATAAAGGACTGGATGTCATCCTAGGGATGGACTGGTTAACCACCAACAAAGGTTTTATTGACTGTTTCAACCGGACCGTAATTCTCACGCACCACCACGGGAAGACAATAAAAGTATCAGCCAAGGAAAGAAAAATACCCCGGCAGCCGAGATTGAATAAGGTGGACGTTTCTGAGTTAAGCAAGGTTCCAGTGGTATGTGAATTTCCAGATGTATTTCCCGAAGAACTACCAGGCATGCCACCAGACCGAGTAATAGAATTCAGCATTGAGCTAGCACCAGGAACCACTCCCATATACAAGAAACCATACAGAATGGCACCATCCGAGTTAATTGAGTTGAAGAAACAAATAAAGGAATTACTGGACAAGGGATACATTCGAGCCAGCTCCTCACCTTGGGGATCACCAATTTTATTTGCCAAAAAGAAGGATGGAACACTAAGATTGTGCATAGACTACCGAGCACTTAACATGGTCACAGTCAAGAACAAATACCCGATGCCACGAATAAATGATTTATTTGATCAGCTCGCTCAGGCCAAGGTATTCTCAAAGATTGACTTAAGGTCAGGATACCATCAATTAAAAGTGCAAACAGAAGATATCCCCAAAACAGCCTTCACCTTCAGATATGGACTATATGAGTTCACAGCTATGCCTTTTGGATTAACAAACGCCCCCGCATATTTTGTTCACCTCATGAACAAAGTATTTATGAAGTTTATGGACAAGTTCGTTGTGGTATTTATCGATGATATTCTGATATACTCCAAAACACCAGAAGAGCACGCGGAACATCTCAGGATTGTGCTAGGAGAACTCAGGAAACATCAATTGTATGCCAAGTTCAGCAAGTGCGAATTTTGGCTAAGACAAGTAGGCTTTTTAGGCCACGTGCTAACCCAAGACGGTATCACAGTGGACCCGGAGAAGGTTAGGGCCATACTTGACTGGAAGGCACCAGCCAGCGTAACGGACATACGAAGTTTCTTGGGAATGGCAGGATATTACCGCAGATTTATTGAAGGATTCTCCACCCTAGCCAAGCCAATGACGCAGTTGCTCAAGAAGGACAAGAAGTTTGAATGGACAGAAGCCTGCGAAAAAAGTTTCCAAGAGTTAAAACGGAAATTAACCACAGCACCGGTATTAATTGTGCCAGACATACACAAAAACTTTGAGGTGTATTGTGATGCATGCCGAAAAGGTCTCGGGTGCGTGTTGATGCAAGAAGGCAAGGTTGTCGCATACGCTTCTCGACAACTCCGCAAGCATGAGGAGAATTATCCCACTCATGACTTAGAAATGGCAGCAGTCATTCATGCGCTTAAAGAATGGAGGCATTTCTTACTTGGGAATCGATGTGAAATATACACGGACCATAAAAGTCTCAAATATATTTTCACACAGCCAGAACTAAACTTACGGCAATGACGCTGGTTGGAATTGGTAAAGGATTATGATGTTGGTATCCACTATCATCCAGGGAAAGCAAATGTAGTGGCCGATGCTCTTAGTCGGAACCCCAACTCCGACGAAAACAGTCTGCAAAGTTTGAGACCTGAATTCCAACAAGAATTTGCCAAACTCAACTTGTTAATGATCGCGGAAGGCACCATATCAAACTTGGAAATAAAGCCCGACCTTGTGGAGAGAATTAAGGAAGCTCAGCCTGGTCACCCCAGCATTGAAGGAATTAAAAGAAAGGTGAGTATGGGCAAGGCCTCGGAGTTTGTCATAGGCGATGATGGAATATTACGGTACGGGGACAGACTCTGCATGCCAAACATAGAGGACCTCAAACAGCAAATCCTAGCTGAAGCACACACCACTCCATATTCGATCCACCCTGGAGGAACCAAAATGTATAAGGATATTCAGGAAAGATTTTGGTGGCACGGTATGAAGAGGGACATAGCCACATTCGTTGCATGTTGCGATTCTTGTCAACGCATAAAAGTTGAGCATCAAAAACCAGCCGGACTGCTGCAACCAAACAAAATACCTGAGTGGAAATGGGATGAAATAGGGATGGATTTTATTGTCGGACTACCTCGGTCACGACACGGGAATGATGCCATATGGGTCATCACCGATAGATTAACCAAGGTGGCACATTTCATTCCAGTAAAGACAACCTACAACACTCAGAAGCTTGCCAGGATTTATCTCTCCCGTATAGTTTGTCTACATGGAGTCCCGAAGACTATAATATCCGACAGAGGCACTCAATTTGTCTCAAGATTCTGGGATCATTTACAACAGGCTCTGGGAACTCAATTGGCCTTCAGTACAGCCTACCATCCCCAGACTGATGGACAGACTGAGCGCGTAAACCAAATTTTAGAAGACATGCTGAGAGCATGTGTCCTCACCTATGGAACCAGTTGGGAAGAAAGTCTGCCATATGCCGAGTTCGCATACAACAACAGCTACCAGGCTAGCCTGCGAATGGCACCTTTTGAAGCCCTATACGGACGGAGGTGTCGTACCCCGCTAAATTGGTCAGAGACCAGAGACAGCCGTATCTTCGGCCCAGACATGCTCAAAGAAGCCGAGGAAAAAGTCAAGCTAATCAGGGACCGACTCAAGACCGCTCAAAGCCGACAGAAAAGTTATTACGATCAGAAACATCATGGGGTCAATTTTGAACCCGGTGAATTTGTGTACCTACGAGTATCACCTATGAGGGGACTGCAACGGTTTAAGATTAAAAGAAAGTTAGCACCAAGATTCATTGGACCATTCTGCATAGTGGCACGAAGAGGCACTGTAGCCTACCAGCTAGACTTACCCGAAGACTTGTCCGACATCCACGACGTGTTCCACGTCTCTCAATTAAGGAAGTGCGTAAGCAAACCAGAGAAGCAAGTATCCCATGAGAACATTGACGTGCAGCCAGATCTCACTTATCGGGAACGCCCAGTAAAAATATTAGAGGAGTCTGAAAGGAGAACCTGACATAAGACCATCAAGTTTTTCAGAGTTCAGTGGAGCAATCACACCGAAAGTGAAGCAACTTGGGAAAGAGAGGATTTTCTTCGGACAGAACATCCATACTTATTTAAGGATCAGCTGAAATCTCGGGGACGAGATTTTTCCTAAGGGGGTAGGTGTTGTGACACTCCAAAAATTTTAATTGGTTTTCATCAAAAACTTTGTTGAATTTTTTTTAAGAGGGCATTTAAAATTTCTTTTCCAGAAATCCTTCCTCTTAAAAACTTCCTTTTCTTTGGCAAGGATTTTATTTTTCTTCAAACTATGGTGTTTGATCTTTTGAAAACTTCTTCTCTGTTGGTTCTCTCTCTAATTATTTTGGGAGTTTAATCTTTTTCTTTTAAAAAGAAACTATATGAAAATTTGGGATTTTCATATCTTGGAAACCACCCATGACTTTGTATTTTGCCCATGTGGTAAAACCCCTCCAAAACATCCCCTCCTCCTTGTAATCAACCTAAGTTCTCTGTCCCAACTAATCCAAGCAAGTTTTGGATTTTATTCTAATTATTTTTCCCCTCAAATCATTTCTGCAAATTATTTGGAGCCTGAGAGATTTTCAAAGCAAGTACCCTTTTGCATTTGAGTTTTGACCTCAAACCAACTCTCCTGGATAGTCCTTTGTACCCACAACCCAGAACCATCTTGATGCACTCCTCCTCTTTTCAAATTTTTCAAATTTCAGTCTCTGCAAGTTTGGACCAGATTTGCCAAATTTGGTGAAATTCATATCTACACTTCTCCAAAAATTCCACCAAAATTCAGGCAGCCTACTGGAGCAATGAGTAGCCACTCCACCAAAAATCAGCTCAAGGAAAAATCCCCAGAGGCCAAATTCATTCTGTCGAACACTTGGCGTGCACTGTTGCTGTTCATTTTCAGAAAAATTCAGAGTTCAGTGTCGTTTTCCTTTGTCAGTTTCAATCACGCGTAGACAGTGCCCTTGGCACGTTCCTCGCCGCCTCTTCCTCCTGTCTGGAGCACCACACGTGCGCTTGGCGCCTTCCCGGCGTCGGCGGCGCCCTGGCCTGCCTGCGCCGGCGTGTCTTGCGGCGGCCGAACCACCGTAGCGGCCGACAGAGAGCAGAACGGCGGCTCAACGCCGTTCGGCGCCGCCCAATCCTCCTGGTAGCTCCGCGTGGCCTCATGCACGCCAGCACACCCCGTTGCACCGTCGCCGTGGCCCGGCAGGCACTAGGCACGCTCCCTGCCGCCGACGGGCCCGCGCCGCCCCGTTCTGTCGAGCTCGCCCTAAGCACCAAATCCAAGCCTAGTTAGCACCTAAATGGAACCGGTGGACCTCCACGATGACGCCCAACTCCCTAATCTTCCCCGACCAAGCACTGCGCCGCCGTAACCTTCACCGGAGATCCCCGTTCACGGCCACCGCCTCGAATCGCCTATAAAAAGGACCCCGAGCTCGCTCACGACCCCCACACCCTCACTGCACCTCTCCAAGACCCTGCCAAGCCACCAGGAGGACCTCGAGGAGGTCTCCTCCCCCGACTCCGGCCGCCCCGATCCGCCTCGGCCACCAGCTCGATTCGCTCCGGTGAGGCCGTCTCCGGCGCCCAAACCCCGTCAGTAGCCCCCTCTAGCACCCAGTAAGCTAACCCCCTCCTCAATTTGGCCTTCGCAGCTCTCTCCGACGAGTCCCACGACCACCCGAACCGCCGTCCGCCGGAGCAAGGCTCGCCGACCGCCACCACCACCACCAACCCACGCGGAAGGGCACCCTGAACACGGAGGTACCCTCCGATCTCCCTGCCTCGCCGTGGATCGCCGCCGGCGACCACCGCGGCTCTCGGGCGCCGACGAGCTTCGTCCCCCGTTTGAAAGTTTAAACCTGACGAGTGGGACCCGCCCGTCAGCCTCTCAGATCCTTTTAAACGAATCGTTTTCTGAAAACGCCTTCGGGCAAAATACGCTTTCCCCTCTGGGCTGGCGTATTCAAGACTGGAACGTTTTCTGTTTTTATAAGCTAGCCCCTGGAACTTTCTGTTTCATTACAGATGAGTCCCTGGACAAAAACCTTTATAACTTTTAAACAGAAAGTATTTTTGATTGATTCTTTTTCTGTCCTCTTTAAAATTTTGTCTAGTTTTTTATCAGATTTATTTGAAAAATATTTGGAATACTTTTTGTGCACCTCTTGGTATTTACGATAGCGCATATATTTTCTTTATACCGTAGATACCGAAGGAGGTGACGGAGCCGCGAACTTCACCGAGCTAGGCTCCGACTACTCCGAACCAGGCAAGCATGTTTGAACTTTTGATATGATGAGTGTCTTGGCATGTTTTGCATTTAGTTAGTCTCATGGCATGTTGTTGAGCATACCGATGAACGTTATTTCCATGCATTGTTGAGGTAAGTGAGTTCGATGATCCATAAGTGGATGGATGTGAGTATGAATGGCCATGTGTTGGCATGAGGATGGGTAAGATGGCAGTGTTGTAGCATGCCAGTCTTATGCCAGACTATATGACTTCAGTGTCAACCCGTATCATTCCAGTTCCTTCCATTCTTCCTTCCCTGTACTACCACATGTTTTCCGCAAGGAATATGGCGTAGTAAGTTGTAAACCGCTTACCTGGTACACACCAAAAAGGAGAGGCCGTGATGATGGTTCCATGGCCCTGGATTAAAGCCAGTCATCCGGTCAGGGGGCATGGGTGTTTCCGGTTGGGACCGAGAGGGGGGCACCCCTTAGAGCGCGCGTATATAAATTTGATCCCATGCTATTCGAGATTGTGATCTCCCCGTCTCAAAAGTTTTTCTTGGACGATGTCTAGGGTGATTCCTAGCATCGAGAGGTAGGATGGGTGTGTACTGGTTAGCTGTGTTTTCTTCCGAAATACCGTAAACGGAACTAGTCCTTCGTGACTACGGAAATCCGTTGGCTGTGGGAAAAAAATTTTGTACAAACTCTGCAGAGTCATATATTCCTTCGAATCATCTATTCCATGTCCAAGTTCGATATTAACTTATCCTGACCAAATGTCAGTTTTGATGGCAGAGACCCCGGTGAATCGCATGAGTGCTAAGTCCGGTTAAATGATTATTCCTGTGGATGGACTAACCCGTTTATTTTCATGAATTGAATATTTATTATGAGCATTATTTCCTTGTGAATAAAAGCCCTTTCTGCGATGTCGCTCAGAAGTCCGACTGTGGTATTGTTATTACTTACTTTCAATAAAAGCCCTCTCTGTGATGTCGCCCCGACGTCCAACTGTGGCATTTCTTTTAAAGCCCTTTCTGTGATGTCGCCCCGACGTCCGACTGTGGCATTTCTTTTAAAGCCCTTTATGTGGTGTCGCTGAGACTCCCGACTGTGGTATTTCTTTTAAAGCCCTTTCTGAGGCGTCGCTTCAGACACCCGACTGTGGCATTTCTTTTAAAGCCCTTTATGTGGTGTCGCTAAGATGCCCGACTGTGGCATCATTTCCTTATATTTATTTGTTCACCTTTCGAGGCGTCGCTTCAGACACCCGATCGGTTTTCATTTATGTTTTGTTGGGATTTCAGGCGGACTACCGCCGTTTCCCTTTTACTTACTTCGTTATGCTAATTTTTGAATTTACATTGGTGAATTAATCATGACGCATTCATGCATGCATTTGTTATATCTTACGTCCGAACTGTCTTGCGAGTACTATCAAAGTACTCACTGGCTTGTTGATTTGGGCAGATGCTGACGAAGGCGATCTCATGGATGAAGAATTTGATAGCGAGTCCGACGCCTAGAGGAGTCCCAGTCAGTCTCATGCGACCCTGGATTTGGTCACTGTATTATATCCGCTTCCGCTACCAAATAAATTCATCGAGCCTCACCTCGACGCTCGATGAGATGCCCATTTTAGAGTCTTGTATCCCTCTCCCCGCTGTGTTTTTCCACCACCGCCCTATCCTCGAGTCAGTAGTATGCCTCCACACCACTGTGTCATGTCCGCCATTATGTATAATTATTGGCGTGCTTGTAATAATTTGGTTGAGCAACCGTAGTTCGACCTTGTAATATATTTTATGCTACTGGCTTATTGTATCAAGAATTTGTCTACCGGTAAGGAGAATTTTTCTCATACTGGACTCAAAAGATTGGTTTCTCGATAAATATTTTTATTGGAAAATCGGTCGTGACACTGTTCTTGTGTTCATCGACATACGGGGTCACCAAGGTAGAGTTCTGTAGAACTGTGTAGTGTGCTTGAGACCAAGAATATCCGTCCCTGCATATTATTGAGTCACTTCCAAGAGTGCCTTTTCCAGTCAGTCTCCCCTCATACCGCGATTTAGGGAGACCTATCTTCTTAAGGCCAGGAATGAAGTCAACACAAAACCCGATAACATCCTCTGTTTGATGGCCCATGGAGATGCTTCCTTCTGGCCTAGCGCAGTTACGGACATATTTCTTTAGGACTCCCATGAACCTCTCAAAGGGAAACATATTGTGTAGAAATACGGGCCCCAGGATGACAATCTCATCGACTAGATGAACTAGGACGTGCATCATGATATTGAAGAAGGATGGTGGGAACACCAGCTCGAAACTGACAAGACATTGCACCACATCACTCCTTAGCCTTGGTACGATTTCTGGATCGATCACCTTCTGAGAGATTGCATTGAGGAATGCACATAGCTTCACAATGGCTAATCGGACATTTTCCGGTAGAAGCCCCCTCAATGCAACCGCAAGTAGTTGCGTCATAATCACGTGGCAGTCATGAGACTTTAGGTTCTGAAACTTTTTCTCTGGCATATTTATTATTCCCTTTATATTCGACGAGAAGCCAGTCGTGACCTTCATACTGAGCAGGCATTCAAAGAAGATTTCTTTCTCTTCTTTCGTAAGAGCGTAGCTGGCAGGACCTTTATACTGCTTCGGAGGCATGCCGTCTTTTTCGTGCAAATGTTGCAGGTCCTCCCGTGCCTCAGGTGTATCTTTTTTCTTCCCATACACGCCCAAGAAGCCTAGCAGGTTCACGCAAAGGTTCTTCATCATGTGCATCACGTCGATTGAAGAGCGGACCTCTAGGTCTTTCCAGTAAGGTAGGTCCCAAAATATAGATTTCTTCTTCCACATGGGTGCGTGTCCCTCAACGTCATTCAGAACAGCTAGTCCACCGGGACCCTTTCCAAAGATTACGTGTAAATCATTGACCATAGCAAGTACGTGATCACCGGTACGCATGGCGGGCTTCTTTCGATGATCTGCCTCGCCTTTGAAATGATTTCCTTTCTTTCGACATTGATGGTTGGTCGGAAGAAATCGACGATGGCCCAGGTACACATTCTTCCTGCATTTGTCCAGGTATATACTTTCAGTGTCATCTAAACAGTGCGTGCATGCGTGGTATCCTTTGTTTGTCTGTCCTGAAAGGTTACTGAGAGCGGGCCAATCCTTGATGGTCACGAACAGCAACGCCTTTAGGTTAAATTCCTCCTGTCTGTGCTCATCCCACATACGTACACCGTTTCCATTCCACAGCTGTAAAAGTTCTTCAACTAATGGCCTTAGGTACACATCAATGTCGTTGCTGGGTTGCTTAGGGCCTTGGATGAGAACTGGCATCATAATGAACTTCCGCTTCATGCACATCCAAGGAGGAAGGTTATACATACATAGAGTCACGGGCCAGGTGCTGTGATTGCTGCTCTGCTCCCCGAAAGGATTAATGCCATCCGCACTTAAAGCAAACCATACATTCCTTGGATCCTTTGCAAACTCATCCCAGTACTTTCTCTCGATTTTTCTCCACTGCGACCCGTCAACGGGTGCTCTCAACTTCCCATCTTTCTTTCGGTTCTCACTGTGCCATCGCATCAACTTGGCATGCTCTTCGTTTCTGAACAGACGTTTCAACCGTGGTATTATAGGAGCATACCACATCACCTTCGCAGGAACCCTCTTCCTGGGGGCTCGCCGTCAACATGACCAGGGTCATCTCGTCTGATCTTATACCGCAATGCACCGCATACCGGGCATGCGTTCAGATCCTTGTATGCACCGCGGTAGAGGATGCAGTCATTAGGGCATGCATGTATCTTCTCCACCTCGAATCCTAGAGGGCATACGACCATCTTTGCTGCGTATGTACTACCGGGCAATTCGTTATCCTTTGGAAGCTTCTTCTTCAATATTTTCAGTAGCTTCTCAAATCCTTTGTCAGCCACAGCATTCTCTGCCTTCCACTGCAGCAATTTCAGTACGGTACCGAGCTTTGTGTTGCCATCTTCGTAATTGGGGTACAACCCTTTTTTGTGATCCTCTAACATGCGATCGAACTTCAGCTTCTCCTTTTAATTTTTGCATTGCGTCCTTGCATCGACAATGACCCGGCGGAGATCATCATCATCGGGCAAATCGTCTGGTTCCTCTTGATCTTCAGCAGCTTCACCCGTTGCAGCATCATTGGGCACATCGTCTAGTTCCTCTTTATCTTCACCAGCTCCCCGCGTTGCAGCATCACCGTATTCAGGGGGCACATAGTTGTCATCGTACTCTTCTTCTTCGTCGTCTTCCATCATAACCCCTATTTCTCCGTGCCTCCCCCAAACATTATAGTGTGGCATGAAACCCTTGTAAAGCAGGTGGGAGTGAAGGATTTTCCGGTTAGAGTAAGACCTCGTATTCCCACATTCAGTGCATGGACAACACATAAAACAATTCTGCTTGTTTGCCTCAGCCGCATCAAGAAACTCATGCACGCCCTTAATGTACTCGCAGGTGTGTCTATCACCGTACATCCATTGCCGGTTCATCTACGTGCATTATATATAATTAAGTTTCCAAATTACTAGAAGTTCATCATCACATTAAAACCAAAGTGCATACATAGTTCTCATCTAACAACATATAGCTCTCCACAACATCTAATTAATTAAACCATACATTGAAACTATGTAAAAAATTTCAATGCGAAAACAAACGCGATCATAATCGCAACCAAGGTAACAATTGATCCAACGGCATAATGATACCAAGCCTCGGTATGAATGGCATATTTTCTAATCTTTCTAATCTTCAAGCGCATTGCATCCATCTTGATCTTGTGATCATCGACGACATCCGCAACATGCAACTCCAATATCATCTTCTCCTCCTCAATTTTTTTTATTTTTTGCTTCAACAAATTGTTTTCTTCTTCAACTAAATTTAACCTCTCGACAATAGGGTCGGTTGGCATTTCCGATTCACATACAAACTACATAAATAAAATCTATGTCACGTTGGTCGGCATAATTTTCATAAACAATAAATGAACCAATAGTTATAAAGATAATATATATACCACATCCGAATCATAGACAGGACGAGGGCCGACGGGGGCGGATACCAAAACCATCGCACTATATAAGATGCAATAATAAAAGTAAGAAAATAATACAAGTATCTATGTAAACATACAAGTAAGAATATTTTTCCTTTCAGAAAGAAGATAAGAACAAGAGGCTCACCACGGTGGTGCCGGCGGTGAGCTCGGCGCGGGTGATCAATGGCGGTGAAGACGGGGACGGGGCGTGACGGACTGCTAAACCTAGACAAATATTAAGGAAAATGGAGCTTGGAGGTCGAGCTTGGAGAGGAGAAAGCTTAAGTAGTGTGGCTCGGGCATTCCATCGAACACCTTGTGTGCATAGGAGGTGAGCTAGAGCACCACCAAGCCCTCTCCCCCTCGGCCAGAAAAAAACAGAGCAGTGTGCTCTGCTCTTACGCGAGGGGGTATATATAGGCACCTCATTGGTCCCGGTTGGTGGCATGAACCGGGACTAAAGGGGAGCCTTTGGTCCCGGTTCAAGCCACCAACCGGGACCAATGGTGGTGGGCCAGGAGCGAGGCCCATTGGTCTCGGTTCGTCCCACCAACCGGGACCAAAAGGTCCAGATGAACCGGGACCAATGGCCCACGTGGCCCGGCCGGCCCCCTGGGCTCACGAACCGGGACCAATGCCCCCATTGGTCCCGGTTCTGGACCGAACCGGGACTAATGGGCTGACCCGGCCTGGACCAAAGCCCTGTTTTCTACTAGTGCCCCCCTTTAAAAAAAACAAAAACCCCAGCCACAGAAATGCTGACGCGTGGATGCCTATTGGTCCCGGTTGGTGCCACCAACCGGGACCAAAGGCCCTCCTGCCTGGGCTCCGCGCACAGGCCACGTGGAGGCCCATCTGTCCCAGTTCTGAATTGAACCGGGACTAAAGGGACAGGGCATTAGTACCGACCCTTTAGTCCCGGTTCAGGAATCGGGACAAAAGGCCCTTACGAACCGGGACAATAGGCCCATTTTCTACTAGTGACGCGCGGCAACCCCCTCCCACCGCCATAGGGTACCTGCCCACCTGCTCCTCTCCCCCTCCTTAGGCATGGCGGAGGCAGTCTCCGATGGTGGCAACGGTGGAGGGAGGAAGGGGGTGATAGCGTGGACTCTAGGTCCCCTCGAGTTAGCTTTTTTTGCGAGAAAGGAAGGGTGTGTTTCGATTGTTGCCAAAGTGCGTCCTACCAAAATTTTGATCATGACCCAAAGATTGGTCTTCTGGATTGTTGCCTTTTTTGGGCATGCCAATGAAGTCTAGCCAACTCTAGTTTATTTTTCTTGCCAATGTTGGCCAAATCATTGGCAACCAAAACCTCAACCAAAATTTTGGCTAGCCAATTCTTTGGTGGGCAACCTTGGGCATAAACCAAACATACTTGAACTTTTCATTAATCAGCCATGATAATTACATTGAGATTCAACAATGTGTGATAAACTCTAGGTCGCCCCGTGCCACCTTCGGGAGGACGTCGGGAGAGAGTTTTTCTCTCTCGTGTGAAGCCACCGTCGAAGGAGGGAGGAACCTAGGCCTAACTACAAAACACCACAAGACGCTAACGCTAGAGAAGAATGGCACGACTCTTCTCACACTTGCGTGACACCACCTAGGCTACATAAAATGAAGTATCGATGGATTGGGGGTGAAGGAAGAATAAATTGAAGCGCCGATGGATTGGAGATTTAGGAAGAACTACTCCGACGGCTCCTATGCCCCTACCTATCCACCCCCTCCCCCCGGCTAGGTAAATTGAGCGTAACAGAGACAGGCTATTGGCTGCTCTACCACGCTTGTGTAGACTATGCACGGTTTGGTTTGAACAACTGAACGTGCCTTGCCCAGCGACTTTAATTTTTACCATGTCAAGTCCGTGATTTTGATTGGGTGTCACGTTTGAAATCAAAATTTTGTTGCTCAAAATGTTACTTCAAGAGAAAATCAACACATTAATATGATGTAAACTAGTACTAACAGTACACCTTTCATTACATAAATATTATTGGATCTTATTAATTTGCTGGGGTTAGCAATAGGCAACTCGATTTGGTTACACGAACAAAACGCAGAGAATCCACTCGCCTTCAAGCTTCGCAACAAGCGTGGCAGGACCCACGAGAACCTATGTGGAAGGACGTCTGGACGTGGACACACACTGCATACTAGTAGTACTACTCAGCCTAACGGCGAACCGAGCCCTTTCCTTCCCGCCGCGGCGGCCACGGTGCCGCCACTTGCAACGCCGTCGGCGCCAAGAGCACGATGAGGCGGCGGGGCCGGAGACGATCCGCCGACGCTATGGTGAGGCCCGTTGTCGTCGTCGCCCGCGTCGCAGTAGCCCTTGAGCATGTCCCCCTCCTCCGGGGTGAACCCGATGACGGACAGCATGAGGTCGGCGGCCCAGCAGCGCTGCTCGATGACGCGGATGGCGCGGCAGCAGCCGGGCCCCAGGTACGCCTCGCCGTTGAGGAAGAAGAGGATGATCTCCCCCGTGCACGACCTGATGTCCAGCAGCGCCTCCCAGCACTTCCGCGTCACCGCTCCCTCCAGCCGCTCGGCGAGGTCGGCCGCCCGGACGAAATTCGTCGTAGTCGCCGCCGACGCAGTGGCGGCGACCTGGAGCAGGAGCAACGCCAGCAGGGTGGGAAGGAGAGAGCCTGACGAGGCCATGCTGTTGATCGACTCTACGTAGTGCGCAGCTGCCCTATTTATGAAGGGCGACGATCACCGGCAGGGTAGTAACTCTCATTTGCTCAGTTTCGGAAGATGGAAGGTCGTACGTCCGTTCGTTTCCCATTCTGGTTTTCCCTACCGATTGACGATACCCATTGCATTACTCAATCAAGCATGAAAAAAGAGAAATTCTCAAAAAAAAGCATGAAAGAAAGAAAAGAAAAAAAATATCCACACGAATCTCTGCGTGTGATCAATGACATACTTAGGTTTGCAATATTTATGCCACGTCTAGACGTGATGCTTGAGAAAAACTGTATATTTTTTCCATTACAGATAGCCCATCGTCTACTGTATCTATTTTTCCATTTCCCGTACACATCGGTTTGTTTCCGTACTGATGCCCCACCGTATCTGCTCCCTCTTTTCTTTTTTCCTTAGCGACACCATTTTGCTTCTTTTTTTTTAAGTACTAGCGACACCATTTTTCTCGTGCATCAAGATGGGACTGCGCCGGGTCGGCCTGCCGGGTCGCTGACCCGGCCCAAAAAGTCAAGGCCAATGGGCCAAGCGGGTCGGGGGGTCGGCCTGCCGGGTCGCTGACCCGGCCCAAGAAGTCAAGGCCAATGGGCCAAGCGGGTCGGGCTTAAATGATAAATGGGTTAATGGAGCCGGCATTGTGCGACCCGATGGGTCGACGCAATTGAATCGCTATGCCTAGTCGTTCATTTTTTTTTCTTTAAGGGAAATCATGAGAGCTTTATTCAACAAAAGCATTTCTGGAAGAGTCTGCTAGAAGACTGCTCACCAGAAATGAAGGAGTGGAATTCACGCAACTGTCGGTAGCCATGAGTGTGCAAGCTCGCTTGGCACACAAAACAAAGGCACTTCTGGAAGAGTCTGCTAGAAGACTGCTCACCAGAAACGAAGGAGTGGAATTCGGGCAACTATTGGTAGCCATGAGTGTGCAAGCTCGTTTAGCACACAGATGGGCCGGCAAATTGGCTGTTCTTATTACATGTTGAAGTACAAAAAAATCAAAATCTGAGGAAAGCTCTGCAATCTCATCTAGAATGGGGGCCACAACAGAGCAATCTATTAGCCGAGAATTCCATAGGTTCACCAACACAATGCCTAGTCGTTCGTTGTTGGCCGTCCCTGTACGCAAACTCGATCACATACACAAGAACATATATGATCATATACGTACGAAGCTGACCAATTCGGCCGGAGATGCCCTTGTAAACGAGCAAGCAGACTGACAGGTGGATCAATTCTTACATACGTGAACTAGTACATGCATGTAGAAACAACCAGCCTATTGTTCGTCGTCTCAGTCCCCGGCGAGCTCGCCATCCCTCCGACTTGTCCAGCTTGCCATTCTGGTGGCCTTTCCGGTCTTCAGATTAAGCACACTGGATACATGAATTTTGCGTCTTGAACTTGGGTCGGCCTCATGTACCCAACGGGTTAGTAAGGCCATAATTTTTTTATGAAATGGGCCGACCTACGGCCTCACATGTTGACCTTGGGGCCACGAGGCCAGGTCCGGGTCGGCCCATTCCCATCTTGGCTGGTGCAAGTTGCATTCATAGATTCGCGGTTGCTGGCAAGTGCTTGATTATGGCCAATGGCGAATCTAGAAAAAAATGAAGGGCGGGCTGGGCTGCCTGGGTCATGCAAATATGTGTTGGATTGAGCCTGCAAGTAGTTGGGCTGGGCCTTAAAACTAGTAGTAAAAACAAATTTTACAGTGCTGGATGGGGGGCTTGAGCCTGTTAAAGCCCCCAGTAGAATCGCCCCTAATTATGGGGAAGGAAACGTGTGACTAGTTCTTGATTCTATTGTGCTCCCTCCTATATGTTTGATATATATATTTGATGTTGCCAGCGCATATCATGGCAGCGCCTGATGCAATCATGCAAAGACGATCGGACAGGCATCATATAGAAGGATCTTCTTTGTATGTTCTAATCTGGTTTACGACGACCGTTGTTGCGTGTCTTGAAGCCATCGATAGTGAGAGTGAGATTTGATCGCTTTGGGGTTGCTTAAACGTCTTCTGTAACACGATGAAAGTTTGACAAGGGACTAGATAGATCGAAAGTGAGATTTGATCCTCGGATGATGAGAGATATTTTTAGGGCTCTCTCTGTGTGATGGCATCTGTCATCATTTGGCCAGACAGGTGACTAGGTGCTACCTCTTGAGCATGCGTTGGTTTTCCCTTAAAGAGGAAAAGGTGATGCAGCAAAGTAGTATAAGTATTTCACTCAGTTTTTAAGAACCAAGGTATCAATCCAGTAGGAGACTACACGCAAGTCGCCTAGTACCTGCACAAACAATTAAGAACCTTGCAACCAACGCGATAAAGGGGTTGTCAATCCCTTCACGGCCACTTGCAAAAGTGAGATTTGATAAAGATAATAAGATAAATATTTTTGGTATTTTATGGTATAGATTGGAAAATAAAGATTGCAAAATAAATAGTAAACTAGAATTACAGATTAAAAACTTATATGATGTAAAGTACACCCGGGGCCATAGGTTTCACTAGTGGCTTCTCTCAAGATAGCATTTATTACGATGGGTGAACAAATTACTGCCGAGCAATTGATAGAAAAGCGCATAGTTATGATGATATCTAAGGCAATGATCATGAACATAGACATCACGTCCGTGACAAGTAGACCGAAACGATTCTGCATCTACTACTATTACTCCACACATCGACCGCTATCCAGCATGCATCTACAGTATTAAGTTCATAAGAACGGAGTAACGCATTAGGCAAGATGACATGATGTAGAGGGA
The DNA here is from genome assembly GCF_003073215.2 of Triticum urartu. Taxonomy (NCBI): domain Eukaryota; kingdom Viridiplantae; phylum Streptophyta; class Magnoliopsida; order Poales; family Poaceae; genus Triticum; species Triticum urartu. The sequence goes on along the minus strand of NC_053028.1, from coordinate 628,636,343 downwards.
TAAACTCAAGCAATATGATATAAAACCCATCTTTTTATCCTCGATGGCAACAATACAATACGTGTCGTTTCCCTTTTTGTCACTGGGATCGAGCACCGCAAGATTGAACCCAAAGCTAAGCACTTCTCCTATTGCAAGAAAGATCAATCTAGTAGGCCAAACTAAACCGATAATTCGAAGAGACTTCCAAAGATATCAAATCATGCATACAAGAATTCAGAGAAGAATCAAATAATATTCATAGATAATCAAGTTCATAAACCCACAATTCATCGGATCTCGGCAAACACACCGCAAAAAGAGTTACATTGAATAGATCTCCAAGAGAATCGAGGAGAACTTTGTATTGAGATTCAAAGAGAGAGAAGAAGCCATCTAGCTACTATGGATCCGAAGGTCCATGGTAAACTACTCACATATCATCGGAGAGGCTATGGTGTTGATGTAGAAGCCCCCCATGATCGAATCCCCCTCCGGCGGAGCGCCGGAAAAGGCCCCAAGATGGGATCTCACGGGTATAGAAGGTTGCAGCGGTGGAAAAGGTGTTTTGTGGCTCTCCCCGAAGGTTTCAGGGTATAAGAGTATATATATGCGAAAGAAGTAGGTCGGTGGAGCTGCGAGGGGCCCAAGTGGCAATCTATATCAAGAACAATGAAATCTACGGCACATAATTCCTATTTACAACAATAAGAACACCATTAATCCTTCCCATACACTACTAGAAAAAGGGCCTATTGTCCCGGTTCGTAAGGACCTTTTGTCCCGGTTCCTGAACCAGGACTAAAGAGTCGGTACTAATGCCCTGTCCCTTTAGTCCCGGTTCAATCCAGAACCGGGACAGATGGGCCTCCACGTGGCCTGTGCGCGGAGCCCAGGCAGGAGGGCCTTTGGTCCCGGTTGGTGGCACCAACCGGGACCAATAGGCATCCACGCGTCAGCATTTCTGTGGCTGGGGTTTTTGTTTTTTTTAAAGGGGGGGGGGTTTGGGGGGTTTTGGGGGGTTAATTTAGGTGTTTCATATATTGTGTTAGCTAGCTATAATTAATAGAGAGAAGTGTCCTCTCTTATGTCCGTGCTTGGTCGACGCTACGTACTATACATACGTATAGAGAGGACTAGACACGCTAACTAGCTAGTAAGCAAACAAAGGAAATAGAAGATCGTCATGAACATATATGCATATAGAGAGAAGTGATATCGACCACCTCTCCTTCTCCGAGAGATTGGTCGAACAACAAGTTCTTGTATATCTATCCGACACTACCGGCTACTGTTGGGGAACATAGCAGAATTTTAAAATTTTCTACGCATCACCAAGATCAATATATGGAGTCATCAAGCAACGAGGGAGAGAGGAGTGCATCTACATACCCTTGTAGATCGCGCGCGGAAGCGTTCAAGAGAACGGGGTTGGTGGAGTCGTACTCGACGTGATCCAAATCACTGATGACCAAGTGCCGAACGGAAGGCACCTCCGCGTTCAACACACGTATGGTTGGGAAGACGTCTCCTCCTACTTGATCCAGCAAGGGGAAAGGAGAGGTTGATGAAGATCCAGCAGCACGACGGCGTGGTGGTGGAAGCAACGGTGATCTCGGCAGGGCTTCGCCAAGCGCAGGGAGACGGAGGAGTGTCACGGGAGGGAGAGGGAGAGGCCAGGGGCTTGGGTGTGGCTGCCCTCCCTCCCCCCCACTATATATAGGGTGCCTAGGGGGGGGCGGCGGCCAAGGGGGTGCCTTGCCCCCCAAGGCAAGGGTGGCGCTCCCCACCCCTAGGGTTTCCAACCCTAGGCGCAGGGGGAGGCCTAAGGGGGGCGCACCAGCCCACTAGGGGCTGGTTCCCCTCCCACTTCAGCCCATGGGGCCCTCCGGGATAGGTGGCCCCACCCGTTGGACCCCCGGGACCCTTCCGGTGGTCCCGGTACAATACCGATTACCCCCGAAACTTTCCCGATGGCCGAAACTTGACTTCCTATATATAAATCTTCACCTCCGGACCATTACGAAACTCCTCGTGACGTCCGGGATCTCATCCGAGACTCCGAACAACTTTTGGATTACCGTATGCTAATATATCTACAACCCTAGCGTCACCGAACCTTAAGTGTGTAGACCCTACGGGTTCGGGAGACATGCAGACATGAGCGAGACGCCTCTTCAGTCAATAACCAACAGCGGGATCTGGATACCCATGTTGGCTCCCACATGCTCCACGATGAAGCGGGCGGCGACATATGAACAAAATAAAAAAAAATAAAAAAACAGAGCCGGGCTGCGGCTCATAGCGCGGGGGCAGGCGAGGGCGCCGGCGCGAGGGGGCAGGGCGGTGACGGCGACGAGGAGCGGGCGGCAACGGCGATGAGGCAGGGGCTCGGGGCGCCAGGGCGGCGCGCACGAGCAGGGGAGCTCGAGGCGACAGCGGGGGCGGCGAGGGCGCCGGCGCGCGAGGGCAGGACGGGGCAGGGGCAGGGCGACGGCGACGAGGAGCGGGCGGCGACGGCGAGCACGGGCAGCCTGGCGGCGTCGAGGAGGTCGGCGTCGTCGGGGGCAACTAGCGAGGGAAATCTGAAAATTTCCCAAGTGTTGCTTATATAGCAAAGGCTTTGGTCCCGGTTCGTGGCACCAACCGGGACTAATGCCCCCCTTTAGTCGGCCTTTGGTCCCGGTTGGTGGCACCAGCCGGGACTAAAGGGGGGCATTGGTCCCGGTTGGTGCCACGAACCGTGACCAATGCACCCCTTTAGTCCTAGTTGGTGGCACTAACCGGGACCAAAGGTTGTGTGCTAGAACTGGCGCAGTGCGGTGGGATGTTTAGTCCCACCTCGCTAGCCGAGAGGGGCTTGGAGTGGTTTATAAGCTCTGCCGAGCCGACCACTTCGAGCTCCTCTCTACTGCAGGCTTACGGGCCTAAATCCAATGTCTGTGCCAGTGGGCCTACTGGGTCTCCTGCGGGCCTGAATCCTGGCCCATGGTGGGGTTTCTAGTCGTATTCAGGCCGTGGGGGCTCAGTAGGAGGCACTTTTTTGTTTTTTTGTTTTCTATACTTATTGTTGCTATTTTTATTTTATTTTTCCAGTTTTTTTGTTTTGTTTTCTGCATTATTTATTTTCTTTTTTTTGCTTTATTTTTTAATTCTTTTTTCTTTTAGTTTTAGAAAAATTATAAACTTTCTGTTAGTGCCATTAGTTTTCAAATTTGAAAACACTTTTTTAGTTTTTTTTGCTTTTAGTGCCTATTTTTCCCATTTTTTTGTTTTGTGTTCTGCAGTATTTATTTTCTTTTGTTTTTTGCTTTATTTTTTTTAATTCTTTTTGCTTTTAGTTTTAGAAAAATTATAAACTTTCTGTTAGTGCCATTAGTTTTCAAATTAGAAAACACTTTTTTAGTTTTTTAGTTTTCTTTGTTGCTTTATTTATTTTATTTTGTTTCTACTTACAACAAAATACTTATTGTTGCTATTATTATTATTATTCAGTTTTTTTGTTTTGTTTTTTGTATTATTTATTTTCTTTTGTTTTTTTGCTTTTTTTAATTCTTTTTGCTTTTAGGTCAGCAAAATTATAAACTCTTTGTTAGTGCCATTAGTTTTAGAAAAATTATAAACTTTCTGTTAGTGCCATTAGTTTTCAAATTTGAATAGTTAAAATTTGAATTCTTTGAAATTTGTGTGAATCACAAGTTTGTGATTAACTTTACTAAAAATTAACATAGATGCACCTATAGAGAAAATTCGACCTAAATTCATAGTTTTCAAATGAACTCTGAAAAAGTTGGCATAGCATACTCGTGTGTTACAAAGTTGGCATGGTATCATGATAATAGTTGCGGGAGAAAGTCTTCACTTTTTTTTCGCTTGTGTCATTTGCTTATTGCGCCGTAACCATGGATAATCTTCATCGTTTATCAGGATGCTTGGGTCAGCCTTGACATTGAAGGGAGGAATTTCATGAAACTTTTCATAATCTTCAGACATGTCTGTCTTGCCCTCCACTCCCAGGATATCCCTTTTTCCTGAAAGAACTATGTGGCGCTTTGGCTCATCGTATGATGTATTCGCTTACTTATCTTTTCTTTTTCTCGGTTTGGTAGACATGTCCTTCACATAGATAACCTGTGCCACATCATTGGCTAGGACGAACGGTTCGTCAGTGTACCCAAGATTTTTCAGATCCACTGTTGTCAGTCCGTACTGTGGGTCTACCTGTACCCCGCCTCCTGACAGATTGACCCATTTGCACTTAAACAAAGGGACTGAGGGAGTCATGGATTAGGGGGTGTCCGGATGGCCGGACTATACCTTCAGCCGGACTCCTGGACTATGAAGATACAAGATTGAAGACTTCGTCCCGTGTCCGGGAGGGAGTTTCCTTGGCGTGGAAGGCAAGCTTGGCGATACGGATATGTGGATCTCCTACCATTGTAACCGACTTTGTGTAACCCTAACCCTCTCCGGTGTCTATATAAAAAGGAGGGTTTTAGTCCGTAGGACAACATATAGAACAACAATCATACCATAGGCTAGCTTCTAGGGTTTAGCCTCTCCGATCTCGTGGTAGATCTACTCTTGTACTAACCATATCATTAATATTAATCAAGCAGGACGTAGGGTTTTACCTCCATCAAGAGGGCCCGAACTTGGGTAAAACTTCGTGTCCCTTGCCTCCTGTTACCATCCAGCCTAGACGCACAGTTCGGGACCCCCTACCCGAGATCCGCCGGTTTTGACATCGACATTGGTGCTTTCATTGAGAGTTCCTCTTTGTCGTCGCCGTTAGGCTTGATGGCTCCTACGATCATAAATAGCGATGCAGTCTAGGGTGAGACATTCCTCCCCGGACAGATCTTCGTCTTCGGCGGCTTCGCACTGCGGGCCAATTCACTTGGCCACCTGGAGCAGATCGAAAGCTATGCCCCTGGCCGTCAGGTCAGATTTGGAAGTTTAAACTACACGGCTGACATCCGCGGGGACATGATCCTCGACGGATGCGAGCCACTGCCGAGCGCGCCGCACTGTCACGACGAGCATGATCTAGCTCTGCCGCCAAATAGTGCCCTGGAGGCTGCACCCACATCGGCTTCGACCCTTAATTCGGAGCCAACTGCGCCGATTGAGGATGGGTGGTTGGATGCCGCCTCAGGGGCTGCGATCCCAATGACGATCGAGCCGAACACCAGCCCCGCACTCTGCGAGACTCGTGACTCCAAGGAGCCGGACTCCTCTCCGGACTCCGAACCCTCCGCGCCCCTGCCGATCGAATCCGATTGGGAGCCGATCATGGAGTTTACTGCCGCAGACATCTTTCAGCACTCGCCTTTCGGCGATATTCTGAAGACACTAAAGTCTCTCTCTTTATCAGGAGAGCCCTGGCCGGACTACGGTCAGCAAGGTTGGGATACGGACGATGAAGAAATTCAAAGCCCTCCCACCACCCACTTTGTAGCCACTGTCGACGATTTAACCGACATGCTCGACTTCGACACTGAAGACATCGATAGTATGGACGCCGATGCAGGAGATGATGAAGAACCAGCGCCTATTGGGCCCTGGAAAGCCACCTCGTCATATGACACATACATGGTGGACACCCCAAAAGAAGGAGATGGCGATGGAACAACGGAGGATGACCCCTCCAAGAAACAGCCTAAGAGCCGGCGTCAGCGGCGCCGCTCAAAATCCCGCCAAAGCAAATACGGTGATTCCAGCACGGGAGATAATAATACTCCGAACAGTGCCGAAGAAAACCCCCTCCAGCAAGATTCAGCACAGGAGGATGGAGAAGCTAGCCCTCATGAGAGAGCGGCAGACAGAGAGGTCGAGGACGATAATTATATGCCTCCCTCCGAAGACGAGGCAAGCCTCGATGACGACAAATTCGTTGTGCCAGAGGATCCCGTCGAGCAAGAGCGTTTTCAACGCAGGCTTATGGCCACAGCAAGAAGCGTCAAGAAAAAACAGCAACAGCTTAGAGCTGATCAAGATTTGCTAGTCGACAGATGGACTGAAGTCCTTGCGGCCGAAGAGCACAAACTCAAACGCCCCTCCAAGAGCTACCCAAAGCGTAGGTTGCTACCCCGATTAGAGGAGGAAGCACTTAAACCTACATCACCAGCACTTGATAGGCCGACCGGTCACCTCGTGGCCGCGACAGAGAGGCCTCTCGGCCCTCCACTCAAGCCACACCCCGTACCAAGGCACGGGAAAATGCGCCAGACCTGCGAGATATGTTGGAGGACAAGGCAAGGCAAACAAGATCGATCTACGGATCCCGTGGGCGCCCCACGACTCGAGACGATAACCGTCACGCCGGACACAAATCCGGTAGGGCCGAACACAGTAGACAAAGCTCATTGGAGCTACGTCGTGATATAGCCCAGTACAGAGGCGCCGTACACCCACTATGCTTCACAGACGAAGTAATGGATCATCAAATCCCCGAGGGTTTCAAACCCGTAAACATCGAATCATATGATGGCACAACAGATCCTGCGGTATGGATCGAGGATTATCTCCTTCATATCCACATGGCCCGCGGCGATGATCTCCACGCCATCAAATACCTCCCACTCAAGCTTAAAGGACCAGCTCGGCATTGGCTTAACAGCTTGCCAGCAGGATCAATCAGTTGTTGGGAGGACCTGGAAGCTGCATTCCTCGACAATTTCCAGGGCACTTATGTGCGACCACTAGTCGCCGATGACCTAAGCCATATAATTCAGCATCCAGAGGAATCGGCCAGGCAATTCTGGACACGGTTCCTAACAAAGAAAAATCAAATAGTCGACTGTCCGGACGCAGAGGCCCTAGCAGCCTTCAAGCACAATATCCGTGACGAGTGGCTTGTCCGGCACCTTGGACAAGAAAAGCTGAAATCTATGGCAGCACTCACGACACTCATGATTGCTACGTCTCGAGCTAGCGTTGGTTTTCCCCGAAGAGGAGGGGGTGATGCAGCACAGTAGCGTAAGTATTTCCCTTAGTTTTTGAGAACCAAGGTATCAATCCAGTAGGAGGTCACGCGCAAGTCCCTCGTACCTGCACAAAACGGTAGCAACTCGCAACCAACGCTTAGGGGTTGTCAATCCCTTCACGGTCACTTACGAGAGTGAGATCTGATAGAGATAATATTTTTGATATTTTTGGTATAAAGATGCAAAATAAAAAGTAAAAGCAAAACAAGTAAAATAAAGTAATGGAGATTGATATGATGAGAATAGACCCGGGGAGCATAGGTTTCACTAGTGGCTTCTCTCAAGAGCATAGATATTCTACGGTGGGTGAACAAATTACTGTTGAGCAATTGATAGAATTGAGCATAGTTATGAGGTTATCTAGGTATGATCATGTATATAGGCATCACGTCCGTGACAAGTAGACCGACTCCTACCTGCATCTACTACTATTACTCCACTCATCGACCGCTATCCAGCATGCATCTAGAGTATTAAGTTAAAAACAGAGTAACGCCTTAAGCAAGATGACATGATGTAGAGGAATAAATTCATGCAATATGATAAATACCCCGTCTTGTTATCCTCAATGGCAACAATACAATACGTGCCTTGCAACTCTTTCTGTCACTGAGTAAGGACACCGCAAGATTGAACCCAAAGCTAAGCACCTCTACCATTGCAAGAACTACCAATCTAGTTGGCCAAACCAAATGGATAATTCGAAGAGACTTGCAAATATAACTCAATCATACATAAAAGAATTCAGAGAAGATTCAAATATTATTCATAGATAAGTTGGATCATAAACCCACAATTCATCGGTCTCAACAAACACATCGCAAAAAGAAGATTACATCGAATAGATCTCCACGAGAGAGGGGGAGAACATTGTATTGAGATCCAAAAAGAGAGAAGAAGTCATCTAGCTACTAGCTATGGACCCGAAGGTCTGAAGTAAACTACTCACACTTCATCGGAAGGGCTATGGTGTTGATGTAGAAGCCCTCCGTGATGGATGCCCTCTCCGGCGGAGCTCCGGAACAGGCCCCAAGATGGGATCTTGTGGATACAGGAAGTTGCGGCGGTGGAATTAGGTTTTTGGCTCCATCTCTGGTCTAATGGGGGTACGTAGGTATATATAGGAGGAAGGAGCACGTCGGTGGAGCTCCGAGGGGCCCACGAGGGAGGGGGGTGCGCCCAGGGGGGGCACCCTCCACCCTCGTGACCTCCCCGGAAACTTCTTGGAGTAGGGTCCAAGTTTCCTAGATCACGTTCGGTGAGAAGATCACGTTCCCGAAGGTTTCATTCTGTTTGGACTCCGTTTGATATTCTGTTTCCTCGAAATACTGAAATAGGCAAAAAACAGCAATTCTGGGCTGGGCCTCCGGTTAATGGGTTAGTCCCAAAAATAATATAATAGTGGAAAATAAAGCCCAATATAGTCCAAAACAGTAGATAAAGTAGCATGGAGCAATCAAAACTTATAGATACGTTGGAGACGTATCAATGACCCGCTTTTGCGCGGGAGAAGACAGCTGGCTTGCTCGTAGCAACAATATGACCAAGAACCCTGGTAATTCGGATACCAGGGACAGTAGTGGCAGGTCACGTCGCAACAAGCAGAAGCGCCGCATTAACGGCGACAATGCTGAGGATACGGCAGTTAATGCCAGATTCAGAGGCTATAAATCCGGTCAGCGGAAAAAGCTATTCAAAAGAAATCCTAGGGGCATGTCCAGTTTGGACCGAATACTCGACCGCTTGTGCCAGATACATGGCACCCCCGAAAAGCCGACCAATCACACCAATAGGGATTGTTGGATGTTCAAGCAGGCAGGCAAGTTAAATGCCGAAAATAAAGACAAGGGGCTGCATAGCGATGATGACGAAGAGCCCCGGTCGCCGAACAACAATGGACAGAAGGGTTTTCCCCCACAAGTGCGGAGGGTGAACATGATATACGCAACCCACATCCCCAAGAGGGAGCGGAAGCGCGCGTTAAGGGACGTATACGCGGTAGAGCCAGTCGCCCCAAAGTTCAACCCATGGTCCTCCTGCCCGATCACCTTTGATCGAAGGGACCATCCCACTAGCACCCATCATGGCGGATTCGCCGCATTGGTTCTAGACCCAATTATTGACGGATTTCATCTCACTAGAGTCCTTATGGACGGCGGCAGCAGCCTGAACCTGCTTTACCAGGATACAGTGCGGAAAATGGGCATAGATCCCTCGAGGATTAAGCCCACCAAAACGACCTTTAAAGGCGTAATACCAGGTGTAGAGGCCAACTATACAGGCTCAGTCACACTTGAAGTGGTCTACGGATCTCCGGATAATTTCCGAAGCGAGGAGTTAATCTTCGACATAGTCCCATTCCGCAGTGGCTATCACGGACTGCTCGGGCGAACCGCATTCGCCAAGTTCAATGCGGTACCGCACTACGCATACCTTAAGCTCAAGATGCCAGGCCCTCAAGGAGTAATTACGGTCAATGGAAACACCGAACGCTCCCTCCGAACGGAGGAGCACATGGCGGCCCTTGCAGTGGAAGTACAAAGCAGCCTCTCCAGGCAGTTCTCCAGGCCGGCCATTAAACGTCCGGACACCGTCAAGTGTGCCCGGTGTAACCTACAACAAGACCGCCTGGCACGTTCTGAGCAGGCGTAGCAATGCGGCCCCAACCCCAGCCCTCGCCAAAATGCGACACCAGTGCTTCGCGTACATAACTACGCTCTAGAAATACCATGGGTACAGGGGAGGGGCACCGTCACAGCACGCCCGAAACACGGCTTAAACCGCACCAGGGGCTGCCGATTTTTTAATTTTCTCTTACTTTCAGGACTCCATTCTTCGGAAGGCCTGTTCGGCAGTTCAATTGCCGCACAAACGATGCAAGAACCAGGGAAGCAGACAAGCCATGCCACATTACGGAACTCCCAGGTGGTCTCTATCATGAGCAGTATACCTGTTTCGCATACCATTCCGCAGCCTGCCCCTGGAACGGACATGTTAAATAGTCCAACCTTTTGCTTATCGCATTATTTGTATCGTTCTTCTTTGATCGCAGCCCTTTTTAATAAACAATGCATAGCTTTCGTCTATTTTTGCATTACTCTTTTTTTACAAATATATGTTCCTTAACGACATGTTGCACCCGTACACTTTGGTACGGCCAAAATACGCCAGGGGCTTTAGTACCCCTCAATATGGTGTGAGAAGTCCGAACACTTTAACAAGTGTGGCACCCCGAACTTATAGCATTATATGCATCGGCTCCGAATCATGTCTTGGGTCAATAGTTGGGTTTGCCCGGCTCCTATGTTTTGGTGCCTTACGTTCTGCTATGTCGGCTAAGGTAGCACTAGGAGAACTACTGCGATTGTGCCCTAGTTGAGCTGGGTCGAGCACCTCAGTAGAGAAAGCTAAAACTGACTGTCATGATGAAGCGAGACTTGGTCGCTGTTCGAGAGGTTTTTTTGAGTCCCTAAAGACTTATGCCGCTTAGAGCGAGGAGTCGGCTCTGTCCGGCCAAGGTGTGGATAGCGCCCCGAACTCGGTCTTCCGAATACCAGGGGCTTCACCGAAATTTAAAATTATAGAATTTTATGGCTAAGTGAGAGTGTTCACGCATTATAGTCCGATTGCCTTGTTCGTTGTGCTGAGCGCCTCCCTCGAAGGACCCAAACATGGGAAAAAGAGCGCTCAGGTTTATCCCCGAACACCCCAGCACTAGCGGCACGGGGGCAGAAGCCGACGACTCGCCATCTCTCAGAATTGATAAACAGCCGCACAGAAGGTAATATTTTAAATTCTAACAGCATTGCTTAGCGCATATGAACAAGTTTTCAGCGCACAGGACAAAACAAGCGAGTTTTACTCAAAAATTACATCCCTGGAACATTCATCCGCCATAAGGAGGGCACCCTTCAGAACATCCTTATAATAATTCTCGGGATTGTGATGCTCTTTCCCCGACGGTGGCCCGTCCTTCACAAGCTTCTCAGCATCCAGCTTGCCCCAGTGCACCCTAGCACGGGCAAGGGCCCTACGGGCACCTTCAATGCAGACGGAGCGCTTGATGACTTCGAGCCTTGGACAGGCCCCCACCAGCCTCTGCACCAGCCCAAAATACCTCCCAGGCAGAACCTCTCCAGGCCACAACCGAACTATGAGGCCCTTCATGGCCTGTTCGGCCGCCTTGTGGAGCTCGACCAGTTGCTTCAACTGGTTGCTCAGGGGCACAGGGTGTCCGGCCTCAGCATACTGAGACCAGAACACCTTCTCTATCGAGCTGCCCTCCTCGGCTCGATAGAATGCGGCGGCATCGGACACGCTACGGGGAAGATCTGCGAATGCTCCTGGAGAGCTCCGGATTCGGGTAAGTAACAAGTAACTCATGTTTATGTGTTTACTTTGCATATAGAATGCCTTACCCGCCGCTATCTTTTTCACCGCATCCAACTCCTAGAGGGTCTTCTGGGATTCGGCCTTGGAAGACTTGGCATTTTCAATAGCCACCGCGAGCTCGGACGCTCGCATCTTTCAGTCAGGCTCCAAACTCTCATGTTTTTTCATGAGAGCCAGGAGCTCTTTCCGCACCTTGCCAACCTGGGCCTCATACTTCTCCTGCTCGGTGCGCTCCGTGGCCGCCCTCTTCTCGGCCTCGAACAGCGCTGGCTTAAGGGTCACCACCTCAGACGTGGCCCCTACAATAGCCACGATAATCCTGTCATTTTTTGCAATTGCACCTTTTATATATATATATTTATGTTGGGGAACGTAGTAATTTCAAAAATTTCCTACGCACACGCAAGATCATGGTGATGCATAGCAACGAGAGGGGAGAGTGTTGTCTACGTACCCACGCAGACCGACTGCGGAAGCGTTGACGCAACGTAGAGGAAGTAGTCATACGTCTTCCCGATCCGACCGATCCAAGCACCATTACTCCGGCACCTCCGAGTTCTTAGCACACGTACAGCTCGATGACGATCCCCGGCCTCCGATCCAGCAAAGCGTCGGGGAGGAGTTCCGTCAGCACGACGGCGTGGTGACGATCTTGATGTTCTACCATCGCAGGGCTTCGCCTAAGCACTACAACAATATGACCGAGGTGGAATATGGTGGAGGGGGGCACCGCACACGGCTAAGGAACGATCACGAGGATCAACTTGTGTGTCTATGGGGTGCCCCCTGCCCCCGTATATAAAGGTGTGGAGGAGGGGAGGGCCGGCCCTCTCTATGGCGCGCCCTAGGGGAGTAGGATTCCCCCTTTCCTAGTCCAATTAGGAGTCCTTCCATGTATTAGGAGTAGGAGTCAAGGCAAGGGAAAAGAGGAGAGAAGGAAGGAGGGGGCGCAGCCCTTCCCCCTAGTCCAATTCGGACTAGGCCTTGGGGGGGCGCCCAACCTCTCCTATCTCTTTCCCCTAAAGCCCAATAAGGCCCATATACTCCCCGGTGAATTCCCGTAACTCTCCGGTACTCCGAAAAATACTCGGATCACTCGGAACCTTTCCAATGTCCGAATATAGTCGTCCAATATATCGATTTTTACGTCTCGACCATTTCGAGACTCCTCGTCATGTCCCCGATCTCATCTGGGACTCCGAACTCCTTCGGTACATCAAAACTCATAAACTCATAATATAACTGTCATCGAAACCTTAAGCGTGCGGACCCTACGGGTTCGAGAACAATGTAGACATGACCGAGACACGTCTCCGGTCAATAACCAATAGCGGGACCTGGATGCCCATATTGGCTCCTACATATTCTACGAAGATCTTTATCGGTCAGACCGCATAACAACATACGTTGTTCCCTTTGTCATCGGTATGTTACTTGCCCGAGATTCGATCGTCGGTATCCAATACCTAGTTCAATCTCGTTACCGGCAAGTCTCTTTACTCGTTCCGTAATACATCATCTCGCAACTAACTCATTAGTTGCAATGCTTGCAAGGCTTATGTGATGTGCATTACCGAGAGGGCCCAGAGATACCTCTCCGACAATCGGAGTGACAAATCCTAATCTCGAAATACGCCAACCCAACATCTACCTTTGGAGACACCTGTAATGCTCCTTTATAATCACCCAGTTACGTTGGTGACGTTTGGTAGCACCCAAAGTGTTCCTCCGGCAAACGGGAGTTGCATAATCTCATAGTCATAGGAACATGTATAAGTCATGAAGGAAGCAATAGCAACATACTAAACGATCGGGTGCTAAGCTAATGGAATGGGTCATGTCAATCAGATCATTCAACTAATGATGTGACCTCGTTAATCAAATAACAACACTTTGTTCATGGTTAGGAAACATAACCATCTTTGATTAACGAGCTAGTCAAGTAGAGGCATACTAGTGACACTCTGTTTGTCTATGTATTCACACATGTATTATGTTTCCGGTTAATACAATTCTAGCATGAATAATAAACATTTATCATGAAATAAGGAAATAAATAATAACTTTATTATTGCCTCTAGGGCATATTTCCTTCAGTCTCCCACTTGCACTAGAGTCAATAATCTAGATCACATCACCATGTGATTAACATCGATAGTTCACATCATCATGTGATTAACACCCATAGTTCACATCGCCATGTGACCAACACCCAAAGGGCTTACTAGATTCAGTAATCTAGTTCACATCGCTATGTGATTAACACCCAAGGAGTACTAAGGTGTGATCATGTTCTGCTTGTGAGAGAATCTTAGTCAACGGGTCTGCCACATTCAGATCCGCATGTATTTTGCAAATTTCTATGTCAACAATGCTCTGCATGGAGCTACTCTAGCTAATTGCTCCCACTTTCAATATGTATCTAGACCGAGACTTAGAGTCATCTAGATTAGTGTCAAAACTTGCATCGGCGTAACCCTTTACGACGAACCTTTTTTTCCACTTCCATAATCGAGAAACATATCCTTATTCCACTAAGGATAATTTTGACCGCTGTCCAGTGATCTACTCCTAGATCACTATCGTACTCCCTTGCCAAACTCAGTGGTAGGGCATACAATAGATCTGGTATACAGCATGGTATACTTTATAGAACCTATGACTGAGGCATAGGGAATGACTTTCATTCTCTTTCTATCTTCTGCCGTGGTCGGGCTTTGAGTCTTACTCAACTTCACACCTTGTAATACAGGCAAGAACTCTTTCTTTGACTGCTCCATTTTGAACTACTTCAAAATCTTCTCAAGGTATGTACTCATTGAAAAAACTTATCAAGCGTCTTGATCTATCTCTATAGATCTTGAAGCTCAATATGTAAGCAGCTTCACCGAAGTCTTTCTTTGAAAAACTCCTTTCAAACACTCCTTTATGCTTTGCAGAATAATTCTACATTATTTCCGATCAACAATATGTCATTCACATATACTTATAAGAAATGCTATAGTGCTCCCACTCACTTTCTTGTAAATACAGGCTTCACCGCAAGTCTGTATAAAACTATATGCTTTGATCAACTTATCAAAGCGTATATTCCAACTCCGAGATTCTTGCACCAGTCCATAGATGGATTGCTGCAGCTTGCATATTTAGTTAACACCTTTAGGATCGACAAACCTTCTTGTTGCATCGTATACAACTCTTCTTTAGTAAATCCATTAAGGAATGCAGTTTTGTTTATCCATTTGCCAGATTTCATAAAACGCGGCAATTGCTAACATGATTCGGACAGACTTAAGCATAGATACGAGTGAGAAACTCTCATCGTAGTCAACACCTTGAACTTGTCGAAAACCTTTTTGCGACAATTCTAGCTTTGTAGATAGTAACACTACTATCAGCGTCCGTCTTCCTCTTGAAGATCCATTTATTTTCTATGGCTTGCCGATCATCGTGCAAACCCATCAAAGTCCATACTTTGTTCTCATACATGGATCATATCTCAGATTTCATGGCCTCAAACCATTTCGCGGAATCTGGGCTCATCATCGCTTCCTCATAGTTCGCAAGTTCGTCATGGTCTAGTAACATGACTTCCAGAACAGGATTACCGTACCATTCTGGTGCGGATCTCACTCTGGTTTACCTATGAGATTTGGTAGTAACTTGATCTGATGTTACATGATCATCATCATTAGCTTCCTCACTAATTGGTGTAGTAGCCACAGGAACAGATTTCTGTGATGAACTACTTTCCAATAAGGGAGAAGGTACAATTACCTTATCAAGTTCTACTTTCCTCCCACTCACTTCTTTCGAGAGAAACTCCTTCTCTAGAAAAACTTCGGATTTAGCAACAAAAGTCTTGCCTTCGGATTTGTGATAGAAGGTGTACCCAACAGTCTCCTTTGGGTATCCTATGAAGACATATTTCTCCGATTTGGGTTCGAGCTTATCATGTTGAAACTTTTTCACATAAGCATCGCAGTCCCAAACTTTAAGAAACGACAGCTTAGGTTTCTTGCCAAACCATAGTTCACACGGTGTCGTCTCAACGGATTTAGATGATGCCCTATTTAACGTGAATGCAGCTGTCTCTAATGCATAACCCCAAAACGATAGTGGTAGATCGGTAAGAGACATCATAGATTGCACTATATCCAATAAAGTACGATTATGACGTTCGGACACACCATTATGCTGTGGTGTTCCATGTGGCATGAGTTTGTGAAACTATTCCACATTGTTTTAATTGAAGACCAAACTCGTAACTCAAATATTTTACCTCTGTGATCATATCGTAGAAATTTTTATTTTCTTGTCACGATGATTTTCCACTTCACTCTGAAATTCTTTGAACTGTTCAAATGTTTCAGACTTATGTTTCATCAAGTAGATATCCCCATATCTTCTCAAATCATCTGTGAAGGTCAGAAAATAATGATACCTGTTGCAAGCCTTAATATTCATCGGACCACACACATCAGTATGTATGATCTCCAACAAATCTGTTGCTTGCTTCATTGTTCCGGAGAACGGCGTTTTAGTCATCTTGCCCAAAAGGCATGGTTCGCAAGCATCAAGTGATTCATAATCAAGTGATTCCAAAATCCCATCAGCATGGAGTTTCTTCATGCGCTTTACACCAATATGACCTAAACGGCAGTGCTACAAATAAGTTGCACTATCATTATTAACTTTGCATCTTTTGGTTTCAATATTATGATTATGTGTATCACTACGATCGAGATCCAACGAACTATTTTCATTGGGTGTGTAACCATATAAGGTTTTATTCACGTAAACAGAACAACAATTTATTCTCTTACTTAAATGAATAACCGTATTACAATAAACATGATCAAATCATATTCATGCTCAATGCAAACACCAAATAACACTTATTCAGGTTCAACACTAATCCCGAAAGTATAGGGAGTGTGCAATGATGATCATATCAATCTTGGAACCACTTCCAACACACATCGTCAGTTCACCCTTAACTAGTCTCTGTTTATTCTGCAACTCCCGTTTCGAGTTACTAATCTTAGCAACTGAACTAGTATAAAATACCGAGGGGTTGCTATAAACACTAGTAAAGTACACATCAATAACATGTATATCAAATATACTTATGTTCACTTTGCCATCCTTCTTATCTGCCAATCACTTGGGGTAGTTCCGCTTCCAGTGACCGGTCCCTTTGCAGTAGAAACACTTAGTCTCAGGCTTAGGACCAGACTTGGGCTTCTTCACTTGAGCAGCAACTTGCTTGCTGTTCTTCTTGAAGTTCCCCTTCTTCCCTCTGCCCTTTTCTTAAAACTAGTGGTCTTGTCTACCATCAACACTTGATGTTTTTCTCGATTTCTACCTTCGTCAATTTCCGCATTACGAAGATCTTGGGAATCGTTTCCGTTATCCCTTGCATATCATAGTTCATCACGAAGTTCTACTAACTTGGTGATGGTGACTAGAGAATTCTGTCAATCACTATCTTATCTGGAAGATTAACTCCCACTTGATTCAAGCGATTGTAGTACTCAGACAATCTGGGAACATGCTCACTATTTGAGCGATTCTCCTCCATCTTTTAGCTATAGAACTTGTTGGAGACTTCATATCTCTCAACTCGGGTATTTGCTTGAAATATTAACTTCAATTCCTGGAACATCTCATATGGTCCATGACGTTCAAAACGTCTTTGAAGTCCCGATTCTAAGCCATTAAGCATGGTGCACTAAACTATCAAGTAGTCATCATTTTGAGCTAGCCAAACATTCATAACGTCTGTATCTGCTCCTGCAATAGGTCTGTCACCTAGCGGTGCATCAAGGACATAATTCTTCTGTGCAGCAATGAGGATAAACCTCAGATCACGGATCCAATCCGCATCATTGCTACTAACATCTTTCAACACAATTTTTCTCTAGGAACATATCAAAATAAACATATGAAAGCAACAACGCAAGCTATTGATCTACAACATAATTTGCAAAATTCTACCAGGACTAAGTTCATGATAAATTTAAGTTCAATTAATCAGATTACTTAAGAACTCCCACTTAGATAGACATCCCTCTAATCCTCTAAGTGATCACGTGATCCAAATCAACTAAACCATAACCGATCATCACGTGAGATGGAGTAGTTTTCAATGGTGAACATCGTTATGTTGATCATATCTACTATATGATTCATGCTCGACCTTTCGGTCTCCGTGTTCCGAGGCCATATCTGCATATGCTAGGCTCGTCAAGTTTAACCTGAGTATTCCGCGTGTGCAAAACTGGCTTGCACCCGTTGTAGACGGACGTAGAGCTTATCACACCCGATCATCACGTGGTGTCTGGGCACGACGAACTTTGGCAACGGTGCATACTCAGGGAGAACACTTCTTGATAATTAGTGAGAGATCATCTTAAAATGCTGCCGTCAAACTAAGCAAAATAAGATGTATAAAAGATAAACATCATATGCAATCAAAATATGTGACATGATATGGTCATCATCATCTTGCGCCTTTGATCTCCATCTCTAAAGTACTGTCATGATCTCTATCATCACCGGCATGACACCATGATCTCCATCATCTTGATCTATATCAATGTGTCGTCACACGGTCGTCTCGCCAACTATTGCTCTTGCAACTATTGCTATCGCATAGTGATAAAGTAAAGCAATTATTTGGCGCTTGCATCTTATGCAATATAGAGACAACCATAAGGCTTTTGCCAGTTGCCGATAACAAAACATGATCATCTCATACAACAACTTATATCTCATCATGTTTTGACCATATCACATCACAACATGCCCTGCAAAAACAAGTTAGACATCCTCTACTTTGTTGTTGCATGTTTTACGTGGCTGCTACGGGCTTAAGCAAGAACCAATCTTACCTACGCATCAAAACCACAACGATAGTTTGTCAAATAGACTCCGTTTTAACCTTCGCAAGGACCGGGCGTAGCCACACTCGGTTCAACTAAAGTTGGAGAGACTGTCACCCGCTAGCCACCTTTGTGCAAAGCACGTCGGGAGAACCGGTCTCGCGTAAGCGTACGCGTAATGTCGGTCCGGGCCGCTTCATCCAACAATACCGCCGAACCAAAGTATGACATGCTGGTAGGCAGTATGACTTGTATCGTCCACAACTCACTTGTGTTCTACTCGTGCATATAACATCAAACCATAAAACCTAGGCTCTGATGCCACTGTTGGGGAACGTAGTAATTTCAAAATTTTCCTACGCACACGCAAGATCATGGTGATGCATAGCAACGAGAGGGGAGAGTGTTGTCTACGTACCCACGCAGACCGACTGCGGAAGCGTTGACGCAACGTAGAGGAAGTAGTCATACGTCTTTCCGATCCGACCGATCCAAGCACCATTACTCCGGCACCTCCGAGTTCTTAGCACACGTACAGCTCGATGACGATCCCCGGGCTCCGATCCAGCAAAGCGTCGGGGAGGAGTTCCGTCAGCACGACGGCGTGGTGACGATCTTGATGTTCTACTGTCGCAGGGCTTCGCCTAAGCACTACAACAATATGACCGAGGTGGAATATGGTGGAGGGGGGCACCGCACACGGCTAAGGAACGATCACGAGGATCAACTTGTGTGTCTATGGGGTGCCCCCTGCCCCCGTATATAAAGGAGTGGAGGAGGGGAGGGCCGGCCCTCTCTATGGCGCGCCCTAGGGGAGTCCTACTCCCACCGGGAGTAGGATTCCCCCTTTCCTAGTCCAATTAGGAGTCCTTCCATGTATTAGGAGTAGGAGTCAAGGCAAGGGAAAAGAGGAGAGAAGGAAGGAGGGGGCGCAGCCCTTCCCCCTAGTCCAATTCGAACTAGGCCTTGGGGGGGCGCCCAACCTCTCCTATCTCTTTCCCCTAAAGCCCAATAAGGCCCATATACTCCCCGGTGAATTCCCGTAACTCTCCGGTACTCCGAAAAATACTCGGATCACTCGGAACCTTTCCAATGTCCGAATATAGTCGTCCAATATATCGATTTTTACGTCTCGACCATTTCGAGACTCCTCGTCATGTCCCCGATCTCATCTGGGACTCCGAACTCCTTCGGTACATCAAAACTCATAAACTCATAATATAACTGTCATCGAAACCTTAAGCATGCGGACCCTACGGTTCGAGAACAATGTAGACATGACCGAGACACGTCTCCGGTCAATAACCAATAGCGGGACCTGGATGCCCATATTGGCTCCTACATATTCTACGAAGATCTTTATTGGTCAGACCGCATAACAACATACGTTGTTCCCTTTGTCATCGGTATGTTACTTGCCCGAGATTCGATCGTCGGTATCCAATACCTAGTTCAATCTCATTACCGGCAAGTCTCTTTACTCGTTCCGTAATACATCATCTCGCAACTCACTCATTAGTTGCAATGCTTGCAAGGCTTATGTGATGTGCATTACCGAGAGGGCCCAGAGATACCTCTCCGACAATCGGAGTGACAAATCCTAATCTCGAAATACGCCAACCCAACATCTACCTTTGGAGACACCTGTAATGCTCGTTTATAATCACCCAGTTACGTTGTGACGTTTGGTAGCACCCAAAGTGTTCCTCCGGCAAACGGGAGTTGCATAATCTCATAGTCATAGGAACATGTATAAGTCATGAAGGAAGCAATAGCAACATACTAAACGATCGGGTGCTAAGCTAATGGAATGGGTCATGTCAATCATATCATTCAACTAATGATGTGACCTCGTTAATCAAATAACAACATTTTGTTCATGGTTAGGAAACATAACCATCTTTGATTAACGAGCTAGTCAAGTAGAGGCATACTAGTGACACTCTGTTTGTCTATGTATTCACACATGTATTATGTTTCCGGTTAATACAATTCTAGCATGAATAATAAACATTTATCATGAAATAAGGAAATAAATAATAACTTTATTATTGCCTCTAGGGCATACTTCCTTCAATTTAAACAAGGTATTTCTTACCTTCCTTGTCCTCGAGCTGCTTCTTGGCATGCCCGAGCTCTTGCTCGGACTGCTCGAGGTTCTGCTTTAGCGTGTCCACTTCCGCAGTCAGTGCGGCGGACGCCAGCAGAGAAGCCTGCATACGCATATTGACTCCTTTTTGTTAGACTCCTGCGAATTTTATTTGATCCTCTATTCGGCTTTTCTTCCCGAACGCCAAACAGAGCATCAGGGGCTACTGTCTATGCGGTAATATTATTTACACATTCCTTACTTACCTCAAAGTCTGTTAAAAGGCTAGCACAAGCTTCAGTCAGTCCGCTCTTGGCGGACTGAAAATTCTGGACCACCACACTCATAATGGTGCGGTGCTCCTCGTCGATGGAGGCGCCTTTGAGCACCTCCAACAGATTGTCCGGCGCCTCCGGTTGGACGGGGGTCACCGGCACGGTGGGCTTGCTCCTCTTGGAAGGAGGTCGCCCGCCGGACTCTGGAACCTTTGAAGGTTCCGAAGCGGTGTCCGGCCTAGAGCCGGACTTGGAGCCCTGGGGGGTTTTATCCCCTTTACTCCTGGAGTCCGGGAGGTCGCCTTGCGGCGCCTCCAGGACCACCTCCTCCTGGCTTGGAACCTGTTGGGACAACACTTCGGCGTCGTCCGTAGGGCGGGTGGAGGTAGCCGTCGGAAGCGAATTCACATCAGACGAGTCCAGTGAACCGCTCGACGACGCATCGAGCCGGTCTTTGGGTGGGCTGCATAATCATATTCGACATAACGGAAAGCCGTGCAATAAAGGAATACTATGAATTACTCTGGTATCCGGATACTTATGATTTCGCCAGGGGCTTGGCCCTGAGTGGCCACTCCTCTCCGCCGTCGTCGGCGTTGGTGGAGTAGTCCGGAGGAAGGGTTTTCCCCTTCTTGGACCCTTCGGCCTCCCCAGTGAGGGCGGCCTTCCTTTTCTTCTCTCCCCCGCTCGAGGGGGAGAGGTCTCTTCTTCCTCCTCCTCGTCTTCACGGGAGGAATGCGCCTTGGAGCCGTCGGATGATGAACCCGAGACCTCCTGGCGCCGGGCACTTTTTTGAGTCCCCGTGGCCTTCTTCGTGGCCTTCTTATCCGGCACCACATAGGGTGCCGGAACCAGCAGTTTCGCCAAGCGGGCATCGGCTGGGTCTTCTGGCAAAGGAGCCGGATAGTCGATCTGTCCGGACTTCGCCTGCCAATCCTGTCAAAGGTAAGGGAGCTTAGATCCCGCATAGAGTTAAACCATGAAAACTAATACCCTGTAAAAGGTACAAACAACTTACCGCGCTAGCGTGACGCTGTGCGCTGAATCCGCGATCCTCGGTAGAGGATGCGGGAGCCTCGGCGCCCTTGAAAAGCAGCTTCCACGCATCTTCGTACGTCGTGTCGAAGAGCTTGCTCAGAGTTCGGTACTGCGCCGAATTGAACTCCCACAAATTGAAGGCCCGTTGTTGACACGGGAGGATCCGGCGGATGAGCATAACCTGGACTACGTTGACAAGCTTGAGCTGCTTATTCACCAGGGTTTGGATGCATGTTTGCAGTCTAGTCACCTCTCCTTTGCTGCCCCATGACAGGCCCGTCTCTTTCCAGGACGTGAGCTGCGTTGGGGGTCCGGACCGGAACTCGGGGGCTGCGACCCACTCAGGGTCGCATGGCTCGGTGATGTAAAACCACCCCGATTACCACCCCTTCAGAGTCTCCACAAAGGAGCCCTCGAGCCATAAGACGTTGGGCATCTTGCCCACCATGGCGCCTCCGCACTCCGCCTGGTTGCCGCGCACCACCTTCGGCTTGACATTGAAAGTCTTGAGCCATAGGCCGAAATGGGGGTGGATGCGGAGGAAAGCCTCGCACACGACGATAAACGCCGAGATGTTAAGGATGAAGTTCGGGGCCAGATCATGGAAATCCAGGCCGTAGTAAAACATGAGTCCCCGGACGAATGGGTGAATAGGAAAGCCCAGTCCACGGAGGAAGTGGGGAAGGAACACTACCCTCTCATGGGGCCTTGGGGTGGGGAGGAGCTGCCCCTCTTTGGGAAGCCGGTACACGATGTCGTTAGACAAGTATCCGGCCTTCCTCAGTTTTTTGATGTGTCCCTCCGTGACGGAGGAGACCATCCACTTGCCTCCCGCTCCAGACATGGCTGGAGAAGGTTGAGGTGGGGAGTGCGGACTTGGGCGCTGGAGCTCAAGTGCGCGAAAATGGATAGGCAAAGGAGGAAGAAGGCGTAGGTGAAAAGGTGGATCCTTATCCCCTTATATGGGTGGACGCAACTACGTGTCTCCACCAGCCTGGTAAAACTCGCTTATCTCCAAGCGCCATAATCAATGGCATAGTTGGGCTACCCACGCCCGTATTGATGAGAATCCCGGAATAAGGGGACACGATCTCTACTTCGACGAGACATGCCAAGGAAACCGCCTCGCATGACACGCTGAGGTGGGACAATAAAACGATTCGAATAAAGGCTTGGCCGTTGTGCGATGTCACACTACGGAATACATCAGCAAATTAGATTTGTGTAAATATTATTCTCTCTATGGCAATATGTGGAAACTTATTTTGCAGAGCCGGACACTATCTTTGTGTTCAAAATCTTCTATGAAGTACTTGGAGGAGGAACCCGTCTTGCAACGCCGAAGACAATCTGCACGCCGGACTCGTCGTCATTGAAGCCTAGTTCAGGGGCTACTGAGGGAGTCATGGATTAGGGGGTGTCCAGATGGCCGGACTATACCTTCACCCGGACTCCTGGACTATGAAGATACAAGATTGAAGACTTCGTCCAGTGTCCGGGATGGACTTTCCTTGGCGTGGAAGGCAAGCTTGGCGATACGGATATGTGGATCTCCTACCATTGTAACCGACTTTGTGTAACCCTAACCCTCTCCGGTGTCTATATAAACCGGAGGGTTTTAGTCCGTAGGACAACATACAGAACAACAATCATACCATAGGCTAGCTTCTAGGGTTTAGCCTCTCCGATCTCGTGGTAGATCTACTCTTGTACTACCCATATCATTAATATTAATCAAGCAGGACGTAGGGTTTTACCTCCATCAAGAGGGCCCGAACCTGGGTAAAACTTCGTGTCCCTTGCCTCCTGTTACCATCCAGCCTAGACGCACAGTTCGGGACCCCCTACCCGAGATCCGCCGGTTTTGACACCGACAGGGACCTTAAAATCATGTCCGTAGTCAAGTTCCCATATGTCCACTATGTAACCATAATATGTGTCCTTTCCGCTCTCGGTTGCTGCATCAAAGCGGACATCGCTGTTTTGGTTGGTGCTCTTTTGATCTTGGGAGATCGTGTAAAATGTATTCCCATTTATCTCGTATCCTTTGTAAGTCAATACAGTCAAAGATGGTCCCCTGGACAACAAGTACAGCCCATCACAAACAGTGTTGTCACCTCTGAGACGTGTTTCCAACAAACCGCTGAAAGTCCTGATGTGTTCACATGTAATCCAGTCGTCGCACTGCTCCGGGTGTTTGGAGCGCAGACTGTTCTTGTGTTCATCGACATACGGGGTCACCAAGGTAGAGTTCTGTAGAACTGTGTAGTGTGCTTGAGACCAAGAATATACGTCCCTGCATATTATTGAGTCACTTCCAAGAGTGCCTTTTCCAGTCAGTCTCCCCTCATACCGCAATTCAGGGAGACCTATCTTCTTAAGGCCACGAATGAAGTCAACACAAAACCCGATAACATCCTCT
This sequence comes from Triticum urartu, assembly GCF_003073215.2. Lineage (NCBI taxonomy): Eukaryota > Viridiplantae > Streptophyta > Magnoliopsida > Poales > Poaceae > Triticum > Triticum urartu. Next base: position 628,612,272 of record NC_053028.1, on the reverse strand, counting down.
GTTTGATGGCCCATGGAGATGCTTCCTTCTGGCCTAGCACGGTTACGGACATATTTCTTTAGGACTCCCATGAACCTCTCAAAGGGGAACATATTATGTAGAAATATGGGTCCCAGGAAGACAATCTCGTCGACTAGATGAACTAGGACGTGCGTCATGATATTAAAGAAGGATGGTGGGAACACCAGCTCGAAACTGACAATACATTGCGCCACATCACTCCTTAGCCTTGGTACGATTTCTGGATCGATCACCTTCTGAGAGATTGCATTGAGGAATGCACATAGCTTCACAATGGCTAATCGGACGTTTTCCGGCAAAAGCCCCCTCAATGCAACCGGAAGCAGTTGCTTCATAATCACGTGGCAGTCATGAGACTTTAGGTTCTGAAACTTTTTCTCTGGCATATTTATTATTCCCTTTATATTCGACGAGAAGCCAGTCGTCACCTTCATACTGAGCAGGCATTCAAAGAAGATTTCTTTCTCTTCTTTCGTAAGAGCATAGCTGGCAGGACCTTTATACTGCTTCGGAGGAATGCCGTCTTTTTCGTGCAAATATTGCAGGTCCTCCCGTGCCTCAGGTGTATCTTTTGTCTTCCCATACACGCCCAAGAAGCCTAGCAGGTTCACGCAAAGGTTCTTCGTCACGTGCATCACGTCGATTGAAGAGCGGACCTCTAGGTCTTTCCAGTAGGGTAGGTCCCAAAATATAGATTTCTTCTTCCACATGGGTGCGTGTCCCTCAGCGTCATTCGGAACAGCTAGTCCGCCGGGACCCTTTCCAAAGATTACGTGTAAATCATTGACCATAGCAAGTACGTGATCACCGTTACGCACGGCGGGCTTCTTCCGGTGATCTGGCTCGCCTTTGAAATGCTTGCCTTTCTTTCGACATTGATGGTTGGTCGGAAGAAATCGACGATGGCCCAGGTACAGATTCTTCCTGCATTTGTCCAGGTATATACTTTCAGTGTCATCTAAACAGTGCGTGCATGCATGGTATCCTTTGTTTGTCTGTCCTGAAAGGTTACTGAGAGCGGGCCAATCATTGATGGTCACGAACAGCAACGCCTTTAGGTTAAATTCCTCCTGTCTGTGCTCATCCCACATACGTACACCGTTTCCATTCCACAGCTGTAAAAGTTCTTCAACTAATGGCCTTAGGTACACATCAATGTCGTTGCCGGGTTGCTTAGGGCCTTGGATGAGAACTGGCATCATAATGAACTTCCGCTTCATGCACATCCAAGGAGGAAGGTTATACATACATAGAGTCATGGGCCAGGTGCTGTGATTGCTGCGCTGCTCCCCGAAAGGATTAATGCCATCCGCGCTTAAAGCAAACCATACATTCCTTGGGTCCTTTGCAAACTCATCCCAGTACTTTATCTCGATTTTTCTCCACTGCGACCCGTCAGCGGGTGCTCTCAACTTCCCGTCTTTCTTCCGGTCCTCACTGTGCCATCGCATCAACTTGGCATGCTCTTCGTTTCTGAACAGACGTTTCAACCGTGGTATTATAGGAGCATACCACATCACCTTCGCAGGAACCCTCTTCCTGGGGGGATCGCCGTCAACATCACCAGGGTCATCTTGTCTGATCTTATACCGCAATGCACCGCATACCGGGCATGTGTTCAGATCTTGTATGCACCGCGGTAGAGGATGCAGTCATTAGGGCATGCATGTATCTTCTCCACCTCCAATCCTAGAGGGCATACGACCTTCTTTGCTGCGTATGTACTGTCGGGCAATTCGTTATCCTTTGGAAGATTCTTCTTCAATATTTTCAGTAGCTTCTCAAATCCTTTATAAGCCACAACATTCTCTACCTTCCACTGCAGCAATTCCAGTATGGTACCGAGCTTTGTGTTTCCATCTTCGCAATTGGGGTACTACCCTTTTTTGTGATCCTCTAACATGCGATCGAACTTCAGCTTCTCCTTTTGACTTTCGCATTGCGTCCTTGCATCGATAATGACCCGGCGGAGATCATCATCATCGGGCACATCGTCTGGTTCCTCTTGATCTTCAGCAGCTTCACCCGTTGCAGCATCATTGGGCACATCGTCTGGTTCCTCTTCATCTTCACCAGCTCCCCCCGTTGCAGCATCACCGTATTCAGGGGGCACATAGTTGTCATCGTACTCTTCTTCTTCGCCGTCTTCCATCATAACCCCTATTTCTCTATGCCTTGTCCAAACATTATAGTGTGGCATGAAACCCTTGTAAAGCAGGTGGGAGTGAAGGATTTTCCGGTTAGAGTAAGACCTCGTATTCCCACATTCATTGCATGGACAACACATAAAACCATTCTGCTTGTTTGCCTCAGCCGCATCGAGAAACTCATGCATGCCCTTAATGTACTCGGAGGTGTGTCTGTCACCGTACATCCATTGCCGGTTCATCTACGTGCATTATATATAATTAAGTGTCCAAATTAAAAGAAGTTCATCATCACATTAAAACCAAAGTGCATACATAGTTCTCATCTAACAACATATATCTCTCCACAACATCTAATTAATTAAACCATACATTGAAACTATGTAAAACATTTCAATGCGAAAACAAACGCGATCATAATCGCAACCAAGGTAACAATTGATCCAACGGCATAATGATACCAAGCCTCGGTCTGAATGGCATATTTTCTAATCTTTCTAATCTTCAAGCGCATTGCATCCATCTTGATCTTGTGATCATCGACGACATCCGCAACATGCAACTCCAATATCATCTTCTCCTCCTCAATTTTTTTTATTTTTTCCTTCAATAAATTGTTTTCGTCTTCCACTAAATTTAACCTCTCGACAATAGGGTCGGTTGGCATTTCCGATTCACATACATCCTACATAAATAAAATCTATGTCATGTTGGTCAGCATAATTTTCATAAACAATAAATGAACCAATAGTTATAAAGATAATATATATACCACATACGAATCATAGACAGGACGAGGGCCGACGGGGGCGGATACCAAAACCATCGCACTATATAAGATGCAATAATAAAAGTAAGAAAATAATACAAGTATCTATGTAAACATACAAGTAAGAATATTTTTCCTTTCAGAAAGAAGATAAGAACAAGAGGCTCACCACGGTGGTGCCGGCGGTGAGCTCGGCGCGGGTGGTCAATGGCGGTGAAGACGGGGACGGGGCGTGACGGACTGCTAAACCTAGACAAATATTAAGGAAAATGGAGCTTGGAGGTCGAGCTTGGAGAGGAGAAAGCTTAAGTAGTGTGGCTCGGGCATTCCATCGAACACCTTGTGTGCATAGGAGGTGAGCTAGAGCACCACCAAGCCCTCTCCCCCTCGGCCAGAAAAAAACAGAGCAGTGTGCTCTGCTCTTACGCGAGGGGGTATATATAGGCACCTCATTGGTCCCGGTTGGTGGCATGAACCGGGACTAAAGGGGAGCCTTTGGTCCCGGTTCAAGCCACCAACCGGGACCAATGGTGGTGGGCCAGGAGCGAGGCCCATTGGTCCCGGTTCGTCCCACCAACCGGGACCAAAAGGTCCAGATGAACCGGGACCAATGGCCCACGTGGCCTGGCCGGCCCCCTGGTCTCACAAACCGGGTCCAATGCCCCCATTGGTCCTGGTTCTGGACTGAACCGGGACTAATGGGCTGGCCCAGCCTGGACCAAAGCCCTATTTTCTACTAGTGATAGATTTCTTAATAGTGGAATCCGCAAGATGCAAATTTGAAGAACAATCATCAAATTCATGGAAACCTAACACATCACACAAAGTTTTTGGAACTATGGAAACACTAGCACCCAAATCACATAAAGCATAGCATTCATGATCTTTAATTTTAATTTTAATAGTAGGTTCCCACTCATCATAAAGTTTTCTAGGGATAGAAACTTCTAATTCAAGTTTTTCTTTATAAGATTGCATTAAAGCATCAATGATATGTTTGGTAAAAGCTTTATTTTGAGCATAAGCATGAGGAGAATTTAACACAGATTGCAACAAGGAAATACAATCTATCAAAGAACAATTATCATAATTAAATTCCTTGAAATCCAAAATAGTGGGTTCATTGCTATGCAAAGTTATGACCTCTTCAATCCCACTTTTACAAATTTTTGCATTAAGATCTAAAACTCTGAATCATTGGGACGCCTTCTAACTAAAGTTGACTCATCTCCAATCCCATCTTTATCAAGATTCATATTAGAAAACAAAGACTTAATAAGAGACACACCAATCACTTTTAGATCTTCATCATTATTATCATGAAAACTAGAAGAACATGCTTTTACAAAGCAATCTTTTTTAGCATGCATCCTAGCGGTTCTTTCGTTGCACTCATCAATGGAAATTATCATAGCTTTGAGAGACTCATTGATATCATGCTTAGGTGGAATAGATCTAAGTTTCAAAGAATCAACTTCAAGAGAAATTCTATCCACGTTCCTAGCCAACTCATCAATCTTAGGCAATTTTTCTTCAAGCAAAGCATTGAAATTCTTTTGAGCAATCTTACATTCTTTCACACTAGTTTCAAAATCAGAGGGCATCTTATTAAAATTTCCATAAGAGTTGTTGTAGGAATTACCATAATTATTAGGGAAATTGCTAGGGAACGGCCTAGAATTAAAGTTTCCTCTGTACACATTGTTACCAAAATTGTTCCTACCAAAAAAATTCACATCCATAGATTCATTATTATTCTCAATCAAAGTAGACAAAGGCATATCATTAGGATCAGAAGAAACACTCTTATTAGCAAACAATTTTATAAGTTCATCCTTCTGTCCACTCAAAACATTAATCTCTTCTATCGCATGAACCTTTTTACTAGTATATCTTTCGGTGTGCCATTGAGAATAATTAACCATAATATTATCTAAGAGTTTAGTAGCTTCTCCTAAAGTGATTTGCATAAAAGTGCCTCCCATGGCCGAATCTAAAAAATTTCTAGAAGCAAAATTCAATCCAGCATAAATTTTGTATAATCATCCATAAATTCAAACCATGTGTAGGGTAATTACGTATCATTAATTTCATCCTCTCCCAAGCTTGTGCAACATGCTCATGATCAAGTTGCTTAAAATTCATAATATCGGTTCTAAGAGAGATGATCTTAGCGGGAGGAAAATACTTAGAGATAAAAGCATCTTTGCACTTATTCCATGAATCAATACTATTTTTAGGCAAAGAAGAGAACCATGTTTTAGCACGATCTCTAAGCGAAAATGGGAATAGCTTCAATTTAACAATATCATTATCCACATATTTCTTATTTTGCATATCACACAAATCAACAAAGTTGTTTAGATGGGTAGCGGCATCTTCACTAGGAAGGCCAGAAAATTAATCTTTCATTCCAAGATTCAACAAAGCAGTATTAATTTCACAAGATTCAGCATCGGTAATAGGAGTAATCAGAGTGCTAATAAAATCATTATTGTTGGTATTGGAAAAGTTACACAATTTAATATTATCTTGAGTCATCGTGACAAACAATCCAACACACAAGTAAACAAGAAGCAAGCGAGAAGAGGCGAACGGAAAAAGGGCGAATAAAACGGCAAAGGTGAAGTGGGGGAGAGGAAAACGAGAGGCAAATGGCAAATAATGTAATGCGAGGGATAAGAGTTTGTGATGGGTACTTGGTGTGTATTGACTTGGCGTAGATCTCCCCGGCAACGGTGCCAGAAATCCTTCTTGCTACCTCTTGAGCATGTGTTGGTTTTCCCTAAAAGAGGAAAGGGTGATGCAGCAAAGTAGCGTAAGTATTTCCCTCAGTTTTTGAGAACCAAGGTATCAATCCAGTAGGAGACTACACGCAAGTCGCCTAGTACCTGCACAAACAATCAAGAACCTTGCAACCAACGTGGGGGTTGCCAATCCCTTCACAGCCACTTGTAAAAGTGAGATCTCATAAAGATAATAAGATCAATATTTTTGGTATTTTTATGGTATAGATATGAAAATAAAGATTGCAAAATAAATAGTAAACTAGAATTGTAGATTGGAAACTTATATGATGTAAAGTAGACCCGGAGGCCATAGGTTTCACTAGTAGCTTCTCTCCAGATAGCATGTATTACGGTGGGTGAAGAAATTACTGTTGAGCAATTGATAGAAAAGCGCATAGTTATGATGATATATAAGGCAATAATCATGAACATAGGCATCATGTCCGTGACAAGTAGACCGAAATGATTCTGCGTCTACTACCATTACTCCACACATCGACCGCTACCAGCATGGATCTAGAGTATTAAATTCATAAGAACGGAGTAACGCATTAGGCAAGATGACAGGATGTAGAGGGATAAACTCAAGCAATATGATGTAAACCCCATCTTTTATCCTCGATGGCAACAATACAATACGTGTCATTTCCCTTTCTGCCACTGGGATCGAGCACCACAAGATTGAACCCAAAGCTAAGCACTTCTCCCATTGCAAGAAAGATCAATCTAGTAGGCCAAACTAAATCGACAATTCGAAGAGACTTGCAAAGATATCAAATCATGCATATAAGAATACAGAGAAGAATCAAATAATATTCATACATAATCAAGTTCATAAACCGACAATTCATGGGATCTCTGCAAACACACCGCAAAAAGAGTTACATCGAATAGATCTCCAAGAGAATCGAGGAGAACTTTGTATTGAGATCCAAAGAAAGAGAAGAAGCCATCTAGCTAATAACTATGGACCCATAGGTCTATGGTAAACTACTCACATATCATCGGAGAGGCTATGGTGTTGATGTAGAAGCCCTCCATGATCGAATCCCCCTCTAGCGGAGCGCCGGAAAAGGCCCCAAGATGGGATCTCACGGGTACAGGAGGTTGCGGCCGTGGAAAAGGTGTTTCGTAGCTCTTCCCAAAGGTTTCAGGGTATAAAGTATATATAGGCGAAAGAAGTAGGTCGGTGGAGCTGCGAGGGGCCCACAAGGGTGGGGGCACGCCTGGCCCCCCTAGGGGCGCCCTCCTGCCTCATGGCTTCCTCGCTGCTTCCTTGACGTCCACTCCAAGTCTCCTGGATTCGTTTGTTCCAAAAACGATCCTCGCAAGGGTTTTATTTCGTTTGGATTCCGTTTGATATTCCTTTTCTGTGAAACACTGAAAAAGGCAAAAAATAGCAATTTGCACTAGGCCTTCGGTTAATAGGTTAGTCCCAAAAATAATATAAAAGTGCATAGTAAATCCCATTAAACATCCAAAACATATAATATAATAGCATGGAACAATCAAAAATTATAGATACGTTGGAGACGTATCACTCAGTCATGGGGATGCGGAACATATCAGCGAGAAAAAAGAACAAAACTGGTAAAGAGGAGACCGGTCTAGTGAGCATGTGTATGACTCAAGAGGATACCGATCTATCTCCCCTTGGGTTTTGTGAAGTATCAAGAAGCAAAGGGAATAACACATGATAACCAAGTGTTCGCTCAAATGTCATTCGTGTACTCATAGGGATCGATATGGACGTTCACGGTTCCGCTATCGCTCATTAAACAAAAGGGGTTTTGTTCTTTTTTTTGCTGAACCTATAGGGTCACAAGCTTAAGGTAATCATGATCTACTGAGTGCTAGTAGGATAGGAGTAATGAGAAAATATTTATGAAATAGTTTCATTAATACTCGAAATAGTTTTGAGAGGAACCAGAAGCGTTTTTGGGTCATCGGAAGAGTTTCGGGGTTTACCGGTTAATACCAATAAATTATATATAGATGGAAATAGTTTCTGGTGATGTTAAATTAATATTAAAAGGCTCTAATAATGATTATGAGACCTTTATATTTATTTAAATATCAATGGGCCTTAAAAGGCCAAGTGGTGGAAAGCATATTGGGCCACTTGGGCCCAATGGCCCAATAGGGGACGCCGAATTGGAGGGGGAATCCCTGAGGGAGTCCTGGATTAGGGGGTGTCCGGATAGCCGGACTATACCTTCGGCCGGACTCCTGGACTATGAAGATACAAGATTGAAGACTTCGTCCCGTGTCTGGAAGGGACTTTCCTTGGCGTGGAAAGCAAGCTTGGCGATACGGATATGTAGATCTCCTACCATTGTAACCGACTCTGTGTAACCCTAGCCCTCTCCAGTGTCTATATAAACCGGAGGGTTTTAGTCCATAGGACGAAGAACAATCATACCATAGGCTAGCTTCTGGGGTTTAGCCTCTCTGATCTCGTGGTAGATCTACTCTTGTACTACCCATATCATTAATATTAATCAAGCAGGACGTAGGGTTTTACCTCCATCAAGAGGGCCCGAACTTGGGTAAAACATCGTGTCCCCTGCCTCCTGTTACCATCCGCCTTAGACACATAGTTCGGGACGCCCTACCCGAGATCCGTCGGTTTTGACACCGATATTGGTGCTTTCATTGAGAGCTCCTCTGTGTCGTCACTTTTAGGCCCGATGGCTCCTCCGATCATCAACGACGATGCGATCCAGGGTGAGACTTTTCTCCCCGGACAGATCTTCATATTTGGCGGCTTTGCACTACGGGCCAATTCGCTTGGCCATCTGGAGCAGATCAAAAGCTACGCCCCTGGCCATCAGGTCAGATTTGGAAGTTTGAGCTACACGGCCAACCTCCGCGGAGACTTGATCTTCGACGGATTCGAGCCGCAGCCGAGCGCGTCGCACTGTCACGATGGGCATGATCTAGCTCTTCCGCCGAACAGTGCCCTGGAGGCCGCACCCGCATCAGCTCCGACCCTTGATTCGGAGCCAACTGCACCAATCGAGGATGGGTGGTTGGACACCGCCTCGGGGGCTGCAATCTCTATGGCAATCGAGCCAAACACCAGCCCTATTCTCTGCGAAGCCCATGTCTCCAAGGAGCCAGACACCTCTCCAGACTCCAAGCCCTCCGCGCCCCTACCGATCGAACCCGATTGGGCGCCGATCATGGAGTTCACTGTCGCGGACATCTTTCAGCACTCGCCCTTCGGCGATATTCTGAATTCAGTAAAGTCTCTCTCTTTATCAGGAGAGCCCTGGCCGGACTATGGTCAGCAAGGTTGGGATGCGGATGATGAAGAAATTCAAAGCCCCCCACCACCCACTTCGTAGCCACTATCGATGATTTAACCGACATGCTCGACTTCGACTCCGAAGACATCGACAGTATGGACACCGATGCAGGAGACGATCAAGAACCAGCGCCTATAGGGCACTGGAAAGCCACCTCGTTGTATGATATATACATGGTGGACACCCCAAAAGAAGGCAATGGCGATGGAACAGCGGAGGATGACCCCTCCAAGAAGCAGCCTAAGCGCCGGCGTCAGCGGCGCCGCTCTAAATCCCGCCAAAGCAAATACGGTGATTCCGGCACGGGAGATAATAACACCGCAGACAGTGCCGAAGACAACCACCTCCAGCAAGATTCAGCACAGGAGGATGGAGAAGCCAGCCCTCATGAGAGAGCGGCAGAAAGAGAGGTCAAGGACGATAATTATATGCCTCCCTCCGAAGACGAGGCAAGCCTCGACGAAGACGAATTTTTCGTGCCGGAGGATCCTGTCGAACAAGAGCGTTTCAAACGCGGGCTTATGGCCACGGCGAGCAGCCTCAAGAAAAAACAGCAACAGCTTAGAGCTGATCAAGATTTGCTAGCCGACAGATGGACTGAAGTCCTTGCGGCCGAAGAGTATGAACTCGAACGCCCCTCCAAGAGCTACCCAAAGCGCAGGTTGCTACCCCGATTAGAGGAGGAAGCACCTAAACCTACATCACCAGCGCTTGATGCGGCCGACCGGCCACCCCGTGGCCGCAACAGAGAGGCCTCTTGGCCCTCCACTCAAGCCGCACCCCGGCGCCGCTCAAAAAATACCAAGGCACGGGAAAATGCGCCAGACCTGTGAGATATATTGGAGGACAAGGCAAGGCAAACAAGATCAATCTACGGATCGCGTGGGCGCCCCACGGCACGATACGGTAATCGTCACTCCGGATACAGTAAATCCGGCCGGGTCGAACACAGTAGACAACGCTCGTTTGAGCTGCGTCGTGATATAGCCCAATACAGAGGCGCCGCACACCCACTATGCTTCATAGATGAAGTAATGGATCATCAAATCCCCGAGGGTTTCAAACCCGTGAACATCGAATCATACGATGGCACAACAGATCCTGCGGTATGGATCGAGGACTATCTCCTTCATATCCACATGGCTTAAAGGACCAGCTCGGCATTGGCTTAACAGCTTGCCAGCAGAATCAATTGGTTGTTGGGAGGACCTGGAAACCGCATTCCTCGACAATTTCCAGGGCACTTATGTGCGACCACCAGACGCCGATGACCTTAGCCACATAATTCAGCAGCCAGAGGAATCGGCCAGACAATTCTGGACACGGTTCCTAACCAAGAAAAATCAAATCGTCGACTGTCCCGACGCAGAGGCCCTAGCAGCCTTCAAGCATAACATCCGCAACGACTGGCTTGCACGACACCTAGGACAGGAAAAGCCGAAATCTATGGCAGCCCTCACGACATTATGACCCGCTTTTGCGCTGGAGAAGACAGCTGGCTAGCTCGCAGCAATAACATGACCAAGATCCCTGGTATGTCGCGTTGCAACAAGCAAAAGCGCCGCATTAACGGCGACAATGCCGAGAATACGGCAGTTAATGCCGGATTCAGAGGCTCTAAAACCGGTCAGCGAAAAAAGCCATTCAAAAGAAATACTCCGGGCCCGTCCAGTTTGGACCGAATACTCGACCGCTGATGCCAGATACCTGCCAATCACACCAATAGAGATTGTTGGGTGTTCAAGCAGGCAGGCAAGTTAAATGCCGAAAGCAGAGACAAGGGGCTGCATAGCGATGACGAGGAGGAGCCCCAGCCGCCGAACAACAGTGGACAGAAAGGTTTTCCCCCACAAGTGCGGACGGTGAACATGATATACGCAACCCACGTCCCCAAGAGGGAGCGGAAGCGTGCGCTAAGGGACGTATACGCGATGGAGCCAGTCGCCCCAAAGTTCAACCCATGGTCTTCCTGCCCGATCACTTTTGATCGAAGGGACCATCCCACTAGCATCCGTCATGGCGGATTCGCCGCATTGGTTCTAGATCCAATTATTGACGGATTTCACCTCACTAGAGTCCTTATGGACGGCGGCGGCAGCCTGAACCTGCTTTACCAGGATACAGTGCGGAAAATGGGAATCAATCCCTCGAGGATTAAACCCACTAAAACGACCTTTAAAGGCATCATACCAGGTGTAGAGGCCAACTGTACAGGCTCAGTTACACTTGAAGTGGTCTTCGGATCTCCAGATAATTTCTCAAGCGAGGAGTTAATCTTCGACATAGTCCCGTTCCGCAGTGGCTATCATGCACTGCTTGGGCGAACCGCATTTGCCAAGTTCAATGCGGTGCCGCACTACGCATACCTCAAGCTCAAGATGCCAGGCCCTCAAGGATTCATCACGGTCAATGGAAACACTGAACGCTCTCTCCGAATGGAGGAGCATACGGCGGCTATGGCAGCGGAAGTACAAAGAAGCCTCTCAAGGCAATTCTCCAGTCCGGCCATTAAACGTCTGGACACCCTCAAGCGCGCCCGGAGTAACCTACAACAAGACTACCTGGCACGTTCCGAGCAAACGTAGCAATGCGGCCCCAACCCCAGCCCTCGCGAACTTGTGAAACAAGTGTTGCGCGTACATAACTACGCTTTGGAAATACGATGGGCACAGGGGGAGGGGCACCATCACGGCACGCCCGAAACGCGGCTTAAACCGCACTAGGGGCTGCCGATTTCTTAATTTTCTCTTATTTTCAGGACTCCATTCTTCGGAAGGCTTGTCCGGCAGTACAATTGCCGCACAAACGATACAACCAGGGAAGCAGAAAGCTACGCCGCACTATGGAACTCTAAGGTGGTCTCCATAACAAGCAGTATACCTGTTTCACATACCATTCCGCAACCCGCCCCTGGAAAGGACATGTTAAATAGTCTTATCTTTTGCTTATTGCACTATTTGTATCGTTCTGCATTGATCGCAGCTTTTTTAAATAAACAATGCATAGCTTTCGTCTATTATTGCATTAATCTTTTAAACGAATATATGTTCATTAATGACATGTTGCACCCGTATACTTTGGTACGGCCAATACGCCAGGGGCTTAAGTACCCCACAATACGGTGTGAGAAGTCCGAACACTTTCACAAGTGCGGCACCCCGAACTTATAACATTATATGCATCGGCTCCGAATCATGTCTTGGGTCAATAGGTGGGTTTGCCCGGCTCCTATGTTTTGGTACCTTACGTTCCATTATATCGGCTAAGGTAGCACTAGGAGAACTACTGCGATTGTGCCCCAGTTGAGCTGGGCTGAGCACCTCAGTAGAGAAAGCTAAAACTGACCGTCATGATGAGGCGAGAGCTGGTCGCTGTTCGAGAGGTTTTCGAGTCCCTAAAGACTTATGCCGCTTAGAGCGAGGAGTCGGCTTTGTCCGGCCTAGGCGTGGATAGCGCCCCGAACTCGGTCTTCCAAACACTAGGGGCTTCGCTGAAATTTAAAATTATAGAATTCTATGGCTAAGTGAGAGTGTTCAAGCATTATAGTCCGATTGCCTTGTTCGTTGTGTTGAGCGCCTCCCTTGAAGGACCCAAGAATGGGAAAAAGAGCGCTCATGTTTATCCCGAACACCCCAGCACTCGTGGCATGGGGGCAGAAGCCGACGACTCGCCATCTCTCAAATTTGATAAACGGCTGCACAGAAGGTAATATTTTAAATTCAAAAGCGCTGCTTAGCGCATATGAACAAGTTTTCAGCGTACAGGATCACAAATGCGAGTTTACTAAAAAATTACATCTTTGGAGCATTCATCCGCTATAAGGCGGGCACCGTTCAGGACGCCCTCATAATACGCTTCCGGGACGCGATGCTCCTTGCCCGGCGGCGGCCCGTCCTTCACCAGCTTCTCCGCATCCATCTAGCCCCAGTGCAATTTAGCACGGGCAAGCGCCCTACGGGCACCTTCGATGCAGACGGAGCGCTTGATTACTTCAAGCCGTGGACAGGCATCCACCAGTCGCCTCACCAGCCCGAAGTAGATCCCAGGCAGAGCCTCTCCAGGCCAAAGCCGAACTATGAGGCCCTTTACGGCCTGTTCGGCCACCTTGTGGAGCTCGACCATTTTCTTCAGCTGGTCGCTCAAAGGCACCAGGTGTCCGGCCTCAGCATACTGACACCAGAACACCTTCTCCGCCGAGCTCCCCTCCTCGGATCGGTAGTAGGCAGCGGCATCAGATGCACTACGGGGCAAATCTGCGAATGCTCCTGGAGAGCTCCGGACTTGGGTAAGTAACAAGTAATTCACTTTCACGTGCTTTCTTTGCATAATGAATGCCTTACCCGCCTTTATCTTCTTCATCGCTTCAATTTCTTGTAGGGCTTTCTGGGCTTCGGCCTTGGCAGACTTCGTGCTTTCGAGGGCTGCCACAAACTCGGACGCTTGCGTCTTTGAGTCAAGCTCCAAACTCTCGTGTTTTTTCACGAGAGCCTGGAGCTCTTTCTGCACCTCCTCCACCCGCGCCTCCTGCTTCCCTCTCTCTGTGCGCTCCGCGGCCGCTCTGTTTTCGGCCTCGGACAGCGCTTTCTTAAGGGTTGCCACCTCGGTCGTGGCCCCTATAATAGCACGTTGATCCTGTCATTTTTTGCAACCACATCTTCTCTATATACTTGCGTAAGGTAATACTTACCTTCCTTCTCCTCGAGTTGCCTCTTGGCATGGCCGAGCTCGTTCTCGGACCGCGCGAGGTTTTGCTTCAGCGTATCCACCTCCGCAGTCAGTGCGACGGAGGCCAGCAGCGAGCCTGCATACGCATATTGACTTGATTATGTTAGACTCATGCGAATGTTATTAGATCCTCTATTCAGCTTTTCTTTCCGAATGCCGAACAGAGCATCAGGGGCTATTGTCTATGCGGTAATATTTTTACATATTCTTTACTTACCTCAAATCCTGTTAGAAGGCTGGCACAGGATTTAGTCAGTCCACTCTTGGCAGACTGAATCTTCTGGATCACCGCACTCATAATAGTGCGGTGCTCCTCGTTGATGGAGGTGCCGTTAAGCACCTCCAGCAAATTGTCCGGTGCCTCCGGTTGGACGGAGGTCGCCGGCTCGGTAGGCTTGCTCCTCTTGGAAGGAGGCTGCCTACCAGAGTCCGGAACCGTTGAAGGTTCCGGTGCGGTGTCCGGCTCAAGGCCGGACTTGGAGCCCTTGGGGGTTCTATCCCCTTTACGCCTGGAGTCCGGGAGGTCGCCTTGCGGCGCCTCCAGGACCACCTCCTCCTGGCTTGGAGCCTGTTGGGACGCCACCTCGGCATCGTCCGTAGGGTGGGGGGAGGTAGCCGTCAGAAGCGAATTCACATCCGACGAAACAAGGGAACCGCTCGACAACACGTCGAGCCGGTCTTTGGGTGGACTGCATAAAATTTTTCGACGTAAGGAAAAGTTGTGCAATGGACGAATACTATGAATCACTCTGGTATCCGGATACTTACGATCTCGCCAGGGGCTTGGCCCTGTGCGGCCACGCCTCTTCGCCGTTGTCGGCATTTGTGGAGTAGTCCTGAGGAAGGGTCTTCCCCTTCTTGGACCCTTAGGTCTCCCCAGTTGGGGCGGCCTTCCTTTTCTTACCTCCTCCCGCTGGAGGGGGAGAGGTCTCTTATTCCTCCTCCTCGTCTTCATGGGAGGAGTGCGCCTTGGAGTCGTCGGATGATGAATCCGACACCTCCGGGCGACGGGCACTCTTTCGAGTCCCCGTGGCCTTCTTCTTGGCCTTCTTCTCCGCACTACATAGGGTGCCGGAACCAGCAGCTTCGCCAAGCGAACGTCCGCTGGGCCTTCGGGCAAAGGAGCCGGACAGTTGATCTGTTCGGACGTCTCCTGCCAATCCTGTCAAAGGTAAGGGAGCTTAGATCCCGCATGGAGTCAAACTATGAAAACTAATACCCTGTAAAAGGTAAAAACAGCTTACCGCCCTAGCGTGACGCTGCATGCTGAATCCGCGATCCTCGGTAGCGGATGCGAGGGCCTCGGCGCCCTTGAAAAGCACCTTCCAGGCATCTTCGTACGTCGTGTCGAAGAGCCTGCTCAGAGTTCGGTGCTGCGCCGGGTCGAACTCCCACAGGTTGAAAGCCCGTTGTTGACACAGGAGGATCCGGCGGATGAGCATAACCTAGACTACGTTGACAAGTTTGAGCTTCTTGTCCACTAGGGTTTGGACGCATGTTTGGAGTCCGGTCAGCTCTCCTTTTTTACCCCATGACAGGCCCGTCTCTTTCCAGGAGGTGAGCCGCGTAGGGGGTCCGGATCGGAACTTGGGGGCTGTGACCCATTCAGGGTCGCACGGCTCGGTGATGTAAAACCACCCCGATTGCCACCCCTTTAGGGTCTCCACGAAGGAGCCCTCGAGCCATAGGACGTTGGGCATTTTTCTCACCATGGCGCATCCGCACTCCTCCTGGGTGCCGCACACCACCTTTGGCTTGACATTGAAAGTCTTGAGCCATAGGCCGAAATGGGGGCGGATGCAGAAGAAAGCCTCGCACACGACAATAAACGCCGAGATGTTGAGTACAAAGTTCGGGGCCAGATCGTGGAAATCCAGGCCATAGTAGAACATGAGCCCCCAGACAAATGGGTGGAGAGGGAAGCCCAGTCCGCGGAGGAAATGGGGGAGGAACACCACCCTCTCGTGGGGCCTAGGGGTGGGGATGAGCTTCCCCTCTTCGGGAAGCCGGTGCGCAATGTCGTTAGACAAGTATCCGGCCTTCCTCAGTTTTTTGATGTGTCCCTCCGTGACGGAGGAGACCATTTACTTGCCTCCCGCTCCGGACATGGCTGGAGAAGGTTGAGGTGGGGTGTGTGGACTTGGGTGCTGGAGCTCGAGTGCGCGGAAATGGATAGGCAAAGGAGGAAGAAGGCGTGGATGAAAAGGTGGATCCTTATCCCCTTATATGGGTGGACGCGACTATGCGTCCCCACCAGCCTGGTAAAACTCGCTTATCTCCCAAGCGCCGTAATCAATGGCGCGGTTGGGTTACCCATGCCCGTATTGATGAGAATCCCGGAATAAGGGGACACGATCTCTGCTTTGACAAGACGTGCCTAGGAAACCGCCTCGCTAAACGCGCTGAGGTGGGACAGTAAAACGATTCGAATAAAGACTTGGCCGTGGTGTGATGTCACGCTACGGAATACGTCAACAGATTAGATTTGTGTAAATATTATTCTCTCTATGCCAATATGTGGAAACTTATTTTGTAGAGCCGGACACTACCTTTGTGTTTAAAATCTTCTATGAAGTACTTGGAGGAGGAACCCGCCTTGCAATGCCGAAGACAATCTGCGCGCCGGACTCGTCATTATTGAAGCCTGGTTCAGGGGCTACTGAGGGAGTCCTGGATTAGGGGGTGTCCGGATAGCCGGACTATACCTTCGGCCGGACTCCTGGACTATGAAGATACAAGATTGAAGACTTCGTCCCGTGTCTGGAAGGGACTTTCCTTGGCGTGGAAGGCAAGCTTGGCGATACGGATATGTAGATCTCCTACCATTGTAACCGACTCTATGTAACCCTAGCCCTCTCCGGTGTCTATATAAACCGGAGGGTTTTAGTCCGTAGGACGAAGAACAATCATACCATAGGCTAGCTTCTAGGGTTTAGCCTCTCTGATCTCGTGGTAGATCTACTCTTGTACTACCCATATCATCAATATTAATCAAGCAGGACGTAGGGTTTTACCTCCATCAAGAGGGCCCGAACCTGGGTAAAACATCGTGTCCCCTGCCTCCTGTTACCATCCGCCTTAGACGCACAGTTCGGGACCCCCTACCCGAGATCCGCCGGTTTTGACACCGACACTCCCCCTCCTCTTGGCCGGCTCTAGGGGGAGACCCTTTCCCACTTGTGGCACCCCTTTTCTGCCTTTAACCTATCTATACTAGGTGGTTTCGGGTACTTTGAGCACACAAGTTTTTCGAGCCTCCTGTAGTTCTCTAGTTATAATTCTAGTTGATCCAATTAGAGCTAGATTTAGATCCTCTCTACACCTCATAACTAGAAGCCCAGTGTGGTTCTAATCTCCTCCCTCTAATTCTTCAACGATGATTAGCTCGGGACGGTGAAACGCTGTCGGATCGTGAAGACCGTAGGCTTGTAAAGTATGGGGAGGTCGTGCTTTCGGTCTTCCGTGAGGGACTGTTTGTGGATGGTTCGAGGGACTTCAAATACGATCTACACCGACTTTTCTTGCGGTGCAATTCGGAGTTGGCACTGATCTGAGCCAAACTGTTATTGCATCTTTATAGTGTTCTTGGTTGATCGTAGTGCGGGTTTTTTTCTACTGTGTTTCCCAACAAGATTGCACCAAGGAGATGACTCCGAGAGATCCCGGAACATTGGACCGTCCACCCCGAAACTTTGAGCATACACCTGCGCGAGCTTGCCAACCTTCTAGAAATGCCCAAACCTAACCTGGAATCTACCCCAAAACTTCCGTCTTCACATGTGCACCGCATTGCAAACCTTTTGAATACCTCGTAAGTTCCCCAGAACATCTGGTTCCCAGAGCATCCAAGGCACCCTGGAACTTCTGGTCCCTACCTATGTCCAGTAAGTTGGGTGTGACCTATGTATCTATCGCTTTTCCAGATTTCTAATGGTTTAAGAGCAGTTTCAAAAACGGTGGGCGCCCGACGGGTGGCAGCGAGCGTATTTACGCGTTTTTTTAAACCGTTCTTCGGAACGATGCAAATGATATTTCAATGGAAAGATATCATCGAGGCGCAACTTTTACATATAGAACACCATTTCTAATCCTTACGGTTTAAAAGCAGTTTCAAATGCACCGAAACACGAAAACTCTTGTTTTTATATGTTGCGACTTTTTGATACAATTTTCGCATCAATTTTTTAACCGTTTGTCAAAACAAGTCGCTGCAGTTTTTTAACCATTTGTCAAAACGAGGCGTGTGATACGCCGTTGGAAAACTATGGGAGAGCCGCAACTTTCATACGATGAATCCTTTTTGAAATTCCTCACAGTTTTAAATGAATTATGAAAATGGTGTGGTATCCGAAAAATGGCAGCAAATGTTTTTTTGTGTTTTTTTCTCAAACCTCTCATCAGAATGAATACGCCGTTGAAAAGATATCGACAAGGCACAACTTTTTCATGTAGAACACTCTCTCTAATTTCTCACGGTTTAAAAGTAGTTTTGAATTTACCAAAGTGCGGACACTTTGTTTTTTGCAACACCACAATCGACAGGTGAACTGCATCAGATTGAAAACCACACTACATCAAGCTTTTTTGTGTGTGTTCGTTCTGAGCTGCACGGGGTGAAAGTATTGTACTGCATGTGTCCAAAATTTCTATTACATATCGAGCAAACCACAAGCGGCGCAAGAGAACCAAAGTATCGACAAACTATAGTAATTTAGCATGTAGGTATAACATACCGTGGTTTTCACAAAACAGAGTATTTTGTAGTATTGATAATACAGAGGACCTATTTGGCGTAGCGACCTAAAATAAGTTGCAGCGTTAGAGCATCTCCAATATATGGTCCATATGTAAAAATAACCAACTATTGGAGCTTTGAGAGCAAAAAACACTGCTTCAACAGATAGTCCATATGTAAAAAAAATAAAATGCAAATTACATCTCCGAAGCCAGGAGATGTAAAAATTGCGGCCGCGCGCCAATGTCCAACCGTTCTTCATTGCTTTCCTCCCTTCTTCATCCCACCCCCGCCGCCCCGCCGCAGCTCCCTGCTCGGCCGCCACCCCGCCGCAGCTCTCCCCAACGCCGCCCGCCGTAGATCCAGCCCCCCGCCGCCGATTCCCCCCAGCCTGGGCCGCTGCCAGCTGCCACGCCACCGCATCGCGTCCTGCCTCCTCTCCAGCCGCCTCCGCCTCCGCTCCGGCCTCCGCCCACCCCCACCCGCACCGCACGCCGCCATCCCACTCTGTCTGCCTCCGCCTCGCTCCCCACTCGGCAATCCGTCTGGAAGAGCGGTACGCAAGCAATCCGGCGGGCGCTTTTTTGGACCCGAAACCCCATATGCCTGGGAGGGACCCCGTCAGGGCTGCGGCGGCTATGGGTTGCCCTAGGTCGACTTGCTTGCCCCTAGGACCTCAAGGTTCGCTGCCCTGCAACTATAAGAATGAGAAGAAGAACAAGGGAGAAGGAAAAGATAAAGCTAAAAAGTGGCAGATGATTTTGTCGATTGCGTGTTGTTCAATCCGCCATCACCACTCACTATTTATGAGATGGCTGGATTTCCCGTACAAGAAAAGGACTCTAAATCCCGTCCAAATCAAAATTAACCAAATTCGGATTTAGGTAAGTCTGAGACAAAAGTTTAGTTTTTGGGCGTCACAGGCCCCAAACTACTGCACATGAAGATGAGCCGAAAAGATAATTTAACTGTTTTGACGAGACGAATATCTTTTATGTTGAACATTCTTCAATTCGAAGCCATCTTTAGGGCCGAATCACTTGTGCAAAACAGCCAATCAGTGGTGTTACCCATCAGACATCAGCCTATGGGTGTCTGATGAGGCGCGCCACTTTTTGCTCATGGTAGGGTCGCACTGCGTGGGCTCTAACTTTTACATACGACCACGGGTTAAAACGATTTTTATATCACAATCGACCATTTGGACGAGACAAAGACAATCCATGTAGAACACTTTTTTGTAGAGTCCATCTTAAAGACGTAATCGGCCGAACATTTCTCTGGATACCAAAAATTATTACTTCAAGTATAGCTTCAGTCGTCATGATGAGATCGAATGGTAATGACCCAAAAATCAAAGTTATTTACTTTGATGTTGCTCAACTTTTTCATGTTGAAACCCTTCTCAGTCCAGGCCATCTTAATTACACTTTTTTTCATGCCAAAAACTGGTGTTAACATGTAGTAGTGCATATGCTTCACTTTCCAAGAGATGTGTTGGAGTTGTGTCGAATATAGTGTACGAGTTAGGTTACAGTTAGACTTATAGTTGTATTGTGTTTAGATAGGATATGGAGTCGTGTCCTAGGACACTTGTATCCTAGGACTCTTATATATAGTGGGGCTAGACACACGATGTAACATATGCCAACATAATAGCATGGGCACACGGGGGAGCCGGCGGCGTGTGCCGGCGCCCGGGCGGCCGGGGTGCGGTATTGTGACGGTGTCACGGGGAGGAGCGCCCGTAGTCAGGCCCCGGGGATGTAGCCATGATGGTGAACCTCGTTAACAAATCTCGGTGTCGTGCTTGTGTGATTGCTTGGTCCTCGGTAGATCGACGGAGCGTTTCAGATTTATTCTAACAAGTGGTATCATGAGTAAAGGTTGAAAAGGTCCGAAAGGCGATCGAGAGTTGATCTAGAGGAGGAAGAATATCAACAGAAATCTGCATGATGCGGTCGTGGTGCGGGACGAAGGACATCGGCGAGTTGGGACCTAAAGCAGAGTTGGTCGGGTTGTAATCTTGTGTGAAGCAATTGCAAGAGTTGGCTGATTGATCGGAAGTGGTGTCTCAAAGCAAGCGTCGAGTCGGCGACCTCGGCGAGATTGCGTTGTGTGGTGACCACACACGAAGGAGGACACGTGTAGGCAGGTCAAAGGGCCGAGCCAGGCTCTGGCGCGTGGTGCGCTGGTGGCTGCTCCCGAGGCCCAATTAGGCCTGCAAACAGACGTGGACAAATGTGCTGGGAAACTTGAGGCGCGTGAGGAAGAGGCCGCAGTTTCGGCTCGGACGCAGGATACATGACACTCGCGTGATAAAGAAGCTAATACGAGATTTGTTTGGAGACCAAAACGGGACCGAGTCCCGGAAAGAAGTCGTCTCAGGAACGCATTCTTGCATGCTCACTTTAAAGGCTGGTGCAGGCAGCTGTAGAAGAGACGCGCAGGAAGATCAAATCGAGCAAAGGAAATATCCATTGATGCATCCATCGGAAACTAGCAAGGGGCTTGGGCAAGGCAAAAGCTAGCATCATGGAGTTGAGCCACGAGAGCCACACCACATGAAGGCCAAGAGTGATTCTTTGGTTGGTTTGCTATTAGTACGTGGAGATTCGGTTCGTGTACTTGGGGCATTGTGTGGACAACTCAGATAATTTTTTCACAGGGTTAGTCATATGAAGAACCATGATGCCAATGGGTAGAAGGTTTGAGGTGCAGAAGTTCACGGAACTGAAGACCTTGGGTTATGGCAGACGAGGGTGAAAAAATTGTTGGCACAACAGGGATGCTTGAAGGCGTTGTAGGAAGTCATGTCAGCAGTGATGGAACTATCATGTGATGGATGGAAATTCATGGAATGATTTGGGAGCCTGGGTCGGACTAGGCAGTTTGACGGATCGATGTGAGTTGATTGAAACAGAAGACGGTGGTGGGATCGGCGACGACCACATATGAGCGTGGTGCTAATGATTTTCATATTTTCCTAGACCAAGTGCGTTATATCGACTAGAGGGGGGGTGAATAGGCGATTTTTATGAAAGTCTTCAAAACGTGAGAGTTATGAAGACAAACAGTGAAGATTTTGCCTATTACTAAGCAGCGGAAGTTAGATTACACTAGGGCAGCCATGGTCATGTATTCAATTGAGTGAAAGCACAATGAAAAACAGCTTCAGTGTAATAAGGATCAGGTAGGAAGAAGTTATGAAGCCAAACAGATCATACATTCATGTTGTGAAGATAAAAGATAAAGCAAGCATGCAATGGCTTCACAACGAATAACAGTAAGTCAAAGGAAGTGAAGATGAAACCAGTGACACGTTGAAGACAATGATTTGTTGGACCAGTTCCAGTTGCTGTGACAACTGTACGTCTGGTTGGAGCGGCTAGGTATTTAAACCAAAGGACACACAGTCCCGGACACCCAGTCAAGGACACTTAGTCCAAGACACCCAGTCCTCACCGTATTCTCCTTGAACTAAGGTCACACAGACCTCGTCCAATCACTCGTGGTAAGTCTTCAGGCGACTTCCAAACCTTCACAGACTTCGTTCACTGGCAATCCACAATTTCTCTTGGATGCTCTGAACGCGATGCCTAACCGTCTGGAGGATGCATAGTCCTCAAGTGTAATAAGTCTTCAGATCACTCAGACACGAAGACTTAAGTGATGCCCAATTTACTCTGGCTCTGGGTGGTTAGGGTTTTTCTCCTCGCTAGGAATTTTCTCTCAAAGGCTTCGAGGTGGGTTGCTCTCAAACGACAAAAGCCGTGCACTGAAATCTGAGCAGCCAACCGTTTATGGTTGTGGGGGTGGGCTATTTATAGCCACTTGGCAACCCGACCTGATTTGTCCGAAATGACCCTGGGTCACTAAGGAACTGACACATGTACCAACGGTCGAATTTTGAACTCACACGGCAACTTTACTTGGGCTACAAGTAAAGCTGACTTGTCTGATTCTGGACAAGATTTGCTCTCATAGTCTTCGCTCGAAGACATAGGATTTGAATTAGGCATCACTTCAGTCATTCTGACTGGTTCTCTTGCACCCCACTTAACAGTACGGTGGTTCCTATGACACAACATAAAAGAAATAAAACTACGAAGGATCTAAGTTTTCGAGTTCCATAAGCTTCATAGGGAGTCTTCTCATGTCATTGTCTTCAATATGAATATCTTCATAAACCACCATTGTCTTCAATGTCTTCGTACATTTTTAGGGGTCATCTCTGGTAGTGAAACCGAATCAATGAGGGACTTCTACCTGTGTTTTCCTGCAATTCTCACAAACACATTAGTCCCTCAACTAGGTTTGTCGTCAATACTCCAAAACCAACTAGGGGTGGCACTAGATGCACTTACAATCTCCCCCTTTTTGGTGATTGATGACAAACTAGTTGAAGTTTTCAACGGGGAACATAATTTGTGAAATTGTAAAGGAATTGTCTTCGTAAGTTGCAAGGGCTCCCCCTGAAGATGTGCATATAAGTAATTTGCTTCTTGAATGCAAATGCACATGGCAGGTTGTACTTGTGGAGATCCACTTCAAATTATGATGACAATCCACCATGCATGTGAAAGTATATGAAGATAATGACATGCATAATGGAAAATGGACGTCTGCAGAATGAGATGAGTGCGGAATTTATCGTCGCACATGCGGAATTTATATTCGCAAAACGGAGTGACAAACAGGTAGCAGACGACCATCAAGGCTACGTGTTACAACTCAACGAAGCAAATGTAGCAAAAACGGGAGTTGTAAGCACGAAGCAAAATGTAGCAAAATATGAAGGCACCCGCCCATAGTGACCCGCTTGAAGACTATAAACATCATATGCTTCTCCCCCTTTTGTCAGTAATGACCAAAAAGGTTTGAAGACATAGAGGTTTCTACGCGTTCCCAGGCGCAGCAGGGTCGGTGGAGTTGTTTGGTGGCGGTGCAGACGAGCTTGGTGCAGATTCAACGCATGTTGAAGCAGGTGGAGATGATGTCGCATCGTCTTCTTCTTCAATAATCTGGGCAGACACGGTGGCAGCAGAAGAAGAGAACTCTGACTCTTCAAGTGATGGTGTGCTTCACATCACAGCTTTTCTTGGAGGCGTGGAGTCAAATTTGAATCTCTCTTTGAAGCCATCCTCATGCAGGTCAGCTTTAGTGCACATCATGGTGAGGCCTTTCCAAGTGCGGTGACAGGTCTCGTGTGCGACAAATGCATTCTTGGTTGCCAGATTTCTGATGCGATTGACGTCTTGCATGATGCTTCTCATCTGCCTCTTAAGCCAGTCGTGATGCCTATCTTGCTTTTGGTGAAGAGCCACAAGAAGCTCTCGGTCATTGAGTGCACGAGCGCGCTTCTTGGGTCTCTTTGCAGCTGTGCTGTTATTGGCTTCAGTTGATGCAGGGGCACGTGTGGTGCCAGCCATTGGATACACTCGAGAGAGAGCTTCAACACCTTCAATATTTTGACTGAAGCTCTGGTGTTCTGCATTCTGAAGACTTAATGGTTGCTTGGCAGGCTCTGGATATATTGCTTCAGCAGATGTGTCTACATCTGGCAAAAATATCCTATGATTGCGGGCTGAGGGTTGATAGGAGATTGCAGAGTGAAGCTTGATCAGCCTCATAACCCAAGGAGCATAGAATTTCAATCCAAACAATTCTGAGGCAGATGCTGCAAGTTGACGGATGAAGAGATCCTGTGCGTTGAAGCATTTGCCATGAAGAATGCAGAAGATGAGAGTCTTCATTGCACCTTCAATCATTGCATATCGAGAGTGTCCCTTTACGGGCCAGAGAGTCCGCCTTATGATGTGATATATTGTTCTGGGCAGGTACTCTAAGTCTTCAACGAAGAACCTAGTTGGATAGGGTGCATTAGGAGGCAATGGCTTCATCATTGAGAGCATCTGACTCATATCTGGCTCAGTACGCTGAAATATGCTCTCAATTGCTTCAGCATGGAGTTGGCAGCCTTCTTCAAAGAATTCGCCAGGAGTGGGAAGGCATGTAAGCTCAATTATGTCGAAAGCATTGGCTCCATGATGGACATTGCCGGTCATCCACTCCAGGACCCATGTCTTCGGATCCCTGTTATAGCCTTTGATATGCAGGGTGGCATAGAACTGGAGCAGAAGCTCTTCGTTCCAGTGCTCTTCATCGGTGATAAACGGCAGCAGACCCACTTGCTTGAAGCAATCCAATGCTTCTTCCAGACCAGGCAGACCAGCAACAGCTTCAACCTCAAGGCGCTTGTGAGGAAAGATGCGGCCTTGGTTGTATAGGATGCATGAATAATAGCTATGCTGTTGATAGCTCCAGAACCTATCTGATACAATCCGTTCCCTTGAATAAGGGTTCTTGGAGCTGTCGAAAAACGTGTTGTCTGTCCTGAAGCCGTTGATGTTGAAGGAGCCAGGAGCTGATGCAGAACCTGGGAACCTTGGCAGTCGTGGGATCGGCTTCTGGACCTGGGGCCTGTGTGCAATATGATAGTTGAATTGGGGACCCGCAGCAGACTCAGGCACAGAAGGTTCAGGAGCAGTAGCTTCAGTGTCTTCTGAAGCTGTTGTTGGGGAGGGCTCCACATTTGCTTCGGCGTTGTTTGTGGTAGCCTCAACATTTGCCGCCTCCACACGTGTAGTGGGAGGGACGAACTCAGGCACGTTCTCCTGGAGAACTGCTTCTTGTTGGTGCGGGGGAGTTGGAGCTTGTGGTATTTCTGCATGCTCTTCGGCTGATGCAGCCGGAATGTCGTCAGCAGCCTGAGCCCTTGGCCCTTTGCGAAGCCTACGGAAGGTAGGCGATGCCGGTGGAGTTGCAGTGGGCTGGAGCTCATTATCTTCCTCCTGTGGGCGATCTGCCCACGATGCATCTTGTGTGATTGGCATCAATGGACGACCAATGCTGATCAGTTCGCTTGTCTCAAGCTGAGGAAGGGCTGCATCACCTTGTACATTGTCTTGGAGACCAATGTCTTCAGCAGCGTTGTGGTCGGCTGCTGGAATGTCTTCAGCCTGCGGAGCCTTTGTGAAGGCAGGCTCATGCACAGTCAACTGACGATCTGCGTCAGGATAGCGGACAGAGAGGGGTTCAACTATCAAGGGCTCTGTGGGAGCAGCCCGAGATTTCTTGGTCTTGCGCTTCTTGATGGTGGGGTCAGAAGGAGAGGCTTCAGAGTGTTTCCTCTTCTTAGCTTCAGCCTCTGCAGTCCGTGTCTTCTTGAGCTGTGAGGCGGTTGATCGACTCTTTGGCTTCGAGCCAGTCATTGCAGTGGGGAAGACAATCGGAGCAGTTTCTGACCTTGGCACTTCTGGTTCAGGCACAACAGGCTTCTTTTTCTTCTTCGAGGCCATCCTGGGGTCAATGCCGGGACGCCCAAGTGCCTTGCGCTTCTCGGCCTCATTGTAGGCCTGCATGCAGCGATCAGCCAGAGTCTTCGTGCGCTCTCGCGAGCCTTGAGCTTCGGCACGCGTCTTCAGAAAGTTCTCTTTCATCTCGTGCAACATGATCTTGAAGTTTTTCACTTCTTGCACACTGAGCTTGGCCACGTGCTTCTTGAACTGAGCCGTTTCATAATGAATTTTCTGCATCAGTTCTACAATGCGTTGGGCTATTGCAAGTTCTGAAGCAATTGCACCTTGAAAGGCAACGCTGAGGCCTATGGGCAGCTGTAGATCGTCGAAGCTGATGTCCGGTGAGGCAAACCATTCATCGATGAAATTGTGGATGATGGCGACATCAAACAGAGGCAGATTGTTGAAGATTTCAGCCTCCTCCTTGCTCTTGATGGGCTGCTCAAGAGCATCATCTCCAAGATCTTTATCGCTTGAGAGATCAATGGTTTCGCACCTCAGAATGGCAGCAGCTGTGAGCTCTTTGCCTGTGTGTGGCTGAGGCTTCTTGGCTTCTTGGGGCTTGGAGACTCGTGATAAGTCTTCAGACTGCACACTGGCTTCAGGAGGTGCAGTTGCCAATGGCTTCGCTCTTGAAATTTTGGGAGAAGCGGCTGGCTTTGAAGCTTTTGGCTTCTTCTGCTTTGGCTTCGGCGCAGCAGGGGCGTCATCAGACTCAGTATCTGCTGGAGGGTCATTCACGGCAGTCCCTTGGACTAGGATGCGGGTGATGAGGCCTGCAAGATTGGCATACGGCCCGATGATATTGGGATCGGCGTCGCGTGTGCCATCTGCCCTTGGTGAGGAGGGACCAGGGTTGAAGTCAAGCCCAAATTTCTTCTTGTTTTGCTTTGCAGAGTTCTGAGCAAATTGGAAGTTGCGCTTGAACAGATTGTCATCGCGACACCAGAGAAGTGATGACGGATGTGCTTCAGCTGGCTGTGGTCCTCTCACCATGCATGGATAGAAGCCTTGAGCAATGGCTTCGTCTCTGGACCTGGGTACGAGATTTTTGTATAATACGTCTCCCCACGGTTTCTTGATGGCGCACTTCTCCGCATATTCCTGAGTGACGAAGCGGTATTGAAACCATTGCTCTGCCCAATATCTTCGAATCCATTGGATTCGTGTCTTGCGCTGACCATAGCTTTCTTCAGGATCAGTTTTGTACATCTCTGCCAATTCATCAGGCAGATCTTTAGACGTTCCACCACGTCGCTGTCTGCCTCCCTTCCTTGCTGCTGTTTCTGAAGCCATGAATCTTAACTTGGAAGGCTTCAAGATGTTCAAAGGCTTCAAAGGCTTCCTTTTGCTTGACCAACAAGAACTGGCTTCAGGAGAGTTGATGTGATGCTGCAAGTATTCTGCAAATGAATGCAGACTATGAGATCCAAAGGATTCTCCCACGGACATGTACCTGTGACAGCATTAAGGTGCAAGGGAAGGGGAAGAGGTCATATGCATTCTCAGAAGATTTTGAAGATAAATCGGTTTTGAAGACATTGACCTCATTGTGCGAAGACATTCACTTATAGATAAGAAGTTGGTTCCAGATTTGTACGAACCCATTGATCAGTACAAGTGAGGAATCTAACTACTTTATGAAGCACAAGTGAATATATTAGGCATGTTATGAGATGCAGCGAGAGATCTAACTGGTGTGAAGAGAAACTTCTTATGGAAGAAAGTGACAGAACCAAGTGATCAAAAGAGGCTGTAAAAAGAAGTTTTATTTACCCCACTGGAACTGCTAGATGGAAGGAAGTTGATGCCGAGCAGTTCAGTCCTCCGTGCCCTAACTTGGCGACGGAAAACACCTACGGCGACGGCGGAGAGGACGATAACCGCGGTTGGCGTGAGGACGGCGTTGGAGAGGTTGCGGCAGCGAAGCGCTTCGTCTCCGGCGTCGTCGAGTGCTAGCGGTGGTGCTAGGGTTCGTGCGAGGATGGAAGAAGGAGATAATGACCGCGGTAAGTGTGAATTTATAGACTCAGAGGCGGCACTGCGCTATTACGCAGGTGCCCCTGGCGGTTCGCATTTGAGGCACGTGTGGCCAGTTAGAGGAAGATTGGGGTTTGTTCCATGTACCATGCATGCCTAAATTGTCGGGCGGTCGTTCCTGCTTCTCCGGATCTTATGTGGAGGAATGAGCATTAAAAACGGACTTTTATGGTTGTCTCTATGTCTTCGGCTGACAAGGACACAGTGAAGACATTAGACAGTTTCAACAGAATGCATATGACTTGGAGAGATAGAGTTTGAGATAGAAAGCATAGAGAGGTTAGGGTCCGATCACATTCACTTAGTTCAAAAGATTCAACCAAGAAGACATAGCTATAAGTGAATGCTGTAGAGGACAGAACATCAGTACATATATATATATATATCTATTTAATCAACGCAGTGAAGATAATCATGAAGACATATTGAGATTGAAGCCAAACCAAATGTGAAGACATTGCGAGGTAACGCCATGAGTGAACCACTTCAGAATGGAACGTTTGGTGGTGGCGTTACCCACCGTATAGGAAGTATTAGACCCAGACATGGCGCACATTTATCGTGGCGCTCTGAAGTCAAATTCCACATTAATGTATTCACACTTAGAATGTATGTCTTCATTGATTGAAGATATACGTTACTTCATGTGTTGCACATCTAAGTCATCAATATGCATAAGTGTTAGGATGTGTGCCTGATCACAGGACATTTGAGGATTCCAAGATATTTAGCTCACACCGTAACTTGCAAAACCTCTTCTCATCCAAGGGCTTGGTGAAGATATCTGCCAATTGCTCTTCAGTGCTGACGTGTATGATATCAATGTCTTCCTTCACAACGTGATCTCTGAGAAAGTGATGGCGAATTTCAATGTGCTTTGTCTTCGAGTGCTGAACTGGGTTGTTGGCAATCTTGATGGCGCTTTCGTTGTCGCAGTAAAGTGGCACTTGCTTCAGATGAATGCCAAAGTCCTTGAGTGTTTGCTTCATCCACAGAAGCTGAGCGCAGCAAGATCCAGCAGCAATGTATTCAGATTCAGCAGTGGAGAGAGATACACAGTTCTGCTTCTTTGAAGACCAACATACAAGTGATCGTCCCAGAAAGTGACATGTGCCTGATGTAGACTTGCGATCAACTTTGTCACCAGCATAATCAGCATCCGAAAATCCAACCAAATCAAACTCTGAGCCCTTTGGATACCATAAACCTAGAGTTGGGGTGTGAGCCAAATATCTAAGAATTCGCTTCACAGCCAAGTGATGCGACTCCTTTGGTGCCGCTTGAAATCGAGCACACATGCAAACACTAAGCATGATATCTGGCCTAGATGCACATAAATAAAGCAAAGACCCAATCATGGAGCGGTATACCTTTTGATCGAACTCTTTACCATTGTCGTCAGGACCTAGATGATGTTTGGCTGGCATTGGTGTTGTGAAGCCTTTGCAATCTTGCATACCGAACTTCTTCAGGCACTCTTTAAGATATTTCTCTTGAGATATGAAGATGCCATTGCGTTGTTGCCGTATCTGAAGACCGAGGAAGAACTTCAGCTCCCCCATCATGGACATCTGATATTGCTCTTGCATCATATATCCAAACTCTTCACTATACTTCTGATTGGTGCAGCCGAAGATAATGTCATCCACATATATTTGGCACACAAACAGTTCACCATCATATGTCTTCGTGAAAAGAGTGGGATCCAGGGAACCAGGTATGAAGCCTTTGCTCTTCAGAAACTACTTGAGTGTATCATACCAAGCCCTAGGGGCTTGTTTGAGGCCATACAGTGCCTTGTTGAGCTTGTATACCATATCAGGATGTTTTGGATTTTCAAAGCCAGGTGGTTGTGCAACATACACTTCTTCTTCAATCTTGCCATTGAGAAAGGCACTTTTCACATCCATTTGATATAGAAGTATGTTATGATGATTTGCATAGGATAGCAGTATGCGTATGGCTTCAAGCCTAGCCACAGGAGCAAATGTTTCATCGAAGTCAATGCCCTTCACTTGAGTATATCCTTGAGCAACGAGACGAGCTTTGGTTCTGACAACTTGACCATGCTCATCTTGCTTGTTGCGGTATATCCATTTGGTGCCTATTATGTTGTGCTTCCGTGGATCAGGACGCTTAACCAGTTCCCATACATTATTCAGCTCAAACTGTTGAAGCTCTTCTTGCATAGCTTGAATCCATTCAGGTTCCATGAAGGCTTCTTCAACTTTCTTGGGTTCTGATATTGAGACGAATGTGAAATGCCCACAGAAGTTTGCTAGCTGAGTTGCCCTTGAACGAGTGAGTGGACCAGGTGCATTGATGCTGTCAAGTATTCTGTCAATCTGTACTTCATTTGCAACACGAGGATGTAAAGGGCGAAGACTTTGCTCTTGCTGATCTGTGTTGTCATTTGGAGGTATATCTTCAGGCTGAGCATTGTCTTTATGTGGATCAGGTGCTGAGATGATAAGTTCTTCTTCAGGATGAGCTTCAGAAGGTACAATCTCTCCAGTTCCCATAAGCTTGATTGATTCACTAGCTGGAACTTCATCTAGCACATTTGGCAATTGCTCTCTTTGTGATCCATTGGTTTCATCGAACCGCACATCCACAGTTTCAACCACTTTGTAGTGGAAGTGATTGAAGACTCTGTAGGAGTGCGAATCCTTTCCATATCCAAGCATGAATCCCTCATGTGCTTTTGGTGCAAACTTTGAGGTGTGGTGTGGGTCCTTGATCCAGCATTTTGCGCCAAATACTCTGAAGTAACTGACATTTGGCTTCTTGCCAGTTAGGAGTTCATAAGATGTCTTGTTTAGAAGCTTGTGAAGATAAACACGATTGATTGTATGGCATGCAGTATCAATGGCTTTAGTCCAGAATTTTCTTGGAGTCTTGTATTCATCTAGCATTGTTCTGGCCATCTCAATGAGTGTTCTGTTCTTGCGCTCGACGACGCCATTCTGCTGTGGCGTGTATGGAGCTGAGAATTCATGTGTGATGCCCAAGGTATCCAGATATGTATCAAGGCCAGTGTTCTTGAATTCAGTACCATTGTCACTTCTGATGTGCTTTATCTTGGCGCCAAAATTGTTCATGGCTCGATTGGCGAAGCGTCTGAAGACATCCTGCACTTCAGTCTTGTAAAGGATTATGTGTACCCAAGTATATCTAGAGTAATCATCAACAATGACGAAGCCATAGAGGCAAGCAGAAGTAGTAAAAGTTGAGTAGTGAGTGGGACCGAAAAGATCCATGTGAAGCAGTTCAAAGGGTTGTGTAGTAGTCATGATTGTCTTCGAAGGATGTTTTGCCCTTGTCATTTTCCCTGCTTCACAGGCACCGCATAAATGATCTTTCTTGAACTTGACGCCCTCGATGCCTATGACGTGCTTTTTCTTCGCAAGGGTGTGGAGGTTCCTCATGCCAGCATGCCCAAGCCTTCGATGCCAAAGCCAGCATTCTGAAGCTTTTGCAAGAAGACATACTGCGAGTTGTGGTCCTGCTGAGAAATCTACCACGTACAAGTCACCTTTTCGATACCCTTCAAACACTAGAGATTTTTCAGATTCCATTAGCACCAGGCAACGATATTTTCCAAACATTACAATCATATTCAAATCGCAAAGCATTGAGACAGACAGTAAGTTGAAGCCAAGGGATTCAACAAGCATGACTTTATCCATGTGTTGATCCTTTGAGATTGCAACTCTACCTAGACCCAATACCTTACTTTTACCAGTGTCAGCAAATGTGATGTGACTCTTGTCGGATGGACGTAAAGTTGAGTCCATAAGAAGGCTTCTTCTGCCAGTCATGTGATTTGTACACCCACTGTCAATAATCCATTCTGAAGACTTTGAAGTCGCCGGTGTTGTACCCTACAGTGCAGTTAGGGGGATAGGCTTCACGAAGAGAGTTGTGAAGCATAAACATTTGACGAACCAGTGGGTTATGAAAACTTAGATCCAGATTAGGACTAATAGGGAGAGTAGCATGCAATTCAGGAGCAAAGTACATAATGATGCCATTCGGGCATTTTATCTCGCGCCCTACAAGATTTTTAAGGTCCCCAGCAATAGCATCAGAAGATTTTGTTTTTCTGCTGGAGACCTTTCCCTGCAAAAGAGAGTTAAGCTTTCTTAACCACCCACATCTTCAAGGGTGGCTTAGAAGCAATAAGTCTAAGTGCAGCATCTGAGAATTTTGGCTTTGAAGCCCTAGCAAACAGTCTAGCAGGGGGACAATAATACTCATAGGAATAAGCAGAATAATTTTTGGTCATATGAACATGACGGTTCGATGAACCACTCTCATATTCATATGCCTGAGCATGGTTTCCCTGCAAAAAATTTGCGTTAGTATGACTC
This sequence comes from Triticum urartu, assembly GCF_003073215.2. Classification (NCBI taxonomy): domain Eukaryota; kingdom Viridiplantae; phylum Streptophyta; class Magnoliopsida; order Poales; family Poaceae; genus Triticum; species Triticum urartu. Next base: position 628,580,001 of record NC_053028.1, on the reverse strand, counting down.
TGGTGAGTCATCTGTCTGTATGAAGCCTTTGGACCATATGAAGCCTTTGGACCATATGAAGCCTTTGGTCTGAGGTTTGTCTTCTTCAGGTGAGGTGTCATGAAGACATTCACAGGAAGATTTTCCAGACACTTTTTCGTAACCCAGATCATCTTCATAGGAGGTCCATTCCTGCAGTTAGTACCAATGTACCTGGCAAACACTTCACCATTCTGATTCTTAAACAGTTTATAGTTTGCATCAAAAGATTCATCAATGATAATGGGGTTAGCACAAGTGAAGCCAAACAGATTGGATGGATCTGCTGAGGATTCCTTTGCAGCAACCCATGTGGTTTTGGGGTACTGCTCAGGTTTCCAGTAAGAGCCATCTGTATTAATTTTCCTCACGAACCCAACGCCCTCTTTCCTAGGGTTTCGGTTCAGAATCTGCTTCTTAAGGACATCACATAGTGTCTGATGCCCTTTCAGACTTTTGTACATTCCTGTTTCAAGCAATGTCTTCAACCTAGCATTCTCATCAGCAATAGCAGTGGTATCCTCAGGAGAGGGGTTAGTTACCACGTTAACAGTTGAAGATATTGCAACAGTAGTAGCAGTGGAACATTCAGCAACAGAATTAGCATTATCACGCTCAATGCATTTAACACATGGTGGTTCAAATCCTTCCTGAGCGGGACTGATCTGTTCGGAGCGAAGTGACTCATTTTCCTTTTGAAGATCTTCATGATCCGCTCTCAACTTCTCAAGATCTTGCTTCTTTTGAAGATAATCATAGGAGAGCTTTTCATGAGTAGTTGAGAGAGTCTCAAGACGATCTTCAAGTTCCTGATACTTAACGTGAAGATTTTTTATGTCTTTAATTAAGGATTCAGAACGAGTCATTTCAGCACTCAACAGATCATCGCTTCTCTCTAACAGTTTTTGAATATGTTCCATAGCTTTCTGTTGTTCAGTTGCAATTTTAGCAAGTGTTCTGTAGCTAGGTTTTGAATCACATTCAGAGTCATCGTCACTAGATGTTTCATAGTGAGTAGTGCGTGTGTTTACCTTGGCACCGCGTGCCATGAAGCAGTAGGTAGGAGTGGAGTCGTTCTTGTCATTTGCGTCGGTGTCGGTGATGCAGTCATTGTCTTCAGTGTTGAAGATGGACTTGGCGACGTATGCTGTAGCCAGACTCGCAATGCCAGAATCAGACTCCTCCTCAGACTCCACCTCTGCCTCCTCAGATGCGGACTCCTCCTCTGAATCCATCTCCTTTCCAACAAACGCACGTGCCTTGCCGGATGAGCTCTTCTTGTGTGATGAAGACTTTGATGAAGACTTGGACGAAGACTTTGAGTGTTTCTTCTTCTTGTTGTTGTCAGAATCATATTCCTTTCTCTTCTTCTTCCTTCTGTTCTCATTGTCCCACTGTGGACACTCAGAGATGAAGTGCCCAGTTTTCTTGCACTTGTGACATGTTTTCTTCTTGTAGTCATGAGCAGAAGCTTCATCATTCCTTGAGCTTGATCGTGAAGATTTTCTGAAGCCTTTCTTCTTGGTGAATTTTTGGAACTTCTTCACTAGCATTGCAAGTTCTCTTCCAATGTCTTCGGGATCATCAGAACTGCAGTCAGATTCTTCTTCAGATGAGGAGACAGCTTTTGCCTTCAAGGCTCGAGTTCGCCCATAGTTTGGACCGTAGATATCTCTTTTCTCAGAAAGCTGAAACTCATGTGTGTTGAGCCTCTCAAGTATGTCAGACGGATCGAGTGTCTTGAAATCAGGACGTTCTTGAATCATCAGGGCCAGGATGTCAAACGAGCTATCAAGTGATCTCAGCAGCGTCTTGACGATTTCATGTTTGGTGATCTCAGTGGCGCCGAGGGCTTGAAGCTCGTTTGTGATGTCAGTAAGTCTGTCAAATGTGTGCTGGACATTCTCATTGTCATTTCGCTTGAAGCGGTTGAAGAGATTGCGAAGGACACTGATTCTTTGATCTCTCTGGGTTGATATGCCTTCATTAACTTTGGAGAGCCAGTCCCAGACCAGTTTGGATGTCTTGAAGGCACTTACACGGCCATACTGTCCTTTGGTCAGATGACCACAGATGATATTCTTAGCAGTAGAGTCCAGTTGAACGAATTTCTTGACATCAGCAGCTGTGACACCTTCTCCAGCCTTGGGAACTCCGTTCTCGACGACATACCATAGGTCGACATCAATGGCTTCAAGATGCATGCGCATCTTATTCTTCCAGTAGGGATATTCAGTTCCATCAAAGACGGGGCAAGCAGCTGAGACTTTGATTATCCCTGCAGTCGACATAGCTAAAACTCCAGGTGGTTAAACCGAATCACACAGAACAAGGGAGCACCTTGCTCTGATACCAATTGAAAGTGCGTTATATCGACTAGAGGGGGGGTGAATAGGCGATTTTTATGAAAGTCTTCAAAACGTGAGAGTTATGAAGACAAACAGTGAAGATTATGCCTATTACTAAGCAGCGGAAGTTAGATTACACTAGGGCAGCCATGTTCATGTATTCAATTGAGTGAAAGCACAATGACAAACAGCTTCAGTGTAATAAGGATCAGGTAGGAAGAAGTTATGAAGCCAAACAGATCATACATTCATGTTGTGAAGATAAAAGATAAAGCAAGCATGCAATGGCTTCACAATGAATAACAGTAAGTCAAAGGAAGTGAAGATGAAACCAGTGACACGTTGAAGACAATGATTTGTTGGACCAGTTCCAGTTGCTGTGACAACTGTACGTCTGGTTGGAGCGGCTAGGTATTTAAACCAAAGGACACACAGTCCCGGACACCCAGTCAAGGACACTTAGTCCAAGACACCCAGTCCTCACCGTATTCTCCTTGAACTAAGGTCACACAAACCTCGTCCAATCACTCGTGGTAAGTCTCCAGGCGACTTCCAAACCTTCACAGACTTCGTTCACTGGCAATCCACAATTTCTCTTGGATGCTCTGAACACGACGCCTAACCGTCTGGAGGATGCACAGTCCTTAAGTGTAATAAGTCTTCAGATCACTCAGACACGAAGACTTAAGTGATGCCCAATTTACTCTGGCTCTGGGTGGTTAGGGCTTTTCTCCTCGCTAGGAATTTTCTCTCAAAGGCTTCGAGGTGGGTTGCTCTCAAACGACAAAAGCCGTGCACTGAAATCTGAGCAGCCAACCGTTTATGGTTGTGGGGGTGGGCTATTTATAGCCACTTGGCAACCCGACCTGATTTGTCCGAAATGACCCTGGGTCACTAACGAACTGACACGTGTACCAACGGTCGAATTTTGAACTCACACGGCAACTTTACTTGGGCTACAAGTAAAGCTGACTTGTCTGATTCTGGACAAGATTTGCTCTCACAGTCTTCGCTCGAAGACATAGTATTTGAATTAGGCATCACTTCAGTCATTCTGACTGGTTCTCTTGCACCCCACTTAACAGTACGGTGGTTCCTATGACACAACATAAAAGAAATAAAACTACGAAGGATCTAAGTCTTCGAGTTCCATAAGCTTCATAGAGAGTCTTCTCATGTCATTGTCTTCAATATGAATATCTTCATAAACCACCATTGTCTTCAATGTCTTCGTACATTTTTAGGGGTCATCTCTGGTAGTGAAACCGAATCAATGAGGGACTTCTACCTGTGTTTTCCTGCAATTCTCACAAACACATTAGTCCCTCAACTAGGTTTGTCGTCAATACTCCAAAACCAACTAGGGGTGGCACTAGATGCACTTACAAGTATTGATAAAACATAATGGTCTGTGACTCGTTTGCTGTAATGGGAAGTTGTAATGGATCCCATTTTGTGCCTATTAATGTTAATGAAGGCTTCTATGGTTACTTAATGTTTTGATGTCTCGTGTGACAATATAGAGAATGGCTTGCCCTGTTCACTCACGGACTGATGGAATCACCAGCAGTCAACCAGTCTGCGGTAGCAACATTTTTTTTGTTTTTTTTCCAGTCGTTTGCATGCACAAGCGGCATCGCCTGTACACGCGTCATCACTAGGTTTTTATTATCTTTTATTCCGGTCGAGCTCCCAAACCCCGAGCAGTACCAACACGCCGCTGCATCTCCCACCCTCCTTTTTTTCGTCTTATCCGCTCAGACCACTGCGTCTCTCTCGTCTCACTCCCACAGACCTCGGCCGGTCGCTGTTCGTCAACAGGAGGCTCGGCGCCGCGGGTGCGTCACGGCAAGGAGTGCAGATCTTCATCTGCTCATCCCCACAAGGTAAGTTCTTCATGCCCCCTAGCTGATCCCGACATTATTGCATCTATTCTACTGCTCAGTCCCCTGCCAGTCCCCTTAGTCCGACGGTCAAATTTAGCTGATTCGCGCACCCATGGATGCGGACACCACTGAGCATGACATGGACCACCGAGATCTGCCTAGGTTTACAGGGGAATCATAGGGGGAAATGCAATGGAGCTTACAAGTTCCACATTTTCATAGTAAATTTGCTGTATTTCTCAGATGCCAATTAGTAGCGCCCACCTTTCAGAGTCTTGATATAGTTTATCACACTGAAAGCTCATGCATCAGGTTTGCATTTTTATGCAGGCCAGATGTCTGATGTTGGTAGCAGCCTTGGTGGCGCAGTCGGTGGTGGAGAAGATGGCAGGGCAATCTCTGATGGGTCTGAAGTTCAGATAGAGGACCAACAACCAGTCCCCCCACCTGTGCCAACATCTCGGATCTCTGTGAAACATGAAGTTGAAGTCATTCAAACGTTTGATGAGTACAAGAGGTGGTTGGTACAAGAAATCGGGTTTGGTGGAATGTTCAAGTTGCCCATGCGGCAGAAGCTTAATCTCAAATTCAGTGCATGGACAATGAGCAAGGTTAGTGTATCTCAGCGCGCAATTATATTGTCTGAGTAAAAGAAGCTGAAGTTCTGGCCGGAGGATGTGCACAAAGTATTTGGGATACCTTGCGGTCACCGCTCTATCCGGGAGCGTGATGGTCACATAACACCTGATGCAATTCAATTCATCAAGAAGACTCTCGGGATGGACAAAAAAGGTGTTCTTAGCCTGCGAGCCAAGGAGGAGTTCCTACTACGAGATGTATCAGAGACATCTAGCAAGCTTGAGAAGGATTGTTTTCAAATTGCTTTCGTCATTTTTGTCATGGGACACGTGCTTGCGCCAACCACAAAGCATGATTATGCCACCATTGATTTTTGGGGTGCCCTTGCAAACACCGAAACAATATCGCAGTTCAATTGGTGTGAGTACGTGCTTCAGTGCTTGCTAGAAGCTGTTAGACGTCTCAAGAAGGACATGCTTTCAAACAATCCAGGCACTAACCTTGTTGGTTGTCACCTTTTTCTTCAGGTCAGCATGTGTTTTACATGTAATATATGTTGTCCTGCTTGACGGGGTCTAACTTTTTCTGCTCTGATTTTTTTATCAGGTGTTCTTCCTGCACAGTATTGACTTAGGAATTTTCAATAAGAAGCATAATGTGCTCCCCCGTATAACTGAATTTGATCAGGACAGCATTAGGAACATGATCACAATGTCCACTGACATTGGGAAGAACCCCACATCACATTCAAACAACAAGGTTTCATTGCTCTCTGGATTAATCACACTGTATCTTTGTATGATGCAACCATTTTTTTCACATTAATCTCACTCTTATCTAATGCAGCTACGTGCGGCAGAAGATGTTTGCTATGCCTGGCAGAAGTATCCTCAGGACCAACCCAACACCCTTCTTGCAGGCACCAACAGCGGTGGCAACAGCGCATCCGCTGCATGTGGCGCACATCAGTTCTCCCGAAATGACAATGCAACAGTGACACCCACGCACAATGTATTAGATGTACATACACCAATTCGCACGCTTGGGCCCATTGATTTCACACACTACCTCCGCACATGCTATCCCAACTTGGTACGGTAACAGCATTTGCTCGCATGTAGGCACATCCTATTCAATGTTTTTTGCAGACCAAAATCATGCATAACTCATCACAATCTACTCCCATTTTCTGCAGGCATCAGATGAGATCACTGTACTTCTCAATGAACAGAATGCACGGGTACAACGTCACATAAATACAGCTCGTGCAAACGCTCAATTGGACATGTTTAAATTTGCAGATAAACTTTTCAATGCACTTTCCAAGAGGTGCATATGTTGTTCCATTAGAGGTTTTTCTGATTGTCCAGCAAGAGCTATCCCAGAACCACAAGGCAAGACTTTTTGTACTTTTCATCAAGTAATAAGCTTAGCAGGTTTCCCATAGTTAATCTTTAATGCACCACCTTTTTCAGCTATGACCGCCACGACACCTGCTCGCCCCAACATACCCGGTGTCAGGCTGGACATGTCTGCATGTGAAGGTCAGTCTGTCTTCATGGTTTCCCTGTGTGTATTTTCAGTCACATCTTCCCGCATCTCACACCGGACTGCCCCGCAATGAATGCAGGCGATAGCTCTACCTCCAAGAGAACTCGTTGCGGGGATACACCTGATCCCCTGTGCAAGCGCCACTGCTCTGAAGGGGAATCTCCCGCGGATATCAACATGTTGATTGTTCGTTTTGCCCAGTTCACCTTGCGAGCAATCAGTGAACTATTCATTGATCTGCCCAATGATGGTAGTACTACAGTTTTTGGTGAGCGGCGGGAAGAGCTACCTGGCCGCAAGTATGTTCAGCACCCTGGGTTCCAAACTGATCCTTGGGGCAGGGGTGTCGTCCCGCCACCCCCTGCAATGATATATCTGAACTTATCCTTCAGTTTTTTGCATCGTCATCCGTGCAAGAATTATGGAGGCCAGTGTGCACGCAAAATACCTCCTACTAGATCATACACGATTTTTGTTGCGCCAACACCATGTACTAATTACGTTGCCTTTATCAGGAATTTCTTGGTTCATGAGATGCCGAGGTTTGCACGCGTCACTGGAGTGGCAATGAAAGAACAACTAGGGGGGAGACCCTAATTGATCACGAGTTGATGTCTGTAATCCTTCGTCGATATTCTCAGATCGACCAGCAATATGATCCAGAATGCCCATATCTTACTTGGCGTCACCCTATCGAGCCAGATTTCCCGGTAAAGATGCAAGTCTAAGACATATATCCATTTTAATTATCTCAGCTACAATGGTATGTCGTGAGACCATTTTTTCATTCCGGGAAACCATGCTTGTGCATTTTGTGGCAGACGCTTGTCCTGGCAGAGTACGATTTCCTCCACACCGTGTCGATCCAGAACCAGCTTGTTGCTGATTCGCTTAAGTATGATCTCACTTCACTGGAGCTGGTATGTAATATAGCCCAGCTATCATGCCTACACCCAAATGCCCTGACTCATCAAATCTGGCAATCATTGTTTTCTGCTTACAGTTTTACACACCTGTTCCACGGCCAGAGGGCTGGATGGCTGTTTTCTTCAACATGCTGACTAGGGTCATCTGGGTGATTGAACCACTGTACCACAACAAGTTAGCCTGCCCACCCACGGGGCAACGCGACGAGATTATAGCATGGAAGCTGCATGATGCATTGTTCACTTGTCTGAATGAATTCTATGATGGATGGCCAACTAGCAAGGATAATTGGACTCTCAAGTTCCCTTCCATGACCGACTGCATTTTCTCCCGGTAATACAAGCTCAACCTTTTTTTATACCATGCAATATTTTTACGGTCCATACTGAAGACTGATTTCTTATTCGCCCCCCCGCCCCTCCCATAACCCTTCAAATGTGATGCAGTGCCGACACAGGCGGGTGTGTCCTCCATGTGGCAAGGCACTTTGATGCTCACAAGCTGAAAATGCCACTCACCAAGGTACACACATTTCCAATCTATGTCTCCCATGTTTCGCACATTATATCTGCTAGCTTACTAGTGCAAACCATTCGCCAATGCATAGTATACTGTGTCCAAAACGAAACGGGATGCCTTGCATGAATGCCTCAAGCTCCAGGGAAACTTCTCTTCCCTCGTCCATGATGCGTTCTGGAAGGTCCTGGCTCCTTCAGATTATGCATTTGACTAGTAGGGAGTTATGCTGAATGCGTTGCCGGCTTTAGTGTTGTTGCATGGTTTATCCAGTAGATTACAAAGTTATGTTCGTAGCATGGGTTCTGTATGTCGGACCTGCGAGCATGTATGTAAGCATCAATTCAAATCCCCTAGCATTTGGCACCTATCATATATCTACCATGTCAGATGTGTGTACCCTGGATCTATGTTCAGTCATATATCAATCATCGGACCAACTATCATTATTTGGCCTTGCTCGTTCGTTTGCAAATTTCAACTTCCATTTATCTGCCCTGCCGTGCGAGCCTGGTTTGTTTCCAAGGGTCAACAACGACTGTGAACATGGGCATTGTGTTCATTCAGTAGTAAAGTCATGTAATCCCACTAAATTAAAATAAATTCATTTCCAAATCAACAACAGATAAATCACACCAACCATTCGGTCTCATGTTGTGGCAATGAATAGCTGCCGAATTCGTGGCCCTAGCTGTTGTATTATGTGTACCTTGGAACCATGTTCACACACATATATCAATATATGAACCAATTTACCATTTCTAGCCAAATGAGCCTGGTTTGGTAACAAGGATTGACAATTAATTTCTGAAACAAGCCTTGTTCCCGTCCAAAGCTTTCAGGCACGTACAAAGTGAACATTAATTCATCCCCAAATAAACATTGGATGAACCCTTCCAAATATTCAGTGATATGCCATTGCAACAAACACGTCCCAAATTCGCGATACATGCAGGCAGTATATCATCCATGGTCTCAATCTATCATTCTGTGAGGATAGGTTATTGCAAAATCTATCAGCCCATCCTTCACAAGATGACACGATCTCTGCATACCAAATTTTCCAGGCGATACATGGTCTATGTCTACTGAACTCACCAATGCATGCATTTTTTAGGTAACAAACCATGCATCCACCAAATAAACCGAACAAACATCGGTCCAAACAAACATTGCTCCCAGCAAACGAAAGTTCTACATATAGGGTTCTTAATTCAGCCTGATACCAAACTTAAACATGTCTATTTCATGCGCCCATAATCAGTTAGGGCTTTAATTCGAACCGCAGGGGGAACCACTACCACACCGTGGGGATGGCAGCTAACATTTCCACCATGTCGCGCCGCTTCATGGATTAGTCTCGCAAACTTTTGCAGCAAACCCAAAAGTGATGGAACCACTACCACACGGGTTGAAGTACTTTGGGATGGTAGCTAATGTTCCCTGTCCAGCGTTTACTACTTGATGGAGCTGGTGAATCCAGACGTCTTGCAATCTTCTTTGTTTCCTCTCTTCAGAATGGCACCACCTCCAGCATAAAATCAGGTAGCTCTGCTTTGTTTCCCCTCATTGAAATGACCTCGTAAGCAATCATCTGCCGGAAGTAGTGTAGGTGATTCTGAAATTTGGCTGCAGTAATCTACATCAGCATCACTAGTTGTTCATGATTCCTCTTACAACTCGTTTCAAAAATAGTGTATGGAGCATCATGAACACTGCACGTACCGGTGTGAGAGGATTGTAGATGTACAGGCCCGTGAACTCTCTGATGTAGTTCACCACATGCAGGTGGCTGTCATGGCTGCAAAAATTTTAGTCGAACCAGTTCAAAATCTTGTTTTAACAACATCTGCTAAGTAGTTTTGCAATTATCAGAGAAGGGCACGCACATTTCGCTGTTGGGGTGCATCCTTACATTGTAGTTCACCCTCCACCCTTGAGCTGGCACATACCAGCCTGCAATGTTTTCATGGATGCATCGACGGAGTCCCTCGATGATGTGGTTTGCATTATCTTCGTGCTTCAGTTTCATGGCGTCCTCTCCATTTGAGGTCTCGCACGGGTCCTTAACGAGTACCGTCTTCTCGTCGACATCAACAACATAGAGAGACCACGAATTGTGGTATGGCACTGGCAGCATCAGCTGAAAATGATCACCGTAGCTAGCGCTCTGATTCAGGGCAAACCAAATATAATATAGTATAATATCAGGATGATTAATCGCTAACCTTCTTGGTCCACTGAAGCCTATATCCAAGCGCCTCAAAGCTCATCATTGTATTCATGAATTCGAAATCTAGACTGTATGAGTTGTACATCAAGGCAAACTGCAACCACATATTTCCAGTTAGCGGGTCATACATGTTACTCAAGAGGCACAAGCGCAAAAATCATGCCAACTACTCACCACAAAGCGCACATCAAAGACATGGCGCCACCTGATCTGCCATGAACCGTACATGAGCCCTTCCTTGTAAGTGATCATTCGGCTCAAGCAAACCCAACCAGTAACTGTTAGCCTTCCATTCGGCCCAAATTCTTTCCGAAAATCATCACCACACATCACAACTAGGTACGGGGCAAGGTGTTTGAACCATTTCCTGCAAAATGAATTCAGCAAGTGGTAAGTACAAGTAATCCATGTCAGGATGGGTGCATGCACCTTCTTCTAATGTCTCTGCTTTCGAACTTACTTGTCGAGCTCCTGTCTCGTGCATGTCAGCATTTTGTCGAAGAAGTACACCACATTCTTTGCTGTCGGCTCTTCATGCTTCAGTCCAACTTTCCGCGGGAATTTGTCTCCCATTTCATTCTTCACAAATGTCCTAACCATACCGACTTTCACCCTTACAGGTCCCGAGCCTCCCAGACTAGGCTCAGCACCCTGATTGCTGGCTGCATCAACTGAAACACCCGTCCGACAAAGATGTTATGCTTCTAGGTTGTCAACGTCAGTTTTGAATGCATAATTTTGTAACCTATACCTTGATGGAGATGCTTCTCGCCCCCTGCCGATGCAGACCCCACCACGCGATTAGCTGCTACTGATGATCCGCCAGATGCAGTAACTGTATTACATGATCAGCCGGTCAGGTCACGCAAATCCATGCTGCTAGTGTCAGTCATATGATATCTTACTTGTTATTCCAGGGAACACATAGTCCCCTGTTTCTTGACGAGTGATGACCCCAACTCCATAGCCTACGCCCCTGGCTGTATCATTGGGACGCATATGTACCTCACCTGTTTTTTTGGAACAATCAATCATGTTAGACTTTAACTTTTAGCATGTACACTATGCTACTCACTTATAGGATCCACATTATGATTTACCGTGTAATCCATCTGGGGGAATGCTCTGCTCTGCGGCTCCTCCTTGTTGGTCGTCTTGCATCGCACCCGCATCACTGTCAGAGCTATCCGATGAAGATGACCCACTCCCGGAAGGTGTTTTCCGTTTCCTATTGCGACACTTCTTTTTCCCACGGTGCACACATATTTTCTATCGTTGCCTTGCTGGAGGCACAAACCGAATTACTGGCTGTTCTGGAGTAGAGCTCACGCACAGCACACCTGGTGTTGCCATCACAAAATGTTTGCTTTTGTTACGAGCAGCACTTAATGAAACAACACAATGGTTTTACATCTATGTGGGATAGCATTATGCACCATTGATCTCAACCTGGAACTTGAGACAATCTGGCACCATATCAGCATTGCTTGGCGTTGCTCTCATCAGCTCATCTGGAACAAGATTTTATCATCACGCCGACATGATTGTTGTTAGTAGTTATACGCAAAAATCATGTAACAACAAAATTGTATCACTGCTTTTCAAAAATATACCTATTTCTGCCTCGATAGTTTCCATGGCGCAGTTGCCTGCTTGCGCATCTGTAACCACATTATAAGCTCTAATTAGTCAGCAAAAGACAAAGCAATGGAAGGCTCTTTATCACAACTTTAGAAATCTAGCAAACTATACCTCCACGAATGACCAAGGTGGGGGGGTCTGGTTATTGCTCTTGTGTTTTTCTATGTATTTCCTAATGCATGCCTACTTCCCCCTAGATGATTTTTCTGGTTCTGCTACAATTTTTCTTCAGTAAATCGACCATCCTCGTATTATTTTTATTTATTATTCACCTTCTATGTGGTGCATTTCATACTTTTGGGGGTGTTAGTTGAATGCCTCTCACCTAAACAACCAATATTTGTTAGCTCTGCTATGAACACTCGTGGGCAAAAATATGATAGTGACTTTTCCTAATTTTACTTGTCATCCCACTGCGACAGTGATATTAAGAACGCACACACCATTCATATCATTTCTAGCTTGCAAAAGAGCGACATAATTTTTTACTACACACGATTCTTAACCACGCCAGTAATGGCATCATTACCGATGCTGCCATCAACATGCTCCCCCTAACCATGTTTAGCACGCTTGGTAGATGAGCTGCTGCTGTCTTCCTCTGCATCTTCATCCGACTCGCCGTGGGCGCCAGCCGAAGAGTGCTCGCCGTCTTCAACCTCTGCAAGCTCATCCATCCCTAGAGGCTGGTCTTCTGGGTCATGTTCTCCATAGCCTTCTTCCACATCCTGCATCGCCTGCATCTCAACTTCCTCCTGCATCACGATGTGTCCGCCCTCCCAGACATCACTTGCAGGCGGCGTCTCTTGCTGGGTAATCACCAGATAAAGCAAATTCAGAGATAACTACAGATATGGACTGCTAATTGGATGCAACCCCCTCCTCCCCCAGCACTTCCTCATACCTGCTCAACGACTGCTGACACTCCAGATGATGAACTCGCCGCTACTCCTGCTCCTACTGGCTGGTTTACTGAACTTTCAGATGCATCAGACACCTGACAGTAGGTTACACACTTAGAATGATCTCCCTCACATTAAGTTGAGAGTCGGTTAAGAAGAGACTAACCTCTGGGATTACACCAGCGCCCTTGTGAGTAGGATCAGATTTCGTAAGGCCAGACACCGAGAACGATTGCAGGTTAGGAGCCATGGAAAGAGCTGCCCTCTAATGGAAGGACTTGGTATACTAAAACAGAGGAATGGCTTACGCACTGCCCTCTGCCTCACTACTTATCTGTCTGTAGCTCCTCTCTTTCCCGCACTTGGGGATTGAAATTCGAAATGGGTCAGTAGAGCAATGGGCGCCACACCACCGAGAGGCATACACCTATAAAAAATGCACACTGAAACGTGTCCACAACAGGTGGCAAGCTTACCAAAATCTGATGAATTTCTTTTTTTCCATGACCACAGAGTGTGCTCACTCTTAATTGCTGACAACTTTTTTTGCAGCCCAGGCAGAAAAATACAACAGCCGCTTATATGGAATTTGATTATCTTCAGTATTCACAATTTCATTTTCTCTCATTTCACGTTTCCCATTCATCCAATTTCCATTTATGCGTCAGCATACTGACAAATAAATCATATAGATGTACACCGAGACAATACTCATAACCGCACAAATGCATCAGCAGGTTGTACAAGAATTCACAAAAATACTTAAGATTGATTTATGCAAACCCCCTATACGATTAGATGCAGACCAGTTCAACAGTACGTGATTTTTTATATTCCACATAACTGCTTTTTCACATGCATAGGAGCTGCATACACTCAGCAAGCATGAAACTTCACAAGTTCTACACACATAATTACTGAACCACACATTCAGTACTACAGATTTTTAGTCTAAGTAGTTCTTTCCAAGCGCTCACTCGCCTATAACCCGCAGATCACCGACTTTGTTGCAGTTGTTTCACCTGTGACCTTCAACTCCAGAATTTTTGCACCTTGCTGGTTTCCGAACAGGCTTTGGTGCATCACCCCGGTCCAGGCAAGTAGTCCTCTTGTGCCCTTGCTGCCGACATATGCTACAGAACCTGGTCCGCTTGCTGAGCCCCTCGTACGGTGCCTTCTCATGGCTAGTTGTCGGGCGCACCATCTCTTTCCTTTTCTTTGGCGCCAACAAGCCATTGAGTCTATTCCCACTCTCATTTGTAGAAGTAGCATCATCATTCACATTTCCGAAGCCTGCACCTCCACTTGCCGCAACTACTGTCGTATGGGCAGCAAGCTCATCACCATTTGCCCTTGCATTAGCACCATCTCCATGCTGACCAATCCTGTCCTCCAGTCCGAGCCCATCCCTTATTTCCAAGAATGGTTCCATTTGGACCAGGAAATCCTTGATGAGAGTCATGAATTTGTCATATGCTTCCACGCTTGCATCGCCCATTCGAACCAACTCCATGGCATGCATATACATATTGAAATGCCTGAAGCTGAAAGGTTTGTTGTGAGCATTATGCCTCTGATATTGAGTAAGGTGAGCTGGCAGTATGTCCCGTGCGTCCTTGGTCCATCGCTTCACAATGTGTTTTGCGGTATCTCTGTAACACAGATGAAATCCAGCACCTGCAATGTTCAGTTTTCATGTCTTAGTACACAGCAGATTGCATGCATTGTACACATATCTACAATAAGAGTTGCTTAATTTTCAGCAGTTACCATACCTTCACAACATGGCTGCAAAGCAGCCCCATGTGTGCAAATTGCCCACACTCACAGTCATATTCATCACCTCCTTCAAGAACAGCTACCTTATATGACACCCTACAGCACTTCTCCCTCCTAGCAGCATCGGTATGAATGGCGAGATACAATTTTCCTTTCTCCCGCTCCTCCACTTGGTATGCGCCGCACTCATAAAGAATATGTCCAAACTGCTCGAACATAGCTCGTGTGTATACCTTACCAGCATGCCTCTCTATAGCTAAGTTTGCTCTGTACAGCGGTCTACCCTGAAACATAGATGCATCAAAATCAGTGATCATGTTACTACCACACAGCAAGTTGCCATTACAAAATATGACTTACTATCCGTGTCCGCTTCTCCTCGTAGTTCTCCTCGGCTTCCCTGTCAAATTGTAGTCTCATGTATTTCTTCACAAACATATGCATGGGACAACCAGGCGGTACGTAGTTCTTCAACATGTGGTTTGCACTTTCACTGCGCTGGGTGCTGCTCATCTTAGCACAAAAAACTCCTTTAAAATAAGGCTTTGCCCACTTGTGTCTTATGTCATACAACTGCCTCATGTAGTCATGTGTCTTCAAATTATATTTCTCCAGCAAGCTCTTCCAAGCTTCCTCGAATTCATCGATTGTAAGCATGTGATTTACTACCTTGTGAAATTCTGCCCTAAACTCGCTCTTCTTCGAGTACAGCGATCCAAGTGATTCTTTTGTCTTCTTCAGCACATGCCACTTGCACCAACGGTGTGCTGTCTGCGGCATCACATTTTTAATGGCGACCTCCATAGCCCGGCATTGATCTGCAAAACATCACACATCGCTGTTAGACAACAATGATTTCGAAACAACTACAGACATTGTTAGCACACATAGTTCCTTTACAACTAGGCATCACACCTGTTAGAATTGTCCTCGGTGCAGTCCCACCCATCATCCTAATGAATTCTGTGAAAACCCACTCAAATGTCTCCACCTTTTCATCACGGACAAGAACACCGGCCAGGATGATGCTCTGGAAATGATTATTCACACCCACAAACAGACCAAATGGCATGTTGTACAGGTTTGTTCTGTATGTTGTATCAAAGGTTATGACATCTCCAAGGAATGTGTACTGCAACCTGCTGCTCCCATTTACCCACATAAGAGTTGCTATCCGACCATCCTCATCTGCTTGCACACGATAGGTGAAGTGAGGATCTCTTGAGCCCAGCTCTGCAAACACCTCCATGGTCTTCCTCACATCATCCTCCGACTGTTCTCTATTTATTTTACCACACAAATTCTTCAGAGCTCTTTTTGTGAAAGGCACCCTTTCCATTGAACCAAAGAAGCTTCCAATTATGCCGGTGTATTAGTAGATAATTTTGGCTAGGTTAACATTGTTTTGTTGCAACTGCTCGACCAAGTCTCTGTTGTAAGCATCGATGTGCTTGTGTGAAGGCGAGTGTATTGTCTGCCCATATGTAGGAGATAGCGAATGGTTGTGCTGCTCATGGTGCTCAGCTATGTGCCAACCATTGTCCTTTGTGCGAAGTAGTCTTATTAATGCCGGGCATTCACAACGGCATGATCTTGTGTTTTCCACACCCGGTTTACCCTGCATAAAACAGTAATACAATCATAGACGTGTCAGGTTACACGAACCACAGAACAACAACACATGTATGAAAGTAATCCATATAATTACAGAAATGCATACCGCACACCCGCAAACAATTTCCTGCATGCACTTTGCTCTCTCCACATTCAACCTACTCTTCCCATATCTTATTCCAAACCCCTTCTCCCACGAGTAGAGATTGTAGAAGTCATAGGCCTCCCCAAGTGTATCAATACTTGTGCCCAGTTCTGGCACAACCACAATGCTTCCAGGCTTGTCACCAAACCCCCGAATTGCTTTCTCAAGGGCACTGGCACTACTGGAATCAGCTAATTTGCCATCTGCCAGCTCTTTGCCGTCTGCTAGCTGACGGCAAAGAAGCTCTTTGCCATCAGCTACCAAAAAGCAGACGGCAAAGATCTGGCGGACGGCAAACAAGCTCTTTGCCGTCCGCCAGATCTTTGCCGTCTGCCAGCTGACGGCAAAGAATCTTTGCCGTCAGCTGGCGGACAGCAAAGAGAGAGGTGGCCCCCACCCCCCGCCCGTTTGGGAAACACTTAACGGCCCACCTCTTTGCCGTCTGCCAGCAGACGGCAAAGAGGCAAAAGGCGGACGGCAAAGAGGCAGTACCTAACGGCCCGTATGCCCCCCGCCCCTCTCTGTTCTCTCCTCGCCCCACTTCCCACCCAGCCCACCGCCGCCGCCTCTCGCCCCCGCCGCCGCCGCCCCGTCGCCCCCGCCTCCCCGGGCCCCCGCCGCCCCGTCGCCCCCCCGCCCGCCCCCCCCCCCCCCCCCCCCCCCCCCCCCCCCCGCCCGCCCCCGCCGCCCCGGCGCCCCGCCGCCCCGGGCCCGGCCCCCCCGCCCCCAGGCCGCCCCGGCGCCCCGGCCAGCTCCTCCACCGCCCCGCCCCCCTCCACCGGCCCTGCCCCAGGTGAGCCCCCTCCTTTTTTCTGTTTTTTTCTTTTCTAGTTTTAGTTTAGATTTAGTTTTAGGTTTAGTTTTAGTTTAGTTTTAGGTTTAGATTTAGTTTTTTCCTTTTTTTCTGTTTTATTAGTTTTAGGTTTATGTTTAATTTAGATTTAGTTTTAGTTTTAGTTTTAGGTTTAGTTTAGTTTGAGGAAAGAAGAAGAAGAAGAGAAAAAGAGGAGAGGAGGAGAAGAAGAAGAGGAAAAAGGAAAGGAAGAAGAAGAAGAGGAGGAGGAGAAGAAAAAAGAAGAAGAGAAGAAGAAGAAGAAAAAAAGAGGAGAGGAGGAGAAGAAGAAAGGAAAAAGGAAAGAAGAAGAAGAAGAAGAAGAAGAAGAAGAAGAAAGGAAGAAAGAAAGGAAGAAAAGAAGAAGAAGAAAAGGAAAAGAAAAAAAAACCCGACCCGAAGCACGCGACCCAGCACCCCCGACCCGGCACCCCGACACGACACCCCGACCCCGACGACCCCCGACCCCGAGCCCGACCCGACACCCCGACCCCGACCCCGACACCCCGACCCCGACACCGACACGACCCCGACCGACCTGACCCGACACCCCCCCCACACCCCGACCCCCGACACCCCGACACCGACACCCTGACACCACACCCACCCTTACCCCGACACCGACACGGCACCCCGACCCCGACCCGGCACCCCGACACCGACAGGACACCCCGACCACCGACACCTCCCGAAAAGGTGTTCTTTGGCCTTCCAGAGGCCGACGGGGTCATATATTTGTGAATTATTAGTTAGGTCATATATTTTTCGATTTTGTTATGAAAAACATCATATATAATCGTGTTGATCGTGTAGTTTTAAATGTGCAGTTGTTTCATCGCTGCGAGGTTTGGTGTTCGACGACCTCGCCGTGCGTTTGACGAGCTCTGCCCCTTCGTTCGTGGGTGAGCACAAATGACAAGTCCTCCTCCCCCATTAATTATTTGATCTATTCCGATGAAACTTGATAGCTAGCTACATATGTGTCTTGAATCATCAGTATGCGTAACCAATATGTGTCTCCCGTTCGAAAGCGTCATAGTTATAAATATGCATGCATTTGCATATTTATAACCTTGATTCTTTCGAATTGTCCAACGCTATCCATGGACAGCCCGAGTATGTGTAGATTGGGTTCGTTTTTCCATATGCTTTGCTCCAGATCCGACGCATATATTTCGTCAGTGCCTCCCCTGTTGTTCTCCGGGTACACATCCTCTCTGTTTATTGCAGAGACGTGTATCAGGAGAACAGCGGGGAGGTGCTGCCGAAATTTTGCGTCAGATCCGGAGCATAGCATGGGAAAATATACCCAATCTACACATACACGGGTGGGATTAGGACCTATCATTACCTATTAGAGTGTAGGTTGCATGGAAAATATACCCAATCTACACATACACGGGTAGTATGGTTCGCCCAAGGCAAGGAGCCCTGCCAGGAGCAGCAGCTCCAATTCTAACCCTGCATTTCAAGGATTATTCACATCAGCATCTTGATGGATGTTTAACTCAAAACTGCATTTTTTGGAATCTTGCCATATAAATTATGTTCTTCCGGTTCATCACACTCTTTTTATATACAATGACTCGTCAACGCCCTAAGACTGCTATCCTTTATATTGTCCCAGTACATCCGCTGCTACAGCTATGGTGTCAGGGGTAACATACACACCAATCCTAATTGTTATCCATACGATTCCTATATCAGTCTTTCATAATCCCCAAAATATGCAACTGAAAATTATCTACATGCCTAATCACTAATATTTTCACCCTGTCTAACCAACTAACTTTTAGTCCAGCCTACATTTTCTGTTTGCCCCCATGTTTATAAGTTTTTGTATACCAGTTATTTCATACCAGATTAGGTGTGCATACCATGCATCATAATTTAGTTTTTGCAAAACAGAGCATCACTACTGTGCCAGTCATATTTTCTAATTTGTAGGTTGCAGATTGTGAATAGCCGGCTGGTATGAAAACACAGAGGCACCTCCCCAGGGCAAGGGAGACTAATGGTTCGCTCTTTTGTTCGTCGGTTCAGCAGTTGTACGACGCAAACAGTCAGCACTATAAATAAAGGAAAAAAATAATATAATCGTGAAATGCTTGTCTTCATAATATATTTGTAGTGGGAATAAATGCATCATATTTTTGTAGAGGGAATAAATGAATTATATATATTAATAGAATCAAAATGTATGAACTGATAATTTCCAAATGGTGCATAGTTGGATGTGGCTATCATCGATTTCGAGACAATTGTGCATGCGACTCACATGATTCAACTACCAGTTGACCCTCCAGCAAAGTCAGGTCAGTGCCGGTGCTGTATGTGCGCAAACGTTGATCACAACAAGAAATACTTGTACATGGAATTTGACAGTACTGATGAAAGCCGTGTTGAGGCACGGCAGAACACATAAGATTGTACTGCTGTAGCCTTAGGGCATGACAAATGATTTGTTATTTGCTTCGTCAGACATAGACATCTCCTCATGGATTCGATTTTTTCCCCGCATGTCTATGCATCCTAGAGCAGAGAAGAACAGAACAGTCCCCAGTGCAAGAAATTGTACAGTCAGAGGTTACCTGCGAGTCCAGCCTGGTGTTTTCGGATCAACTTGGCCAATGGATTGCTCAGATGCCTGCGGTTCATCATCTCGCTCAGTTGCAGCTGCCCCATCCACCGCACAGATCTGCCCGTCAACGCTTATAGTGGCCATGGGGGACAGCTCCTCCGTCACTGTCGCAACCGCTGGGTAGTGCACCGGCTCCATTGGCAACTGGTTGTCATTCACCTCCTCCATCACCCCGGACCTGCAGTCCAACAAATCCATTATGGATCAGGACCACTTACACAATGAACAATCATAATCACTGTGGACAACTGACTGGGGGTGGGGCAAGAGTACGGAGGGTGAGGGATTTTTGCCTTACCTCCTAATTGGTTGCATCAGGAACTCCATCGACGATACTCGCCGCCATGCACTCCTTCTTCCGCAGATCTCTGCCGGCGTCAATGGCGGACACAAGAAAGACTGGCGAGAGGTGGGACACAGCGGCGCTGTTTGCCTCCGTAGCCATTTACTGGCCAGGCCTACGCCTACCGACGGAGATTCGCTTTCCTGAGCCATGGATCAGGTAATCAGCTGACGTCCCGAGCCACAGCTCAGGGGAAAGGCAGTCACGGCGCCATCCGCGGGCAGAACAGCCGCTTCCGTGCGAGGCCGTTCTTTTCCTCTGATCGGTTTTTAAAAAAAGAGTCTCCGATTCTTTTTATAATACAAAGGAAAAACAATGTTTTGGAAAATGTTGTAGTATTAGGGCCAATTTTTTTGGCGCCTTGAAAAATAAGCTGCCTTCTTCCTAGCTTTTCTCATAAGCCGAATCTCTTATTAATTGGGGCTTATGAACTAGTTATAGAATAATTAATTTAGAAGCCTCAACAAATTTTGATAACGGCTTATTTTTTAAACTAGGGAAAGACAGCTTATTTTTTAAGCCGTCTAAAAAAACTGGCCCTTAAAATCGCAGTTTTTAGGGGCAACCAACCAGTAAATAAAATTGTGGTAATATAGAAAATTGTAGTATTCTCTAAATACTTAGAAAATACTTTGCTATCAAAGAGTTTTGCAGAAAATATAGTATTGAAAAACTGCAGTATTTTTGTCTACAGGTACTAGATACCACAGTTTTCACATATCAAAGTATTTTGTAGTATTGGGTGATAGTGTATGGCTGATGCATGTTTGCAACGACGTAAATTAGCTAGCTAGTTGTTTCATAGCAGTTGCAAACAAGCACGAATTTAGCTGATCAGTGGTTGCAAATTGAATGGCCATGCATAAACAGACCCAGCAGGAGCACAGCGGGGCGGCACAGAAGCGCATGGTGTCGGTCTGGCTTGGCAGCCGCGAGCGCGCCGCGGCGAGGCGTTCAGGAGCAATGCATGCACGGAAAGCAGCGGCGAGCAAGGCCGCGGCATGGTAGCGCGGCACACGTACGGTGTGGCTATGATCGCAAACAACAGCCTGCACAGTCTTAGCCAGCAGCATGCGTGACCATGGCATGAGTAACCTGGACATGATGAGGCCAGGGGGCTGACCAGATGCACAACACGTAAGAGGAGAGTAGGAGCGCAAGTGAGAGCAGGGAAGGACACTTTTTTCCTTCCATTGCCTCCTGTTGGCTTGTCCCATGGCCCCCGATCTTCAGGGTGGGAGGCTGGGAGCGAGGAAGGCGGTAACGAAGGGTCTTGTTTTCTTTGTGTGCTCTGTTTTAAAAAAAGAGGTCTGAGGATTTTTAATGCAGAGAAAATACCGCAGTTTTGACAATACTACAATTTTTTGTGGTTGCCAAACAGCTCATTTTGCACAAACACAAGCGAACTGCACGCCTGCAGCCGCCGTCCTGTAGACCAGAGTAGGTACAGGGGTGCTGAAAGTGGACCACAAATTTTGGGAAAATGAACACTTCTGTTCACAAGTCAGAGTACTGACCTTTTGTTCACAAATCGCTCTGTATAACTTGTACAAAAAATCTGCAATAAACCGTAAACCGAACCACAAGAACAGCCAACAGCGAGCGCACTGCACTTGATTCTCTCAAATAAAACCACAAGAAACTAAGAACCGCCGTCTATGGATGCAACGAACCCAATAGCCAAAATCTGGAGAGAGAAAAAACAGCAAAAAGGGGGACTGCACGCCTCGCTACTACTCTTCCACCGGGTGTCGCCGCCGCCTTCGAGGGTGGATGTGCCATGGAGGAGACCACCTCCTCTGCACCTCCGACCACCCGTTTAGGAGAGCACCCATCCAGGGCGATAGTTCAGTGGGATCTGAGTTTCCGGTTGCCTGGGACGGGGCAGCCATAGGCGAGCACCCACGGGACCCGGCGAGGCGCTGAAGAGGCCTGAGAGGGTCACACCGGACCGGGAGATGCATGGAAGCTAGGGGTGCACCCGGGCATGGTGCCTCATTTCCCACCATCGTCGATGATCCCCGAGGCTAGGTGTTCCTCCCCTCCTAGCACTAACCCTATGCATCACCGACGAGGGAAAGGTGCGGTCTCATGGCATCGGGATTCCTCATCCAGATGGCAGTGGTTGAAGATGGGGAATAGAAGAAGGTGGTAGGTGACCTGGGGCGACCGGGTCCGACGTGATATGGGGTTGTTGGTGGCGTCGGGAGCCTGGGGTGGCTTGATCCGGCGATGGTGGCCGTACGCAGGAGGGGCACGCAACGGCGCGGGTCGGGTTGTGGCCTTGTGAGCGCGGCCGGGAGGGTGGGTTGGTGGCTTTTTTTCCTTTTAGTTTTTTCGCTGTGTTCGGGTCGTTTCGGGGTCTACTGTTTTTTAGGAATCGGGGTCTACTGTTAGGAGTATAAGAAAAGTGTTATAGTAGAATAAGGTTAGGTGGTGATAGTAAAATAGACCCACCCTATATAGGTGCCTACAAGATGTTAGGCAAAAGATATAAATTGATTGGAAATCTTCATCATAACTCATCGAAAAAAGATACTTGCTAAAACATAGATCGATACATTGCAAATTTATTCAGATACAACAAAAATTAATCTTCCTAGGAGCTCAAATCTTTCCATGATGATGTCCACCAAGGCACAAGTGATATATCGTCATGGCTGCCCAAGCAGTGGAAGAGTCCAATGATCATTAACAGGTATAACAGACGCATTGTTCATCATGGCACATACCACCCATGTACTTTGGTGCCTCAAATTGTTTACAAGCACTTTGACAATTGTCATTGTCATAATCTGTCTCGCACCTACCATGATAGTAAGGATGAAGCTTGTACATGCACTGCGGGCCAGCTTCAGCAGTACCTGATGTAAATTTCAAAGCCATCCCATTAGGACTATATAGAGAGAGTACAACTTTTCATAAAACCGCAAAACCATGGATAATTTGCTTACCAAGGCAGATGAAGAATGCTAATACCAATAGAGACAAGACTACCGCTATCTTGCAGGCCATTGTGAAAGCTTTGATTGAATAACTTAAGGTGTGGTAAGCGAAAAGGTCTGCAGCCTTCACTACTAGGGAAAACCTTATACATAGAGGTATAGCAGTAGCGCTGGTCAAAACACGACGCTATCGCTACTTATTAGTAGTGCTTGTTACAAAAGCCCGCCAGAACCATTGTTGTAGAAATAGCGCGTCTACGCGGAAAAGCGCTACTACTATAATTCCCACGCCGGTGCCGGTAGGCTAGGAATAATAGTAGCGGTTCTTCCAGAAGCACACTACTGCTAAAAACTTTGTAGCAGCGCGTTTATGCTATAGAGCGCTACTGCTATGAAATAAAAAAATAAGTAGAAAAGTAAATGAAAATGAAAGAAATAGAAAAAGGAGAAATGAAAAAAAGAAAATGTAAAGAAAACAAAAGAAAAATAAAAATAAAACAGAAAGGAATAGCTGTAGCGCGTTTCGACAAAACACGCTACTGCTAGTTTGACTTAACCCCCGGCCGTGCGGGCTCAAAATTTCGCTAAGTCCTTCCCCCTCCACTCCCCCTCTCCCCCAACTGCTCCATCACCGTCGTCGCCCTGCCGCCTTCGACCACACCACCACCGCCCGAGGCCGCCCTCAACCTCACAGCCGCCGCCCGAGGCCGTCATCGACCTCACCGTTGCCTCCCTCGAGCTCACAGCTGCCGCCCGAGCCCACCCAGGACCTCCGCCGCCCGAGCCAGAGCCTGCCCTCGCCGCCGACCGTAAGGCTCTGCCTCTCCTCTCCCCTGTCCTCCTCTCTCTCTCTGCTAGGGCAATTCATATATATGTTGATGCTGTGTTGATGTTCATATGAACCCTAGGTGTTCATATGAGCCCTAGATTTGTTTAGGGAAGTAGGCACTTTTTGGCATTTAGGAAAAATGATTAGCAATTTTTTAAGGAAACTAGCTAGGGCAAATTTTTAGAAAAATGCCTAAATAGTAATTCCATTTGCTTTAAATTAATAGAGGGTATGTAAATAATAGTAGCATTTAGATTTAAATTAACAGAGGCTATAAACAAAAAACAATTAGCAATAAAAAATTATTTGGACTATGGACCTGAATATTTTTGAAGAAATTGCGTGTAGGTACTAAGATCTTGCTACGGAAATTTCGGTGAGGTCAGAAGGGTTAGAGAAAATGGAGTTTCTAGACTTTTAGCTTTAGACAAAAAACAAAAGTATTTAGCTATAAATAAAAAACAGTAGCTATGGCATTTAGCTGTAAACAAAAAACAGAATTGTTTTTCTTTTCAAAAACTTGGTTAAACTAATTGTTGCTATGTAAACAAAAAACAAGATTGTTGTTATATGATATATGTCATTGATGTTCATTTTCATATTTCATTATTGTTGATTATATCTTTTCATTAAAGTGGCCATGTTATATGCAAATTCCTCAATAGTGTTTGCTCATGTTATATCTTTTCATTGAAGTGGTTCGATTGTGCCCAAGTGGCTTTGTTGTTTCCAGGGAATGAAGCTGAGTGGCCTATGTTTTGCCAGAATGTTGATTCATTTCTGTTCCGGCAAATTTCAGGTTCTCGATTTGTCCACTTTTTAGCAAAAGTCATGCCGAAATTTTCCATGAATTTTGGCATGACTTGTGCTACAAACTAGGACATATTGAGTGCCTGAGATTCGCCGGACCGGGAAGGAGTCAACGTTCCTGCAAAATGATATGTCCATTTTGCATCATGCTTTTATATCAATATTTATTGCATTATGGGCTGTTATTTCACATTATGTCACAATACTTATGGCTATTCTCTCTTATTTTACAAGGTTTATATAAGGAGGGAGAATGCCAGCAGCTGGAATTCTGGGCTGGAAAAGGAGCAAATATTAGAGACCTATTCTGCACAACTCCAAAAGTCCTGAAACTCCACGGAATACCTTATAATAAATAATGAAAAATCCTTGCCAAAGATGAAGACCAGGGGGCCCACACCCTTTCCACGAGGGTGGGGGCGCCCCCCCCCCCTAGGGCGCGCCCCCTACCTCGTGGGCCCACTGGTGGCTCTCCGATGACCATCTTCTCCTATATGAAGTCTTTCGTCGAGAAAAAAAAAGAAGCAACCTTTCGGGAGGAAACTTCTCCGCCATGAGGCGGAACCTTGGCGGATCCAATCTAGAGCTCCGGCAGAGCTGTTCTGCCGGGGAAACTTCCCTCCCGGAGGGGGAAATCATCGCCATCGTCATCACGAACGCTCCTCTCATCGGGAGAGGGCAATCTCCATCAACATCTTCATCAGCACCATCTCATCTCAAAACCCTAGTTCATCTCTTGTTTCCAATTCTTGTCTCCAAGTCCGGGATTGGTGCTAGTAGGTTGCTAGTAGTGTTAATTACTCCTTGTAGTTGATGCTAGTTGGTTTAATTGGTGGAAGATCATATGTTCAGATCCTTTATGCATATTATTACCCCTCTGATTATGAACATGAATATGCTTTGTGAGTAGTTACGTTTGTTCCTGAGGACAAGGGAGAAGTCTTGCTATTAGTAGTCATGTGAATTTGGTATTTGTTCGATATTTTGATGAGATGTATGTTGTCTAGCCTCTAGTGGTGTTATGTGAACGTTGACTACATAACACTTCACCATTATTTGGGCCTAGAGAAAGGCATTGGGAAGTAATAAGTAGATGATGGGTTGCTAGAGTGACAGAAGCTTAAACCCTAGTTTATGCGTTGCTTCGTAAGGGGCTGATTTGGATCCATATGTTTTATGCTATGGTTAGGTTTACCTTAATACTTTTGTTGTAGTTGCGGATGCTTGCAATAGAGGTTAATCATAAGTGGGATGCTTGTTCAAGTAAGAACAGCACCCAAGCACCGGTCCACCCACATGTCAAATTATCAAAGTACCGAATGCGGATCATATGAACATGATGAAAACTAGCTTGACGATATTCCCATGTGTCCTCGGGAGCGCTTTTCCTTATATAAGAGTTTGTCCAGGCTTGTCCTTTGCTACAAAAAGGATTGGGCCATCTTGCTGCACTTTATTTACTTTTGTTACTTGTTTCTCGTTACAAATTATCTTATCACAAAACTATCTGTTACCACTTATTTCAGTACTTGCAGAGAATACCTTGCTGAAAACTGCTTATCATTTCCTTCTGCTCCACGTTGGGTTCGACACTCTTACTTATCGAAAGGACTACGACAGATCCCCTATACTTGTGGGTCATCAAGACTCTTTTCTGGCGCCATTGCCGGGGAGTGAACCGCCTTTGGTAGGTGGAATTTGTAAGGAAAAATTTATATAGTGTGCTGAAATTTACTGTCACTTGTTACTATGGAAAGTAATCCTCTGAGGGGCTTGTTCAGGGTATCTTCACCCCGACCAGTAGAGCAAAGAATTGCTTCTCAACCTACTGAACCTATTGAAGATGAAATTCCTTATGAGTATCCTTCGGGTATGATAGAAAAACTGCTAGCTAATCCTTTTACAGGAGATGGAACAAAGCATCCTGATGAACACCTAATATATGTGGATGAAGTTAGTGGATTATTTAAGCTTGCAGGTATACCCGATGATGTTGCTAAGAAGGTCTTCCCTTTATCTTTGAATGGAGACGCATTGATATGGTATAGGCTATGTGATGATACGATATCATGGAATTATAGAATATTGAAATTGGAATTTTCATCAAAAGTATTACCCTATGCATCTTGTTCATCGTGATCGCAATTATATATATATATATATATACATATATATATTGGCCTCGCGAAGGAGAAAGCATCGCTCAAGCTTGGGGGAGGCTTAAATCAATGTTATATTCATGGCCCAATCATGAGCTTCCAAGAGAAACAATTCTACAAAAAAATTATGCTCGGCTTTCTGAAAATAATCGCACCATGCTCGATACTTCTTGTGCTGGCTCTTTTATGATGAAGACTATTGGATTTAGATGGGCTTTATTGGATAGAATTAAACACGACTCTGAAGATTGGGATCTTGACAAAGGTAAGGAGTCAGGTATGACACCTAAGTTTGATTGTGTTAAATCTTTTATGGATACCGATATTTTCCGTAAGTTTAGCACTAAATATGGACTTGATTCTGAGATAGTAGCTTCTTTCTGTGAATCTTTTACTAATTATGTTGATCTCCCTAAGGATAAGTGGTTTAAATATCATCCTCCCATAGAAGTAAAAGTAGTTGCACCTATTAAAGTTGAAGAAAAGTTTGTCACTTATAATGATCTTATTGTTCCTACTTGTTATGTTGAGAAACCACCTTTCCCTATTAGAATAAAGGATCATGCTAAAGCTTCAACTGTGGTTCGTAAAAGAAATATTAAAACATATACACCTCCTGGGCAAGTTAAAGTAGAACCTAATATTGCTATTGTTAAAGATCTCTTGTCTGATAATATAGATGGGCATGTTATTTACTTCTGTAATGAAACTGCTAGAATTGCTAAACCCGGTGATACAGATAAACCTAGACCTGTGGTATGCATGCCTATTATTTCTGTTAAAATAGGAGATCATTGTTATCATGGCATATATGATATGGGTGCTAGTGCTAGTGCAATACCTATTGACTTATACAAAGAAATTATGCATGACATTGCACCTGTTGAGTTAGAAGAAATTGATGTCACTATTAAACTTGCTAATAGAGATACTATTTCACCAATGGGAATTGTTAGACATGTTGAAGTCTTGTGTGGGAAAACTAAATATCCTACTGATTTTCTTGTTCTTGGTTCCCCACAAGATAGCTTTTGTCCCATTATATTTGGTAGACCCTTCTTGAATACTGTTAATGCTACCATAGATTGCACAAGGGATGTTGTTACTGTCGGCTTAGATGATATGACTCATGAGTTTAATTTCTATAAATTTAGTAAACAACACCGTGAAGAAGAATTGCCTGGTAAGGATGAAATTATTGGTCTTGCTTCTATTGTCGTACCTCCTAATGATCCTTTAGAACAATATTTTCTAGACCATGAGAATGATATGTTTATGAATGAAATGTTGGGGAACGTAGTAGAAATTCAAAATTTTCCTACGTGTCACCAAGATCTTGCTGGAGAACATTGCAGAAAACAAAAAAATTCCTACAGTTTCACCAAGATCCATCTATGAGTTCATCTGGCAACGAGTGATCGGATTGCATCTACATACCTTTGTAGATCACGCGCGGAAGCATTCATAGAACGGGGATGAGGAAGTCGTACTTGACGTAATCCAAATCACCGGAGATCCTAGCGCCGAACGGACGGCACCTCCATGTTCAACACACGTACGGTCAGCGTGACGTCTCCTCCTTCTTGATCTAGCAAGGGGGGAGGAGAGGTTGATGAAGATCCAGCAGCACGACGGCGTGGTGGTGGATGCAGGGGTCACCGCAGCAGGGCTTCGCCGTTCTACTACGAGAGGGAGAGGTGTAGCAGGGGAGAGGGAGGCGCCAAGACTCAAGGGTGCGGCTGCCCCTCCCCCCCCTTTATATAGGCCCCCTAGGGGGTGCGCCGGCCCTAGGAGATGGGATCTCCTAGGGGGGCGGCGGCCAAGGGGTGGAGTGCCCCCCAAGCCAGGTGGGGCGCCCCCCACCCTAGGGTTCCCAACCCTAGGCGCATGGGGGTGGCCAAGGGGGGCGCACCTGCCCACTATGGGCTGGTTCCCCTCCCCACTTTGGTCCATGGGGCCCTCCGGGATGGGTGGCCCCACCCGGTGGACCCCCGGGACCCTTCCGGTGGTCCCGGTACAATACCGGTGACCCCCGAAACTCTCCCGATGGCTGAAACTGCACTTCCTATATATAATTCTTCACCTCCGGACCATTCCGGAACTCCTCGTGACGTACGGGATCTCATCCGGGACTCCGAACAACTTTCGGGTTACTGCATTTTATATCTCTACAACCCTAGCGTCACCGAACCTTAAGTGTGTAGACCCTACGGGTTCGGGAGACATGTAGACATGACCGAGATGGCTCTCCGGTCAATAACCAACAGCGGGATCTGGATACCCATGTTGGCTCCCACATGCTCCTCGATGATCTCATCAGATGAACCACGATGTTGAGGATTCAAGCAACCCCGTATACAATTCCCTTTGTCAATCGCTACGTTACTTGCCCGAGATTCGATCGTCGGTATCCCAATACCTCGTTCAATCTCGTTACCGGCAGGTCACTTTACTCGTACCGTAATGCATGATCCCGTGACCAGACACTTGGTCACTTTGAGCTCATTATGATGATGCATTACCGAGTGGGCCCAGAGATACCTCTCCGTCATACAGAGTGACAAATCCCAGTCTTGATCTGTGTCAACCCAACAGACACTTTCGGAGATACCCATAATATACCTTTATAGTCACCCAGTTACGTTGTGACGTTTGGTACACCCAAAGCTCCTACGGCATCCGGGAGTTACACGATCTCATGGTCTAAGGAAAAGATACTTGACATTGGAAAAACTCTAGCAAACAAACTATACGATCTTGTGCTATGTTTAGGATTGGGTCTTGTCCATCACATCATTCTCCTAATGATGTGATCTCGTTATCAATGACATCCAATGTCCATAGTCAGGAAACCATGACTATCTGTTGATCAACGAGCTAATCAACTAGAGGCTTACTAGGGACATGTTGGTGTCTATGTATTCACACATGTATTACGATTTCCGGATAACACAATTATAGCATGAATAAAAGACAATTATCATGAACAAGGAAATACAATAATAATCCTTTTATTATTGCCTCTAGGGCATATTTCCAATAGTCTCCCACTTGCACTAGAGTCAATAATCTAGTTACGTTGTGATGAATCAAACACCCATGGAATTCTGGTGTTGATCATGTTTTGATCTAGGGAGAGGTTTAGTCAACGGATCTGCTACATTCAGGTCCGTATGTACTTCACAAATATCTATGTCTCCGTCTTGAACATTTTCACGAATGGAGTTGAAGCGACGCTTCATGTGCCTGGTCTTGTTGTGAAACCTGGGCTCCTTGGCAAGTGCAATAGCTCCAGTGTTGTCACAGAAGAGTTTGATCGGCCCCGACGCATTGGGTATGACTCCTAGGTCGGTGATGAACTCCTTCACCCAAATTGCTTCATGTGCTGCCTCCGAGGCTGCCATGTACTCCGCTTCACATGTAGATCCCGCCACGATGCTCTGCTTGCAACTGCACCAGCTTACTGCCCCACCATTCAAAATATACACGTATCCAGTTTGTGACTTAGACTCATCCAGATCTGTGTTGAAGCTAGCGTCGATGTAACCCTGTACGACGAGCTCTTCGTCACCTCCATAAACAAGAAACATTTCCTTAGTCCTTTTCAGGTACTTCAGGATATTCTTGACCGCTGTCCAGTGTTCCTTGCCGGGATTACTTTGGTACCTACCTACCAAACTTACGGCAAGGTTTACATCAGGTCTGGTACACAGCATGGCATACATAATAGAACCTATGGCTGAGGCATAGGGGATGACACTCATCTCTTCTATATCTTCTGCCGTGGTCGGACATTGAGCTGAGCTCAATTTCACACCTTGCAACACAGGTAAGAACCCCTTCTTTGACTGATCCATATTGAACTTCTTCAATATCTTATCAAGGTATGTGCTTTGTGAAAGACCTATGAGGCGTCTTGATCTATCTCTATAGATCTTGATGCCTAATATATAAGCAGCTTCTCCAAGGTCCTTCATTGAAAAACTCTTATTCAAGTAGGCCTTAATGAAGGAAATATGCCCTAGAGGCAATAATAAAGTTATTATTTATTTCCTTATAATCATGATAAATGTTTATTATTCATGCTAGAATTGTATTAACCGGAAACATAATACATGTGTGAATACATAGACAAACAAAGTGTCACTAGTATGCCTCTACTTGACTAGCTCGTTAATCAAAGATGGTTATGTTTCCTAACCATGAACAATAAGTTGTTATTTGATTAACGAGGTCACATCATTAGTTGAATGATCTGATTGACATGACCCATTCCATTAGCTTAGCACACGATCGTTTAGTATGTTGCTATTGCTTTCTTCATGACTTATACATGTTCCTATGACTATGAGATTATGCAACTCCCGTTTGCCGGAGGAACACTTTGGGTGCTACCAAACGTCACAACGTAACTGGGTGATTATAAAGGAGCATTACCGGTGTCTCCGAAGGTAGATGTTGAGTTCGCGTATATCGAGATTAGGATTTGTCACTCCGATTGTCGGAGAGGTATCTCTGGGCCCTCTCGGTAATACACATCACATAAGCCTTGCAAGCATTACAACAAATATGTTAGTTGTGAGATGATGTATTACGGAACGAGTAAAGAGACTTGCCGATAACGAGATTGAACTAGGTATTGGATACCGACGATCGAATCTCGGGCAAGTAACATACCGATGACAAAGGGAACAACGTATGTTGTCATGCGGTCTGACCGATAAAGATCTTCGTAGAATATGTAGGAGCCAATATGGGCATCCAGGTCCCGCTATTGGTTATTGACCAGAGACATGTCTCGGTCATGTCTACATTGTTCTCGAACCCGTAGGGTCCGCACGCTTAAGGTTACGATCACAGTTACATTATGAGTTTCTGCATTTTGATGTACCGAAGGTTGTTCGGAGTCCCGGATGTGATCACGGACATGACAAGGAGTCTCGAAATGGTCGAGACATAAAGATTGATATATTGGAAGCCTATGTTTGGACATCGGAAGTGTTCCGGGTGAAATCGGGATTTTACCGGGTTACCGGGAGGTTACCGGAACCCCCCGGGAGCCATATGGGCCTACATGGGCCTTAGTGGAAAGGAGAAAAGGGCAGCCCAAGGTGGCTGCGCCACTTCCCCCTCCCCTAGTCCTATTAGGACTAGGAGAAGGTGGCCGGCCCCCCTCTCTCTCTTTCCCCCCTTGGGAATCCTATTTGGAATAGGATTGGGGGGGGGGGAGTCCTACTCCCGGAAGGAGTAGGACTCCTCCTGCGCCTCCCTCCTTGGCCGGCCAGCCTCCCCCCTCTACTCCTTTATATGCGGAGGCAGGGGACACCTCTAGACACACAAGTTGATCCACGTGATCTATTCCTTAGCCGTGTGCGGTGCCCCCTGCCACCATATACCTCGATAATACTGTAGCGGAGTTTAGGCGAAGCCCTGCTGCTGTAGTACATCAAGACCGTCACCACACCGTCGTGCTGACGGAACTCTTCCCCGACACTTTGCTGGATCGGAGTCCGGGGATCTTCATCGAGCTGAACGTGTGCTCGAACTCGGAGGTGCCGTAGTTTCGGTGCTTGATCGGTTGGATCGTGAAGACGTACGACTACTTCCTCTACGTCGTGTCATCGCTTCCGCAGTCGGTCTGCGTTGGGTACGTAGACAACACTCTCCCCCTCGTTGCTATGCATCACATGATCTTGCGTGTGCGTAGGAAATTTTTTGAAATTACTACGAAACGCAACAGTGGCATCCGAGCCAGGTTATTTATGTTGATGTTATATGCACGAGTAGAACACAAGTGAGTTTCGGACGATACAAGTCATACTGCCTACCAGCATGTCATACTTTGGTTTGGCGGTATTGTTGGACGAGACGACCCGGACCAACCTTACGCGTACGCTTACGCGAGACCGGTTCCCTCGACGTGCTTTGCACAGAGATGGCTTGCGGGCGACTGTCTCTCCAACTTTAGTTGAACCAAGTATGGCTACGCCCAGTCCTTGCGAAGGTTGAAACGGAGTCTATTTGACAAACTATCGTTGTGGTTTTGATGCGTAGGTGAGATTGGTTCTTACTTAAGCCCGTAGCAGCCACGTAAAACATGCAACAACAAAGTAGAGGACGTCTAACTTATTTTTGCAGGGCATGTTGTGATGTGATATGGTCAAGGCATGATGCTGAATTTTATTGTATGAGATGATCATGTTTTGTAACCGAGTTATCGGCAACTGGCAGGAGCCATATGGTTGTCGCTTTATTGTATGCAATGCAATCGCGATGTAATGCTTTACTTTATTACTAAACGGTAGTGATAGTCGTGGAAGCATAAGATTGGCGAGACGACAACGATGCTACGATGGAGATCAAGGTGTCGCGCCGGTGACGATGGTGATCATGACGGTGCTTCGGAGATGGAGATCACAGGCACAAGATGATGATGGCCATATCATATCACTTATATTGATTGCATGTGATGTTTATCTTTTTATGCATCTTATCTTGCTTTGATTGACGGTAGCATTATAAGATGATCTCTCACTAAATTATCAAGAAGTGTTCTCCCTGAGTATGCACCGTTGCGAAAGTTCTTCGTGCTGAGACACCATGTGATGATCGGGTGCGATAGGCTCTACGTTCAAATACAACGGGTGCAAAACAGTTGCGCACGCAGAATACTCAGGTTATACTTGACGAGCCAAGCATATACAGATATGGCCTCGGAACACGGAGACCGAAAGGTCGAGCGTGAATCATATAGTAGATATGATCAACATAATGATGTTCACCGATGAAACTACTCCATCTCACGTGATGATCGGACATGGTTTAGTTGATTTGGATCACGTGATCACTTAGAGGATTAGAGGGATGTCTATCTAAGTGGGAGTTCTTCAGTAATATGATTAATTGAACTTAAATTTATCATGAAACTTAGTACCTGATAGTATCTTGCTTGTTTATGTTGACTGTAGATAGATGGCTCGTGCTGTTGTTCCGTTGAATTTTAATGCGTTCCTTGAGAAAGCAAAGTTGAAAGATGATGGTAGCAATTACATGGACTGGGTCCGTAACTTGAGGATTATCCTCATTGCTGCACAGAAGAATTACGTCCTGGAAGCACCGTTGGGTGCCAGGCCTGCTGCTGGAGCAACACCAGATGTTATGAACGTCTGGCAGAGCAAAGCTGATGACTACTCGATAGTTCAGTGTGCCATGCTTTACGGCTTAGAATCGGGACATCAACGACGTTTTGAACGTCATGGAGCATATGAGATGTTCCAGGAGTTGAAGTTGATATTTCAAGAAAATGCCCGGATTGAGAGATATGAAGTCTCCAATAAGTTCTATAGCTGCAAGATGGAGGAGAACAGTTCTGTCAGTGAGCATATACTCAAAATGTCTGGGTATAATAATCACTTGATTCAATTGGGAGTTAATCTTCCAGATGATTGCGTCATTGACAGAATTCTCCAATCACTGCCACCAAGCTCCAAGAGCTTCGTGATGAACTATAATATGCAAGGGATGAACAAGACTATTCCCGAGCTCTTCGCAATGCTGAAAGCTGCGGAGGTAGAAATCAAAAAAGGAGCATCAAGTGTTGATGGTTAACAAAACCACTAGTTTCAAGAAAAAGGGTAAAGGGAAGAAGAAGGGGAACTTCAAGAAGAACGGCAAGCAAGTTGCTGCTCAAGAGAAGAAACCCAAGTCTGGACCTAAGCCTGAAACTGAGTGCTTCTACTGCAAGCAGACTGGTCACTGGAAGCGGAACTGCCCCAAGTATTTGGCGGATAAGAAGGATGGCAAGGTGAACAAAGGTATATGTGATATACATGTTATTGATGTGTACCTTACTGATGCTCGCAGTAGCACCTGGGTATTTGATATTGGTTCTGTTGCTAATATTTGCAACTCGAAACAGGGGCTACGGATTAAGCGAAGATTGGCTAAGGACGAGGTGACGATGCGCGTGGGAAACGGTTCCAAAGTCGATGTGATCGCGGTCGGCACGCTACCTCTACATCTACCTTCGGGATTAATATTAGACCTAAATAATTGTTATTTGGTGCCAGCGTTGAGCATGAACATTATATCTGGATCTTGTTTAATGCGAGACGGTTATTCATTTAAATCAGAGAATAATGGTTGTTCTATTTATATGAGTAATATCTTTTATGGTCATGCACCCTTGAAGAGTGGTCTATTTTTATTGGATCTCGATAGTAGTAATACACATATTCATAATGTTGAAGCCAAAAGATGCAGAGTTGATAATGAAAGTGCAACTTATTTGTGGCACTGTCATTTAGGTCATATCGGTGTAAAGCGCATGAAGAAACTCCATACTGATGGACTTTTGGAACCACTTGATTATGAATCACTTGGTACTTGCGAACCATGCCTCATGGGCAAGATGACTAAAACACCGTTCTCTGGTACTATGGAGAGAGCAACAGATTTGTTGGAAATCATACATACCGATGTATGTGGTCCGATGAATATTGAGGCTCGTGGCGGATATCGTTATTTTCTCACCTTCACAGATGATTTAAGCAGATATGGATATATCTACTTAATGAAACATAAGTCTGAAACATTTGAAAAGTTCAAAGAATTTCAGAGTGAAGTTGAAAATCATCGTAACAAGAAAATAAAGTTTCTACGATCTGATCGTGGAGGAGAATGTTTGAGTTATGAGTTTGGTGTACATTCGAAAAATTGTGGAATAGTTTCGCAACTCACGCCACCCGGAACACCACAACGTAATGGTGTGTCCGAACGTCGTAATCGTACTTTACTGGATATGGTGCGATCTATGATGTCTCTTACTGATTTACCGCTATCGTTTTGGGGTTATGCTTTAGAGACAGCCGCATTCACGTTAAATAGGGCACCATCAAAATCCGTTGAGACGACGCCTTATGAACTGTGGTTTGGAAAGAAACCAAAGTTGTCATTTTTGAAAGTTTGGGGCTGCGATGCTTACGTGAAAAAGCTTCAACCTGATAAGCTCGAACCCAAATCGGAGAAATGTGTCTTCATAGGATATCCAAAGGAAACTATTGGATACACCTTCTATCACAGATCCGAAGGCAAGACTTTTGTTGCTAAATTCAGAAACTTTCTTGAGAAGGAGTTTCTCTCGAAAGAAGTGAGTGGGAGGAAAGTAGAACTTGACGAGGTAACTGTACCTACTCCCTTGTTAGAAAGTAGTACATCACAGAAAACTGTTTCTGCGACACCTACACCAATAAGTGAGGAAGTTAGTGATAATGATCATGAAACTTCAGAACAAGATAATACTGAACCTCGTAGATCAACCAGAGTAAGATCCGCACCAGAGTGGTACGGTAATCCTGTTCTGGAAGTCATGCTATTAGATCATGATGAACCTATGAACTATGAAGAAGCGATGGTGAGCCCAGATTCCGCAAAGTGGCTTGAAGCCATGAAATCTGAGATGGGATCCATGTATGAGAACAAAGTATGGACTTTGGTTGACTTGCCCGATGATCGGCAAGCAATTGAGAATAAATGGATCTTCAAGAAGAAGACTGACGCTGATGGTAATGTTACTGTCTACAAAGCTCGACTTGTCGCGAAAGGTTTTCGACAAGTTCAAGGGATTGACTACGATGAGACCTTCTCACCCGTAACGATGCTTAAGTCCGTCCGAATCATGTTAGCGATTGCCGCATTTTATGATTATGAAATTTGGCAGATAGATGTCAAAACTGCATTCCTGAATGGATTTCTGGAAGAAGAGTTGTATATGATGCAACCGGAAGGTTTTGTCGATCCAAAGGGAGCTAACAAAGTGTGCAAGCTCTAGCGATCCATTTATGGACTGGTGCAAGCCTCTCGGAGTTGGAATAAACGTTTTGATAGTGTGATCAAAGCATTTGGTTTTATACAGACTTTCGGAGAAGCCTGTATTTACAAGAAAGTGAGTGGGAGCTCTGTAGCATTTCTGATATTATATGTGGATGACATATTGCTAATTGGAAATGATATAGAATTTCTGGATAGCATAAAGGGATACTTGAATAAAAGTTTTTCAATGAAAGACCTCGGTGAAGCTGCTTACATATTAGGCATTAAAATCTATAGAGATAGATCAAGACGCTTAATTGGACTTTCACAAAGCACATACCTTGACAAAATTTTGAAGAAGTTCAAAATGGATCAAGCAAAGAAAGGGTTCTTGCCTGTGTTACAAGGTGTGAAATTGAGTAAGACTCAATGCCCGACCACTGCAGAAGGTAGAGAGAATATGAAAGATGTTCCCTATGCATCAGCCATAGGATCTATCATGTATGCAATGCTGTGTACCAGACCTGATGTGTGCCTTGCTATAAGTTTAGCAGGGAGGTACCAAAGTAATCCAGGAATGGATCACAGGACAGCGGTCAAGAACATCCTGAAATACCTGAAAAGGACTAAGGATATGTTTGTCGTATATGGAGGTGACAAAGAGCTCACCATAAAAGGTTACGTTGATGCAAGCTTTGACACTGATCCGGACGATTCTAAATGGCAAACCGGATACGTGTTTACATTAAACGATGGAGCTGTCAGTTGGTGCAGTTCTAAACAAAGCGTCGTAGCGGGATCTACCTGTGAAGCGGAGTACATAGCTGCTTCGGAAGCAGCGAACGAAGGAGTCTGGATGAAGGAGTTCATATCCGATCTAGGTGTCATACCTAGTGCATCGGGTCCAATGAAAATCTTTTGTGACAATACTGGTGCAAATGCCTTGGCAAAGGAATCCAGATTTCAAAAAAGGACCAAACACATCAAGAGACGCTTCAATTCCATCCGGGATCTAGTCCAGGTGGGAGACATAGAGATTTGCAAGATACATACAGATCTGAATGTTGCAGACCCGTTGACTAAGCCTCTTCCACGAGCAAAACATGATCAGCACCAAGGCTCCATGGGTGTTAGAATCATTACAGTGTAATCTAGATTATTGACTCTAGTGCAAGTGGGAGACTGAAGGAAATATGCCCTAGAGGCAATAATAAAGTTATTATTTATTTCCTTATAATCATGGTAAATGTTTATTATTCATGCTAGAATTGTATTAACCGGAAACATAATACATGTGTGAATACATAGACAAACAAAGTGTCACTAGTATGCCTCTACTTGACTAGCTCGTTAATCAAAGATGGTTATGTTTCCTAACCATGAACAATAAGTTGTTATTTGATTAACGAGGTCACATCATTAGTTGAATGATCTGA
This sequence comes from Triticum urartu, assembly GCF_003073215.2. Classification (NCBI taxonomy): domain Eukaryota; kingdom Viridiplantae; phylum Streptophyta; class Magnoliopsida; order Poales; family Poaceae; genus Triticum; species Triticum urartu. Next base: position 628,542,057 of record NC_053028.1, on the reverse strand, counting down.
TTGACATGACCCATTCCATTAGCTTAGCACACGATCGTTTAGTATGTTGCTATTGCTTTCTTCATGACTTATATATGTTCCTATGACTATGAGATTATGCAACTCCCGTTTGCCGGAGGAACACTTTGGGTGCTACCAAACGTCACAACGTAACTGGGTGATTATAAAGGAGCATTACAGGTGTCTCCGAAGGTAGATGTTGGGTTGGCATATATCGAGATTAGGATTGGTCACTCCGATTGTCGGAGAGGTATCTCTGGGCCCTCTCGGTAATACACATCACATAAGCCTTGCAAGCATTACAACTAATATGTTAGTTGTGAGATGATATATTACGGAACGAGTAAAGAGACTTGCCGATAACGAGATTGAACTAGGTATTGGATACCGACGATCGAATCTCGGGCAAGTAACATACCGATGACAAAGGGAACAACGTATGTTGTCATGCGGTCTGACCGATAAAGATCTTCGTAGAATATGTAGGAGCCAATATGGGCATCCAGGTCCCGCTATTGGTTATTGACCGGAGACATGTCTCGGTCATGTCTACATTGTTCTCGAACCCGTAGGGTCCGCACACTTAAGGTTACGATGACAGTTACATTATGAGTTTATGCATTTTGATGTACCGAAGGTTGTTCGGAGTCCCAGATGTGATCACGGACATGACGAGGAGTCTCGAAATGGTCGAGACGTAAAGATTGATATATTGGAAGCCTTTGTTTGGACATCAGAAGTGTTCCGGGTGAAATCGGGATTTTACCGGGTTACCGGGAGGTTACCGGAACCCCCCGGGTGCCATATGGGCCTACATGGGCCTTGGTGGAAAGGAGAAAGGGGCAGCCCAAGGTGGCTGCGCCACTTCCCCCTCCCCTAGTCCTATTAGGACTAGGAGAAGGTGGCCGGCCCCCCTCTCTCTCTTTCCCCCCTTGGGAATCCTATTTGGAATAGGATTGGGGGGGGGAGTCCTACTCCCGGAAGGAGTAGGACTCCTCCTGCGCCTCCCTCCTTGGCCGGCCAGCCTCCCCCCCTCTACTCCTTTATATACGGAGGCAGGGGACACCTCTAGACACACAAGTTGATCCACGTGATCTATTCCTTAGCCGTGTGCGGTGCCCCCTGCCAACATATACCTCGATAATACTGTAGCGGAGTTTAGGCGAAGCCCTGCTGCTGTAGTACATCAAGATCGTCACCACACCGTCGTGCTGACGGAACTCTTCCCTGACACTTTGCTGGATCAGAGTCCGGGGATCGTCATCGAGCTGAACATGTGCTCGAACTCGGCGGTGCCGTAGTTTCGGTGCTTGATCGGTTGGATCGTGAAGACGTACGACTACTTCCTCTACGTCGTGTCATCGCTTCCGCAGTCGGTCTGCGTTGGGTACGTAGACAACACTCTCCCCCTCGTTGCTATGCATCACATGATCTTGCGTGTGCGTAGGAAAATTTTTGAAATTACTACGAAACCCAACACTTAATGCTGTCCAAAAGCTCTATATCATTTCCCATCAAAAGTATGTCATGTATATATAATACGAGAAATGCTACAGAGCTCCCACTCACTTTGTTGTAAACGCAGGCTTCTCCATAAGTCTGCATAAACCCAAACGCTTTGATCATCTCATCAAAGCGAATGTTCCAACTCCGAGATGCTTGCACCAGCCCATAAATCGAGCGTTGGAGCTTGCACACCTTGTCAGCATTCTTAGGATCGCCAAAACCTTCCGGCTGCATCATATACAATTCTTCCTTAAGGAAACCATTAAGGAATGCCGTTTTGACATCCATTTGCCATATCTCATAATCATAAAATGCGGCAATTGCTAACATGATTCGGACGGACTTCAGCTTCGCTACCGGTGAGAAAGTCTCATCGTAGTCAACCCCTTGAACTTGTCGATAACCCTTAGCGACAAGCCGAGCTTTATAGATGGTCACATTACCATCCGCGTCTGTCTTCTTCTTAAAGATCCATTTATTTTCTATGGCTCGCTGCTCAACGGGCAAGTCAGTCAAAGTCCATACTTCGTTTTCATACATGGATCCTATCTCGGATTTCAAGGCTTCCAGCCATTTGTCGGAATCCGGGCCCGCCATCGCTTCTTCATAGTTCGAAGGTTCACCATTGTCTAACAACATGATTTCCAAGACAGGTTGTCGTACCATTCTGGTGTGGAACGTGTCCTTGTGGACCTTCGAATTTCAGTAGGAGCTTGATCAGAAGTATCTTGATCATCATCATTAACTTCCTCTCTAATTGGTGTAGGCACCACAGGAACATTTCCCTGAGTTGCGCCACTTTCCGGTTCAAGAGGTAATACTTCATCAAGTTCTACTTTCCTCCCACTTACTTCTTTCGAGAGAAACTCCTTCTCTAGAAAGGATCCATTCTTGGCAACAAAGATCTTGCCTTCGGATCTGAGGTAGAAGGTATACCCAATAGTTTCTTTAGGGTATCCTATGAAGACGCATTTTTCCGACTTGGATTCGAGCTTTTCAGGTTGAAGTTTCTTGACATAAGCATGGCATCCCCAAAATTTTAGAAACGACAGCTTAGGTTTCTTCCCAAACCATAATTCATACGGTGTCGTCTCAACGGATTTCGACGGAGCCCTATTTAAAGTGAATGCGGCAGTCTCTAAAGCATAGCCCCAAAGATAGTGGTAAATCAGTAAGAGACATCATAGATCGCACCATATCTAATAGAGTGCGATTACGACGTTCGGACACACCATTACGCTGAGGTGTTCCAGGCGGCGTGAGTTGTGAAAATATTCCACCTTTTCTTAAGTGTGTGCCAAATTCGTGACTCAAGTATTCTCCTCCACGATCTGATCGCAAGAACTTGATTTTCCTGTCACGTTGATTCTCAACCTCACTCTGAAATTCCTTGAACCTTTCAAAGGTCTCAGACTTGTGTTTCATTAAGTAGACATACCCATATCTACTCAAGTCATCAGTGAGGGTGAGAACATAATGATAACCACAGCGAGCCTCAACACTCATTGGACCGCACACATCAGTATGTATGATTTCCAATAAGTTGGTTGCTCGCTCCATTGTTCCTGAGAACGGAGTCTTGGTCATTTTACCCATGAGGCATGGTTCGCACGTGTCAAATGATTCGTAATCAAGAGACTCTAAAAGTTCATCTGCATGGAGCTTCTTCATGTGTTTGACACCTATGTGACCAAGGCGGCAGTGCCACAAGTATGTGGGACTATCATTATCAACCTTACATCTTTTGGTACTCACACTATGAATATGTGTAGCATTACGCTCGAGATTCATTAAGAATAAACCATTCACCATCGGAGCATGACCATAAAACATATCTCTCATATAAATAGAACAACCATTATTCTCGGATTTAAATGAGTAGCCATCTCGTATTAAACGAGATCCTGATACAATGTTCATGCTCAAACTTGGCACTAAATAACAATTATTGAGGTTCAAAACTAATCCCGTAGGTAAATGTAGAGGTAGCATGCCGACGGCGATCACATCGACCTTGGAACCATTCCCGACGCGCATCATCACCTCGTCCTTCGCCAGTCTCCGCTTATTCCGCAGTTCCAGCTTTGAGTTACAAATGTGAGCAACCGCACCGGTATAAAATACCCAGGAGCTACTACGAGTACTGGTAAGGTACACATCAATTACATGTATATCACATATACCTTTCGTTTTGCCGGCCTTCTTGTCCGCTAAGTATTTGGGGCAGTTCCGCTTCCAGTGACCACTTTCCTTGCAATAAAAGCACTCAGTCTCGGGCTTGGGTCCATTCTTTGGCTTCTTCCCAGCAGCTTGCTTACCGGGCGCGACAACTCCCTTGCCGTCCTTCTTGAAGTTCTTCTTACCCTTGCCCTTTTTGAACTTAGTGGTTTTATTCACCATCCACACTTGATGTTCCTTTTTGACTTCTACCTCTGCTGATTTCAGCATTGCAAATACTTCAGGAATGGTCTTTTCCATCCCTGCATATTGAAGTTCATCACAAAGCTCTTGTAGCTCGGTGGAAGCGACTGAAGGATTCTGTCAATGACCATGTCATCCGGGAGATTAACTCCCAGCTGAGTCAAGCGGTTATGTAACCCAGGCATAGTGAGTATGTGCTCACTGACAAAACTGTTTTCCTCCATCTTACAGCTGAAGAACTTGTCGGAGACTTCATATCTCTCGACCCGGGCATGAGCTTGAAAAACCATTTTCAGTTCTTCGAACATCTCATATGCTCCGTGTCTCTCAAAACGCTTTTGGAGCCCCGGCTCTAAGCTGTAAAGCATGCCACACTGAACAAGGGAGTAATCATCGGTACGTGTCTGCCAAGCGTTCATAACGTCTTGTTCTGCAGGGAGAACAGGTGCTTCACCTAGCGGTGCTTGTAGGACATAATCTTTCTTGGCAGCTATGAGGATGATCCTCAGGTTCCGGACCCAGTCCGTATAGTTGCTGCCATCGTCTTTCAGCTTGGTTTTCTCTAGGAACGCGTTGAAGCTGAGGACAATGTTGGCCATTTGATCTACAATACATGTTGTGAAGATTTTAGACTAAGTTCATGATAATTAAGTTCATCTAAATCAAATTATTCAATGAAGTCCCACTCAGATAGACATCCCTCCAGTCATCTAAGTATAACATGATCCGAGTTAACTAGGCCGTGTCCGATCATCACGTGAGACGGACTAGTCAACATCGGTGAACATCTTCATGTTGATCGTATCTTCTATACGACTCATGCTCGACCTTTCGGTCTTCTATGTTCCAAGGCCATGTCTGTACATGCTAGGCTCGTCAAGTCAACCTAAGTGTTTGCATGTGTAAATCTGTCTTACACCCGTTGTATGTGAACGTTGGAATCTATCACACCCGATCATCACGTGGTGCTTCGAAACAACGAACTGTCGCAATGCTGCACAGTTAGGGGGAACACTTTCTTGAAATTATTATGAGGGATCATCTTATTTACTACCATCGTTCTAAGTAAACAAAATGCAAAAACATGATAAACATCACATGCAATCAAATAATAATAGTGACATGATATGGCCAATATCACATAGCTCCTTTGATCTCCATCTTGGGGCTCCATGATCATCTTGTCACCAGCATGACACCATGATCTCCATCATCATGATCTCCATCATCGTGTCTCCATGAAGTTGCTCGCCAACTATTACTTCTACTACTATGGCTAACACGTTTAGCAATAAAGTAAAGTAATTTACATGGCGTTTCTCAATGACACGCAGGTCATACAAAAAAATAAAGACAACTCCTATGGCTCCTGCCGGTTGTCATACTCATCGACATGCAAGTCGTGATTCCTATTACAATAGCATGAACATCTCATACATCACATATATATCATTCATCATTCATCACAACTTTGGCCATATCACATCACAAAACACTTGCTGCAAAAACAAGTTAGACATCCTCTAATTGTTGTTGCAAGTTTTACATGGCTGCAATAGGGTTCTAGCAAGAACGTTTTCTTACCAACGTGAAAGCCACAACGTGATTTGTCAACTTCTATTTACCCTTCATAAGGACCCTTTTCATCGAATCCGCTCCAACTAAAGTGGGAGAGACAGACACCCGCCAGCCACCTTATGCAACTAGTGCATGTCAGTCGGTGGAACCGGTCTCACGTAAGCGTACGTGTAAGGTTGGTCCGGGCCGCTTCATCCCACAATACCGTTGAAGCAAAATAAGACTAGTAGTGGCAAGAAAGTTGACAACATCTACGCCCACAACAAATTGTGTTCTACTCGTGCAAAAGGAACTACGCATAGACCTAGCTCTGATACCACTGTTGGGGAACGTTGCAGAAAACAAAAAATTTCCTACGGTTTCACCAAGATCCATCTATGAGTTCATCTAGCAACGAGTGATCGGATTGCATCTACATACCTTTGTAGATCACGCGCAGAAGCGTTCAAAGAACGGGGATGAGGAAGTCGTACTCGACGTGATCAGAATCACCGGAGATCCTAGCGTCGAACGGACGGCACCTCCGTGTTCAACACACGTACGGTCAGCGTGACGTCTCCTCCTTCTTGATCTAGCAAGGGGGGGAGGAGAGGTTGATGAAGATCCAGCAGCACGACGGCGTGGTGGTGGATGCAGGGGTCACCGCAGCAGGGCTTCGCCGTTCTACTACGAGAGGGAGAGGTGTGGAAGGGGAGAGGGAGGCGCCAAGACTCAAGGGTGCGCCTGCCCCTCCCCCCTTTATATAGGCCCCCTAGGGGGTGCACCGGCCTTAGGAGATGGGATCTCCTAGGGGGGGCGGCCAAGGGGTGGAGTGCACCCCAAGCCAGGTGGGGCGCCCCCCACCCTAGGGTTCCCAACCCTAGGCGCATGGGATGGGCCAAGGGGGGCGCACCTGCCCACTATGGGCTGGTTCCCCTCCCCCCTTTGGCCCATGGGGCCCTCCGGGATGGGTGGCCCCACCCGGTGGACCCCCAGGACCCTTCCGGTGGACCCCCGGGACCCTTCCGGTGGTCCCGGTACAATACCGGTGACCCCCGAAACTCTCCCGATGGCCGAAACTGCACTTCCTATATATAATTCTTCACATCCGGACCATTCCGGAACTCCTCATGATGTCCGGGATCTCATCCGGGACTCCGAACAACTTTCGGGTTACTGCATATTATATCTCTACAACCCTAGCATCACCGAACCTTAAGTGTGTAGACCCTACGGGTTCGGGAGACATGTAGACATGACCGAGATGGCTCTCCAGTCAATAACCAACAGCGGGATCTGGATACCCATGTTGGCTCCCACATGCTCCTCGATGATCTCATCAGATGAACCACGATGTCGAGGATTCAAGCAACCCCGTATACAATTCCCTTTGTTAATCGGTACGTTACTTGCCCGAGATTCGATCGTCGGTATCCCAATACCTCGTTCAATCTCGTTACCGGCAGGTCACTTTACTCGTACCGTAATGCATGATCCCGTGACCAGACACTTGGTCACTTTGAGCTCATTATGATGATGCATTACCGAGTGGGCCCAGAGATACCTCTCCGTCATACAGAGTGACAAATCCCAGTCTTGATCTGTGTCAACCCAACAGACACTTTCGGAGATACCCATAATATACCTTTATAGTCACCCAGTTACGTTGTGACGTTTGGTACACCCAAAGCTCCTACGGCATCCGGGAGTTACACGATCTCATGGTCTAAGGAAAAGATACTTGACATTGGAAAAACTCTAGCAAACAAACTATACGATCTTGTGCTATGTTTAGGATTGGGTCTTGTCCATCACATCATTCTCCTAATGATGTGATCTCGTTATCAATGACATCCAATGTCCATAGTCAGGAAACCATGACTATCTGTTGATGAACGAGCTAGTCAACTAGAGGCTTACGAGGGACATGTTGGTGTCTATGTATTCACACATGTATTACGATTTCCGGATAACACAATTATAGCATGAATAAAAGACAATTATCATGAACAAGGAAATACAATAATAATCCTTTTATTATTGCCTCTAGGGCATATTTCCAACAGATCTATCTATAGAGAAACCAGCAACGAGGGGAAGGTGAGTGCATCTACATACCCTTTTAGATCACTAAGCGGAAGCGTTCAATATAACGGGGTTGAAGGAGTCGTACTCGTCGTGATCCAAATCACCGGAGATCCTAGTGCCGAACGGACGGCACCTCCGCGTTCAACACACGTACAGCCCGGTGACGTCTCCCATGCCTTGATCCAGCAAGGAGGGAGGGAGAGGTTGAGGAAGACTCCATCCAGCAGCAGCACAACGGCGTGGTGGTGGTGGAGGAGCATGGTGATCCAGCAGGGCTTCGCCAAGCACGGCGAGATATGAGGAGAAAGAGAGGTAGGGCTGCGCCAACAAGAGAAGAAACTTTGTCTATGGGCTGCTCCTTTGCCTCCACTATATATAGGGGGAGAGGGGGGGCTGCGCCCCACCTAGGGTTCCACCCTAGTGGCGGCGGCCATCCCAGATCCCATCTGGTGGGGCGGCCAAGGGGAGGAGGAGAGGGAGGCGCACCAGGCATGGGCCCTAAGGCCCATCTGCCCTTAGGGTTTGCCCCCCTCCTCCCCTTAGGCGCCTTGGGCCCTTGTGGGGGGGTGCACCAGCCCACCTGGGGCTGGTCCCCTCCCACACTTGGCCCATGCAGCCCTCCGGGGCCGGTGGCCCCACTTGGTGGACCCTCGGGACCCTCCTGGTGGTCCCGGTATGTTACCGATAAAACCCGAAACTTTTCCGGTGACCAAAACAGGACTTCCCATATATAAATCTTTACCTCCGGACCATTTCGAAACTCCTTGTGTTGTCCGAGATCTCATCCAGGACTCCGAACAACATTCGGTAACCACATACAAACTTCCTTTATAACCCTAGCGTCATCGAACCTTAAGTGTGTAGACCCTACGGGTTCGGGAACCATGCAGACATGACCGAGAAGTCCTCCGGTCAATAACCAACAGCGGGATCTGGATACCCATGCTGGTTCCCACATGTTCCACGATGATCTCATCGGATGAACCACGATGTCAAGGATTCGATCAATCCTGTATACAATTCCCTTTGTCTAGCAGTATTGTACTTGCCCGAGATTCGATCGTCGGTATCTCGATACCTTGCTCAATCTCGTTACCGGCAAGTCTCTTTACTCGTTCCGTAACACATCATCCCGTGATCAACTCCTTTATCACATTGTGCACATTATGATGATGTCCTACCGAGTGGGTCCAGAGATACCTCTCCGTCACACGGAGTGACAAATCCCAGTCTCGATTCGTGCCAACCCAACAGACACTTTCGGAGATACCCGTAGTGCACCTTTATAGCCACCCAGTTACGTTGTGACGTTTGGCACACCCAAAGTATTCCTATGGTATCCGGGAGTTGCACAATCTCATGGTCTAAGGAAATGATACTTGACATTAGAAAAGCTTTAGCATGCGAACTACATGATCTTGTGCTATGCTTAGGATTGGGTCTTGTCCATCACATCATTCTTCTAATGATGTGATCCCGTTATCAATGACATCCAATGTCCATGGTCACGAAACCGTAACCATCTATTGATCAACGAGCTAGTCAACTAGAGGCTTACTAGGGACATGGTGTTGTCTATGTATCCACACAAGTATCTAAGTTTCCTATCAATACAATTCTAGCATGGATAATAAACGATTATCATGAACAAGGAAATATAATAATAACTAATTTATTATTGCCTCTAGGGCATATTTCCAACAGTCTCCCACTTGCACTAGAGTCAATAATCCAGTTCACATCGCTATGTGATTAACACTCAAGGTCACATCCCCATGTGACTAACACCCAAAGAGTTTACTAGAGTCAATAATCTAGTTCACATTACCATGTGATTAACACTCGATGAGTTCTGGGTTTGATCATGTTATGCTTGTGAGAGATGTTATAGTCAACGGGTCTGAATCTTTCAGATCCGTGTGTGCTTTACAAATCTCTATGTTATCTCCCAGATGCAGCTACCACGTTCTATTTGGAGCTATTCCAAATAACTTTTCTACTATACGAATCCAGTTTACTACTCAGAATAATCTAGATTAGTGTCAAAGTTTGCATCGGTGTAACCCTTTACGACGAACTCTTTTACCACCTCCATAATCGAGAAAATTCCTTAGTCCACTAGTTAGTAAGGATAACTTTGACCGTTGTCCTGTGATCCATTCTTGGATCACTCTTGTACCCCTTGACTGACTCATGGCAAGGCACACTTCAGGTGCGGTACACAGCATAGCATACTGTAGAGCCTACGTCTAAAGCATAGGGGACGACCTTCGTCCTTTCTCTCTATTCTGCCGCGGTCAGGTTTCGAGTCTTACTCAATGTTCACACCTTATAACATAGCCAAGAACTCCTTCTTTGCCGATCCATTTTTAACTCCTTCAAAATCTTGTCACGGTATGTATTCATTTGAAAGTACTATTAAGCGTTTTGATCTATCCTTATAGATCTTAATGCTCAATACTCAAGTAGCCTAATCCAGGTTTTCCATTGAAAAACACTTTTCAAATAACTCCGCATGCTTTCCAGAAATTCTACATCATTTCCGATCAACAATATGTTAACAACATATACTCATCGGAAATTCTATAGTGCTCCCACTCACTTCTTTGGAAATACAAGTTTCTCATAAACTTTGTATACACCCAAAACTTTGATCATCTCATCAAAGCATACATTCCAACTTCGAGATGCTTACTCCAGTCCTTAGAAGGATTGCTGGAGCTTTGCATACTTGTTAGCATCTTTCAGGATTGACAAAACCTTCCGGTTGTATCACATACAACCTTTCCTCAAGAAAATCGTCAAGGAAACAATGTTTTGGCATCCTGTCTGCAAGATTTCATAAATAATGCAGTACTCGCTAATATAATTCCAACAGACTCTTAGCATCGCTACGAGTGAGAAAGTCTCATCGTAGTCAACTCCTTGAACTTGTCGGAAAACATCTTAACGACAAGTCGAGATTTCTTAATGGTGATACTTACCATCATTGTTCGTCTTCCTTTTAAAATCCATATGTACCTAACAGCCTTACGACCATCAAGTAGTTATTCCTAAGTCTACACTTTGTTCTCATATATGGATCCTCTCTCGGATTATATGGCCTCGAGCCATTTTGGAATCCAGGCCCACCATCGCTTCTCCATAGCTCGTAGGTTCATTGTTGTCTAGCAACATGACTTCCAAGACAGGATTACGTACCACTCTGAAGTAGTATGCATCCTTGTCGTCCTACGAGGTTTGGTAGTGACTTGATCTGAAGTTTCATGATCACTATCATAAGCTTCCACTTCAATTGGTGTAGGTGGCACAGGAACAACTCCCTATGCCCTGCCACACACTAGATGAAGAGACGGTTCAATAACCTCATCAAGTCTCCACCATCCTCCCACTCAATTCTTTCGAGAGAAACTTTTCCTCGAGAAAGGACCCGATTCTAGAAACAATCCCTTATTGCTTTCGAATCTGAGACAGGAGGTATACCCAACTGTTTTGGGTGTCCTATGAAGATGCATTTATCCGCTTTGAGTTCGAGCTTATCAGCCTGAAACTTTTTCACATAAGCGTCGCAGCCCCAAACTTTTAAGAAATGACAGCTTAGGTTTCTCTAAACCATAGTTCATACGGTGTCATCTCATAGGAATTACGTGGTGCCTTATTTAAAGTGAATGTGGTTGTCTCTAATGCCTAACCCATAAACTATCATGGTAATTCGATAAGAGACATCATGGTATGCATCATATCCAATAGGGTGCAATTATGATGTTCGGACACACCATCACACTATGGTGTTCAAGGCTTTATTAGTTGCGAAACAATTTCCACAATGTCTTAATTCTGTGCCAAACTCGTAATTCAGATATTCATCTCTATGATCATATCATAGATATTTTATCCTCTTGTCACGACGATCTCTCACCTTCACCCTGAAATTACTTGAACCTTTCAATAATTCAGACTCGTGATTCATCAAGTAAATATACTCAACATCTACTCAAATCATCTGTGAAGTAAGAACATAACGATATCCACTACACGCCTCAGCACTCATTGGACTGCACACATCAAAATGTATTACTTCCAACAAGTTGCTTTCTAGTTCCATTTTACTGAAAACGAGGCTTTCAGTCATCTTGCCCATGTGGTATGATTTGCATGTCTCAAGTGATTCAAAATCAAGTGAGTCCAAACGATCCATTTGTATAGAGTTTCTTCATGCATATCTACCAACAAACATGGTTCGCATGTCTCGATCCTTTCAAAAATGAGTGAGTCCAAAGATCCATCAACATGGAGCTTCTTCATGCGTTTTATACCAATATGACTCAAATTGCAGTGCCACATTTGTGTGGTATTATCATTACTATCTTATACCTTTGGCATGAAAATGTGTATCACTACGATCGGGATGGTATTATTCAAATAAATAGAGTAACCGTTATTCTCCTTAAATGAATAACCGTATCGCGATAGACATAATCCAATCATGTCTATGCTCAACGCAAACACCAATCTCGATGGTAGAGGGAGCGTGCGATGTTTGATCAACCTTGGAAATACTTCCAACACATATCTTCATCTCACCTTTTAGCTAGTCTCCATTTATTCTGTAGCCTTTTGTTTCGAGTTACTAACGCTTAGCAACCGAACCGGTATCTAATACCCTGGTGCTACTCGGAGTACTAGTAAAGTACACATTATAATGCATATCCAATATACTTCTGTCGACCTTGCCAGCCTTCTCATCTACCAAGTATCTAGGGTGGTTCTGCTTCAGTGACTGTTCCCCTTATTACAGAAGCACTTAGTCTCAGGCTTGGGTTCAACTTTGGGTTTCTTCACTAGAACAGCAGCTGATTTGCCGTTTCATGAAGTATCCCTTCTTGCCCTTGCCCTTCTTGAAACTAGTGGTTTCACCAACCATCAACAATTGATGCTCCTTCTTGATTTCTACTTTTGTGGTGTCAAACATCGCGAATATCTCAAGGATCATCATATATGTCCCTGATATATTATAGTTCATCAAGAAGCTCTAGCAGCTTGGTGGTAATGACTTCGGAGAACCATCACTATTTCATCTGGAAGATCAACTCCCACTCGATTCAAGCGATTGTTGTACTCATACAATCTGAGCACAAGCTCAACAATTGAGCTTTTCTCCCTTAGTTTGCAGGCTAAGAAAACCGTCGGAGGTCTTATACCTCTTGACGTGGGCACGAGCCTGAAATCCCAATTTCAGCCCTCGAAACATCTCATATGTTTCGCGACGTTTTAAAACGTCTTCGGTTGCTAAATTTCTTCCTTCGTCCATTTCATATGCCACTGTAGGGCGAACGGAAACAAAATACTTTTCCTTGCTCTTGAGAATTTTTTTTCGTTGAACATAGACCCAATTTTTCCTTTTTTTGATTCCTTAGAATCTTTTTTTTGTCTTTCTGGCGGTGCCTCAACTCTAAACCGTTTAACTGAACTATCACGTAGTTATCAAAATGTGTATGTCAGATGTTCGCAACATCCACAGACGACGTTCGAGGTTCAGCACACTGAGCGGTGCATTAAGGACATAAGCCTTCTACTGTCTGCATAATTGCTACTATCAACTTTCAACTAATTTTTCTCTAGGAACATATCTAAACAGTAGAACTAAAGCGTGAGCTATGACATAATTTGCAAAATCCTTTTGACTATGTTCAGGATAAACAAGTTCATCTTATGAACTCCCACTCGGATAGACATCCCTCTAGTCATCTAAGTGATTACATGATCCGAGTCAACTAAGCCGTGTCCGATCATCACGTGAGACGGACTAGTCATCATCGGTGAACATCTTCATGTTGATCGTATCTACCATACGACTCATGCTCGACCTTTCGGTCTCTTGTGTTCCGAGGCCATGTCTGTACATGCTAGGCTCGTCAAGTTAACCTAAGTGTTTCGCATGTGTTCCGAGGCCATGTCTGTACATGCTAGGCTCGTCAACACCCGTTGTATTCGAACGTAAGAATCTATCACACCCGATCATCACGTGGTGCTTCGAAACGACGAACTTTCGCAACGGTGCACAGTTAGGGAGAACACTTCTCTTGAAATTTTAGTGAGGGACCATCTTATTTAAGCTACCATCGTTCTAAGCAAATAAGATGTATATGAAGGAAATATGCCCTAGAGGCAATAATAAAGTTATTATTTATTTCCTTATATCATGATAAATGTTTATTATTCATGCTAGAATTGTATTAACCGGAAACATAATACATGTGTGAATACATAGACAAACAGAGATTCACTAGTATGCCTCTACTTGACTAGCTCGTTAATCAAAGATGGTTACGTTTCCTAACCATGAACAAAGAGTTGATATTTGATTAACGAGGTCACATCATTAGTTGAATGATCTGATTGACATGACCCATTCCATTAGCTTAGCACCCGATCGTTTAGTATGTTGCTATTGCTTTTCTTCATGACTTATACATGTTCCTATGACTATGAGATTATGCAACTCCCATTTGCCGGAGGAACACTTTGTGTGCTACCAAACGTCACAACGTAAATGGGTGATTATAAAGGAGCTCTACAGGTGTCTCCAATGGTAGATGTTGGGTTGGCGTATTTCGAGATTAGGATTTGTCACTCCGATTGTCGGAGAGGTATCTCTGGGCCCTCTCGGTAATGCACATCACATAAGCCTTGCAAGCATTGCAACTAATATGTTAGTTGTGAGATGATGTATTATGGAACGAGTAAAGAGACTTGCCGGTAACGAGATTGAGCTAGGTATTGGATACCGACGATCGAATCTCGGGCAAGTAACATACCGATGACAAAGGGAACAACGTATGTTGTTATGCGGTCTGACCGATAAAGATCTTCGTAGAATATGTAGGGGCCAATATGGGCATCCAGGTCCCGCTATTGGTTATTGACCGGAGACGTGTCTCGGTCATGTCTACATTGTTCTCGAACCCGTAGGGTCCGCACGCTTAAGGTTACGATGACAGTAATATTATGAGTTTATGCATTTTGATGTACCGAAGGTTGTTCGGAGTCCCGGATGTGATCACGGACATGACGAGGAGTCTCAAAATGGTCGAGACGTAAAGATTGATATATTGGAAGCCTATGTTTGGATATTGGAAGTGTTCCGGGTGAAATCGGGATTTTACCGGAGTACCGGGAGGTTACCAGAACCCCCCCGGGAGCTAAATGGGCCATGATGGGCCTTAGTGGAAAAGAGAAGAGGCAGCCCTACATGGGCTGCGCGCCTCCCCCTTCCCCTAGTCCTATTAGGACTAGGAGAGGTGGCCGGCCCCCTCTCTCTCTTTTCCCCCTCCGCGAATCCTATTCCAACTAGGATTGGGGGGGGGGGGAATCCTACTCCCAGAGGGAGTAGGACTCTCCTGGCGCGCCACACCTTGGCCGGCCAGCCTCCCCCCCTCTAGTCCTTTATATACTGAGGTAGAGGCACCCTAGAACACACAAGTTGATCCACATGATCTATTCCTTAGCCGTGTGCGGTGCCCCCAGCCAGCATATTCCTCGGTAATACTATAGCAGAGTTTAGGCGAAGCCCTGCTGCTGTAGTGCATCAAGATCGTCACCACGCCGTCGTGCTGACGGAACTTTTCCCCAACACTTTGCTGGATCGGAGTCCGGGGATCGTCATCGAGCTGAACATGTGCTCGAACTCGGAGGTGCCGTAGTTTCGGTGCTTGATCGGTTGGATCGTGAAGACGTACGACTACTTCCTCTATGTTGCGTCAATGCTTCTGCAGTCGGTCTGCGTGGGTACGTAGACAACACTCTCCCCTCTCGTTGCTATACATCACATGATCTTGCGTGTGCGTAGGAAATTTTTTGAAATTACTACGAAACCCAACAGTGGCATCCGAGCCTAGGTTATTTATGTTGATGTTATATGCACGAGTAGAACACAAGTGAGTTGTGGGCGATATAAGTCATACTGCCTACCAGCATGTCATACTTTGGTTCGGCGGCATTGTTGGACGAGACGACCCGGACGAACATTACGCATACGCTTACGCGAGACTGGTTCCCCCGACGTGCTTTGCACACAGGTGGCTTGCGGGCGACTGTCTCTCCAACTTTAGTTGAACCAAGTATGGCTACGCCCGGTCCTTGCGAAGGTTAAAATGGAGTCTATTTGACAAACTATCCTTGTGGTTTTGATGCGTAGGTGAGATTGGTTCTTGCTTAAGCCCGTAGCAGCCCCGTAAAACTTGCAACAACAAAGTAGAGGACGTCTAACTTGTTTTTGCAGGGCATGTTGTGATGTGATATGGTCAAGGCATGATGCTGAATTTTATTGTATGAGATGATCATGTTTTGTAACCGAGTTATCGGCAACTGGCAGGAGCCATATGGTTGTCGCTTTATTGTATGCAATGCAATCACGATGTAATGCTTTACTTTATTACTAAGCGGTAGTGATAGTCGTGGAAGCATAAGATTGGCGAGACGACAACGATGCTACGATGGAGATCAAGGTGTCGCGCCGGTGACGATGGTGATCATAACGGTGCTTCGGAGATGGAGATCACAAGCACAAGATGATGATGGCCATATCATATCACTTATATTGATTGCATGTGATGTTTATCTTTTATGCATCTTATCTTGCTTTGATTGATGGTAGCATTATAAGATGATCTCTCACTAAATTATCAAGAAGTGTTCTCCCTGAGTATGCACCGTTGCCAAAGTTCGTCGTGCGCAGACACCACGTGATGATCGGGTGTGATAAGCTCTACGTCCATCTACAACGGGTGCAAGCCAGTTTTGCACACGCAGAATACTCAGGTTAAACTTGACGAGCCTAGCATATGCAGATATGGCCTCGGAACACGGAGACCGAAAGGTCGAGCGTGAATCATATAGTAGATATGATCAACATAATGATGTTCACCATTGAAAACTACTCCATCTCACGTGATGATCGGTTATGGTTTAGTTGATTTGGATCATGTAATCACTTAGAAGATTAGAGGGATGTCTATCTAAGTGGGAGTTCTTAAGTAATTTGATTAATTGAACTTAAACTTATCATGAACTTAGTACCTAATAGTATCTTGCTTGTTTATGTTGATTGTAGATAGATGGCTCGTGGTGTTGTTCCGTTGAATTTTAATGCGTTCCTTGAGAAAGCAAAGTTGAAAGATGATGGTAGCAATTATACGGACTGGGTCCGTAACTTGAGGATTATCCTCATTGCTGCTCAGAAGAATTACGTCCTGGAAGCACCGCTGGGTGCCAGGCCTGCTGCTGGAGCAACACCAGATGTTATGAACGTCTGGCAGAGCAAAGCTGATGAGTACTCGATAGTTCAGTGTGCCATGCTTTACGGCTTAGAATCGGGACTTCAACGATGTTTTAAACGTCATGGAGCATATGAGATGTTCCAGGAGTTGAAGTTAATATTTCAAGCAAATGCTCGGATTGAGAGATATGAGGTCTCCAATAAGTTCTATAGCTGCAAGATGGAGGAGAACAGTTCTGTCAGTGAGCATATACTCAAAATGTCTAGGTATAATAATCACTTGATTCAATTGGGAGTTAATCTTCCGTATGATTGCGTCATTGACAGAATTCTCCAATCACTGCCACCAAGCTACAAGAGCTTCGTGATGAACTATAATATGCAAGGGATGAACAAGACTATTCCCGAGCTCTTCACAATGCTGAAAGCTGCGGAGGTAGAAATCAAGAAGGAGCATCAAGTGTTGATGGTTAACAAGACCGCTAGTTTCAAGAAAAAGGGCAAAGGGAAGAAGAAGGGGAACTTCAAGAAGAACAGCAAGCAAGTTGCTGCTCAGGAGAAGAAACCCAAGTCTGGACCTAAGCCTGAAACTGAGTGCTTCTACTGCAAGCAGACTGGTCACTGGAAGCGGAACTGCCCCAAGTATTTGGCGGATAAGAAGGATGGCAAGGTGAACAAAGGTATATGTGATATACATGTTATTGATGTGTACCTTACTAGAGCTCGCAGTAGCACCTGGGTATTTGATACTGGTTCTGTTGCTAATATTTGCAACTCGAAACAGGGACTACGGAATAAGCGGGCACTGGCAAAGGACGAGGTGACGATGCGCGTGGGAAACGGTTCCAAAGTCGATGTGATCGCGGTCGGCACGCTACCTCTACATCTACCTTCGGTATTAATATTAGACCTAAATAATTATTATTTGGTGCCAGCGTTGAGCATGAACATTATATCTGGATCTTGTTTAATGCGAGACGGTTATTCATTTAAATCAGAGAATAATGGTTGTTCTATTTATATGAGTAATATCTTTTATGGTCATGCACCCTTGAAGAGTGGTCTATTCTTGTTGAATCTCGATAGTAGTAACACACATATTCATAATGTTGAAGCCAAAAGATGCAGAGTTGATAATGAGAGTGCAACTTATTTGTGGCACTATCGTTTAGGTCATATCGGTGTAAAGCGCATGAAGAAACTCCATACTGATGGACTTTTGGAACCACTTGATTATGAATCACTTGGTACTTGCGACCCGTGCCTCATGGGCAAGATGACTAAAACACCGTTCTCCGGTACTATGGAGAGAGCAACAGATTTGTTGGAAATCATACATACCGATGTATGTGGTCCGATGAATATTGAGGCTCGTGGCGGATATCGTTATTTTCTCACCTTCACAGATGACTTAAGCAGATATGGGTATATCTACTTAATGAAACATAAATCTGAAACATTTGAAAAGTTCAAAGAATTTCAGAGTGAAGTTGAAAATCATTGTAACAAGAAAATAAAATTTCTACGATCTGATCGTGGAGGAGAATATTTGAGTTACGAGTTTGGTGTACATTTGAAAAATTGTGGAATAGTTTCGCAACTCACGCCACCCGGAACACCACAGCGTAATGGTGTGTCCGAACGTCGTAATCGTACTTTACTAGATATGGTGCGATCTATGATGTCTCTTACTGATTTACCGCTATCGTTTTGGGGTTATGCTTTAGAGACGGCCGCATTCACGTTAAATAGGGCACCATCAAAATCCGTTGAGACGACGCCTTATGAACTGTGGTTTGGCAAGAAACCAAAGTTGTCGTTTCTTAAAGTTTGGGGCTGCGATGCTTATGTGAAAAACCTTCAACCTGATAAGCTCGAACCCAAATCGGAGAAATGTGTCTTCATAGGATACCCAAAGGAGACTATTGGGTACACCTTCTATCACAGATCCGAAGGCAAGACATTCGTTGCTAAGAATGGATCCTTTCTAGAGAAGGAGTTTCTCTTGAAAGAAGTGAGTGGGAGGAAAGTAGAACTTGACGAGGTAACTGTACCTGCTCCTTTATTGGAGAGTAGTACATCACAGAAATCTGTTTCTGCGACACCTACACCAATAAGTGAGGAAGCTAATGATGATGATCATGAAACTTCAGATCAAGATACTACTGAACCTCGTAGATCAACCAGAGTAAGATCCGCGCCAGAGTGGTACGGTAATCCTGTTCTGGAAATCATGCTACTAGATCATGATGAACCTACGAACTATGAAGAAGCGATGGTGAGCTCAGATTCCACAAAGTGGCTTGAAGCCATGAAACCTGAGATGGGATCCATGTATGAGAACAAAGTATGGACTTTTGTTGACTTGCCCGATGATCGGCAAGCAATTGAGAATAAATGGATCTTCAAAAAGAAGACTGATGCTGATGGTAATGTTACTGTCTACAAAGCTCGACTTGTCGCAAAAGGTTTTCGACAAGTTCAAGGGGTTGACTACGATGAGACCTTCTCACCCGTAGCGATGCTTAAGTCTGTCCGAATCATGTTAGCAATTGCCGCATTTTATGATTATGAAATTTGGCAGATGGATGTCAAAACTGCATTCCTGAATGGATTTCTGGAAGAAGAGTTGTATATGATGCAACCAGAAGGTTTTGTCGATCCAAAGGGAGCTAACAAAGTGTGCAAGCTCCAGCGATCCATTTATGGACTGGTGCAAGCCTCTCGGAGTTGGAATAAACGTTTTGATAGTGTGATCAAAGCATTTGGTTTTATACAGACTTTCGGAGAAGCCTGTATTTACAAGAAAGTGAGTGGGAGCTCTGTAGCATTTCCGATATCATATGTGGATGACATATTTCTGATTGGAAATGATATAGAATTTCTGGATAGCAAAAAGGGATACTTGAATAAGAGTTTTTCAATGAAAGACCTCGGTGAAGCTGCTTACATATTAGGCATAAAGATCTATAGAGATAGATCAAGACGCTTAATTGGACTTTCACAAAGCACATACCTTGACAAGATTTTGAAGAAGTTCAAAATGGATCAAGCAAAGAAAGGGTTCTTGCCTGTGTTACAAGGTGTGAAGTTGAGTCAGACTCAATGCCCGACCACTGCAGAAGATAGAGAGAAAATGAAAGATGTTCCCTATGCTTCAGCCATAGGCTCTATCATGTATGCAATGCTGTGTACCAGACCTGATGTGTGCCTTGCTATAAGTTTAGCAGGGAGGTACCAAAGTAATCCAGGAGTGGATCACTGGACAGCGGTCAAGAACATCCTGAAATACCTGAAAAGGACTAAGGATATGTTTCTCGTATATGGAGGTGACAAAGAGCTCACCGTAAAAGGTTACGTTGATGCAAGCTTTGACACTGATCTGGACGATTCTAAATTGCAAACCGGATACGTGTTTACATTAAACGGTGGAGCTGTCAGTTGGTGCAGTTCTAAACAAAGCGTCGTAGCGGGATCTACATGTGAAGCGGAGTACATAGCTGCTTCGGAAGCAGCGAACGAAGGAGTCTGGATGAAGGAGTTCATATCCGATCTAGGTGTAATACCTAGTGCATCGGGTCCAATGAAAATCTTTTGTGACAATACTGGTGCAATTGCCTTGGTAAAGGAATCCATATTTCACAAAAGGACCAAACACATCAAGAGACGCTTCAATTCCATCCGGGATCTAGTCTAGGTGGGAGACATAGAAATTTGCAAGATACATACGGATCTGAATGTTGCAGACCCTTTGACTAAGCCTCTTCCACGAGCAAAACATGATCAGCACCAAAGCTCCATGGGTGTTAGAATCATTACAGTGTAATCTAGATTATTGACTCTAGTGCAAGTGGGAGACTGAAGGAAATATGCCCTAGAGGCAATAATAAAGTTATTATTTATTTCCTTATATTATGATAAATGTTTATTATTCATGCTAGAATTGTATTAACCGGAAACATAATACATGTGTGAATACATAGACAAACAGAGTGTCACTAGTATGCCTCTACTTGACTAGCTCATTAATCAAAGATGGTTACGTTTCCTAATCATGAACAAAGAGTTGATATTTGATTAACGAGGTCACATCATTAGTTGAATGATCTGATTGACATGACCCATTCCATTAGCTTAGCACCCGATCGTTTAGTATGTTACTATTGCTTTTCTTCATGACTTATACATGTTCCTATGACTATGAGATTATGCAACTCCCGTTTGCCGGAGGAACACTTTGTGTGCTACCAAACGTCACAACGTAAATGGGTGATTATAAAGGAGCTCTACAGGTGTCTCCAATGGTAGATGTTGGGTTGGCGTATTTCGAGATTAGGATTTGTCACTCCAATTGTCGGAGAGGTATCTCTGGGCCCTCTCGGTAATGCACATCACATAAGCCTTGCAAGCATTGCAACTAATATGTTAGTTGTGAGATGATGTATTACGGAACGAGTAAAGAGACTTGCCGGTAACGAGATTGAGCTAGGTATTGGATACCGACGATCGAATCTCGGGCAAGTAACATACCAATGACAAAGGGAACAACGTATGTTGTTATGCGGTCTGACCGATAAAGATCTTCGTAGAATATGTAGGAGCCAATATGGGCATCCAGGTCCCACTATTGGTTATTGACCGCAGACGTGTCTCGGTCATGTCTACATTGTTCTCGAACCCGTAGGGTCCGCACGCGTAAGGTTACGATGACAGCAATATTATGAGTTTATGCATTTTGATGTACCGAAGGTTGTTTGGAGTCCCGGATGTGATCACGGACATGACGAGGAGTCCCGAAATGGTCGAGACGTAAAGATTGATATATTGGAAGCCTATGTTTGGATATCGAAAGTGTTCCGGGTGAAATCGGGATTTTACCGGAGTACCGGGAGGTTACCGGAACCCCCCCGGGAGCTAAATGGGCCATGATGGGCCTTAGTGGAAAATAGAAGAGGCAGCCCTACATGGGCTGCGCGCCTCCCCCTTCCCCTAGTCCTATTAGGACTAGGAGAGGTGGCCGGCCCCCTCTCTCTCTTTTCCCCCTCCGCGAATCCTATTCCAACTAGGATTGGGGGGGGGGGGATCCTACTCCCAGAGGGAGTAGGACTCTCCTGGCGCGCCACACCTTGGCCGGCCAGCCTCCCCCCTCTAGTCCTTTATATACTGAGGTAGAGGCACCCTAGAACACACAAGTTGATCCACGTGATCTATTGCTTAGCCATGTGCGGTGCCCCCAGCCACCATATTCCTCGATAATACTGTAGCAGAGTTTAGGCGAAGCCCTGCTGCTGTAGTGCATCAAGATCGTCACCACGCCATCGTGCTGACGGAACTTTTCCCCAACGCTTTTCTGGATCGGAGTCTGGGGATCGTCACCGA
Source organism: Triticum urartu (assembly GCF_003073215.2). Lineage (NCBI taxonomy): Eukaryota > Viridiplantae > Streptophyta > Magnoliopsida > Poales > Poaceae > Triticum > Triticum urartu. Next base: position 628,519,829 of record NC_053028.1, on the reverse strand, counting down.
GCTGAACGTGTGCTCGAACTCGGAGGTGCCGTAGTTTCGGTGCTTGATCGGTTGGATCGTGAAGACGTACGACTACTTCCTCTACGTTGCGTCAACGCTTCCGCAGTCGGTCTGCGTGGGTACGTAGACAACACTCTCCCCTCTCGTTGCTATACATCACATGATCTTGCGTGTGCATAGGAAATTTTTTGAAATTACTACGAAACCCAACAGTATAAACATGATAAACATCACATGCAATCAAATAGTGACATGATATGGCCAATATCATATTGCTCCTTTTGATCTCCATCTTCGGGGCTCCATGATCATCATCGTTATCGGCATGACACCATGATCTCCATCATTGTGTCTCCATGAAGTTGTCTCGCCAACTTATTACTTCTACTACTATGGCTACTGGTTAGCAATAAAGTAAAGTAATTACATGGCGTTGTTCAATGACACGCAGGTCATACAATAAATAAAGACAACTCCTATGGCTCCTGCCGGTTGTCATACTCATCGACATGCAAGTCGTGATTCCTATTACAAGAACATGATCAATCTCATACATCACATATCATTCATCACATTCTTCTTGGCCATATCAAATCACATAGCATACCCTGCAAAAACAAGTTAGACGTCCTCTAATTGTTGTTTGCATGTTTTACGTGGCTGCTATGGGTTTCTAGCAAAAACGTTTCTTACCTACGCAAAAACCACAACGTGATATGCCAATTGCTATTTACCCTTCATAAGGACCCTTTTCATCGAATCCGATCCGACTAAAGTGGGAGAGACAGACACCCGCTAGCCACCTTATGCAACTAGTGCATGTCAGTCGGTGGAACCAGTCTCACGTAAGAGTACATGTAAGGTCGGTACGGGCCGCTTCATCCCACAATGCCGCCGAATCAAGATTGGACTAGTAACGGTAAGCATATTGAACAAAATCAACGCCCACAACTACTTTGTGTTCTACTCATGCATAGAAACTACGCATAGACCTAGCTCATGATGCCACTGTTGGGGAACGTAGCAGAAATTCAAAATTTTCCTACGTGTCACCAAGATCTATCTATAGAGAAACCAGCAATGAGGGGAAGGAGAGTGCATCTACATACCCTTGTAGATCGCTAAGCGGAAGCGTTCAAGAGAATGGGGTTGAAGGAGTCGTACTCGTCGTGATCCAAATCACCGGAGATCCTAGTGCCGAACGGACGGCACCTCCGCATTCAACACACGTACAGCCCGGTGACGTCTCCCATGCCTTGATCTAGCAAGGAGAGAGGGAGAGGTTGAGGAAGACTCCATCCAGCAGCAGCACAACGGCGTGGTGGTGGTGGAGGAGCATGGTGATCCAGCAGGGCTTCGCCAAGCACCGCGAGATATGAGTAGAAAGAGAGGTAGGGTTGCGCCAACAAGAGAAGAAACTTTGTCTATGGGCTGCTCCTTTACCTCCACTATATATAGGGGGAGATGGGGGGCTGCGCCCCACCTAGGGTTCCACCCTAGGGGCGGCGTCCATCCCAGATCCCATCTGGTGGGGCGACCAAGGGGAGGGGGAGAGGGAGGCGCACCAGGCATGGGCCCTAAGGCCCATCTGCCCTTAGGGTTTGCCCCCCTCCTCCCCTTAGGCGCCTTGGGCCCTTGTGGGGGGGGCGCACCAACCCACCTGGGGCTGGTCCCCTCCCACACATCATTCTTCTAATGATGTGATCCCGTTATCAATGACATCCAATGTCCATGGTCAGGAAACCGTAACCATCTATTGATCAACGAGCTAGTCAACTAGAGGCTTACTAGGGACATGGTGTTGTCTATGTATCCACACATGTATCTGAGTTTCCTATCAATACAATTCTAGCATGGATAATAAACGATTATCATGAACAAGGAAATATAATAATAACTAATTTATTATTGCCTCTAGGGCATATTTCCAACATGAAAGAAGGGAAATAGATGAAGTATTCTTTAAACAGGAACCTATTCTGGAACACAATTCGCCTGTTGAAATCCTAGGGGATCCCCCTCCACCTAAGGGTGATCCCGTGCTTGAGCTTAAACCATTGCCTGATAATCTTAAATATGCTTATCTTGATGAAAAGAAGATATATCCTGTTATTATTAGTGCTAACCTTTCAGAGCATGAAGAAGAAAGATTATTGGAAACTCTGAAGAAGCACCGTGCTGCTGTTGGATATACTCTTGATGACCTTAAGGGCATTAGTCCCACTCTATGTCAACATAAAATAAATTTGGAAGCAGATGCCAAACCAGTTCGTAATCCTCAACGACGTCTGAATCCTAAAATGAAAGAAGTGGTAAGAAAAGAAATACTAAAGCTTCTAGAGGCAGATATAATTTATCTCGTTGCTGATAGTCAGTGGGTAAGTCCTGTTCATTGTGCCCCTAAGAAGGGAGGTATTACTGTTGTTCCTAATGATAAAGATGGATTGATTCCACAAAGAATTATTACAGGTTATATGATGGTAATTGATTTCCGAAAATTAAATAAGGCTACTAAGAAAGATCATTACCCCTTACCTTTTATCGATCAAATGCTAGAAAGATTATGCAAACATACACATTACTATTTTCTAGATGGTTATTCTGGTTTCTCGCAAATACCTGTGTCGGCTAAAAATCAGTCAAAGACTACTTTACATGCCCTTTTGGTACTTTTGCTTATAGACGTATGCCTTTTGGTTTATGTAATGCACCCGCTACCTTTCAAAGATGCATGATGGCTATATTCTCTGACTTTTGTGAAAAGATTTGTGAGGTTTTCATGGACGACTTTTCCGTCTATGGATCTTCTTTTGATGATTGCTTGAGCAATCTTGATCGAGTTTTGCAGAGATGTGAAGAAACTAATCTTGTCTTGAATTGGGAAAAGTGTCACTTTATGGTTAATGAAGGTATTGTCTTGGGGCATAAATTTTCTGAAAGAGGTATTGAAGTTGATAAAGCCAAGGTTGATGCTATTGAAAAGATGCCATGTCCCAAGGACATCAAAGGTATAAGAAGTTTCCTTGGTCACGCCAGATTTTATAGGAGGTTCATTAAGGACTTCTCAAAAATTCCTCGGCCTCTGACTAATTTATTACAAAAAGATATACCATTTGTCTTTGATGATGATTCACTAGTAGAAAACAAGGCTTTGGTCACGGGGCAATATTCACATTAGTCCCGGTTCAGTCACGAACCGGGACTAATGTGAGCATTGGTCCCGGTTCGTGCGGCTAAGGCATTAGTCCCGGTTCACCTGAGCCCTTTAGTCCCGGTTTGAGACACGAACCGAGACTAAAGGGTGTGATGCCCTTTAGTCCCGGTTTGTGTCTCAAACCGGGACTAAAGAATATACCTTTAGTCCCGGTTTGAGACACGAACCGGGACTAAAGGGTGCGATGCCCTTTAGTCCCGGTTTGTGTCTCAAACCGTGACTAAAGGTCTCATTTTCAAACTCTACCCCCCCCTCCCCCCCTCCCCCCGCCCCTCGTGGATCGCCTTTTATGTTTTGAAAAAATCAAAAGAAAATGATAAAAACTTCAAAAAATAAAATCCTTCGAGAGGTAGTTATATTACTACATCTACTAGTTAGGAAAATTTAAAAACTTAAATTTGGACATGTTTTGCAAAAAGTGTAGGGAAAATGTAAAACGGCTATAACTTTTGCATACGATGTCGGAAAAAAACATATAATATATCAAAAAATTCAGCACGAAAATTCAGCATAAAAATAGAAGTTTGCGCTAAGTGAACTATGCTGAACAGCCATGACCAAATAGGAAACTCCGCAGCATGGCACACGAGGACGGGCGGCTTGGCCTTCTTCCGTGTCACCATCGAGGTGCGACGGAGCTACACCTCTAGTAGACGGGACAACGGCGAGCCAGAGAGAGGCCTACATGCAGCAGAAGTGAGTTGTCCATCCCAACATGAGCGGAGCTGACAGGAAATTAAAGGGACCGCGCGGCGGCATCTACAAAGCCGACAGGACGGCGGCAGCATGCGACTGACGCAATTTATTTTTGTAGAGGGAGGCGGGTAGTTGAGAATAGTAGGGAAGAAGATAATGACGTGCGAGGCCGTTCTTTTCCTCTGCTCGGTTTTTAAAAAAAGAGTCTCCGATTCTTTTTATAATACAAAGGAAAAACAATGTTTTGGAAAATATTGTAGTATTAGGGCCAATTTTTTTGGCGCCTTGAAAAATAAGCTGCCCTCTTCCCAGCTTTTCTCATAAGCCGAATCTCTTATTAATTGGGGCTTATGAACTAGTTATAGAATAATTAATTTAGAAGCCTCAACAAATTTTGATAACGGCTTATTTTTTAAACTAGGGAAAGACAGCTTATTTTTTAAGCCGTCTAAAAAACTGGCCCTTAAAATCGCAGTTTTTAGGGGCAACCAACCAGTAAATAAAATTGTGGTAATATAGAAAATTGTAGTATTCTCTAAATACTTAGAAAATACTTTGCTATCAAATAGTTTTGCAGAAAATATAGTATTGAAAAACTGCAGTATTTTTGTCTACAGGTACTAGATACCACAGTTTTCACATATCAAAGTATTTTGTAGTATTGGGTGATAGTGTATGGCTGATGCATGTTTGCAACGACGTAAATTAGCTAGCTAGTTGTTTCATAGTAGTTGCAAACAAGCACGAATTTAGCTGATCAATGGTTGCAAATTGAATGGCCATGCATAAACAGACCCAGCAGGAGCACAGCGGGGCAGCACAGAAGCGCACGGTGTCGGTCTGGCTTGGCAGCCGCGAGCGCGCCGCGGTGAGGCGTTCAGGAGCAACGCATGCACGGCAAGCAGCGGCGAGCAAGGCCGCGGCATGGTAGCGCGGCACACGTACGGTGTGGCTATGATCGCACACAACAGCCTGCACAGTCTCAGCCAGCAGCGTGTGTGACCATGGCATGAGTAACCTGGACATGACGAGGCCAGGGGGCTGACCAGATGCACAAAACGTAAGAGGAGAGGAGGAGCGCAAGTGAGAGCAGGGAAGGACACTATTTTCCTTCCATTGCCTCCTGTTGGCTTGTCCCATGGCCCCCGATCTTCAGTGTGGGAGGCTGGGAGCGAGGAAGGCGGTAACGAAGGGTCTTGTTTTCTTCGTGTGCTCTGTTTTAAAAAAAGAGGTCTGAGGTTTTTTTTAATGCAGAGAAAATACCGCAGTTTTGACAATACTACAGTTTTTTGTGGTTGTCAAACAGCTCATTTCGCACAAACACAAGCAAACTGCACGCCAGCAGCCGCCGTCCTGTAGACCAGAGTAGGTACAGGGGTGCTAAAAGTGGACCACACATTTGGGGAAAATGAACACTTCTGTTCACAAGTCAGAGTACTGACCTTTTGTTCAAAAATCGCTCTGTATAACTTGTACAAAAAATCTGCAATAAACCGTAAACCGAACCACAAGAACAACCAACAGTGAGTGCACTACACTTGATTCTCTCAAATAAAAGCACAAGAAACTAAGAACCGCTGTCTATGGATGCAACGAACCCAATAGCCAGAATCTGGAGAGAGAAAAAATAGGAAAAAGGGGGACTGCACGCCTCGCTACTACTCTTCCACCGGGTGTCGCCGCCGCCGTCGAGGGTGGATGCGCCATGGAGGAGACCACCTCCTCTGCACCTCCGACCACCCGTTTAGGAGAGCACGCATCCACGGCGATAGTTCAGTGGGATCCGAGTTTCCGGTTGCCTGGGACGAGGTAGCCACAGGCGAGCACCCATGGGACCCGACGAGGCGCTGAAGAGGCGTGAGAGGGTCACACCGCACCAGGAGATGCATGGAAGGTAGGGGTGCGCCCGGGCATGGTGCCCCATTTCTAACCATCGTCGACGATCCCCGAGGCTAGGCGTTCCTCCCCTCCTAGCACTAACCCTGTGCATCGCCGATGAGGGAAAGGTGCGGTCTCATGGCATCGGGATTCCTCACCCAGATGGAAGTGGTTGAAGATGGGGAATAGAAGAAGGTGGTAGGTGACCTGGGGCGACCGGATCCGACGTGATAGGGGGTTGTTGGTGGTGCAGGGAGCCTGTGGTGGCCTGATCCGGCGCTGGTGGCCGTACGCAGGAGGGGCACGCAACGGCGCGGGTCGGGTGGTGGCCTTCTGAGCGCGGCCGGGAGGGTGGGTTGGTGGGTTTTTTCCTTTTAGTTTTTTCGCTGTGTTCGGGTCGTTTCGGGGTCTACTATTTTTTTAGGAATAGGGGTCTACTGTTAGGAATATAAGAAAAGTGTTATAGTAGAATAAGGTTAGGTGGTGATAGTAAAATAGACCCACCCTATATAGGTGTCTACAAGATGTTAGGCAAAAGATATAAATTGATTGGAAATATTCATCGTAACTCATCGAAAAAAGATACTTGCTAAAACATAGATCGATACATTGCAAATTTATTCAGATACAACAAAAATTAATCTTCCTAGGAGCTCAAATCTTTCCATGATGGTGTCCACCAAGGCACAAGTGATATATCGTCATGGCTGCCCAAGCAGTGGAAGAGTCCAATGATCATTAACAGGTATAACAGACGCATTGTTCATCATGGCACATACCACCCATGTACTTTGGTGCCTCAAATTGTTTACAAGCACTTTGACAATTGTCATTGTCATAATCTGTCTCGCACCTACCATGATAGTAAGGATGAAGCTTGTACATGCACTGCGGGCCAGCTTCAGTAGTACCTGATGTAAATTTCAAAGCCATCCCATTAGGACTATATAGAGAGAGTACAACTTTTCATAAAACCGCAAAACCATGGATAATTTGCTTACCAAGGCAGATGAAGAATGCTAATACCGATAGAGACAAGACTACCACTATCTTGCAGGCCATTGTGAAAGCTTTGATTGAATAACTTAACGTGTGGTAAGCGAAAAGGTCTGCAGCCTTCACTACTAGGGAAAACCTTATACAAAGAGGTATAGCAGTAGCGCTGGTCAAAACACGACGCTATTGCTACTTATTAGTAGTGCTTGACAAAAGTATGCCAGAACCATTGTTGTAGAAATAGCGCATCTACGCAGAAAAGCGCTACTACTATAATTCCCTCGCCGGTGCCGGTAGGCTAGGAATAATAGTAGCGGTTCTTCCAGAAGCACACTACTGCTACAAACTTTGTAGCAGCGCGTTTATGCTATAGAGCGCTACTGCTATGAAATAAAAAAAATAAGTAGAAAAGTAAATGAAAATGAAAGAAATAGAAAAAGAAGAAATGAAAAAAAGAAAATGTAAAGAAAACAAAAGAAAAATAAAAATAAAACAGAAAGGAATAGCTGTAGCGCGTTTCGGCAAAACACGCTACTGCTAGTTTGACTTAACCCCCGGCCGCGCGGGCTCAAAATTTCGCTAAGTCCTTCCCCCTCCACTCCCCCACTCCCCCAACTGCTCCATCACCGTCGTCGCCCTGCCGCCTTCGACCACACCGCCACCGCCCGAGGCCGCCCTCAACCTCACAGCCGCCGCCCGAGGCCGTCATCAACCTCACCGTCGCCTCCCTCGAGCTCACTGCTGCCGCCCGAGCCCACCCAAGACCTTCGCCGCCCGAGCCAGAGCCTGGCCTCGCCGCCGACCGTAAGGCTCTGCCTCTCCTCTCCCCTGTCCTCCTCTCTCTCTCTGCTAGGGAAATTCATATATATGTTGATGCTGTGTTGATGTTCATATGAACCCTAGGTGTTCATATGAACCCTAGATTTGTTTAGGGAAGTAGGCACTTTTTGGCATTTAGGAAAAATGATTAGCAATTTTTTTAGGAAACTAGCTAGGGCAAATTTTTAGGAAAATGCCTAAATAGTAATTCCATTTGCTTTAAATTAATAGAGGGTATGTAAATAATAGTAGCATTTAGATTTAAATTAACAGAGGTTATAAACAAAAAACAATTGGCAATAAAAAATTATTTGGACTATGGACCTGAATCTGTTCCAAATTTCATTCAAATGAAATTTGAATTATTTGGACTATGGACCTGAATATTTTTGAAGAAATTGCGTGTAGGAACTAAGGTCTTGCTACGGAAATTTTAGTGAGGTCAGAAGGGTTAGAGAAAATGGAGTTCCTAGACTTTTAGCTTTAGACAAAAAAGAAAAGTATTTAGCTATAAATAAAAAACAGTAGCTATGGCATTTAGCTGTAAACAAAAAACAGAATTGTTTTTCTTTTCAAAAACTTGGTTAAACTAATTGTTGCTATGTAAACAAAAAACAAGATTGTTGTTATATGATATATGTCATTGATGTTCATTTGCATATTTCATTATTGTTGATTATATCTTTTCATTAAAGTGGCCATGTTTATGCAAATTCCTCAATAGTGTTTGCTCATGTTATATCTTTTCATTGAAGTGGTTCGATTGTGCCCAAGTGGCTTTGTTGTTTCCAGGGAATGAAGCTGAGTGGCCTATGTTTTGCCGAAATGTTGATTCATTTCCGTTCTGGCAAATTTCAGGTTCTCGATTTGTCCACTTTTTAGCAAAAGTCATGCCGAAATTTTCCGTGAATTTCGGCATGACTTGTGCTACAAACTAGGACATATCGAGTGCCTGAGATTTGCCGGACCGGGAAGGAGTCAACGTTCCTGCAAAATGATACGTCCATTTTGCATCATGCTTTTATATCAATATTTATTGCATTATGGGCTGTTATTTCACATTATGTCACAATACTTATGGCTATTCTCTCTTATTTTACAAGGTTTATATAAGGAGGGAGAATGCCGGCAGCTGGAATTCTGGGCTGGAAAAGGAGCAAATATTAGAGACCTATTCTGCACAACTCCAAAAGTCCTGAAACTCCACGGAATACCTTATAATAAATAATGAAAAATCCTCGCCAAAGATGAAGACCAGGGGGCCCACACCCTTTCCACGAGGGTGGGGGCGCCCCCCTAGGGCGCGCCCCCTACCTCGTGGGCCCACTGGTGGCTCTCCGATGACCATCTTCTCCTATATGAAGTCTTTCGTCGAGAAAAAAATAAGAAGCAACCTTTCGGGAGGAAACTTCGCTGCCACGAGGCGGAACCTTGGCGGATCCAATCTAGAGCTCCGGCAGAGCTGTTCTACCGGGGAAACTTCCCTCCTGGAGGGGGAAATCATCGCCATCGTCATGACCAACGCTCCTCTCATCGGGAGAGGGCAATCTCCATCAACATCTTCATCAGCACCATCTCATCTCAAAACCCTAGTTCATCTCTTGTATCCAATTCTTGTCTCCAAGTCCGGGATTGGTGCTAGTAGGTTGCTAGTAGTGTTAATTACTCCTTGTAGTTGATGCTAGTTGGTTTAATTGGTGGAAGATCATATGTTCAGATCCTTTATGCATATTATTACCCCTCTGATTATGAACATGAATATGCTTTGTGAGTAGTTACGTTTGTTCCTGAGGACAAGGGAGAAGTCTTGCTATTAGTAGTCATGTGAATTTGGTATTCGTTCGATATTTTGATGAGATGTATGTTGTCTAGCCTCTAGTGGTGTTATGTGAACGTCAACTACATAACACTTCACCATTATTTGGGCCTAGAGGAAGGCATTGGGAAGTAATAAGTAGATGATGGGTTGCTAGAGTGACAGAAGCTTAAACTCTAGTTTATGCGTTGCTTCGTAAGGGGCTGATTTGGATCCATATGTTTTATGCTATGGTTAGGTTTACCTTAATACTTTTGTTGTAGTTGCGGATGCTTGCAATAGAGGTTAATCATAAGTGGGATGCTTGTTCAAGTAAGAACAGCACCCAAGCACCGGTCCACCCACATGTCAAATTATCAAAGTACCGAACGTGAATCATATATGAACATGATGAAAACTAGCTTGACGATATTCCCATGTGTCCTCGGGAGCGCTTTTCCTTATATAAGAGTTTGTCCAGGATTGTCCTTTGCTAAAAAAAGGATTGGGCCATCTTGCTACACTTTATTTACTTTTGTTACTTGTTTCTTGTTACAAATTATCTTATCACCAAACTATCTGTTACCACTTATTTCAGTACTTGCAGAGAATACCTTGCTGAAAACCGCTTATCATTTCCTTCGGCTCCTCGTTGGGTTCGACACTCTTACTTATCGAAAGGACTACGATAGATCCCCTATACTTGTGGGTCATCAAGACTCTTTTCTGGCGCCGTTGCCGGGGAGTGAACCGCCTTTGGTAGGTGGAATTTGTAAGGAAAAATTTATATAGTGTGCTGAAATTTACAGTCACTTGTTACTATGGAAAGTAATCCTCTGAGGGGCTTGTTTGGGGTATCTTCACCCCGACCAGTAGAGCAAAGAGTTGCTTCTCAACCTACTGAACCTATTGAAGATGAAATTCCTTATGAGTATCCTTCGGGTATGATAGAAAAACTGCTAGCTAATCCTTTTACAGGAGATGGAACAAACCATCCTGATGAACACCTAATATATGTGGATGAAGTTAGTGGATTATTTAAGCTTGCAGGTATACTCGATGATGTTGCTAAGAAGAAGGTCTTCCCTTTATCTTTGAAAGGAGACGCATTGATATGGTATAGGCTATGTGATGATACGAGATCATGGAATTATAGAAGATTGAAATTGGAATTTTCATCAAAAGTATTACCCTATGCATCTTGTTCATCGTGATCGCAATTATATATATATAGGGTGGGTCTATTATGATAACACCCTTAAGAGTGTTATTCTGCACACCATTTTCTTATTCTGCTAACATTTTCCGGACCGCGTAAAAACAGCATGGCGAACTGCACGCATAAAAAAGGCCATCGAAATCCCCCACCTCCACCTTCATCCTGCTATGCCCACCCAACCGCCCCCGAACACCCCCACCATCGGTCCACCCACCTTCCTCCACCTTCCAGCCATCGCGCCCTGCCCTCGCCGAGCTACCACAGCCCCGCCGCGCCCGACCCGCCACCTTCTCCCCTCGCCGGCGAGCCGCGATGGTCCTCGCACCCCCCGGGACACCTCCCAGCACCAGCAGCCACCAGACCCAGGCTGCGGTGGCCTCCCACCGCCGGATCCAGGCCACAACGGCCCCTTGCAATGCCCCGCCGCCGGATCCGCCGCGGCCACCTCCCCTTCGCCTCCCTCGAGCACTCTCCCTTCTCCTCCTTCCTTCTACTCCGTCGACGAAGAGCCAGAGTCACGGCCACCAAGGTGCTCCTGCTCCTGGCTCCTCCCCGTCCACGCCATGGCCCTACCTCACCGGCACTGCAACTCCGCCGCCTCCAAGTCCCCGCGCCCCCGTCGTCGTGCCCCACGGCACACCCACCACCTCCCCTCACCACCAATGGCCTAGATCCGCCCCAACCCGTCCGGATCCGAAGCTCTCTGGCTTCCTTGTGTGGATTTGGCGCGCGGGTGGGCAGGAGGAGGGGCATGTGCGCCACCGCACGTTGGACGTCATGGTCCAGCCGGTCGGCTAGTGCAGTTCGTTCCCCCCTGACGAGCAGCCCAGCAGCGTTGCCCTGGGGGTCCTTGACTCCTGCCGGCAGGGGGAGAAGTCCGCTGAGCGACTAGGTGTACCGGATCGAAGGTGAGGACACCAACCCACAAACCCTCCTCTGCAGCAACAAAATCGGTGGTGAACAACACGGTGACGAGGGCTCGTGCAGCTCAGTCGCGAACCCTTTGCAGCTCGGTGGCGGCCCTCATGCAGCTCGGACCACCCCCGACCAACCACTGGTCCTTCTCTCCCTCTTCTCTGGTCGCCATGGAAGACGAGCTAGCCTCCGGCCCCAAGCCACGCCAGGCACACAGCTCTCATGGTCGATGCAGTACGCGGGCGTGCTGGCTGCCGCTCTCTGTGTCCTTTTTTTTGAAAATTTCGTGTCACTGTAATCAGGCAATGCACTCCACCTCGTTTGGGAAAATTTACGTCCCATAAAAAAGAAATCATGCGGTGCACCTATCTGTCTGATTAAGTGCGGTTTTCGTCTGAAGCAGTGCACTCCACCTCGTTTGGAAAAAAATACGTCTCACAAAAAAGAAATCATGCAGTGCACTTGTCTGTCCAATGAAGTGCGGTTTTAGTCTAAATAAATGTGGTTTTTTGTCTGATGCAGTATGACCCATTTACGGTAGTCTCGAGGGTCACTTTTTATAGTATTGCGGTTCACCAACACTCGACATGAAGTGCACTTCATCTCGTTTAGGAAAATTTACGTCGCATAAAAAATCATGCAGTGCACTTGTTTGTCCGATGAAGTGCGGTATTTCGTCTGAAGCAGTGCGTTCTTCTTTCCCCGTCCGAGAAAAAATACGTCTAAAAAAAGGAAACCATGCAGTGCACTTGCCCATCTAATGAAGTGCGGTATTTTGTCTAAAACGTGCGTTCTTCTGTCCGATGCAGTAAATATGACGATTTTGGTCTCGCGAAGAACAGAGTGTCCGCTTTTCGGTAAAATCGAAACTGCTCTTAAACCGTAAAGTATTAGAGAGAGTGTTCTGCATGAAAAAGTTGCGTCTCGTCGATATCTTTCCAATAGCATATGATTTGAATTATTCTGACCAGCCGTTCATAAAAATTTCGCGAAAAAACAGCCGCTGCCTCTCAAAGTCAGCCGCACGATTTTCAAAATTAACTAAAATCCATAAGGAATCTCAAAACCATTTCAACATATGGAAGTTGCGCCTTGTCCGTAGCTTTCCAACGGCGTATCATATGTCTCGTTTTGACAAACGGTTAGAAAACTGGAGCAAAAACAGTACCGAAAATTTCAAAAAAATTGAAAAACAAAGTTCCGTGATTTAGTAAATTTGAAACTGCTCTTAAACCGTAATGAATTAGAGAAAGATTTATATATGAAAAAGATGCGCCTCGACGATATCTATCCAACGGCGTATCATTTGCTTCATTACAACAAGCGGTTTAGAAAAAACACGAAAAAACGCTCGCTGCCACTCGTCATCCGCCACACTATTTTCAAAACTGCTCTTAAACCGTGTGGAATCTCGAAAAGTGTTCAACATGTCGAAGTTGCGCCTAATCCATAGCTTTTCAATGGTATATTACACGCCTCATTCCGATAAACGGTTAAAAAATTAGAGCGAAAACAGTACCAAAAAAATAACGCGTGCAATTTTTTCCGACGAGAAGTTCACTAGTCTCTATTGCAGTGCTCGTCGTCAAAATGATGCAGTGCGCTTCTGTTGAGCGTGCAGTGCCGAAGTGGTGTGCAGAATAGTTATTCTGCTAATATTAGCAGAATAGACCGTCTATATATATTGGCCTCGCGAAGGAGAAAGCATCGCTCAAGTTTGGGGGAGGCTTAAATCAATGTTATATTCATGCCCCAATCATGAGCTTCCAAGAGAAACAATTCTTCAAAAAAATTATGCTCGGCTTTCTGAAAATAATCGCACCATGCTCGATACTTCTTGTGCTGGCTCTTTTATGATGAAGACTATTAGATTTAGATGGGCTTTATTGGATACAATTAAACACGACTTTGAAGATTGGGATCTTGACAAAGGTAAGGAGTCAGGTATGACACCTAAGTTTAATTGTGTTAAATCTTTTATGGATACCGATATTTTCCGTAAGTTTAGCACTAAATATGGACTAGATTCTGAGATAGTAGCTTCTTTCTGTGAATCTTTTACTACTTATGTTGATCTCCCTAAGGAGAAGTGGTTTAAATATCATCCTCCCATAGAAGTAAAAGTAGTTGCACCTATTAAAGTTGAAGAAAAGATTGTCACTTATAATGATCTTATTGTTCCTACTTGTTATGTTGAGAAACCACCTTTCCCTATTAGAATAAAGGATCATGCTAAAGCTTCAACTGTGGTTCGTAAAAGAAATATTAAAACATATACACCTCCTGGGCAAGTTAAAGTAGAACCTAATATTGCTATTGTTAAAGATCTCTTGTCTAATAATATAGATGGGCATGTTATTTACTTCTGTAATGAAACTGCTAGAATTGCTAAACCCGGTGATACAGATAAACCTAGACCTGTGGTATGCATGCCTGCTATTTCTATTAAAATAGGAGATCATTGTTATCATGGCATATATGATATAGGTGCTAGTGCTAGTGCAATACCTATTGACTTATACAAAGAAATTATGCATGACATTGCACCTGTTGAGTTAGAAGAAATTGATGTTACTATTAAACTTGCTAATAGAGATGCTATTTCACCAATGGGAATTGTTAGAGATGTTGAAGTCTTGTGTGGGAAAACTAAATATCCTGCTGATTTTCTTGTTCTTGGTTCCCCACAAGATAGCTTTTGTCTCATTATATTTGGTAGACCCTTCTTGAATACTGTTAATGCTACCATAGATTGCACAAGGGATGTTGTTACTGTCGGCTTAGATGATATGACTCATGAGTTTAATTTCTCTAAATTTAGTAAACAACACCGTGAAGAAGAATTGCCTAGTAAGGATGAAATTATTGGTCTTGCTTCTATTGTCGTACCTCCTAATGATCCTTTAGAACAATATTTGCTAGACCATGAGAATGATATGTTTATGAATGAAAGAAGGGAAATAGATGAAGTATTCTTTAAACAAGAACCTATTCTGGAACACAATTCGCCTGTTGAAATCCTAGGGGATCCCCCTCCACCTAAGGGTGATCCCGTGTTTGAGCTTAAACCGTTGCCTGATAATCTTAAATATGCTTATCTTGATGAAAAGAAGATATATCTTGTTATTATTAGTGCTAACCTTTCAAAGCATGAAGAAGAAAGATTATTGGAAACTCTGAAGAAGCACCGTGCTGCTGTTGGATATACTCTTGATGACCTTAGCGGCATTAGTCCCACTCTATGTCAACATAAAATAAATTTGGAAGCAGATGCCAAACTAGTTCGTGATCCTCAACGACGTCTGAATCCTAAAATGAAAGAAGTGGTAAGAAAAGAAATACTAAAGCTTCTGGAGGCAGATATAATTTATCCCGTTGCTGATAGTCAGTGGGTAAGTCCTGTTCATTGTGTCCCTAAGAAGGGAGGTATTACTGTTGTTCCTAATGATAAAGATGGATTGATTCCACAAAGAATTATTACAGGTTATATGATGGTAATTGATTTCCGCAAATTAAATAAGGCTACTAAGAAAGATCATTACCCCTTACCTTTTATCGATCAAATGCTAGAAAGATTATGCAAACATACACATTACTGTTTTCTAGATGGTTATTCTGGTTTCTCTCAAATACCTGTGTCGGCTAAAAATCAATCAAAGACTACTTTACATGCCCTTTTGGTACTTTTGCTTATAGACGTATGCCTTTTGGTTTATGTAATGCACCTGCTACCTTTCAAAGATGCATGATGGCTATATTCTCTGACTTTTGTGAAAAGATTTGTGAGGTTTTCATGGACGAATTTTCCGTCTATGGATCTTCTTTTGATGATTGCTTGAGCAATCTTGATCGAGTTTTGCAGAGATGTGAAGAAACTAATCTTGTCTTGAATTGGGAAAAGTGTCACTTTATGGTTAATGAAGGTATTGTCTTGGGGCATAAATTTTCCGAAAGAGGTATTGAAGTTGACAAAGCCAAGGTTGATGCTATTGAAAATGAAAAGATGCCATGTCCCAAGGACATCAAAGGTATAAGAAGTTTCCTTGGTCACGCCAGATTTTATAGGAGGTTCATTAAGGACTTCTCAAAAATTCCTTCGGCCTCTGACTAATTTATTACAAAAAGATATACCATTTGTCTTTGATGATGATTCACCAGTAGAAAACAGGGCTTTGGTCACGGGGCAATATTCACATTAGTCCCGGTTCAGTCACGAACCAGGACTAATGTGAGCATTGGTCCCGGTTCATGCGGCTAAGGCATTAGTCCCGGTTCACATGAGCCCTTTAGTCCCGGTTTGAGACACGAACCGAGACTAAAGGGTGCGATGCCCTTTAGTCCCGGTTTGTGTCTCAAACCGGGACTAAAACCGGGACTAAAGATTAGACCTTTAGTCCCAGTTTGAGACACGAACCGAGACTAAAGGGTGCGATGCCCTTTAGTCCCGGTTTGTGTCTCAAACCGGGACTAAAGGTCCCATTTTCAAACTCTACCCCCCAGGTGGATCGCCTTTTTTGTTTTGAAAAAATCAAAAGAAAATGATAAAAAACTTCAAAAAATAAAATCCTTCGAGAGGTAGTTATTATTACTACATCTACTAGTTAGGAAAAAGGAAAGTTTAAAAACTTAAATTTGGACATGTTTTGCAAAAAGTGTAGGGAAAATGTAAAACGGCTATAACTTTTGCATACAATGTCGGAAAAACGTATAATATATCAAAAAATTCAGCACGAAAAATCAGCATAAAAATAGAAGTTTGCGCTAAGTGAACTCCGCTGAACAGCCATGACCAAATAGGAAACTCGGCAGCATGGCACACGTGGACGGGTGGCTTGGCCTTGTTCCGTGTCACCATCGAGGTGCGACGGAGCTACACCTCTAGTAGATGGGACAACGGCGAGCCAGAGAGAGGCCTACATGCAGCAGCAGTGAGTTGTTCATCCCAACATGAGCGGAGCTGACAGGAAATTAAAGGGCACCGTGCGGCGGCATCTACAAAGCCGACAGGACAGCGGCAGCATGCGACTGACGCAATTTATTTTTGTAGAGGGAGGCGGGTAGTTGAGAATAGCACGGAAGAAGATAATGACGTGCGAGGCCGTTCTTTTCCTCTGCTTGGTTTTTAAAAAAAGAGTCTCCGATTCTTTTTATAATACAAAGGAAAAACAATGTTTTGGAAAATATTGTAGTATTAGGGCCAATTTTTTTGGCGCCTTGAAAAATAAGCTGCCCTCTTCCCAGCTTTTCTCATAAGCCGAATCTCTTATTAATTGGGGCTTATGAACTAGTTATAGAATAATTAATTTAGAAGCCTCAACAAATTTTGATAACGGCTTATTTTTTAAACTAGGGAAAGACAACTTATTTTTTAAGCCGTCTAAAAAAACTGGCCCTTAAAATCGCAGTTTTTCGGGGCAACCAACCAGTAAATAAAATTGTGGTAATATAGAAAATTGTAGTATTCTCTAAATACTTAGAAAATACTTTGCTACCAAAGAGTTTTGCAGAAAATATAGTATTGAAAAACTGCAGTATTTTTTTCTACAGGTACTAGATACCACAGTTTTCACATATCAAAGTATTTTGTAGTATTGGGTGATAGTGTATGGCTGATGCATGTTTGCAATGACGTAAATTAGCTAGCTAGTTGTTTCATAGCAGTTGCAAACAAGCACGAATTTAGCTGATCAGTGGTTGCAAATTGAATGGCCATGCATAAACAGACCCAGCAGGAGCACAGCGGGGCGGCACAGAAGCGCATGGTGTCGGTCTGGCTTGGCAGCCGCGAGCGCGCCGCGGTGAGGCATTCAGGAGCAACGCATGCACGGCAAGCAACGGCAAGCAAGGCCGCGGCATGGTAGCGCGGCACACGTACGGTGTGGCTATGATCGCACACAACAGCCTGCACAGTCTCAGCCAGCAGCGTGCGTGACCATGGCATGAGTAACCTAGACATGGCGTGGCCAGGGAGCTGACCAGATGAACAACACGTAAGAGGAGAGGAGGAGCGCAAGTGAGAGCAGGGAAGGACACTTTTTTCCTTCCATTGCCTCATGTTGGCTTGTCCCATGGCCCCCGATCTTCAGGGTGGGAGGCTGGGAGCGAGGAAGGCGGTAACAAAGAGTCTTGTTTTCTTTGTGTGCTCTGTTTTAAAAAAAAAGAGGTCTGAGGTTTTTTTAATGCAGAGAAAATACCGCAGTTTTGACAATACTACAGTTTTCTGTGGTTGCCAAACAGCTCATTTCGCACAAACACAAGCGAACTGCATGCCTGCAGCCGCCGTCCTGTAGAGCAGAGTAGGTACAGGGGTGCTGAAAGTGGACCACACATTTGGGAAAATGAACACTTCTGTTCACAAGTCAGAGTACTGATCTTTTGTTCACAAATCGCTCTGTATAACTTGTACAAAAAATCTGCAATAAATCGTAAATCGAACCACAAGAACAACCAACAGCGAACCGCACTGCACTTGATTCTCTCAAATAAAAGCACAAGAAACTAAGAACCGCTGTCTATGGATGCAACGAACCCAATAGACAAAATCTGGAGAGAGAAAAATAGCAAAAAGGGGGACTGCACGCCTCGCTACTACTCTTCCACCGGGTGTCGCCGCCGCCGTCGAGGGTGGATGCGCCATGGAGGAGACCACCTCCTCTGCACTTCCGACCACCCGTTTAGGAGAGCATGCATCCAGGGCGATAGCTTAGTGGGATCCGAGTTTCTGGTTGCCTGGGACGGGGCAGCCACAGGCGAGCACCCACGGGACCCGGCGAGGCGCTGAAGAGGCGTGAGAGGGTCACACCGCACCGGGAGATGCATGGAAGGTAGGGGTGCGCCCGGGCATGGTGCCCCATTTCCCACCATCGTCGGCGATCCCCGAGGCTAGGCGTTCCTCCCCTCCTAGCACTAACCTTGTGCATCACCGACGAGGGAAAGGTGCGGTCTCATGGCATCGGGATTCCTCATCCAGATGCCAGTGGTTGAAGATGGGGAATAGAAGAAGGTGGTAGGTGACCTGGGGCGACCAGATCCGACGTGATAGGGGGCTGTTGGTGGCGCAGGGAGCCTGTGGTGGCCTGATCCGGCGCTGGTGGCCATACGCAGGACTATGATAGATCCCCTATACTTGTGGGTCATCAAGACTCTTTTCTGGTGCCGTTGCCGGGGAGTGAACCGCCTTTGGTAGGTGGAATTTGGTAAGGAAAAATTTATATAGTGTCCTGAAATTTACTATCACTTGTTACTATGGAAAGTAATCCTCTGAGGGGCTTGTTCGGGGTATCTTCACCCCGACCAGTAGAGCAAAGAGTTGCTTCTCAACCTACTGAACCTATTGAAGATGAAATTCCTTATGAGTATCCTTCGGGTATGATAGAAAAACTGCTAGCTATTTACAGGAGATGGAACAAACATCTTGATGAACCCCTAGGGCGCGCCCCCTACCTCGTGGGCCCCCTGGTGGCTCTCCGATGACCATCTTCTCCTATATGAAGTCTTTCATCAAGAAAAAAAATAAGTAGCAACCTTTCGGGAGGAAACTTCACCGCCATGAGGCGGAACCTCGGCGGATCCAATCTAGAGCTCCGATAGAGTTGTTCTGCCGGGGAAACTTCCCTCCTGGAGGGGGAAATCATCGCCATCGTCATCACCAACGCTCCTCTCATCGGGAGAGGGCAATCTCCATCAATATCTTCATCAGCACCATTTCATCTCAAAACCCTAGTTCATCTCTTGTATCCAATTCTTGTCTCCAAGTCCGGGATTGGTGCTAGTAGGTTGCTAGTAGTGTTAATTACTCCTTGTAGTTGATGCTAGTTGGTTTAATTGGTGGAAGATCATATGTTCAGATCCTTTATGCATATTATTACCCCTCTGATTATGAACATGAATATGCTTTGTGAGTAGTTACGTCTGTTCCTGAGGACAAGGGAGAAGTCTTGCTATTAGTAGTCATGTGAATTTGGTATTCGTTTGATATTTTGATGAGATGTATGTTGTCTAGCCTCTAGTGGTGTTATGTGAACGTCGACAACATAACACTTCACCATTATTTGGGCCTAGAGGAAGGCATTGGGAAGTAATAAGTAGATGATGGGTTGCTAGAGTGACAGAAGCTTAAACCCTAGTTTATGCGTTGCTTCGTAAGGGGCTGATTTGGATCTATATGTTTCATGCTATGGTTAGGTTTACCTTAATACTTTTGTTGTAGTTGCGGATGCTTGCAATAGAGGTTAATCATAAGTGGGATGCTTGTTCAAGTAAGAACAGCACCCAAGCACCGGTCCACCCACATGTCAAATTATCAAAGTACCGAACGCGAATCATATGAACATGATGAAAACTAGCTTGACGATATTCCCATGTGTCCTCGGGAGCGCTTTTCCTTATATAAGAGTTTGTCCAGGCTTGTTCTTTGCTACAAAAAGGATTGGGCCATCTTGCTGCACTTCATTTACTTTTGTTACTTGCTGCTAGTTACAAATTATCGTATCACAAAACTATCTGTTACCACTTATTTCAGTACTTGCAGAGAATACCTTGCTGAAAATCGCTTATCATTTCCTTCTGCTCCTCGTTGGGTTCGACACTCTTACTTATCTAAAGGACTATGATAGATCCCCTATACTTGTGGGTCATCACAAAACATAGGCCTTTTTATGTCATTATTCATTTTATTAGGTCTAGAATTAATTGACTAGATTTAATCGTAAGAAACATGGCTAGCAATGCTGAAGGACAGGGTTCTGGTGATTGCGACGACGTCTACCTGGCGGCAGACGAATTTTTGAGTCTTGCCGACGATCAAGCAATGTTGTTGTTGGGCCCACTGGTCGCATCGGGCACTGAGACCAACACGCAGACCGGTGCTGAGACTGAGACCGGCGCTGAGACTCAGACCTGCATTGAGACCGGCGCTGAGACTCAGACCGGCGCTGCCTCGAGGAGCGGAGCTGGTATAGAACCGAAAGCAAAGATGCGACGGCTTCCTAACAAGCTCAGGACTACTAGACTGGTGGTCACGGAGGTGGACAACGGCAATTTTGAGCCAAACGCGCCCGAGGAAGCGCGCGCGTGCTACGACAATCAAATAGGCTGCATCATACGGACAACCGCCACCATCAACGATGAGAAACTAAACAAGATAGATAATATGAGGCCCTCCCTCCTAAAGAAACTGCACCAGATATTCTTGTTCCGGGGCTGGAATGAAAAGGATTATAAAGATCCAGATAAGGACTCGGCAATGAAGAAGATAAACAAACATGCCATGAGCAAGTTTAGCGACGCGTTGGCCGCCTAGAAAGCAAGGGTGAAATATCGTATCGTCAAAGAAAAGGAACCCTACTCCGAGATTGTAAAGGATAATCTGACAATCACGGCAGAGAACTTTGAAATATTCAAGGTGGCTTGCGAGGCCGAAGCTGCAAAAAAAAGTCGGAGTACATGAAGGGGGTTCAACAGAAGAACATTGGGTGCCACCACCTCGAAAGCCGTGATTATAGTGGGAAGAGGTCCATATGGGCGAAGGAGGACGCGGAAGCCACGAGTCTGGGCATCCCTGACCCCTTGGCGGAGTTCACCATCCCGCGGGAGCGTGACGTACCTAGTGAAGAAGGTTTTAGAGATGAACGTGGTCATGACGGAGTTCATGAGACTGCTGGTGATTTTAGTTTCTGGTCAATTCGACTGCATGTTAGTCATATTTGTAAACGATCCTTGTGCCTTTTGCAGAGAGAGCAGCACAGGATTGCGGCCGAAAGCGACTTGCCGTCTGAGGCGTTGGCGAGGCCCAAGTGGGACACTCCATTCAACCAGGCATTGAACATATTGAAAGGACTCCCGGTGGAGACTCGACCGTCGTATGGACGCGTGCACGGTGTCGGAGACGGTGCCACATGGAAGAAGTACTACCGTGAGACCACAGAGGAGAGAAAGGAAAGACGGAGGTTAACTAAAGAAAACATCGACAAGAAGGTTGAGATTGCGGTTGAAAAGAAATCATCTGAGACAGTCGCAACAGTGGTAGCTGCCGCAAAACAGGTGCTTGTAGATATGTCTACTACCTTGGTTCCGGCCATTTTCAATTGGAGCAGGAAAAATCTAGAAAAAAATGTAGCGGACTTTCCCCTTGCTGACTTCCTCAGGAGCAGCTCGACTAGTGTTGCACCAGCACCTGCAGCTGCACTTGCTCCCGCACCGGCTCCTGCACCTGCCCCCGCACCGGCTTCCGCACCTCCTCCGGCACTGGCTCCGACACCGGACGTGCTCTGCGGTGCTTCGTCTTTGGCTGAGCTCGACGCCCTCACGTTATCTGTCACACCGGCCCCCTTCAATAAATGTATAATCTCCCGTTTTCGTTGCCTTTCGGATGTCTCACGTCGCAGACTTTTCTTTGCAGGCCGACGAAACCCCGTGCACCATATTGCGTGCACCATATTGTACACCATCGGCGACCAAAAGGTGGACGTGGGGAAGGCGACGATAATGGAGCCGAAGGAACCATTGTTCCACAGCCGGCCGGTCCCCCCGGAAGTCTTCAAGGTTTCTGTGGCCAGTGTCAAACCGGGCCACGAGAATTTGGCTCCTCCGGTACTAGTTGGGGATGACGACGAGATCCCGCGGCGGCTTGGTGATTGTTGCAATGGGTGGGTCCTGTTGTGGCCAAAGAGTCTGCTTTGTCTGGAGGCGGCCGGGAGCACACCCACGAGCACGCAGTTAGGTATGAACATCAACACCTCGCCTACTCCATTAGTCGCTGGTGACGTCTCCATAGATGAGGATGAGGATGACGATGACACTCAACAGTATGTCAATAGTGGCGCCTACTTAGGGTTTGAGCCTCATGAGTCGGTGCCTGAATTGCCGCCTCCGGAGTCTGAACGTATTATGGACAACCTTCCAATAGTAAAGAAGTCTAGGAAGAGACCGAGGAAAGGCAAAAAAGCTGCTTCTATGATCTAGCCGCCTCAGTAGCCTCGGGTTCAAGACCGTATAGATATCCCTGGTGCGACAAAATGGCATATCCCCGGTCCACCAATCCTACCTGAAGCAACGCTAGGGGCCAGATTCAGCGATTTAAGGAGACTTCATGACGATGTGTTGCAGATAGAGAAAGGCCCCATCGCCTCAAAAAATCCAGGATACCCACTCTACGTGGTTAACGTGCCGCGGGGATTGTCGTACGTTGACACATTCCCCGCGGAGAAGTTCTTCCTTCGATTCGATTACATCTTCGACATGTTTCACTTGAAGAAGCTGGATTTTGCGTTTGTCCGCCTTTATGCTTTGCACATGAACTACCTCATCAGGGTTGAGTAGATACCTCATATCTGTGTCGCTGACCCGTACTTCATGCACGAGGCCTTCCTGGGAGTCTGCGCAAAGCACTGTGAATACGCGAGGGAATACATCGTCAATTCCATACTCGCCAATAAGGACAAGGAGGCGATTCTCGTGCCTTATCATCCCATGTAAGTCATCCGCGCGGATATCCTTCCTTTGATTTCAATCATTCATTTGCACGGTAGAGGCTAATTAATTTTAGGTGTACTTATTTTTGCGCAGCGGCGGGCGTGCCGTCCACATCATCCTCTACCCCTGATACTCCCACGCTCTTTACTTGGACTCGTCGAAGAACATTACCAAAAAGGATTACACCCACATCAAGTCTGTTCTCGACAGTGCTATGTTTTACTACGGCGCACGGGGTGGAGAGGTCAAGGACAAGAAGAAAAAGGACAGCAGGCCCGCCTTCGGCCATAAGACCGACTTCTGCTGCATCCAGCAACCGAGTGATTCTCTTAATGATGGATTCTATGTCCTACACCAGATGCTGGAGTAAAGACGGGATCACCAGAACCTTCGCATGTCACCTGCATCCGGCGATGCCCATATTCTGCAATGGGCAAAGAACTTAGGAGATATCAAGGATCATCGACTTCGAGCTGAATTCTATCACATCCAGCGCGAACTTGCCCAAATCATCATGAAGGAGGTCGTCCGAAAAACAGGGATGTTCTACGAAGAAGAACAAATGTCGCGGGAAGACATCCGAACATGCGTAGCTGCTCAGGGTCTCGACCTGAAGCCTTTCTCTAAGCTCGGGGACTATCTCCCTGACTTGGATGGATGGCACGACATGGAGTGATTGTCGATATATGACAATGTGTTCGTTTAGTCCATACTATCTGTATGAAGAAACTTTGAATTGTGCACGACGAAACTTTATTTGTGATGTAGTTAAACCGTCCTCCTCGACTAGCGAAGATCACTCTAGTTAGGGCATTTTGGGTACGATGAACTTTGTTATTTATGCTTATGATATGTTGCTTCTATTTTTGCCAAGTCTGTCTTTTTCTGTTGCTCAACTATATATATTGCATATCATCGACTCATGTGACGATGCATGTGTATAGATTATCAACGGCGAAGAAGTGCTACGCCAGGAGTATACGACGAGTGGCCGGAATGTCAGGCCCAGGTGTGCCGGTTTCCGGTTTCCGAGCAACAGCCAATAGTTAGTTTAGGTTCATGCAAAGTGTAGCTCTTCTCACGTATATCATTGTTTAGATGGATGACGATGTAGTTGCAAGTAATCGAGATTTGTATCGCTATTTTTGAGATGATGACGAGAGACCACTTTGTGTTGGATGATGATTATGATGATGACATGATTTGATGAGACTATTTGTATGTATATGCTATGATTACATTTGTATGTGTATCATATGCTAAAGATTATTGTATAAAGCCTATTCAAATACAAAACAAATACGCAAAAAAAAACTACTAAAATTAGCAGTAGCGAGTGGAGAAAAGTTAGCAGCAGCGCCACAATAGCAGTAGCGCGTCTAGGCAAAGCGTGCTAGAGCTATTAGTAGTAGCGAGCTTCCACGAAGCGCGTTGCTGCTACACTTGTATAGTAGTAGCGCGGGTGTGCACGCGCTACTGCTACAGGTTAGCTGTAGCGCCTTATTAGCAGCGCCGGTCCCCGCGCTACTGATATACGTAGAACCCGTGCTGCTGCTAGCTTTTTCCCTAGTAGTGCTTGTCTATTTATACTGCCTGGGATGAACTTTCTATCGTTAAATTTCATCAACCATTAACTGATATTCCTTTGTTCTTAATTGGCGCATATTTATCTAGATACGCATGTATGTAGACGTGTTTTAGTGTGCAGGTACATGCGTATCTAAACAAATATGCGTCAATTAGTTTGGAACGGTGAAATAATTATTTACAATAAGAATTAGTATATTTGATAGCTGTTAGGAAATATATAGATGATCGCCCATAAATTCTGCAGCTTAATATCTCGTACTATATATAGTCGTCCATAAGATTGATATCTAGTGTGTAGATACATGCGTATCTAAGCAAAATCTGCATCAATTAGTTTGGAACGGTGAAATAATTATACAATAGGAATTAGTATATTTGATAGCTGTTAGGAAATATATACATGATCGCCCATTAATTCAGCAGCTTAATATCTCGTACTATAGTCGTCCATAAGATTGATATTCGCAGCGATTGCAATCCATGTATGCAGTCACAATCGAGAGCAGTAATGGTGGTAGATATGTTTTCTAGTCTAATACTCCCTTCGTTCGGAAATACTTGTCATCGAAATGGACAAAAGGGGGTGTATCTAGATGTATTTTTAGTTGTAGATACATTATCTTTTATTCATTTTGATGACAAGTATTTCCGGATAGAGGGAGTAGTTAATAAATGTCAATATTGACTTTCTATCTTGGCATTTGGAACATTAAAAACAATTGACCATAAAATATTTCCTCCCATTTCAAATTAATTAACGCAGATTTAGACAATATTTTGTATAAATCGGTCTAGATTCAGTGAATCTGCTTGAATTAATTTGGACCAGAGGATTGTATTTAACAAAACATGTGTCAATATTTACACACTTATCCGTGTTCCTCCAAGTATGTCCATGTTCCTGTCATTTGGATGCTATGTCTGGTATAGGTATTTAGAGACAGTATACTCAACCACCTACGCCCTTTCACAGTGATTTGACAGGCTTTACCGTCTGATCTACCTCTTCAACGCTCAAGATCATCTTCGATCGGCCGAGACGTCACTCGAACCGATTTTCGATCCTCACTTCGCGTTAACTAGGCTGGCCCGCCGTTACACGGCGGCTACTTCTCAGGTTGAAGCCTCTTTTGATTTGGAGGAATTTTGTAAGAATTTCATAGGGTAGGATTTTTATAGAAAAAATTCCTATAGAGTCTTTTGGTTCGTAGGAATGAAATCCAATTTCTATGAAGAAATTCTTCATATCCTTCACATTTCATAGGAAAATAAACATTAGCTAGACTCAATGGAAAAAAATTCTTTGATGTGAAACAAATGGCATCTCCTTTCCTATTCCTACTCATAGGATTTAAGATGCATGTCATCTCATTTCCTATGACTTTTCTATTCCTATGATTTTTCTATCCTATGAACCAAAGGAAGCCTGAGCTTTTTTTTTGTGGAAACTCAGGTTGAGCAGGCGTCTTGTGGTAAATTGACCTGACAATACTACAAATGGGCCGCTCTCGCTGTCCTAACAATGTTGGCCTCGCTACTCATGTTGACCCCTCCTCATAATGGTAGGATGTGTGTGCCTGCATTCATAAGAGTGATTATATATGCATATATATGAGTGTCTGTGTCTGTACTGTGTTAGAAAAATATACATACATGACCTTTGGGTTCAGGCTATCCATATATAATGGGTTTGTAGAGTGAGTTAATATTGTGTACAATACAATGATCAATTAATTAACTAGTTAAACCACTATGCCTTCTCATTGGAAATGGTATGTTTTAATCTTTAGCGTTAATTCAGTTAGGTGGTGTGCTGAAGCAAAACCCGTCCATGATTGATTGTTCAGATCACGGTGACTTGACCTATTATGCATGTCATAGATTCGACACAAACAAACGCTCAAGTTATACCGAGGTTAGACCCAACTAATATGAAAGGAACAATGGTGTCCATGCCCATGGTGTCACATGAGGTAAACCAAAAAGATTACTACCATGGCCATGACAATACATAATCATCCTGTTTCTCATTAATAATGGGGGGTGGTCGACTTCTACACACGACAGTGCCTTGACACCCGGACACGTCTGCAGACATATAGACATATAGCTGGGGAACTTCGGCCTACCGCGGTGTCTGCGCGCGCCCCTCCGGTGCCTTCTCTGTTGAGATCCGGTCTGGCAAGATGCGCCTCAGCCTCGGCACTTTCGACATCACCCACGAGGCCGCCTGCACGTACAACGCGGTAGTGTGGCGCCTCCAGCAGCCTCGTATGGACATGAACTTCCCCGACGTGCCGACGAGGATCGTCGCGACAACCGAAGGCGGGAGCGCCGTCTCGGCATCGCCGAGATGGATGAGGAAGCCATGGTGCTGTGGCGCCAACGCTTCTCGCAAGACATCATCAACGAGAGCGAGTTCAACGCGCAAAGGAGGACGGAGCGAGCCGCCTATCGCGAGGACAGGCGTACGCGGAAGGCGGACGCTCAATTCAACATCGAGCTAGGAGCAGCGTCGACCTGGGACTCCGACGACGATCTGTATCTTGACACCTTCATTCAGACGTCGGAGGAGAACATCACCGAGTCGGAGGAGGACGACGAGGAGTAGTTGAACTATCTTTTTTTTATCTAGCTATGCTACTATCTATGCTATGAACTATCTATGTATCTTTTTTATTTATCTATCTATACCTATCTATGAGTATCGAGTCGGAGTCGAATGTGTATCGAGTCGGGGTAGAAGGAGAAGACGGCGAGTAGTAAAAATATATAGTGCATTTGTTGGAGCGGCGCGCGCAATTATTTGCAGCGGCCGTTGGAGCCAGCGCTCCACGACACGCAAAAACTGACTATTCCAATGATGTAAACATTTTTTTAGCACGCCGTGCGTTACATGTCTATTGAAGATACTCTTATAGGCAGAGAAGGATATAGAAAAGATTAGCAACAAGGTAGGAGTACGCGACAGATAACTCCAAGCTCCTATAGACGTGGAGAGGAGCAGGGGCTGTTTTTTTCACGGAAGAATAGGAGAGAACAGTGTGGCTGTGATCCTAAAAAAAACAGTGTGGCTGTCCAGGGCCAGCAGCAGAGCCACACCCAAGGCCGATTCGTGCCAGTGCAATAATCGCCAATGCACGTAGACTTCACTGGTCCCGTTCAGCTCAAATGAAAGCAAGGCACAAAAAGGGGGCTCGCCAGGTCCAGCTTCGCGTGACTACTGCTCACCTCATTTCAGGCAAACAGGCCCGGAGGCTTTAGCTCTGCACTTCATGTTGCCTCCGTCTGAGCCAGTGGCGGCGCCAGGAATTGCTGGCTGGGTATTCACCCAAATTTTTTTTACTCTAAATGCAATATATGATCAAATAGTACGAGAATTTCAATATCTGAACCAAATAGTGCGGCTATTGCAATATATGAACAAAATAGTACGCCATAATGACAATAGAATGTTTTGGATGTGTCAAACCATAATAATTATAAAAAAAACATGGATACAAAAGTACCTTTTGATTGATAAAATGATGATATGATTGATATCAGACCTTACAATATAACTTTGCGGTTGCCTTTCTGGAAACGATTGATGACATCCTCATCCTTTACTTGATTGAAGAATTCTCTCTCAACAAATGTAACCAAACAATTGCTTAAGTAATCATCACCCATTTTGCTCCTTAGCTTATTCTTCACATAATTCATTGAAGAGAATACCCTTTCAACACTAGCAGTAGCAACTGGCAGAATCAATACCAACTTAAGAAGCTTGTAAACAATATGATATTGTTCATGCTTGTTTGTCTCTACAAGCATAACTGAAAGTTGACACAGATTCTTTAAGTTTTGAAACCTTTCATCTCTACGCACATGAGTAACATACATGTTTAGTTGCCATGGAAGTCTTGCCAGTTCATCACTTGTGAAATCATTAGCATAAAATTTTGTAGCAAGCCTAACCAACTTCTCCTGATCATAAGCAGCAAATAGACGAAGTGGACAAAATGCTGCCATGCAAGAAAGTAGCTGTGTGCTTACCTCATCAAATCTGCCATTGAGTTCACTTATTTGCCTATCAATGACAGCCACAAACATATCAACTTTGAAACGGTGGTAATTCATCGCACCATTACATAAACCCCTTTTAGGCCGGCCAACGGGAAAGTAAGGACCCTTCATATCAACAACTTTGATCTTATGCTTTGTACAAAAACATGTGACCTTTGTGAGAAAATCATCCCATCCAGCGTCGGTCCTCAAACACTCCAAGTGATACTTTGTGAAATCAACAAGCTCAATAGCATGAACAATATCTTCATCTTGCTTTTGCAAAGCTCTACATAGCTCACCGTGTATCCAAATATTTCTTGCATCAAGTGTGCTATGAAAACAAACTCAAATGATCGAAATGGTGTCAATATAGATAGAGCTGCTTGGGCCTCCGCACCATGATACTCGTCTCCAATCTTGATGAGGACTCGTCGTAGTGCACCATACATAGAGATGACATGGTTCACGGTTTTGAAGTGAGAGCCCCAACGTGTATCACATGGCCTTCCCAAACCCATTTCCTGATTCAACCCACTCCCTGTTTCCACTTCTTCCAATTCCAATGCATCAATGAGTTCCTCGGCCTGAGCTATCCGAAGCATTCTCATCTTTTTACAAGACATGCTAAGAGCATTTAACAAGTGTGCAAGTTGCTGAAAGAACCAAGTGCAATCACCACTCTCCTTAGCAACAGCAACAAGAGTTAACTGTAGCTGATGAGCAAAACAATGAAAATAATAGGCAGAAGGGGACTCATCCATAATCAGTTTTTTTAGGCCATTAACATTACCTTTCATGTTACTAGCTCCATCATATCCTTGCCCACGAACCATTGCAAAGGTCAAATTGTGTGTCATAAGCAGTTTCTGAATTGCAACTTTAAGTGTCAAAGAGGTAGTATCTTCAACATGAGCAAGACCAAGGAATCTTACAACCGCCCTTCCTTTCTTTTCAACATAACGCAAGCAAACAGCCAACTATTCATTCTGATACACATCACTAGACTCATCTGCAAGTATTGCAAAATGACCACCATCAAGTTCTTCAATGATTAGTTTAGTAGTCTCCTCTGCACAATTTTTTATCACCTCTTGTTGTATATCATGGTGAGTCATCTTGCAGTTTTGTGGAGCATTCTTGAGAACAACCCTGTCAACCTCTTCAAAATTTCCTGCTAGCCAATTTAAAAGCTCAAGGAAATTTCCTTTGTTTAGTGAGCTTTCACTTTCATCATGTCCTCTAAATGCCAAGCCTTGGTGCAATAGAAATCGCACACATTTGAGTGTCCATGTCAAACACTGCTTATACAAAGGCTTGTATTGTGAGGTGTTTGAAGCAATAGGCTCCCGAATTGATGATTGTGGTGTAGTGAACATATCATACTTCTCTTGAGCTTGAGCATGAGCACTACTAACATCACCTTCATGTTTCTTCAATCTCGACTTCATGTTCCAGTTCCTAAATCCCTTCTTCACAAAAGCATCTCCACCAGGACATTTTGTTTTATCCTTGAACAAATAGCAAACAAAACAGAAAGCACTATCTTTGCCCACACTATACTCAATCCATGGAAATTCTTTAAACCAAGCAGGACAAAAGCGACGCTCTTTTCCACTTTTATTTGTAATGTAAAACTTATGTTTTTTTGGTTGACATCGCCCCATCTCAATATATCTCCTTCTTACTCTATCTTGGTCATTGACAGCATACGCTGAGATGGGAATCCGCTTCCTAGGATCGGGTTCAAGTGCATCCAAATCTGCTTGCATTGGTTCATCATCTTCATCAATAGATTCGTCATCTTCTACATGAGGTGTTGAGGTTTCGCCTCTACTCTTTGGTTGTTGCCATAACACCAACTGCAAATTGCTCTCATTCCTCTCAAGATGAACAGGAGAAGCACAAGTACTAGATGCAGCTGCTGCCTGATTCGGTGTGGATGATTCATATCTTTTCTTTGTCTTTGAAGCCTTTTCCCACATTGCAAATATGCTACTACCAGCAATCTTATTTTTCATCATCTACAGTACAAGAAAACAAAGAAACAGAAAAATTAAAACTTGCATCTAGTCCATTATAGAAACAAATCCAGAAATTAGAGGCATTGGAATCAGCCACTGATTGGAATTGGAGGAGAACTGGAGGAGGGGACGAACCAGAGGACTGGGACGAACTGCTGCTACTCGGGGACGAACTGGAGGAGGGGGGCCGGCGGGGTCGGTGGGCGGGGGCCGGCGGGGCTGGGGCGCCGCCGCTGCGGCTGCGGGGGTGGAAACGGGGGGCGCCGGCGGACCGGCACCGGCTGGTCCGTCGCCTGCTGCTCCGCCTCCGGGCTGCTGCATCGCGGGCGGGATGCCGGACGCGGCCACGCGGGATCTGGGACTTGGAGAGTCGGAGAGATGAGGAGAGGCGAGAGCAGAACCGGGCGAGAGGGAGAGTGGCAGACACAGGGCAACTGTGTCTAGTTACTCGCGTGAGTCGGGCGACTGGGCATGCGTACGAGGAGTCGAGGATAGGGCGAGACCGCGAGAGGCGTGGGCTCTGGGCCTCTTGCAACATGGGCTCTTGGGTATGTATACGTATAATTTTTTTTTGCATCAAAATCTTGGGTATTCCTATGAATACAGGAGCATACCCCTGGCGCCGCCTCTGGTCTGAGCCGTCTCAGTTTAGAAACCACTATGGGTTGGGGCGCCACCTTGTGGCGCCTCCTCAAAGGAAGTTGGGGCGGTGCCAAGTTGGCAGTCGCTCAGTCCAGTTGCTTTTTTGCAATCTTCATAAACACATGAAAATGGCATGTTAGAAGAAGCCATACTATAAATTTTGGAAGAGCTAAATAAATGACACTCATATACAATGAGATTAGGACATCTTCATCGAGCTTCAGTCGTTCATTGCAATTTATAAAAGAAAAAACAGGACACTAATCATAACAAAAACTAAAAACCAAAGAAAAAACAGGATACCGATCAAGGTTGATGACGCCCGCGCCCGAGCCGCCAGCCTCGTCGTTGTTGGCGGCCAACACCAACCCTCGGAGCACGGCAATACAACAATACATAGTCATTCAAATAACCGCAAAATGAGATAAACTGAGGGTACCTATGTGATTTCCCGGAAATGATCCCTAGAAATATCCAATTGAATTGCTTGGGGAGCTTTATGATACACCACCATAGTGAGATCTGTCGATTTGCCCATGTGGACGCTGGATGTAGAGGGAAACCATGCCTGCTCAAGTCCCATTCCAAAGGATGCATTGGACTGTAAAAAGACCACATATGAGAATGAAATGCACCATCATTGCGTTTCTTTTAACAAACTTTGCAAAAGTTGCATCAAGCCACCTATTTTAAGTTTTTAACATGCCACTTTTTGTAACCGAACTCAAATAACACTGCTATTCAAATATGAGAAAAGTTATAGATTAATGATTAAAAAAAGTTTGTTTTCTTGAAAAGTGTATCAAACTTCTAGGAGAAGGCTATACAATATTTTACTAAACTCAATACTTTCAGGCCGTTTTTTTAAATGAATGCATCCCTCATCGAGTCATATTTTCTAGTACCCCCTACAAATTCTTTAAAGAATAGTACAACATGACATAGTAATGCAATGCCTAGAGTTAAACCTATCAACTTTGGCATTTACATATTTGAATTTGTACCATTGTTCCTGCCATCTTCTGTTACATAGTTATAACTGAATTAGTATGGAATCATTGTTACTGAAACAATACATAAGAACATGCAGTCTGCATGTCAAGTTTTCTCTCAGAATAAATTTAGGTACACGTCACAATAAAACCAGAGTAGTGATTGTTCAACAGAAAACTGGTAGTTCACTTTGTTTCCTATATCCAGTTGCCTCTAGTAAGATTTTTACTGCAAGCAAAAAACATGGAACAAATCTGAATTAGATTCATAATTAAAATCTGCAGATTTGAAAAAAACAGGGACCATTATAACAGAACATGGAAACTAAGAAGTAGTTCTTATTCGAACAACTTAGATTGGTGATTGTGTACTGAGAGGGCGAATGGTGAGTCCATACAAGCCAATCTCCTTACCGTTCGTTGAGTTTTCTAAGGTTGGCGATTGTATTTGCGGCATACCATTTGATGTATGGTATGACAGCATGATGATCTACCTTGTTCTGGATAAGTGGGTCTCTTCACTTTATATTTCGGTGCTACCGTTTGGCTTCTCAATGATGACCACGATAATGTTAACTTTGATGGAATGACCATTTACGGAGGACAAGTATGGACCTGCAATTCAGAATTACAAAAATAGTGGTTAGCCTCCATACACGTAAAATGAGATGGGCATGTATGAAGAATAAATATCTATTGAAGTTGAAAGCCAAAAGTTTAAATCCAGTATGAAGAAGTAACGTTAACATGACTTCAAGGGTTACAGTGTGGTGTTTGTGAAGGATTCAGAAGTGATTAATTAATACATTCAGAAATGCTCATTCAGAATCAGAACTGCATAGATATTCAACTTAGAGAACTTGTTTACTGGAACAAGTTTCCACTTTGGGTATACGAGCCTGTTAAGATGTTCAACTTTTTGTTAGCAGCTCTTGCAAAGATGACTCAAGATATTATCATGACAAGGGGGAGAAATAGAACAGAGAAGGATCAAAAAGAAGTGCTTGCTAAGGAAGAATACAAAATAAGAACACTGTCTTAAATGTGTGTTTTCCATCCTTATACAACCCTTTGTTGACCACTAAACTACCTCACAATACTATTTACACTGATAGAATGATGGTTATGCTACTTATTTCGTGGGTCGGCAAATCTAAAGGATATATAGCGTGCCCCCTAATATAATAGATAATAAAAGGGACAATTACATTTCTGCCCCTAACTGGAACCCACTACTCAAATTTGCCCCTAATTTCAATGTGTGCTCAAATTTGCCCCTCTACCGTTAGTTGCCCTTATAGAAATGCCCTTCTGCGCCGTTACCGTCTGGTCAAACAACTTTGACCATCTCGAAAAAAATAGTAAAATCAAAAAAATCTGAAATTTTGTAGGATTGAAACTACTCATGTGCGCAAGGTGCGTGCAAATTTTCGTGCTATTTAGACATATCAGGAGCTCGTGGCAAAGGAAAACAATAAATTTGTACATCTTTGAATAGTAAATTCAAAAAATAGCAAGAAAATTCAAAAACATATGAAATTTTTTGGCATCCAAGATGCTCGGGGGCACAAGGCGTGTGCAAAATTTTGTTATCAAATGACATGCGAGGAGCTCTCGCAAAAAAAACCAAAATAGTGTATTTTTTACAAGTTTTTTTCTTAGACAAATTTTGTTTTTTTTTCTCCACGAGCTCCTACAATGTCCAAACACAAAAAAAATTTGCACACACCTTCCACACCTAAGCATCTTGGATGCCAAAAGAATTCATATTTTTTTGAATTTTTTTGCTATTTTTTTAATTTATGGTTCACACACATACATATTTACTGTTTTCCTTCGCCACGAGCTCCTAGAATGTCCAAACAACATGAAAATTTGCACGCACCTTGCGAACCTGAGTACCTTCGATCCCATAAAATTTCAGATTTTTTTGACTTTTTTTGCTATTTTTTCGAGATGGTCAAAGCTGTTTGACCAGACGGTAACGGCACAGAAGGGCATTTTTATAAGGGCAACTAACGACAGAGGAGCAAATTTGAGCACACATTGAAATTAGGGGCAAATTTGAGTAGTGGGTTCCAGTTAGGGGCAGAAATGGAATTGTCCCATAATAAAATGAGTGATGGACACGTAAATATTCCAAAGGTACAGGTGACAAGTCCTCTTCCAGAATTCATGATCATCACAATACTAATATGACATACATTTTATATTAAGGAGACACCACATAAGAACACACACTATAATGCAATAAACAGGATTCTATGTAGTATCACTACTCAATAACAAAAAATTGGTAGCCTTAAATCCAAAGAGAGTATACGACATCCTTTGTTCTTCCCTATCCATCCCCCCTTTTTCCAACAATTGAAACCACCGAGTACAAAAAAATATGAATATTGTAAGAATAAAACTATCCCAATGGCATTGAAGACCATTATGTTCCTAGGATTTATTTGTTCTGAACTATGAAAGCCAACTTTTCACCCTAAACAACACAACAACATCACATACTAAAAAGCTAGATAAGATACCTAACATCACCTTGTTGTCTTCTTCCAAGACTAAAAAGTATGATCAAGAAACCCGTCGCAAGTATCTGGGCATACAGTATACAAAAATATCTGTCAATAATCAGAAATCTAGCACCAAATAAAACATTGCGAGGCTTGCTAATTGTACTATGGAAACTGTGGCACCGTTGCTACACAGAGAATCTATACATCAGGCATAAAAATTTGCCGAAAGATTACATGCACTTGAGTTCTGTGGCTGAGTCGTAAAATTATAGGTTTATATATGGAATAGGAAACCAGTTTAAGTAAGGTAGCAAACCCCGGTTTCTATTTTCCAAGCAAAGTACAGGTATTTATTCCCCTGTCTTGGACAAGACAGAAATTGGTATGTATGTTCAAACTCTATTTTTCCAAGCAAAGTACATGTATTTATTCCCCTGTCTTGGACAAGACAGAAATTGGTATGTATGTTCAAACTGGCCCAATGCTACATGTACCTCAGTATTAGGTATTATTCCCCTGTCCGATAATGCTAATAATAATTATTTTTCCAGAGAAGCAAACTAAGGAGTTACTTAAATATAAAGGTCCGACCTCATACTTCCGAGCAATAGGCGCCAATAGGAACCATAGTGTGATAATAATCCATGTTTTCATAGTGAGTGTCATCAACAAGATATCTGCAGTAGTGGAATTCACACCACATTGGTCATTTGCGCTAACATTTTACAGAAAATAAGGGGTTGTCATATACATTACCAGGTAATCTCTATTTGTCTCGAATAAATATAAAATTTCTTTTTTGTTCCACCAGATTGTCCTCAGGTATATATTTGAACTTCTACAAGATGAACAAATAATTGTTATAAGGAGCCCGGACTGGAAATAAAAATCCAAACATTGTGAGAAGACCTTATCAGTTATTCTTCATCCTCAAACAACACTGCATCCCTGTGCCCAAGACGACATCCAGACATGACCATGGACAGCCGCTGCGCCGGCGACCTAGGTATGACAGATCGAGTCGATGGCGCCCCGAGGAAGCCATAGGCCAGGAGATGGCGGCGAGGGATGGGAGGAGCAGATGTGACGCATCACGCAAGAGGAGAGAGCGGGATCCCTTCGCCCTTCTCTGAAGTCGCTGCCACTGTGGGCGCATGAGCCCGGGCAGGAGACGCCGCGATAGACCGAGGAAGGAGGGACGAGCGGGGCCCCGCCACCCTCATGATGACCTGCTCCTTCCACCGCCCCCATCCCCAATCTCCTCGCCTCTCGTGACCTAAATCATCCACCACTCCCTTGATCTGCGATGTTCACAACTCCTGCTGCTGCTAGGGCTCGGTGGGGGCTGTTAGTACCGCACCGGCGGAGGGGAGACGAGGTAGGCTAGGAGTGTGTTGCTGCAATGGGATGGAGATGGGGTGCGGCAATGGCGGCGGCGGCGGCGAGGCAGAGGAGTAGTTGCGTGCGGAGATGAATATTGGGGTTTGCTTCGTGAGAAAAAGCAGAAGGGGGTGTTATTTTAGTCTTTGCCCAATCGACTCTCCCAGTGAACCTTTTTTTTGTCTCTAGCGATCCGACGTGGACACCTCGAGGATGCGCTCTTGATGCGCACGTTAATGCTTCTCGATTGTACATTGTACTATGCCAGGTACCGGACGAGTGGCCTCCCTAGCCCGTGTCTTCCGCAGCAGCCCTGGCTGACAGCTATGCCTGGCCATGGGCAACCTAGTCATGGGCAGCCTGGTCTGAACGGCCAACGTTGCTCAGGAGCTGTGCCTATGCCTAGATTTTAAGCCCGAAGGCCGGGCTGAGCTGGGTCTGGGCCCGCCACATTTGCCATTTAACAAAGAGGCCCCACCCGAGGCCTGACGGGCTTTTACATTGACGGGTTGGGCTTGAGCCTGATTTCTAGGACCGACGCCCGAGCCGGGCTGGGCCTAGACCTGGATTTTTTGCGTCAGGCTTGGTCAGGCTCGGCCTGAAGCCCGGCCCGGCCCGAGGGATGGCCAGGTATACTCACACAGCACAACTGCTTAGCTTTCTTCGTTGCAAGCGCCGCCTCAGTCAGCACGCCCCTTGCTTTGCGCTTGCCCTTTTCGTCAAGGAGATGAGTGGCGCGCAGTGACTCAGTCAGCCTAATTTTGATGAGTTGGTCGTTGAGGCGGTGTCGGCAGAAGCTTCTACGATGATCCTGGACCGGTCCTCAGCCCATGCCAACACGAGGTCCGGGTCTGCAAGGACCCAGTCTGGCGTGGCGAACAACTACAAGGAGACGAAGCCGCACCATCGTCATTGCCCTTCTCTCATCGGAGCCGGGACAAACTTTGTTATAGTAGAAATCAAGAAGTTGTCGTGTCAA
Organism: Triticum urartu; assembly: GCF_003073215.2. Taxonomy (NCBI): domain Eukaryota; kingdom Viridiplantae; phylum Streptophyta; class Magnoliopsida; order Poales; family Poaceae; genus Triticum; species Triticum urartu. The sequence goes on along the minus strand of NC_053028.1, from coordinate 628,482,652 downwards.
GGCCCCAAAGGGCCAGCACACCGGAACAACAACTGTCGTCGGTGAAGAGAAACCTAAATCAGAAGGATCCAATGTGTATACACACGTATGCGGACGAACATAGACCAGATCCAAACAAATTCATCAAAGACAAATACCGACCGAGTTTCGCGAGATTCGCCGGAGACATACCTTCTCCCATCCTTCGATGATGCTAGATGCACCACCGGGACGAGGGCTAGATGAAAAGAACCTTATTTAACCTTTAGAAAACCGTTGCTTCGCCTTCAACAACAAATCCTCGCACCCCGTCCGAACGCATTAAGAACATTTAGTGAGGTTGATTTTGGCTTTACTTCACTCCAACAACTCATGTGGTGTGCCCTTTGTATCTGCTTTTTGATTGATTTTTCTAAATAATTAGAAAATCTTCGTTGTCCCTTTCAAGATGCCATATGACAAAATCTTACTCCCTCCATCTCACAATATAAGATCGTTTCTCAAGCTATATTTCAATAGTTTTATATACATTTTAAATTGCAGGGATGTTTAATCAATCAATATTTGTATGTCTAATTTTATTGTTCCTTGGCAACCCATGGCATTCAACTAATTTAGCATAAGACCAAATCTCACACCGTCAGTTTCGTAAAGCAACAATAAAGAGATAAATTATCGCAAATAAAAGTCTGCATTGAGCATTCAAATCGAATAATCACTGAGCCTGCACGGACTCAAATTATTGTACCAGCTTCTTTCCTTATTGGGAATGCTCTGCCGGCTCCACATTCCGGCTGCCACCCAGTTTTCCTCTTCGGTCCTGGGTGGGTCACCGCAGTTCCTCCATTATTTCACCATCGAGCACGCACACACGCCGCGGCCAGAAATAGCAATGGAGGGAGGGGAGAGCAGCGGCAAGAGGGCGAGCGCAGAGGAAGTGAAGTCAGAGCCAGAGGAAGGAGAGGTGCTGATGATGATGCAGGACGGAGGCGAAGGAGGCGGCGCGTCGGTGGCGGCGGAGTCCATGGCGCCGGCGCAGATCGACGTGAGGATGGACCTGACGCTGCTCCACTGCCAGGGCTGCCTCCTCCCCCTGAAGCCCCCCGTCTTCAAGGTGATCCCTTCTTTCCCCTCGCCCCCAGAGAGCGACCACATATTATTTCTGGAAGAAATCCATGTCCGTCTACCATCTTGCAAGTGCAACGGGCATGGAAGCTGATGATTTGGGGGTTGTGTTGCGTTTTCTGGCCGCAGTGCGAGGCCGCCGGGCACGTCGTGTGCTACCACTGCCGCGCCGTCCACAGCACCATCTGCAGCCGCGCCAGCACGCACTGCGGCGAGCTGGACGCCGTGGTGGGCGCCGCCAAGGTGCCGTGCGCCTACAGGGCGTTCGGCTGCGAGCGGCACGTGGTGTACCACGAGGCCGCGGACCACCAGCGCGCGTGCCACTGCGCGCCCTGCTCCTGCCCGGACCCGGCGTGCGGCTTCGCGGGCAACTGCGCGGCGCTCCTCGACCACTTCGCCGCCGTCCACCGGCGCCCCGCCGCCACGGTCCGCTACGGCCGGGCCCGGGACCTCGGCCTCTCCGTGTCGCGCCGCTGGCACGCGCTCGTCGGGGAGGAGGACGGCAGCGCGTTCCTCGTGTCCCTGGGCCCGCTCGGCGCGGCCACCGCCGTGTCGCTGGTCTGCGTCAGGCCGGACGGCGAGGCGGCGCCGCAGTTCTGGTGCAAGCTCTCCGTGGAGCGCCTGGGCGGCGACAACAGGGACAGGCTGGTCCTCATGGCCTCCGCGGTGAGCAGCAGCGCGCTGTCCACCGGCGCGCCGGCGCCGGGGCAGGGGATGTTCTTGGCCGTGCCCCAGGAGCTGCTCTCCGGCGACACGCTCACGCTCACCGTCCGCATTGATATGATCCGGCCTGCCGCCGGCGCTGCCGCCGCTCCCAAGTCGACAACACCACAGCCTAGGACGGCTAGGAGGATGCAGTGAAGTATATGCGGCCCACGATCTTCCGCACTGTGCATGTTATGTCTATGAGACTATGAGCTGTGTAGGTAGTAGTAATGCAGCTACTGGTTTGTAAGTACTACTTATTTGATTGAGTGAGTGCAACCAATTGAAGTTAATTTGGAGATCCTGAACCGGGGTATATTATCTGAACCTGCATTAGAGTATGTAGAGTGAAGTGCATTTTTTGAACCATTTTTTGTTCTAGCTGCTTTTAATGTACTGTATCAGGTTGTTCATGTTCAGGTTCTTTAGGGTTTTGTTCGCAGGAAATGAACTTCTGCAAATCATTTTTTCAGATTGGCATGAACAAGATGCATCTAAATGTATCATTTTACAAAACTAACATCAATTTTTCATTTATCTGAGATAATTCCCATTTTTGGGTGAGCAAGCTGGACCTGATGCTCAAAAGACATTCATGCTTAAACCAAGTATGGCAATGTGGATAGACTCACATTTCGAAGTGTTTTATTTTTCCTTTTAATGGGACGTCAAGTCAAATTGTGCGTGGAAAGCTCATAAGAGAAAGCAATCACGAACTTGCCATACCCCACTTCACCTACGTTGTCGTGCTTGCTTTATCTATAAAGCGGGACGGAAAGCCTTTTTCGATAAGTTGTGCGTGTCTGTGTACCAAATAGGAGACAAAGTATCATGCTTCTTCTAAAGTTTGTATTCATGGTTCACATAAATACTAGTGTGTTACCATCTTCTCTGAACCAGATCAACAACAGTTGTTTCGATCATAACGTCAGATACAAGCTTATACTGTTTTGAATGTTTTTAGTAAAGGTGGGATATTTCAGACAATATTTATCCAAATTTTGCATTTTGTTACCGAAGTGAAGATATAGTGTGCAACAGTGCCGACAATGTTCAAGGCCAGAGCTCCAAGCAAGTAGCATCAACTGCTGTTGTTCGTAAAAAAAACTGCTATGCATCTTGATGCAAGTTTGTTGTATATACATCTCTGAACATAACTAAAATGTACTTCCTCCGTCTCATAATATAAGAGTGTTCTTGACACTACTCTAGTGTCAAGAACACTCTTATATTATGAGACGGACGGAGTATCTTTCAGGTACCAAACCACACCTTTTTTTGTTATAAAATTCACAATGCACTTGGGCTCACAAATTCAGTCCATTGGTTTCAACCTCCAACCTGCTGGTTACTTCACAGTTTGGGACAAACATGGGCTGCTTACTTATCTCAAGTTGTAATTAAACTGCAGAAGCCATGTTCCTTTCCCAAGTTAATGAAAGAAAGAAAAACACCTGATAACGCGCATCCAAAACAGGTTCACGATCTTTTTGTGACACTTAACTGGAAGCAGCAGCTTGGAGAGAGATTCTATTGCAGAAATGGACGTTTAACCAACAAGCACCCACGTTGTATGCAACAGAAAGATGAGAGTCATCTGCCTACTTTATGAAACCCACATTTCTTGCCAAGTAAATAAAAAGAGGGGAGTGCTTCGGTACAACCCCCCGCCCCCCTAAAGGGTATAATGGGTAGTATGGTCATTTCACATTAGGTATACGAATACCCACCCCGACGCCGTATGTCCGCGCACGACGTCGTACGCCCGCCCGCGTATGCCGCACCCGTCGCTGTACGTCGCGCCCCGTACGCCCGCCCGCGTACCCGCACCCGTCGCCGTACGTCGCCGCCATACGCCCGCACGTCTCCACATTGGCGTCGATATTATTGAAAAAAACGTCACGGGAGCCGCCGACGCCCGCCGTCGTAACCCTAAACCCTAAAGGCATCCACGCCGTCTCCACATCGGCCCCCGTCTCCACGAAGTCGCCGTCGCCCGGGTCGCCACCCAAACAAGCCGCTGCGCGTGCCCCGGCGCCGTTGCCGATGCCGCCGTGTTCCTTTCCCGTCGCGCAGATGGCCGCCCACTCGTGATCTTCGTCGCCGCCTTCCTCCGCGGACTCCGCCTGCTACAACCGGCCATCGTCCTCACGCCGTCGACACCTGCCTCGGCCGGCCAGCAACGTCACGCCGTCAGCGCGTTCGTCATCAGACAAAATGGATCCAGCTGACATCCTCGCCGCCGTGCAAGAGGTTGGTTTGCGACGTCGTTGTGCTTGATGAACATATTATTTTAGGGATGATGTTACACGGTGTTCGATTGATCTTAAATTTTTTTAAACATGTATAGTTAGAGGAGGAGGGCGATTATGATGGCGATGATTACGACGAGGATAACGGAACCTCGTCACTGAATATGGATGAACCTGCTGAGGAGAACTACATGAGTTTGGATGAATCTTATAGTGGCAATGTAAGTGTGATCAATGTTGATAAAAAGAATAAATATGATAAATCGCACGGACAATTACATGTTTTTTTGCATCATGCAGCGACATGGCGATGATGATGATGATATGGATATAGATGATTCATTTGCTGAAAGTGCACTCTGGGTATGTTTTAATAAAATAAGAGAAGAAATGACATAATAACCATATGAGCGCTTACATGTTTTTTTTGAAATGTGCGCAGATAGACGAGGATGGGGACTTTGTGAGGAATATTGTGGACGACGAAAGTGACAAATCACACGTTGATGCATCTCATGATGAAAGCTCCAGCAAAGTAAGTTTTGAAACTTACATACATTACATATTAAAATAATAATTGACTGACATACATGGTTTCATGCATTAATTTACAGGGAGATGTAGATGGTCCAAGCGGGAAGGATGAGCGTGTTGGTGATGATCTGTTTAATTTTGACATTGGATTTGATGAATATCAGTAAGAATCATTGGACAGGCATTGGAAGGTCATGAGGAGGACGTTCAGGTCACTATGAGAGGCTTACATTTTCTATAACCAGTATGCTTACGAGCGTGGTTTCAGCGTAAGAAAGGACTTGCTGAAATATTCGAAAGGTTGTGAGGGAACTAAGCACTTGAGAAAGTATCTGTGTGCGAGAGCTGGGAAACGACATGCAAAACTTTGTACAATGGAAGGCAGGAACCGCAGGCTCAGAGGAGAGACTCGTTGCTTCTACGATGCGCATATAACTTTGAAACTTGATAAAGAGCGTAATGTTTGGTATGTCAGCAGTTTCAGTGATGATCACAGTCACGCTCTAGCTAGACCGGATGAAGTCGCGTTTCTTCGGTCTCATAATCAGATAAAAGAATATCAGAAAGCTGAGATCTCAACTATGGCAGGTGATGGAATTAGGAAACATATGATTTATGTCATCAGTAGGTACGAGTCATATGCAAAGGCTGGTTTTGGGAGGAAGAAGCTTTATAACATGTGTTATAGAGAAAAAATGAAGTTGCTTGCACAAGGTGATGCAGACACTGCCATTGGGATCATGATGACCAGAAGAGAGAGGGATCCAGATTTATTCTTTGAGCACACCGTCGATGATGAAGGAAGGCTGAAAAACCTATTCTGGTGTGATTCTCAATCACGTCGAGACTATGTTGACTATGGTGATGTGACTGTCTTCGACAGCACATACAGGATGAATAGGTATGGCATTGCCATTTATACCTTTTGTCGGTCTGAACAACCACCGTTGCACCACAGTATTCGGTTGTGCTCTTGTGTCTGACGAGACGGAAGATACATATGTCTGGCTGCTTCAGACATTTTTGAGGGCTCATTGTCAGAAGAGGCCCATGTCAATAATTACTGATGGAGATGCAGTTATGATTAAGGCCATCAGAAAGGTACTTTCGGAGGTTTGGCATCGTCTTTGCTCGTGGCATATCGAGAAGAACATGCAGAAACACCTTCATCATAAGTCTCTAAAGGAGTTCATGTCTCTACTTTATTATGCCACTTCAAAAAAATATTTGAGGAGCGATGGGCAGCGTTTACCGCGAAATGGCAGTCGGAGAAAACAAAGACATGGTTACGTAGGATGTACAAGAAGAAAAGGCTTTGGGCTGCATCATATCTGTCTGGTGGGTTTTTCTTAAGTATGAGATGTAACCAGCGAAGTGAGAGTCTGAATTCCTGCCTTCACTTGCATCTAGACTCCGGTATGACTATTGTTGATATGATTGTGCACTATGAGAACTGCATAGTTCGTCTCTGTGAGAACAAGGCGCATGACGATTACACAAACTCACAGACAGTCCCAGTACCAGTATTGGATGAGTGTAAAGATATTGAGAAATCAACTGCCCGTGAGTTCATTGCGGTAAACTTTTATATCTTACAGGAAGATATGAAGAAGGCACGGGAGCTTGAGGTCCTTGAGAGACTGAGAGGAGCAGACACTCACAGATTCATACTGACATGGAAGAAAATAGGGATATCAGATTCACTGTGGACTACACCCCAGGTAACTCCGAAGAAATCGTGAAGTGCAGTTGTAGGATTATGGATCGCAAAGGACTTCCTTGCAAACATATTCTTCACGTTCTGATTCAGCTACGCTTACGTGAGATACCTAAGTGTTTAGTACTGCGCAGGTTGAGCCAAGTTGTAAGGGGTGGACTTCCCATGAAGCGCACTAGCGATCTGTTTGCGTGGGGATGGGCAGGTGCAGGGGACAGAGCTAGGTACAGCGAGGTGACTATCTTATCTGCTGAAGCAACTTATAAAGCAAGCGATAAACCATTTTTATTCGACAAGTTGAAGGCGGCTCTGAGGGACATAATAGATAATGATTACACTAAGGAGGATGAGCCTAGTGCGGAGAAAAAGTTTGTGAACGACGATGCATTTGAGCCTAATCAAGATCATGTTCTGGTTCGTGATCCCGCAAAAGTTAACACCAAAGGCGCACCAAAACAAAATGTTAAAGACCGCGGTAAGGATGGTCCTGATGTCACTAAAAAGGGCGACCTAAAGCTTTTGATGAGAAAAGCAAACGTCAATGTAGCCAGTGCGGTCTTACTGGTCATTATAAGTCCACGTGCCCTCAAAATCCTAAGTACGATTTTCGTATGTTCATGTAAATCTTATTGTTCAAACCAAATTTATTTGTTTATTGTGAATTAACACATATCTTACTGTTTTGGTATGTAGGAACTTTGCTTGAATTATGGAGTATGGAAGATTGCTTCGCCCTTTGATTGAAGACAGTTTTTTGATGGATTGCTTCTATCTATGAGATCTTTTTTAATTGTTAGATTATGATATATGAGACTTATTTTACTTTGTTCATGTCAGACTTTGTTTATGTCAGACTATTTGCTAAGATACCCACATAAGTATTTGTTGATGACAGACTATGTTTTGCAAGAAGTATTTTTACTCTGTTTATTTTGATGTCTTCATTATGCACTGTAGTGCCGTCGTTGTTTACTGTTGTTTCTTTGCACTGTTGCCGTCGCTTATAACACCGTCGTTTTTAGCTTTTTTATAAAAAAACAGCCCGACAAGTGCGCCGGCCAGTCTGACATTACACAGACTGGACCGGCGGCACTGTCCCACAGGGGCAGCGTCGGACTGTTGGGGATCGTAGCAGAAATTTAAAATTTTCTACGCGTCACCAAGATCAATCTATGGAGTAATCTAGCAACGAGGGGAAGGGAGTGCATCTACATACCCTTGTAGATCGCTAAGCGGAAGCGTTACTAGAACGCGGATGAGGTAGTCGTACTCGTAGCGATTCAGATCGTGGTCGATTTTGATCTAAGCGCCGAACAACGGCGCCTCCGCGTTCAACACACGTGCAGCCTGGTGACGTCTCCCATGCCTTGATCCAGCAAGGAGAGAGAGAGAGGTTGGGGAAGACTCCATCCAGCAGCAGCACGACGGCGTGGTGGTGGTGGAGGAGCGCGGTACTCCAGTAGGGCTTCGCGAAGCACTAGGAGAGACGAGAAGGGAGAGAGGTAGGGCTGCGCCTTGGGAGAGAGAGACTCGTGTGTTGTGCAGCCCCAAAACCTCCACTATATATAGGGGCAAGGGCAAGGGGAGGCGCCCTAGGGTTTCCCCTAAGGGGGGCGGCGGCCAGGGCAGATGGGATCTCCCCCTTGGGTGACTTGGCCCCCAAGCCAGGAGGTGGGAACCCTAGATGGGGCGCCCCAAACCCCCTGGTCACGTGGGAATAGGTGAGGGGGGCGCACAGCCCCTTAGTGGGCTGGTTTACTCCTTTCCCTTGGCCCATGAAGCCCCCAACACTTGTCGGGGCTCCCGGAACACCTTTCGGTCATGCTGGTCATCACCCGGTACCTCTGGAACACTTCCGGACTCCAAAAACCCTTCGTCCAATATATCAATCTTCACCTCCGGACCATTCTGGAACTCCTCGTGACGTCTGGGATCTCATCCGGGACTCCGAACAACATTCGGTAACCGCGTACATACTTTCCCTATAACCCTAGCGTCATCGAACCTTAAGTGTGTAGATCCTACGGGCTCGGGAATAATGCAGACATGACCGATACATCTCTCTGGTCAATAACCAACAGCGGGATCTGGATACCCATGTTGGCTCCCACATGTTCCACGATGATCTCATCGTATGAACCACGATGTCAAGGATTCAGTCAATCCCGTATACAATTCCCTTTGTCTACCGGTATAGTACTTGCCCGAGATTCGATCGTCGGTATCCCGATACCTTGTCCAATCTCGTTACCGGCAAGTCTCTTTACTCATTCCGTAACACATCATCCCGTGATCAACTCCTTGGTCACATTGTGCACATTATGATGATGTCCTACCGAGTGGGCCCAGAGATACCTCTCCGTTTACACGGAGTGACAAATCCCAGTCTCGATTCGTGCCAACCCAACAGACACTTTTGGAGATACCCGTAGTGCACCTTTATAGCCACCCAGTTACGTTGTGGCGTTTGGTACACCCAAAGCATTCCTACGGTATCCGGGAGTTGCACAATCTCATGGTCTAAGGAAATGATACTTGACATTAGAAAAGCTTTAGCAGATGAACTATACGATCTTGTGCTAGGCTTAGGATTGGGTCTTGTCCATCACATCATTCTCCTAATGTTGTGATCCCGTTATCAATGACATCCAATGTCCATGGTCAGGAAACCATGACCATCTATTGATCAACGAGCTAGTCAACTAGAGGCTTACTAGGGACATGTTGTGGTCTATGTATTCACACATGTATTACGGTTTCCGGTTAATACAATTATAGCATGAACAATAGACAATTATCATGAACAAGGAAATGCAATAATAACCATTTTATTATTGCCTCTAGGGTATATTTCCAACAGTCTCCCAGTTGCACTAGAGTCAATAATCTAGTTCACATCACTATGTGATTGCAATGAATCCAACACCCATGGGGTTTGTTCATATCTTGTTTGTGAGAGAGGTTTATTAGTCAATGAGTCTGAACCTTTCAGATCCATGCGTGCTTTACAAATCTCTATGTCATCTTGTAGATGCAGCTACCACGCGCTACTTGGAGCTATTCCAAATAACTGTTTACTATACGAATCCGGTTTACTACTCAGAGACATCCGGATCAGTGTCAAAGTTTGCATCGACGTAACCCTTTACGACGAACTCTTTTACCACCTCCATAATCGAGAAAATTCCTTAGTCCACTAGTTACTAAGGATAAGTTCGACTGATGTCGTGTGATCCATTCCTGGATCACTCTTGTACCCCTTGATTGACTCATGGCAAGGCACACTTCAGGTGCGGTACACAGCATAGCATACTGTAGAGCCTACGTCTAAAGCATAGGGGATGAGCTTCGTCCTTTCTCTCTCTTCTGCCATGGTCAGGTCTTGAGTCTTACTCAATATTCACACCTTGTAACACAGCTAAGAACTCCTTCTTTGCTGATCTATTTTAAACTCCTTCAAAATCTTGTCACGGTATGTATTCATTCGAAAGTACTATTAAGCGTTTTTGATCTATCCTTATAGATCTTGATGCTCAATGTTCAAGTAGCTTAATCTGGATTTTCCATTGAAAAATACTTTTCAAATAACCCTGCATGCTTTCCAGAAATTCTACAACATTTCTGATCAACAATATGTTAACAACTTATACTCATCAAAAATTCTATAGTGCTCCCACTCACTTCTTTGGAAATACAAGTTTCTCATAAACTTTGTATAAACCCAAAATCTTTGATCATCTCATCAAAGCGTACATTCCTACTCCGAGATGCTTACTCCAGTCCTTAGAAGGATTTCTGGAGCTTTGCATACTTGTCAGCATCTTTCAGGATTGACAAAACCTTCTGGTTGTATCACATACAACCTTTCCTCAAGAAAAATGTCGAGGAAACAATGTTTTACATCCTATCTGCAAGATTTCATAAATAATGCAGTAACTGCTAACATAATTCCAACAGACTCTTAGCATCGCTACGAGTGAGAAAGTCTCATCGTAGTCAACTCCTTGAACTTGTCAGGAAACATCTTAACGACAAGTCGAGCTTTCTTAATGGTGACACTTACCATCATTGCATGTCTTCCTTTTAAAATCCATCTGCACCCAACAGCCTTACGACCATCAAGTGGTTCTTTCAAAGTCTATACTTTCTTTTATACATGGATCCTCTCTCAGATTTTATGGCCTCGAGCCATTCTTCGGAATCTGGGCCCACCATCACTTCTCCATAGCTCGTAGGTTCATTGTTGTCTAGCAACATGACTTCCAGGACAGGATTACGTACCACTCTGAAGTAGTATGCATCCTTGTCGACCTATGAGGTTTGGTAGTGACTTGATCTGAAGTTTCATGACCTCCACGCGAGTAGCCTGGGGTCCGCGGATACTCTGGTGTGGAACCCGATGCGCAGGTGGCAGGAGAGGACCCAATGCAGGAGAGTAGCCTCCCACATCTGGCCAGCCGACGCCCTGGGGCATCACGGTCCGGGCAGGGTAGATCGTAGAACGTGACAGATCACTAGAGCGGACAGAGGGGTGCAACAGCGTCAGAGCACGATACAGGTGCTGACGGGTGGTGTACAGCTCGTGGCGAAGAGCTCGGTTAGCTCTATCCAGCCCATCAGCATGCAGAACCAGGTTCTGATGGTAGAAGGGCTCTCGGGTGACAGTGGAGTAGGCAGCAGTGTAGTAACCCTCCGCACCAACATCGGATGCGATAGCAATGTGCCTGAAGGGGGAGGTGTCCAACTCCTGATACTCTCCACGAAGACGTGTCAGAGCAGCATAAGCAGCATCGTGGACCGCCATATCGATAGTCACTCCAACACCATGAGCAGTGTGCAGCATGGTAGTGGAGTCATTCTCCCGAGAGTAGAGGTGGATGATGGCACGGTACTGCTCCTGGATGAAGTCCTGATACTCCTCATAGACGGTGTACTCAGGGTGCCAGCGATAACCCAGATAGGTCATCATCTCAACCAACACAGCAGGTGATCCTGAGGTACCAATGGCCGTCGTGTGGCGCACGACCTGCCTCATGGGTCCCATCTGAAAACAAAGATGTTTTCACAGGAGTCAAATGACAATGTGGATAATGTTCAAATACTACTCTAAAGAATAACTAGGGCTTATCCAACTTTGGGGTGAACATGGTCACGGGATCCTAGTGTTAGAGTTAGTAAAATCGTTTAACCCGAGTAGGAGAGAGTTCAGAGTCCCAGAGTAAGGATTGAGGAGTAAAAGATCCTAATACCACCCAGATGGCGACGTGGGCCCGTAAGGCACACACCATGTTAGTAAAAGTTTTTGTAATGTCTAGACTCGACTTCGGCCAAGGAGTGTGGAAGGGGGATTCCTACAGGCAGTCGGCTCTGATACCAACTTGTGACGCCCCCGATTCAATCGTACACTAATCATACACGCAAACGTGTACGATCAAGATCAGGGACTCACGGGAAGATATCACAACACAACTCTACAAATAAAATAAGTCATACAAGCATCATATTACAAGCCAGGGGCCTCGAGGGCTCGAATACAAGAGCTCGATCATAGACGAGTCAGCGGAAGCAACAATATCTGAGTACAGACATAAGTTAAACAAGTTTGCCTTAAGAAGGCTAGCACAAACTGGGATACAGATCGAAAGAGGCGCAGGCCTCCTGCCTGGGATCCTCCTAACTACTCCTGGTCGTCGTCAGCGGGCAGCACGTAGTAGTAGGCACCTCCGGTGTAGTAGGAGTCGTCGTCGAAGGTGGCGTCTGGCTCCTGGGCTCCAACATCTGGTTGCGACAACCAGGTAGAAGGGATAGGGGGAAAAGAGGGAGAAAGCAACCGTGAGTACTCATCCAAAGTACTCGCAAGCAAGGAGCTATACTACATATGTATGCATTGGTATCAACTGGAATAAGGCTATTATATGTGGACTGAACTGCAGAAAGCCGGGATAAGGGGGGATAGCTAGTCCTTTTGAAGACTACGCTTCTTGGCAGCCTCCGTCTTGCAGCATGTAGAAGAGAGTAGACTGAAGTCCTCCAAGTAGCATCGCATAGCATAATCCTACCCGGCGATCCTCGTCGCCCTGTTAGAGAGCGATCACCGGTTGTATCTGGCACTTGGAAGGGTGTGTTTTATTAAGTATCCGGTTCTAGTTGTCATAAGGTCAAGGTACAACTCCAAGTCGTCCTGTTACCGAAGATCACGGCTATTCGAATAGATTAACTTCCCTGCAGGGGTGCACCACATACCCCAACACGCTCGATCCCATTTGGCCGGACACACTTTCCTGGGTCATGCCCGGCCTCGGAAGATCAACACGTCGCAGCCCCACCTAGACCAACAGAGAGGTCAGCACGCCGGTCTAAACCTAAGCGCCCAGGGGTCTGGGCCCATCGCCCTTAGCACACCTGCACGTTGCGAACGCGGCCGGAAGCAGAACTAGCCCCCTTAATACAAGAGCAGGCTTACGGTCCAATCCGGCGCGCGCCACTCAGTCGCTGACGTCACGAAGGCTTCGGCTGATACCACGACGTCGAGTGCCCATAACTGTCCCCGCGTAGATGGTTAGTGCGTATAGGCCAGTAGCCAGACTCAGATCAAATACCAAGATCTCGTTAACGTGTTATTTTGAAATAACCACGGACGCCGACCAGGGCCAGGCCCACCTCTCTCCTAGGTGGTCTCAACCTGCCCTGTCGCTTCGCCACAAAGATCCACACAGAGGGCCGTTGGGACAAAGGTCCTTTCAGCCCCCAATCCGTGAATCACTCGCGGGTGCTCCACAAGCCGACCCGTCTTTACTCACCACATGTATCCTGTATAAAGTATATAGTATATACCCGTGATCACCTCCCGAGTGATCACGACCCGATAATATAGCATGGCAGATGGACAAGAATGTATGGCCACTGATGATAAACTAGCATCCTATACTAAGCATTAGGATTGCAGGTAAAGGTATCAACAGTAGTGGCAAGGATCAGGCTATGCATCAGAATAGGATTAACGGAAAGCAGTAACATGTTACACTACTCTAATGCAAGCAGTAGGGAGAAGAGTAGGTCGATATCTGGTGATCAAGGGGGGGCTTGCCTGGTTGCTCTGGCAAGAGAGAGGGGTCGTCAACTCCGTAGTCGTACTGGGTAGCAGCGGCGTCGGTCTCGGTGTCTAGCGGAAGAAGAGGGGGGAAGAAACAATGAATACAATGCAAACAGATGCATAACGATGCATGACAAGACAAGTAACGGTGCTAGGGGTGCCCTAACGCGGTATGAGGTGATACCGGTGAAGGGGGGAAACATCCGGGAAGGTATCCCCGGTGTTTCGCGTTTTCGGGCAGAGGAGCCGGAGGGGGAAAGTTACGAGTTCGATAGGTTAGGGAGGTGTGGCGGACGAACGGGTTGCGTATCCGGAATCGTCTCGTCGTTCTGAGCAACTTTCATGTACAAAGTATTTTCATCCGAGTTACGGATTAAAAGATATGATTTTCTAAAGATTTAAATCATTTTCTGATTTTAATTATATTTAATTCCAACATTATCCAAAACAGTGTGTGATGACGTAGGCATGACATCAGAGTGATGTCAGCAGGTCAACTGGTCGGTTGACCAGTCAAAACCAGACAGGTGGGTCCAGTGGGACCCACATGTCATTGTCAAGGGCCTTAACAGAGTTTTAAAACTAACTAAAATGGGTTAATTAGTGGGTGGCCCCAGCAGTCAGTGTCTAATTAGGTTTTAGTTAATTAACTTAATTAATTAGTAGTTTATATATTTGTTTTTATTTGTTTTATGGCATGGGGCCCGCATGTCAGTGGCAGTAGCTGCTACGTCAGCGAAGTTGACTTGGTCAACGTGGCCAGTTGGGGCCCCCAGGCCCACAGGCAGCGACCCAGGGGTGGGGCCCGCCTAGCCACGTCGGCGGACGGTGCCGGAGCGCCTCCGGCGACCCAACAGAGGCGGCCCCTCGCCGGAGTTGGCCGGAATCGCGCTACGGGGCACCAAATCGGGCGCGGCCAGGCTCTCTGGAACGACCTCTTCGCGCCGTGTCCGATGGAGGGGAGCACGACGGTGGGGGTCGCTGGAATGGTCGTCGGCAACGAGCGCGGCGGGCTGCTGTTTGGGCGTGGACGAAGACAGCGACGCAGCACGCTTCAAGGCGAGCGGGAAGGCTAGGGTGGAGCTGCGCGAGGCGCTGAGCTCAATGGGCTCGGCCCCGTGACCATTTGGTCACTGGAAGGGCGCCGGCGACGCGCGCAGTCGGCGGCGTAGTCGGGAGCTCGAGGAGAGTGGAGCTGGGGCGAGCTAGCGAAGAAATGGAGAGGTTGGGGAGGATCTACGCGGCATGAGGAGCGTAACCGAACACGAGCCCGTGACCATTTGGTCACCGGAGACTCGTCGGCGACGGGGTCCGCGGCGGAGCGCTCGGGTGCTTCGGCGGCAGCTAGCTAGGGCGTGCGAGGGAGCTAACGGAGATGGGCGGGAGATGGGGAGCTCACCGTGCGGCACGCAAGATGGCCCTTGGGAGTTTAGTAGCCGGAGAGTCGACGGCGCTCGTCGGAGATGCGTCGGGGATCCGAGGAAGAAGACGAGGTTGGGGCAGCGTTCGATGGTGCTCGGCGTCCTGCGTCTTGACGTGGAGGCGTAGTCGAGGGAGGCGGAGCGAGCGGACGCGTCGGAAGGGCTTGGAGGTCGCGGTGGCCGCGAGTACTACGGCGGCGAGGCCATGGCGGCGCTCGGTTGTGGTGGGGAATGAGGGGGCGAGGTGCGGTGGCTCTGGAGGGGAGTGGGAGGCGCAAGAACCGAGGCGAGCGTTGTTTGCGACCAAGTCATCTAGGAGTTCATCTAGCAACGAGTCATCTAATGCATCTACATACCTTTGTAGATGCGCACGGAAGCGTTCAAAAGAACGGTGATGATGTAGTCGTACTCGACGTGATCCAAATCACCGATGACCAGCGCCGAACGGACGGCACCTCCGCGTTCAACACACGTACGGGACGGGAGACGTCTCCTCCTTCTTGATCCAGCAAGGGGGAAGGAGAGGTTGATGAAGATCCAGCAGCACGACGGCGTGGTGGTGGATGCAGGGCGTCACAGAAGCAGGGCTTCGCCAAGACTACGAGGGAGAGACGTAACGGGGAGAGAGGGAGGCGCCAGGGGCTGGTGTGAAATCCCTCCTCCCCCCCCACTATATATAGGGGTGCCATGGGGGGGCGCCAGCCCTAGTAGATGAGATCTACTAGGGGGGGCGGCGGCCAAGGGGAGGTTTCCCTCCCCCCCAAGGCACCTAGGGGTGCCTTCCACCACATGGACTCTTCCATGGTGAACCCTAGGCGCATGGGCCTATAGGGGCTGGCGCCCCAGCCCACTATGGGCTGGGTTCCCTCCTATTTCAGCCCATGGGGCCCTCCGGGATAGGTGGCCCCACCCGGTGGACCCCCGGGACCCTTCCGGTGGTCCCGGTACAATACCGATAACCCCGAAACTTGTCCCGATGCCCGAAACAGCACTTCCTATATATAATTCTTTACCTCCGGACCATTCCGGAACTCCTCGTGACGTCCGGGATCTCATCCGGGACTCC
Organism: Triticum urartu; assembly: GCF_003073215.2. NCBI lineage: Eukaryota > Viridiplantae > Streptophyta > Magnoliopsida > Poales > Poaceae > Triticum > Triticum urartu. The sequence goes on along the minus strand of NC_053028.1, from coordinate 628,466,760 downwards.
GAACAACATTCGGGTTACTGCATATACATATCTTCACAACCCTAGCGTCACCGAACCTTAAGTGTGTAGACCCTACGGGTTCGGGAGACAAGCAAACATGACCGAGACGACTCTCCGGTCAATAACCAACAGCGGGATCTGGATACCCATGTTGGCTCCCACATGCTCCACGATGATCTCATCGGATGAACCACGATGTCGAGGATTCAATCAACCCCGTATGCAATTCCCTTTGTCAATCGATATGTTACTTGCCCGAGATTCGATCGTCGGTATCCCAATACCTCGTTCAATCTCGTTACCGGCAAGTCACTTTACTCGTACCGTAATGCATGATCCCGTGACCAGACACTTGGTCACTTTGAGCTCATTATGATGATGCATTACCGAGTGGGCCCAGTGATACCTCTCCGTCATACGGAGTGACAAATCCCAGTCTTGATCCATGTTCACCCAACAGACACTTTCGGAGATACCCGTAGTCTACCTTTATAGTCACCCAGTTACGTTGTGACGTTTGGTATACCCAAAGCACTCCTACGCTATCCGGGAGTTACACGATCTCATGGTCTAAGGAAAAGATACTTTGACATTGGAAAACTCTAGCAAACGAACTATACGATCTTGTGCTATGTTTAGGATTGGGTCTTGTCCATCACATCATTCTCCTAATGATGTGATCTCGTTATCAATGACATCCAATGTCCATAGTCAGGAAACCATGACTATCTGTTGATCAACGAGCTAGTCAACTAGAGGCTTACTAGGGACATGTTGGTGTCTGTTATTCACACATGTATTACGATTTCCGGATAACACGATTATAGCATGAATAAAGACAATTATCATGAATAAGGAAATATAATAACAATGCTTTTATTATTGCCTCTAGGGCATATTTCCAACAGTCTCCCACTTGCACTAGAGTCAATAATCTAGTTACATTGTGATGAATCGAACACCCATGGAATTCTGGTGTTGATCATGTTTTGCTCTAGGGAGAGGTTTAGTCAACAGATCTGCTATATTCAGGTCCGTGTGCACTTTACAAATCTCTATGTCTCCATCTTGAACATTTTCACGGATGGAGTTGAAGCGACGCTTGATGTGCCTTGTCTTCTTGTCAAACCTGGGCTCCTTGGCAAGTGCAATAGCTCCAGTGTTGTCACAAAAGAGTTTGATTGGCCCCGATGCATTGGGTATGACTCCTAGGTCGGTGATGAACTCCTTCACCCATATTGCTTCATGTGCTGCCTCCGAGGCTGCCATGTACTCCGCTTCACATGTAGATCCCACCACGACGCTCTGCTTGCAGCTGCACCAGCTCACTGCTCCACCATTCAAAACATACACGTATTCGGTTTGTGACTTAGAGTCATCCAGATCTGTGTCGAAGCTAGCGTCGACGTAACCCTTTACGACGAGCTCTTCGTCACCTCCATAAACGAGAAACATTTCCTTAGTCCTTTTCAGGTACTTCAGGATATTCTTGACCGCTGTCCAGTGTTCCTTGCCGGGATTACTTTGGTACCTTCCTACCAAACTTACGGCAAGGTTTACATCAGGTCTGGTACACAGCATGGCATACATAATAGAACCTATGGCTGAGGCATAGGGGATGACACTCATCTCTTCTATTTCTTCTGCCGTGGTCGGACATTGAGCTGAGCTCAATTTCATACCTTGTAACACAGGCAAGAACCCCTTCTTAGATTGATCCATATTGAACTTCTTCAAAATCTTATCAAGGTATGTGCTTTGTGAAAGACCTATGAGGCGTCTCGATCTATCTCTATAGATTTTGATGCCTAATATATAAGCAGCTTCTCCAAGGTCCTTCATTGAAAAACTTTTATTCAAGTAGGCCTTGATGCTGTCCAAGAGTTCTATATCATTTCCCATCAAAAGTATGTCATCTACATATAATATGAGAAATGCTACAGAGCTCCCACTCACTTTCTTGTAAACACAGGCTTCTCCATAAGTCTGTGTAAACCCAAACGCTTTGATCATCTCATCAAAGCGAATGTTCCAACTCCGAGATGCTTGCACCAGCCCATAAATCGAGCGTTGGAGCTTGCACACCTTGTCAGCATTCTTAGGATCGACAAAACCTTCCGGCTGCATCATATACAATTCTTCCTTAAGGAAACCATTAAGGAATGCCGTTTTGACGTCCATTTGCCATATCTCATAATCGTAGAATGCGGCAATTGCTAACATGATTCGGACGGACTTAAACTTCGCTACCGGTGAGAAAGTCTCATCGTAGTCAACCCCTTGAACTTGTTGATAACCCTTAGCGACAAGTCGAGCTTTATAGATGGTCACATTACCATCCGCGTCTGTCTTCTTCTTAAAGATCCATTTATTTTCTATGGCTCTCCATTCAACGGGCAAGTCAGTCAAAGTCCATACTTCGTTTTCATACATGGATCCTATCTCGGATTTCATGGCTTCCAGCCATTTTTCGGAATTCGGGCCCGCCATCGCTTCTTCATAGTTCGAAGGTTCACCGTTGTCTAACAACATGATTTCCAAGATAGGGTTGCCGTACCACTCTGGTGCGGAACGTGTCCTTGTGGACCTTCGAATTTCAGTAGGAGCTTGATCAGAAGTATCTTGATCATTATCATTAACCTCCTCTCTAGTCGGTGCAGGCACCTCAGGAATATTTTCTTGAGTTGCGCCATTTTCCGGTTCAAGAGGTAATACTTCATCAAGCTCTACTTTCCTCCCACTTACTTCTTTCGAGAGAAACTCTTTCTCTAGAAAGGACCCATTCTTGGCAACAAAGATCTTGCCTTCGGATCTGAGGTAGAAGGTGTACCCAATAGTTTCTTTTGGGTATCCTATGAAGACGCATTTTTCCGACTTGGGTTCGAGCTTCTCAGGTTGAAGTTTCTTGACATAAGCATCGCATCCCCAAACTCTTAGAAACGACAGCTTAGGTTTCTTCCCAAACCATAATTCATACGGTGTCGTCTCAACGGATTTCGACGGAGCCCTATTTAAAGTGACTGCGGTAGTCTCTAAAGCATAGCCCCAAAAAGATAGCGGTAAATCGGTAAGAGACATCATAGATCGCACCATATCCAATAGAGTGCGATTACGACGTTCGGACACACCGTTACGCTGAGGTGTTCCAGGCGGCGTGAGTTGCGAAACTATTCCACATTTTCTTAAGTGTGTGCCAAACTCGTGACTCAAGTATTCTCCTCCACGATCTGATCGTAGAAACTTGATTTTCCTGTCACGTTGATTTTCAACCTCACTCTGAAATTCCTTGAACTTTTCAAAGGTTTCAGACTTGTGTTTCATTAAGTAGATATACCCATACCTACTTAAATCATCAGTGAGGGTGAGAACATAACGATAGCCACCGCGAGCCTCAACACTCATCGGACCGCACACATCAGTATGTATGATTTCCAATAAGTCGGTTGCTCGCTCCATTGTTCCTGAGAACGGAGTCTTGGTCATTTTACCCATAAGGCATGGTTCGCACGTGTCAAATGATTCATAATCAAGAGACTCTAAAAGTCCATCAGCATGGAGCTTCTTCATGCGTTTGACACCTATGTGACCAAGGCGGCACTGCCACAAGTATGTGGGACTATCATTATCAACCTTACTTCTTTTGGTACTCACATTATGAACATGTGTAGCATCACATTCGAGATTCATAAAGAATAAACCATTCACCATAGGAGCATGACCATAAAACATATCTCTCATAAAAATGGAACAACCATTATTCTCAGATTTAAAAGAGTAGCCATCTCGAATTAAACGAGATCCCAATACAATGTTCATGCTCAAAGCTGGCACTAAATAACGATTATTAAGGTTTAAAACTAATCCCAAAGGGAGATGCAGAGGCAGCGTGCCGACGGCGATCACATTGACCTTGGAACCATTCCCGACGCGCATCGTCACCTCGTCCTTTGCCAGTTTCCGCTTATTCCGCAGCCCCTGCTTTGAGTTACAAATGTGAGCAACTGCACCGGTATCAAATACCCAGGAGCTACTACGGGCACTAGTAAGGTACACATCAATTACATGTATATCACATATACCTTTTGTTTTGCCAGCCTTCTTATCCGCTAAGTACTTAGGGCAGTTCCGCTTCCAGTGACCGCTTCCCTTGCAATAAAAGCACTCAGTCTCGGGCTTGGGTCCATTCTTTGGCTTCTTCCCGGCAGCTTGCTTGCCAGGCACGGCAACCTCCTTGCCGTCCTTCTTGAAGTTCTTTTTACCCTTGCCTTTCTTGAACTTAGTGGTTTTATTGACCATCAACACTTGATGCTCCTTCTTAACTTCTACCTCCGCTGATTTCAGCATTGAGAACAACTCAGGAATGGTCTTTTGCATCCCCTGCATGTTGAAGTTCATCACAAAGCTCTTGTAGCTTGGTGGAAGCGACTGGAGGATTCTGTCAATGACCGCATCATCCGGGAGATTAACTCCCAGCTGAGACAAGCGGTTATGTAACCCAGACATAGTGAGTATGTGCTCACTGACAGAACTATTTTCCTCCATCTTACAGCTAAAGAATTTATCGGAGACTTCATATCTCTCGATCCGGGCATGAGCTTGAAAAACCATTTTCAGCTCTTCGAACATCTCGTATGCTCCATGTCTCTCAAAACGTTTTTGGAGCCCCAGCTCTAAGCTGTAAAGCATGCCGCACTAAACGAGGGAGTAGTCGTCAACACGTGTCTGCCAAGCGTTCATAACGTCTTGGTTCTGTGGGACGGGAGGATCACCTAGCAGTGCTTGTAGGACATAATCTTTCTTGGCAGCTATGAGGATGATCCTCAGGTTCCGGACCCAGTCCGTATAGTTGCTGCCATCGTCTTTCAGCTTGGTTTTCTCTAGGAACGCGTTGAAGTTGAGGACTACGTTGGCCATTTGATCTACAAGACATATTGTAAAGATTTTAGACTAAGTTCATGATAATTAAGTTCATCTAATCAAATTATTAATGAACTCCCACTTAGATTAGACATCCCTCTAGTCATCTAAGTATTACATGATCCGAGTTTACTAGACCGTGTCCGATCATCACGTGAGACGGACTAGTCAACGTCGGTGAACATCTTCATGTTGATCGTATCTTCTATACGACTCATGCTCGACCTTTCGGTCTCCTGTGTTCCGAGGCCATGTCTGTACATGCTAGGCTCGTCAAGTCAACCTAAGTGTTTGCATGTGTAAATCTGTCTTACACCCGTTGTATGTGAACGTCTGAATAAAACACCCAATCATCACGTGGTGTTTTGAAACAGCGAACTGTCGCAACGGTGCACAGTTAGGGGGAACACTTCTTGAAATTAGTATGAGGGATCATCTTATTTACTACCGTCGTTCTAAGTAAACAAGATGCAAAACATGATAAACATCACATGCCATCAAATAATAAACGTGACATGATATGGCCAATATCACATAGCTCCTTTGATCTCCATCTTGGGGCTCCATGATCATCTTGTCACCGGCTTGACACCATGATCTCCATCATCGTGTCTCCATGAAGTTGCTCGCCAACTATTACTTCTACTACTATGGCTAACGCGTTTAGCAATAAAGTAAAGTAATTTACATGGCGATTCTTGATGACACGCAGGTCATATAAAAGAATAAAGACAACTCCTATGGCTCCTGCCGGTTGTCATACTCATCGACATGCAAGTCGTGATTCCTATTACAATAGCATGAACATCTCCTACATCACATATAGATCATTCATCATTCATCACAACTTTGGCCATATCATATCACAACCCACTTGCTGCAAAAACAAGTTAGACGTCCTCTAATTGTTGTTGCAAGTTTTACGTGGCTGAATTAGGGTTCTAGCAAGAACGTCTTCTTACCTACGTTAAAGCCACAACGTGATTTGTCAACTTCTATTTACCCTTCATAAGGACCCTGTTCATCGAATCCGCTCCAACTAGAGTGGGAGAGACAGACACCCGCCAGCCACCTTATGCAACTAGTGCATGTTAGTCGGTGGAACCGGTCTCACGTAAGCGTACGTGTAAGGTTGGTCCGGGCCGCTTCATCCCACAATACCGCTGAAGCAAGAAAAGACTAGTAACGGCAAGAAAGTTGACAAATCTATGCCCACAACTCATTGTGTTCTACTCGCGCAAGAAGAACTACGCATAGACCTAGCTCATGATGCCACTGTTGGGGAACGTTGCAGAAAACAAAAATTTTCCTACTCGTTTCACCAAGATCATCTAGGAGTTCATCTAGCAACGAGTCATCTAATGCATCTACATACCTTTGTAGATGGCGCACGGAAGCGTTCAAAAGAACGGTGATGATGTAGTCGTACTCGACGTGATCCAAATCACCGATGACCAGCGCTGAACGGACGGCACCTCCGCGTTCAACACACGTACGGGACGGGAGACGTCTCCTCCTTCTTGATCCAGCAAGGGGGAAGGAGAGGTTGATGAAGATCCAGCAGCGCGACGGCGTGGTGGTGGATGCAGGGCGTCACAGAAGCAGGGCTTCGCCAAGACTACGAGGGAGAGACGTAACGGGGAGAGAGGGAGGCGCCAGGGGCTGGTGTGTCATCCCTCCTCCCCCCCCCACTATATATAGGGGTGCCATGGGGGGGCGCCAGCCCTAGTAGATGAGATCTACTAGGGGGGCGGCGGCCAAGGGGAGGTTTCCCTCCCCCCCAAGGCACCTAGGGGTGCCTTCCACCACATGGACTCTTCCATGGTGAAACCCTAGGCGCATGGGCCTATAGGGGCTGGCGCCCCAGCCCACTATGGGCTGGGTTCCCTCCTATTTCAGCCCATGGGGCCCTCCGGGATAGGTGGCCCCACCCGGTGGACCCCCGGGACCCTTCCGGTGGTCCCGGTACAATACCGATAACCCCGAAACTTGTCCCGATGCCCGAAACAGCACTTCCTATATATAATTTTTTACCTCCGGACCATTCCGGAACTCCTCGTGACGTCCGGGATCTCATCCGGGACTCCGAACAACATTCGGGTTACTGCATATACATATCTTCACAACCCTAGCGTCACCGAACCTTAAGTGTGTAGACCCTACGGGTTCGGGAGACAAGCAGACATGACCGAGACGACTCTCCGGTCAATAACCAACAGTGGGATCTGGATACCCATATTGACTCCCACATGCTCCACGATGATCTCATCGGATGAACCACGATGTCGAGGATTCAATCAACCCCGTATGCAATTCCCTTTGTCAATCGATATGTTACTTGCCCGAGATTCGATCGCCGGTATCCCAATACCTCGTTCAATCTCGTTACCGGCAAGTCACTTTACTCGTACTGTAATGCATGATCCCTTGACCAGACACCTGGTCACTTTGAGCTCATTATGATGATGCATTACCGAGTGGGCCCAGCGATACCTCTCCGTCATACGGAGTGACAAATCCCAGTCTTGATCCATGTCACCCAACAGACACTTTCGGAGATACCCGTAGTCTACCTTTATAGTCACCCAGTTACGTTGTGACGTTTGGTATACCCAAAGCACTCCTACGCTATCCGAGAGTTACACGATCTCATGGTCTAAGGAAAAGATACTTTGACATTGGAAAACTCTAGCAAACGAACTATACGATCTTGTGCTATGTTTAGGATTGGGTCTTGTCCATCACATCATTCTCCTAATGATGTGATCTCGTTATCAATGACATCCAATGTCCATAGTCAGGAAACCATGACTATCTGTTGATCAACGAGCTAGTCAACTAGAGGCTTACTAGGGACATGTTGGTGTCTGTTATTCACACATGTATTACGATTTCCGGATAACACAATTATAGCATGAATAAAGACAATTATCATGAACAAGGAAATATAATAATAATGCTTTTATTATTGCCTCTGGGGCATATTTCCAACAAGCGTGGGGGTGAGTGGGAAGAGAAACCGAGGGGGCGCGGCATGGCGACCTTATCCCCTCGTCGTCGCCGGCGAGAGGGTGCGGCGGGGACGCGCCCCTGTTCCGACCCGGGTCAGGGGAACAGGGAAGGGAGGCGGCAGGGGGAGGCGGGCCGGTTCGGCCGGATGGGCCTGGTGGGTTAGCTGGGCCAGATGGCCCAGGGGGGTTTGGGGGGTTTTCCTTTCTCTTTCTTTCTTTCTTTTCTTTATTTTTTTCTTTTCTGATTTATTTCATTTTAAAGTATTTAGTCTTTTACTAAAAATGTGTTTTCTGCACCATAATTACCTTTGTAATATTTGGCGTCCACCGAACATTTTTGTTTCAATTTTGAAAACTTTTATTGTCGACTTTAATTTTAAGTTTGAATTTGACGCGGTTTCGAGTTATCCCGAGATTAGTAATAGTAATCGCAGATGACATGGCATCATTAGGAGAGTTTTACTGTAGCTTGATTACCCGGGAGTTACAAAACTCCTCCACTAAAAGAAATCTCGTCCCGAGATTTTAGGAGATAGAAGGAAACAGTGCGGGGTATTGATCACGCAGGCGGTCCTCGCGTTCCCAAGTGGCTTCGTCTTGAGAGTGATTCGACCACTGGACTTTGAGGAATTTGATCGCCTTCTGACGTGTGCGGCGTTCAGCTTGGTCAAGAATGCGGACCGGATGCTCTTTATAAGAGAGGTCCTATTGCAATTCGAGCACTTCATGATCCACCGCTCGGATTGGATCCTTGAAGCAACGGCGGAGTTGTGACACATGGAACACATCGTGAACCTGAGAAAGGTTCGGCAGAAGCTCCAGTTGATGTGCCACCTTTCCACGCCTTTCGAGAATAGTGAAGGGACCAATATAGCGAGGAGCTAGCTTGCCCTTGATCTCGAAGCGGTGAGCACCCTTCATTGGTGTAACTCGAAGATAAGCCTTTTCGCCAGGTTGATAGACCATGTCTTGGTGATGACGGTCATACTGACTTTTTTGACATGACTGAGCAGTCTTGAGATTCTCGCGAATAATGTGGACTTGTTCTTCGGCCTGTTGGATAATATCCGGACCGAAGAGTGGACGTTCCCCCGTTTCTGACCAGTTCAGAGGGGTTCGACACTTTCGTCCATATAGCACTTCGAAGGGGGACATCTTCAGAATAGCTTGATATCTATTATTATAAGAGAACTCGGCATATGGAAGAGATTCCTCCCATTTCTTGCCGAATGATATTACACAAGCTCGAAGCATGTCTTCAAGAACTTGGTTGACACGTTCAACCTGTCCTTGCGACTGAGGATGAAACGCAGTACTGAACGACAGATGAGTTCCCATAGCTTCTTGGAAACTCGCCCAAAACCTTGAAGTGAATAAGCTGCCACGGTCTGAACTGATAACCAGTGGGATACCGTGAAGTGAAACAATTCTGGCCATGTAGAGAGTAGCAAGCTGACTAGCAGTGATTGTCTCTTTGACCGCCAGAAAATGGGCAACTTTGGAAAGCCGGTCAATGACGACAAGAATAGCATCATTACCTTTCTGCGATTTGGGAAAACCAGTGACGAAGTCCATTTCAACATGGTCCCATTTCCATTCAGGAATAGAGATAGGTTGCAGAGTTCCAGTAGGCCTTTGATGCTCAGCCTTGATACGACGGCAAACGTCACACTCCGCAACATAACGAGCAATGTCCTGCTTCATATTAGACCACCAGAATCTTTGGCGAATATCCTCATACATCTTCGTACTACCAGGATGGATGGACAGAGGCGTATCATGAGCTTCTTGCATAACCCTTTTAGTCTTATCCAGGTTTTTCTTCGAACATGGTACCACTAGGCGGCCTTTGAAATACAAGGCGCCATCGTTGGCGATCATGAAGAATGAGGGCTTTCCTTCTGCTAGATGGCGTTTAATCTTATGGACTTCAGAGTCATAACCTTGAATAGTCTTTATACCAGCTACGAGATCTGGTACGACAGCCAGGGTATTTAGAGAACCCTTAGTAACAACAAGAAGATTCATCTTGCGGAACTCCGGGGGAGGGGGAGCGAGTGCTCCAGGAGGAACAATATGGAGGTTCAACTTTCTAAATTCTTCGACAAGCGAGGGCTGAACTTTGTGAACCTGGAGGTGGTTAAAGTAAGACTTGCGGCTCAAGGCATCAACCATTACATTAGCCTTGCCGGGGGTATATGATATACCCACGTCAAAGTCTGCAACAGTCTCCATCCATCTTTGCTGACGGAGGTTCAGATCTGGCTGAGTAAACAGATACTTCAGACTTTGGTGATCGGTGAAGATCTCGCAACGATTACCGAGAAGGTAGTGTCGCCCCTGCTTCAGTGCATGAATGACAGCAGCAAGCTCGAGGTCGTGAACTGGGTAGTTCTCTTCGTGAGGGCGCAGTTGACGAGAGGCATAAGCAATCACTCTGCGCTCTTGCATTAGGACACAACGTAATCCTTGACGGGAAGCGTCGCAGTAAATGACGAAGTCCTTCTTAGTATCAGGTGGTGCAAGCACGGGGGCAGAAGTCAACTTGTCTTTGAGCGCCTAGAAACTTTCCTGACACTTGTCTGTCCATTCGAACTTGACACCCTTATGCAACAGATTAGTCAGAGGCCTGGCAATCTTGGAGAAGTTCTCGACGAATCGACGACAATAGCTGGCGAGACCGAGAAAACTTTGGACTTGCTTGACATTCTTCGGAGGAGTCCAATCGAGAATAGCCTGAACTTGTTCAGGGTTGACGGCAATACCATCCTTGGAGATGACATGCCCAAGATAGGTTACTTCGGGGAGCCAGAATTCACACTTGGAATACTTAGCATACAGTTGGTGATCTCGAAGCTTTTCTAGCACCAGACGAAGATGTCCAGCATGTTCTTCCTCGTTCTTGGAAAATACAAGGATATCGTCCAGATAAACCATGATGAACTTGTCGAGGTAATCCATGAATATATAGTTCATCAGACGAGAGAAGGTGGCGGGAGCATTCGTTAAGCCGAATGACATGACGGTGTACTCGTATGATCCATACCGAGTCACGAAGGCGGTTTTTGGGATGTCCTCCTCACGAACACGGATCTGGTGGTAACCCAACCTCAAGTCGAGTTTGGAGAACACTGATGAGCCAGCCAGTTGATCATAAAGATCATTGATCCGAGGAAGAGGGTATTTATTCTGAATGGTAGCTTGGTTTATAGGACGGTAGTCTTGGACCAATCGGTTTGTCCCATCCTTCTTCCTAACAAAAAGAGAAGGTGCTCCCCAAGGAGAGAAACTTGGGCGAATGAAACCTTTGACAAGAGATTTGTCGATTTCCTCCTTAAGCTCAATGAGTTCATGCGGCGGCATCTTATAGGGTCGTTTAGCTATAGGGGTGGTGCCGGGTTTCAAGTCGATGATGAACTCGACAGCTCTAGCAAGGGGAATCCCTGGAAGTTCTTCTGGGAAGACGTCTTGGAATTCACGAACGACGGGAATGTTTTCAATGCCCTCGAGTGGTGCAGCGTTCAACGCACTCAAGGCATAAAGTCGTGCCTCGGTGTTCTGAACTAGATGAGCTTGGTAAGCTATTATTTCATCAGAAGGGTGTAGCAGATGGACGACCTTAGTGGCGCAAACTATTGAAGCAGTATGCGCTTTCAACCAATCCATTCCCAGAATGAGGTCGATGTTAGACGACTTCAGGATAATGGGAGAGGCATAGAATTCTAGCCCTTCGATTTCCACGGGGACATCGATGCCAACCAGAGAGGTTTGACATTGTCCCACGGGGGTTTTTACCAATACCGAAGTGTTCATCTCCTCACATTTAACATCATGCTTGTATGCAAAATCTTCTGACATGAATGAATGCGATGCTCCTGAATCGAATAAAACAGACACAGGTACTGAGTTTACGAGGAGTGTACCCATCACGGTAGCAGGCTGGTCTAGAACTTCATTGAGATCAACGTGGTTGGCATGAACACGACCATAAGACTTGGCATTGTTGTTGCGAGGCTGGTTGCTTCCACGGCCAGCTGTGGGGAGGGCCAGTTGATTCTGGTTCTGATTGCAATCCCTAGCACGGTGACCTGGCTGACCACACTTGTAGCAGAGACCATTATTGGGAGTGGGAACCGGAGCTTGTGGTGGTGGAGCTGAAAGTATTGGCTGCCTAGTTGGAGGAGCAGGCAGACGAGGTGCAGCATAGGTCTGCCTTGGGGCAGGTGCATTCAGCTGGTACATGCTGTTGGGAATCCATATCTTGCGCTTCTGTGAAGACGGGCCTGAAGATGAGCCCGTGTCACGGTTGCGCCTGTGAGAGCTCTGGTATTCCTGCAGACCAGTTTCGACATTGATGGCTTTGTTCACCAGAGTGGCGAAATCAGCAAAGTCATGCACTAGAAGTGCGAGCTTGATGTCAGCTTGAAGGCCATCACAGAACTTCTCCTGTCTGCGTGCATCAGTTGCAATGTCTTCTTCAGCATAGCGGGACAAGTCAAGAAACTCCCGTTGATAAGCTTCAACAGTCTTGTTGCCTTGGGTGAGGTTGCGAAACTCGCGCTTCTTACGGTCCATGACTCCCTGAGGAATGAAGCGAGTACGGAAGGCAGCTTGGAAGTCTGGCCAGGTGATGATTGTTCTAGCTGGCAGAGTACGCCTGTGGCTGTCCCACCATTGAGCTGCAGGTCCTTTCAGGAAGAAGGAAGCAAAGGTGACATAGCTGGCAGGGGCTACATCAGCAGACTCCATCTCATAGGTGATGTCACGGAGCCAGTCATCAGCATCCAGAGGCTGAGTCAAGCTGCGGTACACGGTTGGGTTGAGGCGCATGAAATCCTGCAGAGTCACTTGGGTTGGCTGCTGGTTCATATTGGGGCGAGGAAACTGAGCCATAATATTCTCCATGAACTGACGATTCAGCTCAAACTGTTGCATCATCCCAGCCATGTACTCAGGCGGTGGTGGGGCGTTGCCACCACGACCACGACCACCTGGTCTAACCATCCTGCTAATATTTAACAGGGGTAGTTCAGCATTGAGAAATTTGCAAAAACAAGAATCATTCATGATGAAACATGCACAACGAAAGCAGCACGATAGATACTACATAGTAGTCGGCATATCTTACAAAAGAGATCATGCATAGAGTTCGTTACATAGAGTTCGGTACATAGGCTAAGACATCATAGGCGGCACACAGGCTCGCGGCGAATGCATCTAACACTAATAAGCAAGTCTACATCAGTCCCATGCGGTACTGCGGAGGTAGGTGTAGCCCGACAGCTGGTAGTGACGTGAAGGGAAGACCTCCACGCGAGTAGCCTGGGGTCCGCGGATACTCTGGTGTGGAACCCGATGCGCAGGTGGCAGGAGAGGACCCAATGCAGGAGAGTAGCCTCCCACATCTGGCCAGCCGACGCCCTGGGGCATCACGGTTCGGGCAGGGTAGATCGTAGAACGCGACAGATCACCAGAGCGGACAGAGGGGTGCAACAGCGTCAGAGCACGATACAGGTGCTGACGGGTGGTGTACAGCTCATGGCGAAGAGCTCGGTTAGCTCTATCCAGCCCATCAGCATGCAGAACCAGGTTCTGATGGTAGAAGGGCTCTCGGGTGACAGTGGAGTAGGCAGCAGTGTAGTAACCCTCCGCACCAACATCGGATGCGATAGCAATGTGCCTGAAGGGGGAGGTGTCCAACTCCTGATACTCTCCACGAAGACGTGTCAGAGCAGCATAAGCAGCATCGTGGACCGCCATATCGATAGTCACTCCAACACCATGAGCAGTGTGCAGCATGGTAGTGGAGTCATTCTCCCGAGAGTAGAGGTGGATGATGGCACGGTACTGCTCCTGGATGAAGTCCTGATACTCCTCATAGACGGTGTACTCAGGGTGCCAGCGATAACCCAGATAGGTCATCATCTCAACCAACACAGCAGGTGATCCTGAGGCACCAATGGCCGTCGTGTGGCGCACGACCTGCCTCGTGGGTCCCATCTGAAAACAAAGATGTTTTCACAGGAGTCAAATGACAATGTGGATAATGTTCAAATACTACTCTAAAGAATAACTAGGGCTTATCCAACTTTGGGGTGAACATGGTCACGGGATCCTAGTGTTAGAGTTAGTAAAATCGTTTAACCCGAGTAGGAGAGAGTTCAGAGTCCCAGAGTAAGGATCGAGGAGTAAAAGATCCTAATACCACCCAGATGGCGACGTGGGCCCGTAAGGCACACTACCATGTTAGTAAAAAGTTTTGTAATGTCTAGGCTCGACTTCGGCCAAGCAGCGTGGAAGGGGGATTCCTACAGGCAGTCGGCTCTGATACCAACTTGTGACGCCCCCAATTCAATCGTACACTAATCATACACGCAAACGTGTACGATCAAGATCAGGGACTCACGGGAAGATATCACAACACAACTCTACAAATAAAATAAGTCATACAAGCATCATATTACAAGCCAGGGGCCTCGAGGGCTCGAATACAAGAGCTCGATCATAGACGAGTCAGCGGAAGCAACAATATCTGAGTACAGACATAAGTTAAACAAGTTTGCCTTAAGAAGGCTAGCACAAACTGGGATACAGATCGAAAGAGGCGCAGGCCTCCTGCCTGGGATCCTCCTAAACTACTCCTAGTCGTCGTCAGCGGGCAGCACGTAGTAGTAGGCACCTCCGGTGTAGTAGGAGTCGTCGCCGAAGGTGGCGTCTGGCTCCTGGGCTCCAACATCTGGTTGCGACAACCAGGTAGAAGGGATAGGGGGAAAAGAGGGAGAAAGCAACCGTGAGTACTCATCCAAAGTACTCGCAAGCAAGGAGCTATACTACATATGTATGCAACTGGAATAAGGCTATTATATGTGGACTGAACTGCAGAAAGCCGGGATAAGGGGGGATAGCTAGTCCTTTCGAAGACTACGCTTCTGGCAGCCTCCGTCTTGCAGCATGTAGAAGAGAGTAGACTGAAGTCCTCCAAGTAGCATCGCATAGCATAATCCTACCCGGCGATCCTCTCCTCGTCGCCCTGTTAGAGAGCGATCACCGGTTGTATCTGGCACTTGGAAGGGTGTGTTTTATTAAGTATCCGGTTCTAGTTGTCATAAGGTCAAGGTACAACTCCAAGTCGTCCTGTTACCGAAGATCACGGCTATTCGAATAGATTAACTTCCCTGCAGGGGTGCACCACATATCCCAACACGCTCGATCCCATTTGGCCGGACACACTTTCCTGGGTCATGCCCGGCCTCGGAAGATCAACACGTCGCAGCCCTACCTAGGCACAACAGAGAGGTCAGCACGCCGGTCTAAATCCTATGGCGCAGGGGTCTGGGCCCATCGCCCATTGCACACCTGCACGTTGCGTACGCGGCCGGAAGCAGAACTAGCCCCCTTAATACAAGAGCAGGCTTACGGTCCAATCCGGCGCGCGCCACTCAGTCGCTGACGTCACGAAGGCTTCGGCTGATACCACGACGTCGAGTGCCCATAACTGTCCCCGCGTAGATGGTTAGTGCGTATAGGCCAGTGGCCAGACTCAGATCAAATACCAAGATCTCGTTAAGCGTGTTATTTTGAAATAACCGCGAACGCCGACCAGGGCCAGGCCCACCTCTCTCCTAGGTGGTCTCAACCTGCCCTGTCGCTTCGCCACAAAGATCCACACAGAGGGCCGTTGGGACAAAGGTCCTTTCAGCCCCCAATCCGTGAATCACTCGCGGGTGCTCCACAAGCCGACCCGTCTTTACTCACCACATGTATCCTGTATAAAGTATATAGTATATACCCGTGATCACCTCCCGAGTGATCACGACCCGATAATATAGCATGGCAGATGGACAAGAATGTATGGCCACTGATGATAAACTAGCATCCTATACTAAGCATTAGGATTGCAGGTAAAGGTATCAACAGTAGTGGCAAGGACAGGCTATGCATCAGAATAGGATTAACGGAAAGCAGTAACATGTTACACTACTCTAATGCAAGCAGTAGGGAGAAGAGTAGGCGATATCTGGTGATCAAAGGGGGGGCTTGCCTGGTTGCTCTGGCAAGAGAGAAGGGTCGTCAACTCCGTAGTCGTACTGGGTAGCAGCGGCGTCGGTCTCGATGTCTAGCGGAAGAAGAGGGGGGAAGAAACAATGAATACAATGCAAACAGATGCATAACGATGCATGACAAGACAAGTAACGGTGCTAGGGGTGCCCTAACGCGGTATGAGGTGATACCGGTGAAGGGGGGAAACATCCGGGAAGGTATCCCCGGTGTTTCGCGTTTTCGGGCAGAGGAGCCGGAGGGGGAAAGTTACGAGTTCGATAGGTTAGGGAGGTGTGGCGGACGAACGGGTTGCGTATCCGGAATCGTCTCGTCGTTCTGAGCAACTTTCATGTGCAAAGTATTTTCATCCGAGTTACGGATTAAAAGATATGATTTTCTAAAGATTTAAATCATTTTCTGATTTTAATTATATATTTAATTCCAACATTATCCAAAACAGTGTGTGATGACGTAGGCATGACATCAGAGTGATGTCAGCAGGTCAACTGGTCGGTTGACCAGTCAAACCAGACAGGTGGGTCCAGTGGGACCCACATGTCATTGTCAAGGGCCTTAACAGAGTTTTAAAACTAATTAAAATGGGTTAATTAGTGGGTGGCCCCAGCAGTCAGTGTCTAATTAGGTTTTAGTTAATTAACTTAATTAATTAGTAGTTTATATATTTGTTTTTATTTGTTTTATGGCATGGGGCCCGCATGTCAGTGGCAGTAGCTGCCATGTCAGCGAAGTTGACTTGGTCGACGTGGCTAGTTGGGGCCCCCAGGCCCACAGGAAGCGACCCAGCGACCCAGGGGTGGGGCCCGCCTAGCCACGTCGGCGGACGGTGCCGGAGCGACTCCGGCGACCCAACAGAGGCGGCCCCTCGCCGGAGTTGGCCGGAATCGCGCTACGGGGCACCAAATCGGGCGCGGCCAGGCTCTCTGGAACGGCCTCTTCGCGCCGATGGAGGGGAGCACGACGGCGGGGGTGGCCGGAATGGTCGCGCGCGCGACGAGCGGCGGGCTGCTGTTCGGGCGCGGGACGAAGACGGCGACGCAGCGCGCTTCGGGGCGAGCGGAAGGCTAGGGTGGAGCTGCGCGACGCGCTGAGCACAAAGGGCTCGGCCCCGTGACCATTTGGTCACCGGAAGGGCGCCGGCGACGCGCGCAGGCGGCGGCGTAGTCGGGAGCTCGAGGAGAGTGGAGCTGGGGGAGCTAGCGAAGAAATGGAGAGGTTGGGGAGGATCTACGCGGCATGAGGAGCGTAACCGACACGAGCCCGTGACCATTTGGTCACCGGAGACTCGTCGGCGACGGGGTCCGCGGCGGAGCGCTCGGGTGCTTCGGCGGCAGCTAGCTAGGGCGTGCGAGGGAGCTAACGGAGATGGGCGGGAGATGGGGAGCTCACCGTGCGGCACGCAAGATGGCCCTTGGGAGTTTAGTAGCCGGAGAGTCGACGGCGCTCGTCGGAGATGCGTCGGGGATCCGAGGAAGAAGACGAGGTTGGGGCAGCGTTCGATGGTGCTCGGCGTCCTGCGTCTTGACGTGGAGGCGTAGTCGAGGGAGGCGGAGCGAGCGGACGCGTCGGAAGGGCTTGGAGGTCGCGGTGGCGCGAGTACTACGGCGGCGAGGCCATGGCGGCGCTCGGTTGCGGTGGGGAACGAGGGGGCGAGGTGCGGTGGCTCTGGAGGGGAGTGGGAGGCGCAAGAACCGAGGCGAGCGTGCGAGCGTGGGGGTGAGTGGGAGGAGAGACCGAGGGGGCACGGCGTGGCGACCTTATCCCCTCGTCGTCGCTGGCGAGAGGGTGCGGCGGGGACGCGCCCCTGTTCCGACCCGGGTCGGGGGAACAGGGTAGGCAGGCGGCAGGGGGAGGCGGGCCGGTTCGGCCGGATGGGCCAGGTGGGTTAGCTGGGCCAGATGGCCCAGGGGGGTTTGGGGGGTTTTCCTTTCTCTTTCTTTCTTTCTTTTCTTTATTTTTTTCTTTTCTGTTTTATTTCATTTTAAAGTATTTAGTCTTTTACTAAAAATGTGTTTTTTGCACCATAATTACCTTTGTAATATTTGGCGTCCACCGAACATTTTTGTTTCAATTTTGAAAACTTTTATTGTCGACTTTAATTTTAAGTTTGAATTTGATGCGGTTTCGAATTATCCCGAGATTAGTAACAGTAATCGCAGATGACATGGCATCATTAGGAGAGTTTTACTGTAGCTTGATTACCCGGGCGTTACATCTATGAAGATGCATTTATCTGCTTTTGGTTTGAGCTTATCAGCCTGAAACTTTTTCACATAAGCATCGCATCCCCAAACTTTTAAGAAACGACAGCTTAGGTTTCTCTAAACCATAGTTCATATGGTGTCGCCTCAACGGAATTGTGTGGTGCCCTATTTAAAGTGAGTGCGGTTGTCTCTAATGCCTAACCCATAAACGATAGTGGTAATTCGATAAGAGACATCATGGTATGCACCATATCCAATAGGGTGCAGTTGGGATGTTCGGACACACCATCACACTATGGTGGTCCAGGCGGTATTAGTTGTGAAACAATTTCCACAATGTCTTAATTGTGTGCCAAACTCGTAACTCAGATATTCATCTCTATGATCATATCATAGACATTTTATCATCTTGTCACGACGATCTTCAACTTCACTCTGAAATTACTTAAACCTTTCAATAATTCAGACTTGTGTTTCATCAAGTAAATATACTCATCATCTACTCAAATCATCTATGAAGTAAGAACATAACGATATCCACTGCGTGCCTCAGCACTCATTGGACTGCACACATCAAAATGTATTACTTCCAACAAGTTGCTTTCTTGTTCCATCTTACTAAAAACGAGGCCTTTCAGTCATCTTGCCCATGTGGTATGATTTGCATGTCTCAAGTGATTCAAAATCAAGTGAGTCCAAACGATCCATCTGAATGGAGTTTCTTCATGCATATCTACCAATAGACATGGTTCGCATGTCTCAATCTTTTCAAAAATGAGTGAGTCCAAAGATCCATCAACATGGAGCTTCTTCATGCGTTTTATACCAACATGACTCAAATTGCAGTGCCACAAGTACGTGATACTATCATTACTATCTTATATCTTTTGGCATGAACATGTGTATCACTACGATCAAGATTCAATAAACCATTCATTTTAGGTGCAAGACCATTGAAGGTATTATTCAAATAAACGGAGTAACCATTATTCTCCTTAAATGAATAACCGTGTGGCGATAAACATAATCCAATCATGTCTATGCTCAACGCAAACACCAAATAACAATTATTTCGGTTTAACACCAATCCCGATGGTAGAGGGAGCGTGCGATGTTTCATCACATCAACCTTGGAAACACTTCTAACACATATCGTCATCTCACATTTAGCTAGTCTCCGCAGCCTTTTATTTCGAGTTACTAACACTTAGCAACCGAACCAGTATTTATTACCCTGGTGCTACTAGGAATACTAGTAAAGTACACAATAATATGACGTATATCCAAAATACTTCTGTCGACCTTGCTAGCCTTCTCATCTACCAAGTATCTAGGGTAGTTCTGCTTCAGTGACCGTTCTCCTCATTATAGAAGCACTTAGTCTCGGGTTTGGTTCAACCTTGGGTTTCTTCACTAGAGCAGCAACTGATTTGCCGTCTCATGAAGTATCCTTCTTTCCCTTGCCCTTCTTGAAACTAGTGGTTTAACCATCAACAATTGATGCTCCTACTTGATTTCTACTTTCGCGGTGTCAAACACCGCGAGTTGCTCAAGGATCATCATGTCTATCCCTGATATGTTATAGTTCATCACGAAGCTCCAATAGCTTGGTGGCAGTGACTATGGAGAACCATCACTATCTCATCTGGAAGATTAACTCCCACTCGATTCAAGCGATTGCAGTAAACAGACAATCTGAGCACATGCTCAACGATTGAGTTTTTCTCCCTTAGTTTGCAGGCTTAAGAAACTTGTCAGAGGTCTCATACCTCTTGACGTGGGCATTAGTCTGAAATTACAATTTCAGTCTTTGGAACATCTCATATGTTCTGCGACGTTTCAAAAACGTCTTTGGTGCCACAATTCTAAACCGTTAGTATTACATACTGAACTATCACGTAGTCATCAAAACGTGTATGTCAGATGTTTCCCAACATCTACAGACGATGCTCGAGGTTCAACACACTGAGCGGTGCATTAAGGACATAACCCTTCTGTGCAGCAATGAGGACAATCCTCAGTTCACGGACCCAGTCCGCATAATTGCTATTGTCAACTCTCAACTAAATTTTCTCTAGGAACATATCTAAAACAGTAGAACCAAAGCATGATCTACGACATAATTTGCAAAGACCTTTTGACTATGTTCATGATAATTAAGTTCATCTAATCAAATTATTCAATGAACTCCCACTTAGATAGACATCCCTCTAGTCATCTAAGTGATACATGATCCGAGTCAACTAGGTCGTGTCCGATCATCACGTGAGACGGACTAGTCATCATCGGTGAACATCTTCATGTTGATCGCATCCACTATACGACTCATGTTCGACCTTTCGGTCTTCTGTGTTCCGAGGCCATGTCTGTACATGCTAGGCTCGTGAAGTTAACCTAAGTGTATTGCATGTGTAAATCTAGCTTACACCCGTTGTATGCGAACATGAGAACCTATCACACCCGATCATCACGTGGTCCTTCAGAACAACGGACCTTAGCAAGGGTGCACAGTTAGGGGGAACACTTTCTTGAAATTATTGCGAGGGATCATCTTATTTATGCTACCGTCATTCTAAGCAAATAAGATGTAAACATGACAAACATCACATGCAAATCATAAAGTGACATGATATGGCCAATATCATCTTGCGCCTTTGATCTCAATCTTCGAGGCGCGACATGAACACCATCGTCACCGGCATGACACCATGATCTCCATCATCATGATCTCCATCATCGTGTCTTCATGAAGTTGCCTCGCCAACTATTACTTCTACTACTATGGCTAACGGTTAGCAATAAAGTAAAGTAATTACATGGCGTTTTCATTGACACGCAGGTCAAATAAATTAAGACAACTCCTATGGCTCCTGTCGGTTGTCATACTCATCGACATGCAAGTCGTGATTCCTATTACAAGAACATGATCAATCTCATACATCACATATATCATTCATCACATCCTTTTGGCCATATCACATCACATAGCATACCCTGCAAAAACAAGTTAGACGTCCTCTAATTGTTGTTGCATGTTTTATGTGGCTGCTATGGGTTTCTAGCAAGAACGTTTCTTACCTACGCAAAACCACAACGGTGATATGCCAGTTGCTATTTACCCTTCATAAGGACCCTTTTCATCGAATCTGATCCGACTAAAGTGGGAGAGACAGACACCCGCCAGCCACCTTATGCATCAAGTGCATGTCAGTCAGTGGAACCTGTCTCACGTAAGTGTACGTGTAAGGTCGGTCCGGGCCGCTTCATCCCACAATGTCGCCGAATCAAGATAAGACTAGTAACGGCAAGCAAATTGAACAAATCATCGCCCACAACTACTTTGTGTTCTACTCGTGCATAGAATCTACACATAGACCTAGCTCATGATGCCACTGTTGGGGATCGTAGCAGAAATTTAAAATTTTCTACACATCACCAAGATCAATCTATGGAGTAATCTAGCAACTAGGGGAAGGGGAGTGCATCTACATACCCTTGTATATCTCTAAGCGGAAGCGTTACTAGAACGCAGATGAGGTAGTCGTACTCGTAGCGATTCAGATCGCGGTCGATTCCGATCTAAGCGCCGAACAACGGCGCCTCCGCGTTCAACACACGTGCAGCCTGGTGAAGTCTCCCATTCCTTGATCCAGCAAGGAGAGAGGGAGAGGTTGGGGAAGACTCCGTCCAGCAGCAGCACGACGGCGTGGTGGTGGTGGAGGAGCGCGGTACTCCAGCAGGGCTTCGCCAAGCACTATGAGAGACGAGGAGGGAGAGAGGTAGGGCTGCGCCTTGGGAGAGAGAGAGACTCGTGTGTTGTGCAGCCCCAAAACCTCCACTATATATAGGGTCAAGGGCAAGGGGAGGTGCCCTAGGGTTTCCCCTAGGGAAGGCGGCGGCCAGGGCAGATGGGATCTCCCCCTTGGGTGACTTGGCCCCCAAGCCAGGAGGTGGGAACCCTAGATGGGGCGCCCCAAACCCCCTAGTCACGTGGGAATAGGTGAGGGGGCGCACAACCCCTTATTGGGCTGGTTTGCCCCCTTCCCTTGGCCCATGAAGCCCCCCAACACTTGTCGGGACTCCCGAAACACCTTTCGGTCATGCTGGTCATCACCCGGTACCTCCGGAACACTTCTGGACTCCAAAACCCTTCGTCCAATATATCAATCTTCACCTCCGGACCATTCCGTAACTCCTCGTGACGTCCGGGATCTCATCCGGGACTCCGAACAACATTCGGTAACCATGTACATACTTTCCCTATAACCCTAGCGTCATCGAACCTTAAGTGTGTAGACCCTACGGGCTCGGGAATAATGCAGACATGACCGAGACATCTCTCTGGTCAATAACCAACAGCGGGATTTGGATACCCATGTTGGCTCCCACATGTTCCACGATGATCTCATCGGATGAACCACGATGTCAAGGATTTAGTCAATCCCATATACAATTCCCTTTGTCTACCGGTATAGTACTTGCCCGAGATTCGATCGTCGGTATCCCGATACCTTGTTTAATCTCGTTACCGGCAAGTCTCTTTACTCGTTCCGCAACACATCATCCTGTGATCAACTCCTTGGTCACATTGTGCACATTATGATGATGTCCTACTGAGTGGGCCCAGAGATACCTCTCCGTTTACACAGAGTGACAAATCCCAGTCTCGATTCGTGCCAACCCAACAGACACTTTCGGAGATACCCGTAGTGCACCTTTATAGCCACCCAGTTACGGTGTGGCGTTTGGTACACCCAAAGCATTCCTACGGTATCTGGGAGTTGCACAATCTCATGGTCTAAGGAAATGAAACTTGACATTAGAAAAGCTTTAGCAGACAAACTATACGATCTTGTGCTAGGCTTAGGATTGGGTCTTGTCCATCACATCATTCTCCTAATGTTGTGATCCCGTTATCAATGACATCCAATGTCCATGGTCATGACCATCTATTGATCAACGAGCTAGTCAACTAGAGGCTTACTAGGGACATGTTGTGGTCTATGTATTCACACATGTATTACGGTTTCCGGTTAATACAATTATAGCATGAACAATAGACAATTATCATGAACAAGGAAATACAATAATAACCATTTTATTATTGCCTCTAGGGCATATTTCCAACACGGACGGCGATAGCGTAGCGAGTTAATCAGAGGAGTTCGACTGCTTCTGTGGCGCCGGGTATATAAGCAGGTCGTCGCGCGCTCCGTCGGGCGAGGTGGGACTAAACATTTCCCTTCGCCCCGCGGGGTACTTGGGCCGTCGTCTGTCCGGCTGTAAAATGCTATTGGGCCGTCCCACGCGGTCACGCGCGTTGCTCCCGACACGGCGGCGGCGAAGGAACGTTTAGTCCCACCTCGCCCGACGGAGCGCGCGACGACCTGCTTATTTACCCGGCGCCACAGAGGCAGTCAAACTCCTCTAATTAACTCGCTATGCTACCTCCGCCTGACGCTGCCCTGTGGGACAGTGCCGTCGTGGCTGCCCTGTTGGCCCGTTTGCTGACGTGGCGAGGTGCAATATTCACCGGGCGGGCATTTTTTTAACATTATATAAACATGGACTGTTTAAGTCACACAAGTAGACGATGGCAGAAGCATTTTTTAACATCTATTTTATTCAAACAAGTAGTCGACGGCAGAAATATTCACCGGGCGGGCATTTTTTTAACATTATATAAACATGGACTGTTTAAGTCACACAAGTAGACGACGAGAGAAGTATGAATATGAGTAATTGAAAATTATAGACGATGGCATGAAGACAAAATAATAATCCAAATGTCATTCTCAACTTAAATATTCAAACAAGTAGTGTCTTCTTCATCACAAAATATCCTAGTCAAAATAAATGAAAGAATCATTTGAGCGGACAAAATTTTCTGTTACATAAATTTTGCTGCATTTATTTCTTCTTTGCAAGCCAGGTAACTTTGTCTTTCACATCATTGAGCGTATTTCTCTGTGAAAAAATAAGATGCGCAATCATTATGTCCCTTGATTTATTAACTGACCCCTGTTAGAACTTCATATTAGTCCAATGTGAATTGTATCACATAATGAATTCAATAGGATCATGTTTATCACCCTTGAAACTATCCAAATAGTCAGGTGTGCAATAATAAGGTCTCTTTTTTCAGAATCATTAAGGTCAGCTTCATCATACTCTTGCACATTCTTTTTTGCTGGTGTTTTGAAATTGTCCATATCAGGTTGATATACAAATTCTTTACGAGGGTCTCCACCATAGTTTCTAGATTCACTATTATCACCATACTCATTCTCTTCTTCTTTTTCACTATCACCGGCTTTCTAGAAGACACCGCTTTTGTTCAATTTCTCTATCACCCTCTATGATTACAAATAAGTTCTAGTTAGTTTGGTGACACATAAAAAAACAAATTGAACGGCAAAAAAACGAAACTTGTACCTGTGCGCATAGCTCTGGCAAACGAAGCATGTCCTTACGAATGTGCTTCAGCTCAGTCATAATCCCATCCACAATAGGGTTCTGGCTAGCGGAAGCCTCAGATGTACTCACACCTTTTCTGCTTCCTGTAATGTTAGACTTTTTCATACTGGATTTCTTGTTTTTTTCAGCTTGTTCCATTCTAATTTTGTTTAGTCGGTACTCTTCAGTAATGGTGTCATCGATCTACAACATAAAGAATCATACATTCAAATTTAATTAATAATTAATTGCGTACTTTAAATGAAAAAATTAATTGCACGTATTACCATCCCAACACCACGACCATATTGGAAGTCGTACTTCTCCCTTTTCTCTGCTGCCTCTTCTGTCCAGTTCCTCATCAAGGGGCTCAACAGCGCTAACGGATTATACTGCGGACCGGTGATTGGATGCACCTTCTCCCAATATAGATACTGCAAAACAAAAAAAATCACTTATCACATGTTACACTATTATTACATAATATAAATGTTCAACTTAACAAATATATCATACCTGCAGAAGTGCTAGGTTGCCACATGGCCATTCCCTAACACGTCCGGGCTGCAAGACCATACCAATCTCCGACAAACAAAACCGCAAAGTGAATGCATTCCAGTTGAACTTTTTTATCGACCTGACATCTTGCACTAGCGCATAATAATTCTTTGGTATGTACTCATCAGACAATGGTGCAATTATAGTCTCTAAGAGGACAAGAAACGCCATCCGAGCAAATTCATCGTCCGCGTTTTTATTTCTCACAATCTTCTGAATGAGATCATCAATCAAGATTTTACCAGACTTTTTGTTAACAAAACTAACTGGAATTTTCTTTACTGCTTTCCCTTGGACCATACTCAAAAAACTAGAAACATCCACTCCTTCATTCTTCAAACCAAATATAGCGAACACATCATCAGGCCTCAGTGAAATCAACCATTTCTTTCCGGCTGCCTCTTGGACCATGAATTTTTTAGTACTTGGATTGAAACCTTGAATCATAAGCGCAAGCAAATTATCACGCATCTTCACCCAAGGTATTTGTAGCATGCCCTCCATCTCCGTTTCGTAAAATGTGAATCGCTGACTTGGTGTTAACTGATTAACAAGACTAACCCACTTTTGTACGGAACATCCAATCACACCATCGATGTCCATACTGCATATACTAATATCTATGTGACGTTGCATGCAGCTAAGATGTTATATTATAAGGAAACATATTCTAAGAAATACCTATCCGACGGCGACCAGTGTGGGTGACGGCGGGCGCCGACGGCGAGTAGTGCAGGTGACGGCGACAAGTGTTCATGACGACGGGCGCTGATGGCGACCAATGCGGGTGACGGCGGGCGTTGACGGCGACCAGTGTGGGGTGACGGCGGGCGCTGGGGGTGACGGCAGGCGGGATCAAATCGGGCGCGTCGTTGACACGTAAGAGGTCGAAAGGGCACGCACGACGTGATTGGGCATCGACGTCCGAGATTGTCGGGAATATTCCCTCAGATAGCGACGGCTCGTGGAGATATTTACTGCGTCGGGCCCGCGGTTATCAGTTTGCAATCAATGCCCACCCGACGTGATATAACCGTCGGTCGTGCTTTTGTCCTACACCGGTCGAGATTTTCTAATTCAATTTTAATAAGCGTCTGTCCGTAATTAACTCTATTTGGAGGAGATGTAGGGTCAATGCATCTCTCCTTCGCATCCGCCAAACGGGCCCATTTTTTCCACGTGCTACAGTGACAATGCAGGGCACACACGTAAAAATTTGTCGCGTTTTGAGGCTCTATGTAATTTCTACGATTTTTCGGACCAAAAACCCCTAAAATACTGCCCGGACGTGATGCAACATGCGTTCGTTGTCGAGTTTCGTTCATTTTTGGCGTGGGGTGCCCGGGTGGGGCCCCACATGCGCTGCTAAAAGTTGGGCGCATTCCGTGAAACCGCTCAGGTACTTGGTGTGGAAGGGGGTGGTTTCGGTATGGGCGGAGGGGACCCTCGGGCGCATGTCTCTCCTTCGCATCCCCTAAACGGGCCCATTTTTTTCCACGTGCTATGGTGACCATGCAGGGCACGCACACAAAAATTTGCCGCATTTCGAGGCTCTATATAATTTCTACGATTTTCCAGGCCGAAAACCCCTAAAATACTTCCTGGATGTGACGCAACGTGCGTTTGTTGTAGGATTTCGTTCATTTTTGGCGTGCGGTGCCCGGGTGGGGCCCCACACGTGCTGCCAAAAGTTGGGTGCATTCCGTGAAACCGCTCAGGTACTTGGTGTGGAAGGGGGTGGTTTCGGTAAGGGCGGAGGGGACCCTCACGCGCACGTCTCTCCTTCGCATCCGCCAAACGGGCCCATTTTTTTCCACGTGCTATAGTGACCATGCAGGGCACGCACGCAAAAATTTGTCGGATTTTGAGGCTCTATGTAATTTCTACGATTTTCCGGGCCGAAAACCCATAAAATACTGCCCGGACGTGACGCAACGTGCGTTCGTTGTCGGATTTTGTTCATTTTTGGCGTGGGGTGTCCGGGTGGGGCCCCACACGCGCTGCCAAAAGTTGGGTGCATTCCGTGAAACCGCTCAGGTACTTGGTGTGAAAGGGGGTGGTTTCGGTATGGGCGGAGGGGACCCTCGGGCGCACTCTCTCCTTCGCATCCGCCAAACGGGCCCTTTTTTCCACGTGCTACTGTGACCATGCAGGGCACGCATGCAAAAATTTGTCGCGTTTCAAGGCTCTATGTAATTTCTACGATTTTCTGGACCGAAAACCCCTAAAATATTGCCCGGACGTGACGCAACGTGCGTTCGTCATCAGATTTCGTTCATTTTTGGCGTGGGGTGCCCGGGTGGGGCCCAACACGCGCTGCCAAAAGTTGGGTGCATTCCGTGAAACCGCTCAGGTACTTGGTGTGGAAGGGGTGGTTTCGGTATGGGCGGAGGGGACCCTCGGGCGCACGTCTCTCCTTCGCATCCGCCAAACGGGCCCATTTTTTCCACGTGCTATAGTGACCATGCAGGGCACGCACGCAAAAATTTGTCGGATTTTGAGGCTCTATGTAATTTCTATGATTTTCCGGGCCGAAAACCCATAAAATACTGCCCGGACGTGACGTAACGTGCGTTTGTTGTCGGATTTTGTTCATTTTTGGCGTGGGGTGCCCGGGTGGGGCCCCACACGCGCTGCCAAAAGTTGGGTGCATTCCGTGAAACCGCTCAGGTACTTGGTGTGAAAGGGGGTGGTTTTGGTATGGGCGGAGGGGACCCTCGGGCGCACTCTCTCCTTCGCATCCGCCAAACAGGCCCTTTTTTCCACGTGCTACTGTGACCATGCAAGGCACGCACGCAAAAATTTGTCGCGTTTCAAGGCTCTATGTAATTTCTACGATTTTCCGGACCAAAAACCCCTAAAATATTGCCCGGACGTGATGCAACATGCGTTCGTCATCAGATTTCGTTCATTTTTGGCGTGGGGTGCCCGGGTGGGGCCCAACACGCGCTGCCAAAAGTTGGGTGCATTCCGTGAAACCGCTCAGGTACTTGGTGTGGAAGGGGTGGTTTCGGTATGGGCGGAGGGGATCCTCGGGCGCACGTCTCTCCTTCGCATCCGCCAAACGGGCCCATTTTTCCACGTGCTACAGTGACCACGCAGGGCACGCACGCAAAAAATTGTCGCGTTTCGATGCTCTATGTAATTTCTATGATTTTCCGGACCGAAAACCCCTAAAATACTGCCCGGACGTGACGCAATGTGCGTTCGTTGTTGAATTTCATTCATTTTTGGCGTGGGGTGACCGGGTGGGGCCCACACGCGCTGCCAAAAGTTGGGGTGCATTCCGTGAAAACCACTCAGGTACTTGGTGTGGAAGGGGGTGGTTTCGGTATGGGCGGAGGGGACCCTCGGGCACACGTCTCTCCTTCGCATCCGCTAAACGGGCCCATTTTTTCCACGTGCTACAGTGACCATGCAGGGCACGCACGCAAAACTTTGTTGCGTTTCGAGGCTCTATGTAATTTCTACGATTTTTCGGGCTGAATATCCCTAAAATACTGCCCGGACGTGACGCAACGTGCGTTCGTTGTCGAATTTCATTCATCTCTAACGTGCGGTGCCCGGGCGGGGCCTCACGCGCTGGCAAAAGTTGGGTGCATTCCATGAAACCGCTCAGGTACTTGGTATGGAAGGCGGTGGTTTCGGTTGGAAAGGTGTGTCCGGCACATCGTTTTTTTCTGTACCCTTCAAACATGCCCAAATTTTTATATCGCATTGTGTCTACATGAGAATCATGCGTGCCAAGTTTCAGTGCATTTTGGGACTGTTTTCATTTTCTACGGTTTTTGGCGTCGACAGTCCGAAAACACTGTTATTAATCAAAATTATTTCATACTAATTTTTTCAAAATAATTACGAATTCGTTCTTCTAATTTCGTTTTTCCTCTTCCTTTCTTCCTCTCTTCTTCTTTTCTTTTATATCATTTTTATTCTTCTTTCAATTTTCCTGGTAAACTATTAGATTTTATTTTCTTTCGGCTAACTTTTATTTTATAAAATGATTCAAAATTTAAAAAAAAATTCCACAATATTCCATAATAATTTTCATCTAAATTTCATTCCAACATAAATATAGTTCATTAAACCTTACGACGGTTCATTTTACATTACAGCATAAAAAACTTAATTAAACAGGACCTAAGCGAAATTAATTAAACATAACATGACCTAATCTAAACCTAATCTACTCGTCGTCGGAGGAGGCGAGGTCCATGATCTCGCCCGCACCACCATCACCGTCGTCGTCGTTGCTGCTCTTGCTGCCGTCGTCCCAGTTGCCGGCGTCGTCCTCCACCGAAGCCGCCTGCACCGCACCGATGCCCGCCGCCACATCCAGTGCGGCCTGCAGCTCGGCGGCCTCTGCTGCAGCGCCATAGCCGCCGCGGTGTCGAGTGCGGCCTGCAGCTCGGCGGCCTCTCTCGCCTCTGCGGCCGCCGCCATGGTCGCCGCTTCTGCCTGCGATGCCCACAGTGCGATGAGGTAGCCAGGGCAGTCATCGGGGTCACCGCCCTTGCGCAGCGCGAACTGCTCCGGCGGGAGGGGAGGCGGGCCTGGTGAGGGTGGCCACCGGATAGCGGGACAAGCTTGGAGACGGCGTGGCCGCCGGAGGGGGACGGCGGGGCCGGCGCGGGGCAGACGACGAGCCGCCTGGTGCAGACGACAAGCCGCCCGTCCGCGACCCCCCATGAGCCTGCGCGACGACTCTCCAATAGTCCTTCCCCTTCCAGAACTTAGCACGGTCAATGATGTTCCAGCGGCCGCCCTCGTGCCGGCGGAGCTCATCCCGCGACGTGTCGGGTACCCGTCGGCGGTCATGCGGAAGGCGTGCGGCAGACAGCAGCCAGGCAGCACCATCATCCCGATCTGAATGAGCTCGTCGGTCTCCGGTGTGCTCAGGCTAGTCGACCACGAGCCGCCACTACCGTCGCTGCCATCGGACGCCATGGAGGCTGCTACCTCTTGAGCACTGCGTTGGTTTTCCCTTGAAGAGGAAAGGGTGATGCGGTAAAGTAGCGTAAGTATTTCCCTCAGTTTTTGAGAACCAAGGTATCAATCCAGTAGGAGCTCACGCTCGAGTCCCACACACCTACATAAAACAAATAAGAACCTCGCAACCAACGCGATAAAGGGGTTGTCAATCCCTTCACGGTCACTTACGAGAGTGAGATCTGATAGATATGATAAGATAATATTTTTGGTATTTTTATGATAAAGAGAAATAAAGATGCAAAGTAAAATAAACGGCAATATAAATAGCTAAGTGTTGGAAGATTAATATGATGGAAGATATACCCCGGGGCCATAGGTTTCACTAGTGGCTTCTCTCAAGAGCATAAGTATTACGGTGGGTAAACGAATGACTGTCGAGCAATTGATAGAATTGGGCATAGTTATGAGAATATCTAGGTATGATCATGTATATAGGCATCACCTCCGCGACAAGTAGACCGAAACTATTCTGCATCTACTACTATTACTCCACACATCGACCGCTATCCAGCATGCATCTAGAGTACTAAGTTCATAAGAACAGAGTAATGCTTTAAGTAAGATGACATGATGTAGAGGGATAAACTCATGCAATATGATATAAACCCCATCTTTTTATCCTCGATGGCAACAATACAATACGTGCCTTGCTGCCCCTGCTGTCACTGGGAAAGGACACCGCAATATTGAAATCAAAGCTAAGCACTTCTCCCATTGCAAGAAAGATCAATCTAGTAGTCCAAACCAAACTGATAATTCGAAGAGACTTGCAAAGATAAACCAATCATATATAAAAGAATTCATAGGAGATTCAAATATTATTCATAGATAAACTTGATCATAAACCGACAATTCATCGGATCTCGACAAACACACTGCAAAAGAAGATTACATCGAATAGATCTCCAAGAAGATCGAGGAGAACTTTGTATTGATATCCAAAGAGAGAGAAGAAGCCATCTAGCTAATAACTATGGACCCGAAGGTCTGAAGTAAACTACTCACACATCACCGGAGAGGCCATGGAGTTGATGTAGAGGCCCTCCGTGATCAATGCCCCCTCCGGCGGAGCTCCGGAAAAGGCCCCAAGATGGGATCTCTCGGGTACAGAAGGTTGCGTCGGTGGAATTAGGTTTTCGTGGTGCTCCTGGATGTTTGGGGGGTACGTGGATATATATAGGAGGAAGAAGTAGGTCGGTGGAGCAACGAGGGACCCACGAGGGTGGAGGGCGCGCCCAGGGGGTAGGCACGCCCCCTGCCTCGTGGCTTCCTCGATTGTTTCTTGACGCCCACTCCAAGTCTCCTGGATCACGTTCGTTGAGAAAATCACGTTCCCGAAGGTTTCATTCTGTTTGGACTCCGTTTGATATTCCTTTCTGCGAAACACTTAAATAGGCAAAAAACAACAATTTGGGTTGGGCCTCCGGTTAATAGGTTAGTCCCAAAATTGATATAAAAGTGTAAAATAAATCCCATTAACATCCAAAATAGATAATATAATAGCATGGAGCAATCAAAAATTATAGATACGTTGGAGACGTATCAAGTATCCCCAAGCTTAATTCCTGCTCGTCCTCGAGTAGGTAAATGATGAAAAAGAATTTTTGATGTGGAATGCTTTCTAACATATTTCTCAATGTAATTTTTCTTTATTGTGGCATGAATGTTCAGATCCGAAAGATTCAAGATAAAAGTTTAATATTGACATAGTAATACTTCAAGCATACTAACTAAGCAATTATGTCTTCTCAAAATAACATGGCCAAAGAAAGTTATCTCTACAAAATCATATAGTCTGGCTATGCTCCATCTTCACCACACAAAAATATTTAAATCATGCACAACCCCGATGACAAGCCAAGCAATTGTTTCATACTTTTGATGTTCTCAAACTTTTTCAATCTTCACGCAATACATGAGCGTGAGCCATGGATATAGCACTATATGTGGAATAGAATGGTGGTTGTGGAGAAGACAAAATGGAGAAGATAGTCTCACATCAACTAGGTGTATCAGCGGGCTATGGAGATGCCCATTAATAGATATCAATGTGAGTGAGTAGGGATTGCCATGCAACGGATGCACTAGAGCTATAAGTATATGAAAGCTCAACAAAAGAAACTAAGTTGGTGTGCATCCAACTTGCTTGCTCACGAAGACCTAGGGCATTTTGAGGAAGCCCATCATTGGAATATACAAGCCAATTTCTATAATGAAAAATTCCCACTAGTATATGAAAGTGATATCATAGGAGACTCTCTACCATGAAGATCATGGTTCTACTTTGAAGCACAAGTCTGGAAAAAGGATAGTAGCATTGTCCCTTCTCTCTTTTTCTCTCTTTTTTGGGACTTCTCCTTTTTTATGGCCTTTCTCTTTTTTCGTCTGGAGTCTCATCCCGACTTGTGGGGGAATCATAGTCTCCATCATCCTTTCCTCACTTGGGACAATGCTCTAATAATGATGATCATCACACTTTATTTACTTACAACTCAAGAATTACAACTCGATACTTAGAACAAAATATGACTCTATGTAAATGCCTCTGGCGGTGTATCGGGATGTGCAATGATGCATGAGTGACATGTATGAAGAATTATGAACGGTGGCTTTGCCACAAATACGATGTCAACTACATGATCATGCAAGCAATATGACAATGATGAAGCGTGTCACAATAACGGACCGGTGGAAAGTTGCATGGCAATATATCTCGGCATGGCTATGGAAATGCCATAATAGGTAGATATGGTGGTTGTTTTGAGGAAGGTATATGGTGGGTGTATGATACCAACAAAAAGTGCGCGGTATTAGAGAGGCTAGCAATGGTGGAAGGGTGAGAGTGCGTATAATCCATGGACTCAACATTAGTCATAAAGAACTCACATACTTATTGCAAAAATCTATTAGTTATCGAAACAAAGTATTACGCGCATGATCCTAGGGGGATAGATTGGTAGGAGAAGACCATCGCTCGTCCCCGACCGCCACTCATAAGGAAGACAATCAATAAATAAATCATGCTCCGACTTCGTCACATAACGGTTCACCATACGTGCATGCTACGGGAATCACAAACTTCAACACAAGTATTTATCAAATTCACAACTACTCAACTAGCATGACTCTAATATCACCATCTCCATATCTCTAAACAATTATCAAGTATCAAACTTCTCATAGTATTCAATGCACTTCTATGAAAGTTTTATATTATTTCTAAAAGCAAATTTCCATGTTGTTCTAAAGGACTCTCAAAATAATATAAGTGACGCATGAAAGATCAACTATTTCTATAAAATAAAACCACCGCCGTGCTCTAAAAGGTATAAATGAAGCACTAGAGCAAAAATTATATGGCTCGAAAGATATAAGTGAAGCACATAGAGTATTCTAATATTCAAATCATGTGAGTCTCTCCCAAAAGGTGTGTACAGAAAGGATGATTGTGGAAAACTAAAAAGCAAAGACTCAAATCATACAAGACGCTCCAAGCAAAACACATGTCATGTGGTGAATAAAAATATAGCTCTAAGTAAAGTTACCGATAGACGAAGACGAAAGAGGGGATGCCTTCCGGGGCATCCCCAAGCTTAGGCTTTTTGGTGTCCTTGAATTTTACCTTGGGGTGCAATGGGCATCCCCAAGCTTAGGCTCTTGCCACTCCTTGTTCCATAATCCATCAAATCTTTACCCAAAACTTGAAAACTTCACAACACAAAACTTAAATAGAAAATCTCGTGAGCTCCGTTAGCGAAAGAAAACAAAACACCACTTCAAGGTACTGTAATGAACTCATTCTTGATTTATATTGGTGTTAAACCTACTGTATTCCAACTTTTCTATGGTTCATATACTCAAATACTAGCCATAGATTCATCAAAATAAGCAAACAACACACGAAAAATAGAATCTGTCAAAAACAGAATAGTCTGTAGTAATCTGTATCAAACGCAAACTTCTGGAACCCCAAAAATTCTAAAATAAATTTCTGGACGTGAGGAATTTGTCTATTAATCATCTGCAAAAAGAATTAACTAAATAGCACTTTCCAAATAAAAATGGCAGCGATTCTCGTGAGTGCTAAAGTTTCTGTTTTTTACAGCAAGATCAAAAAGACTTTCCCCAAGTCTTCCCAACGGTTCTACTTGGCACAAACACTAATTAAACACAAAAAACACAACCAAAACAGAGGCTAGATAAATTATTTATTACTAAACAGGAGCAAAAAGCAAGGAATAAAAATAAAATTCGGTTGCCTCCCAACAAGCGCTATCGTTTAACACCCCTAGCTAGGCTTAAAAGCAAGGATATATCTAGGTATTGCCATCTTTGGTAGGCAATCCATAAGTGGCTCTCATAATATATTCATATGGTAATTTAATTTTCTTTATAGGGAAGTGTTCCATGCCTTTCCTTAATGGAAATTGGAATCTAATATTCCCTTCCTTCATATCAATAATTGCACCAATTGTTCTAAGGAAAGGTCTACCAAGAATAATAGGACATGAAGGATTGCAATCTATATCAAGAACAATGAAATCTATAGGCGCATAGTTCCTATTTTCAACAATAAGAACATCATTAATTCTTCCCATAGGTTTCTTAATAGTGGAATCTGCAAGGTGCAAGTTTAAAGAACAATCATCAAAATCACGGAAACCTAGCAAATCACACAAAGTTTTTGG
Source organism: Triticum urartu (assembly GCF_003073215.2). Classification (NCBI taxonomy): domain Eukaryota; kingdom Viridiplantae; phylum Streptophyta; class Magnoliopsida; order Poales; family Poaceae; genus Triticum; species Triticum urartu. The sequence goes on along the minus strand of NC_053028.1, from coordinate 628,431,876 downwards.
AATCATGGAAACACTAGCACCCAAATCACACAAATCATAGCACTCATGATATTTAATTTTAATTTTAATAATAGGTTCCCACTCATCATAAAGTTTTCTAGGGATAGAAACTTCCAACTCAAGTTTTTCTTCATAATATTGCATCAAAGCATCAATGATATGTTTAGTAAAAGCTTTATTTTGACTATAAGCATGAGGAGAATTTAGCACGGATTGCAACAAGGAAATACAATCTATCAGAGAGCAATTATCATAATTAAATTCCTTGAAATCTAAGATAGTGGGTTCATTGCTATCTAAAGTTTTGACCTCTTCAATCCCACTTCTACCAATTTTTGCATCAAGATCTAAAAACTCCGAATTTTTGGAACGCCTTCTAGGTAAAAGTGGCTCATCTTCAGTTCCATCATTATAAAGATTCATATTGCAAAACAAAGATTTCATAGGAGACACATCAATAACTTTTAGATCTTCATCTTTATTTTCATAGAAACTAGAAGAACACGCTTTCACAAAGCAATCTTTCTTAGCACGCATCCTAGCGGTTCTTTCTTTGCACTCATCAATGGAAATTCTCATGGCTTTGAGAGACTCATTGATATCATGCTTAGGTGGAATAGATCTAAGTTTCAAAGAATCAACATCAAGAGAAATTCTATCAACGTTCCTAGCCAATTCATCAACTTCAAGCAAATTTTCTTCAAGGAAATTCTTTTGTGAATTCATAAACTCCTTAACACTAGTCTCAAATTCAGAGGGCATCTTATTAAAATTTCCATAAGAATTGTTGTAGGAATTACAATAATTATTAGAGGAATTACTAGGAAACGGCCTAGAATTAAATTACCTCTATACGCGTTGTTACCAAAATTGTTCCTACCAACAAAATTCAGATCCATAGATTCATTATTATTCTCAATCAAAGTAGACAAAGGCATATCATTAGGATCAGTAGGAGCACTCTTATTAGCAAACAATTTCATAAGTTCATCCATCTTTCCACTCAAAACATTAATTTCTTCTATCACATGCACTTTTTTATTAGTAGATCTTTCGGTGTGCCATTGAGAATAATTAACCATAATATTATCTATGAGTTTAGTAGCTTCTCCTAAAGTGATTTCCATAAAAGTGCCTCCCGTGGCCGAATCTAAAAGATTTCTAGAAGCAAAATTCAATCCGACATAAATTTTTTGTATAATCATCCAAAGATTCAAACCATGTGTAGGGCAATTACGTATCATTAATTTCATCCTCTCCCAAGCTTGTTCAACATGTTCATGATCAAGTTGCTTAAAATTCATAATATCGTTTCTAAGAGAGATGATCTTAGCAGGAGGAAAATACCTAGAGATAAAAGCATCTTTGCACTTATTTCATGAATCAATACTATTTTGGGCAAAGATGAAAACCAAGCTTTAGCATGATCTCTAAGCGAAAACGGAAATAGCTTCAATTAAACAATATCATTATCCACATCTTTTTTCTTTTGCATATCACACAAATCAACAAAGTTGTTTAGATGGGTAGCGGCATCTTCACTAGGAAGGCCGGCGAATTGATCTTTCATGACAAGATTCAACAAAGCAGCATTAATTTTACAAGATTCAGCATCGGTAAGAGGAGCAATCGGAGTGCTAAGAAAATCATTGTTGTTGGTATTGGTAAAGTCATACAATTTAGTACTATCTTGAGCCATCATGACAAGCAAGCAATCCAACACACGAGCAAACAAGAAGCAAGCGAAAAAGAGGCGAATGAAAAGAGCGGGCGAGAGGAAAAGAGGGCAAATAAAACGGCAAGGGTGAAGTGGGGGAGAGGAAAACGAGAGGCAAATGGCAAATAATGTAATGCGAGGGATAAGAGTTTGTGATGGGTACTTGGTATGTCTTGATTTGTGCGTAGACTCTCCGGAAACGGTGCCAGAAATGGCTCGTTGTCGGGAGTCAAAACTTGACTTGACTTGGCGCGAATCTCCCCGGCAACGGCGCCAGAAATCCTTCTTGCTACCTCTTGAGCACTACGTTGGTTTTCCCTTGAAGAGGAAAGGGTGATGCAGTAAAGTAGCGTAAGTATTTCCCCTCAGTTTTTGAGAACCAAGGTATCAATCCAGTAGGAGATCACGCTCGAGTCCCATGCACCTACACAAACAAATAAGAACCTTGCAACCAACGCGATAAAGGGGTTGTCAATCCCTTCACGGTCACGTACGAGAGTGAGATCTGATAGATATGATAAGATAATATTTTTGGTATTTTTATGATAAAGAGAAATAAAGATGCAAAGTAAAATAAATGACAATAGAAATAGCTAAGTGTTGGAAGATTAAAATGATGGAAGATATACCCCGGGGCCATAGGTTTCACTAGTGGCTTCTCTCAAGAGCATAAGTATTACGGTGGGTAAACGAATGACTGTCGAGCAATTGATAGAATTGGGCATAGTTATGAGAATATCTAGGTATGATCATGTATATAGGCATCACCTCCGCGACAAGTAGACCGAAACTATTCTGCATCTACTACTATTACTCCACACATCAACCGCTATCCAGCATGCATCTAGAGTACTAAGTTCATAAGAACAGAGTAATGCTTTAAGTAAGATGACATGATGTAGAGGGATAAACTCATGCAATATGATGTAAACCCCATCTTTTTATCCTCGATGACAACAATACAATACGTGCATTGCTGCCCCTGCTGTCACTGGGAAAGGACACCGCAAGATTGAACCCAAAGCTAAGCACTTCTCCCATTGCAAGAAAGATCAATCTAGTAGGCCAAACCAAACTGATAATTTGAAGAGACTTGCAAAGATAAACCAATCATACATAAAAGAATTCAGAGGATATTCAAATATTATTCATAGATAAACTTGATCATAAACCGACAATTCATCGGATCTCGACAAACACACTGCAAAAGAAGATTACATCGAATAGATCTCCAAGAAGATCAAGGAGAACTTTGTATTGATATCCAAAGAGAGAGAAAAAGCCATCTAGCTAATAACTATGGACCCGAAGGTCTGAACTAAACTACTCACACATCACCGGAGAGGCCATGGAGTTGATGTAGAGGCCCTCCGTGATCAATGCCCCCTCCGGCGGAGCTCCGAAAAAGGCCCCAAGATGGGATATCTCGGGTACAGAAGGTTGTGTCGATGGAATTAGGTTTTCGTGGTGCACCTGGATGTTTGGGGGTACGTGGATATATATAGGAGAAAGAAGTAGGTCGATGGAGCAACGAGGGGCCCATGATGGTGGAGGGCGCGCCTAGGGGGGTAGGCACGCCCCCTTCCTCGTGGCTTCTTCAATTGTTTCTTGACGCCCACTCCAAGTCTCCTGGATCACGTTCATTGAGAAAATCACGTTCCCGAAGGTTTCATTCCGTTTGGACTCCGTTTGATATTCCTTTTCTACGAAACACTGAAATAGGCAAAAAAAACAGCAATTTGGGCTGGACCTCCGGTTAATAGGTTAGTCCCAAAATTGATATAAAAGTGTAAAATAAAGCTCATTAACATCCAAAATAAATAATATAATAGCATGGAGCAATCAAAAATTATATATACGTTGGAGACGTATCAGAGGCCGCCGGGAAGGGAGCGCGTCATCAGAGGGCGCGTCGTCGGTGGAGTGCGTCGATGGGTGAGGTGAGTGGGGTGAGACGCGCCGACTGGTGTGGGGGAGGCAGACGGGTAGGTGACCGACGCCCCGGCTTAACGCCGACATTAATGGCGTCTCGGGGGCGGTGGCCGCCTTGGGAACCGCCAGTGACTGATGCCACGATAGCACGCAACCGTCCGTCCACACGTCGCGTCGTATTTTTTTTCGTTTTTATTTTTTTTCTCTCCGGCCGACACCACGTCGCCACGCAAACGCCGCTCGATAGGTCGTGTCCACGTCGCCACACAAACGCCGCTCGACAGGTCGCGTTGTCTTTTTTTTCTTTGACCACGACTGGTCGTCGTCGTACATACGCGGACGGCCGCATGTACGGGCAGTCGATGTACAGCCCCGTCGCGCGGGTACAGCCTCATCGCACGGGCGGCGGCTTTTTATGTGATGGGATAATCCTACCCTTTTTAATAAAGGGATACGGAGCGATCTCAGCCATTGTTGTATTTGGGAAGATTGTACCGAAGAAGAAGTGATAAAAAGGTTCCTCAGTTTTTGTACAACTTCTGAAAGCTTAAAGGTACCTGTCAAGCAAATACTCCCTCCGTTCTCAAATATAAATCTTTTTATAGATTTCAACAAGTGACTACATAGAAGCAAAATGAGTAAATTTATATTCTAAAATATGTTTACATACATTCGTATGTCGTAGTCTATTTGAAATGTTTAAAAAAACTAGGAACGGAGGGAGTATTCGTTAGCAGCATGCATCACAAATCTAGATCGCCTTTTTCCACCGGAAAAGCACTAGAGAGTTTCCTAAGTTTTTATCTAGAATGGCCTGACGTGGTGTACTCCCTCTGTAGACTAATATAATAGCGTTTAGATAACTACTTTAGTTATCTAAACGCTTTTATATTAGTTTACGGAGGAAGTATTAAATTGTCAAAAATTATGTGTGTGCATCTGTGCTGCCCATACATGGTAAAGTGGGCTGTGGATTCTCTGGCTTGCTGTGGCAAAGGCAGAGAGAAACAGTGTCTCTACCTTTCCTTTATTTTTAGTCGTTGGCTTGAGAACGAACCGTCCAGATATAGCGCAACAGGATCACTGAAACAGCGATATAAACAGTGCACACGCTACAGTGTTGCATGAACAATGCACGTGTTAGAGTGATTTGCTTGATCTGGACTATCAACTTTTGATCCAACGGCTCTCCCGGCTAAGATAGAGACGGCCTTGCTGAAGGGAAGTCAGAGGATCCGCGCCCGGTAAAGTGAACTTCGTAACGTCAAGTGATATCCAAGCGAGGAACAACACACATGGTAGAACCTTAATGCTACAACCTCACGAGATATCCAAGTTTTCCAGGACAAAAGGAAACAGTTCTGATTTGTGAGATAGACGACGCAGCACGAGCATGCATCCATCACACATAAAAAGTTTTTTTCACTAGAAATGCGATGATAGTGGAGGTTTATTAAGAGCATCTCCACCAGCCGCATCAAAAGGCGCGCGTGCGGTAAACTGAGCTTTTAGCGTATGCGGGACATTTTGGCGCGCTCCAGCGGTGACGAGAAACTAGCACGCGCGGGAACCGTTTACGCGCACGCGGAAAAAGACGACAGCTCGTGTGCTATTTTTGGTGCACCGCTTTCGGCGTACCTTTAAATTGCGGCGCTCGCCACACGCCTATTTCACACTCTCTTTTCCTCTTCCGCTGCCACGCGCGCCTCCCCCCGCTTCCTCGTTGCTTCCTCGCCGCTCCAGCGCCCCGCCACCGACGCACCACCATGCCGCCGCGCCGCCGAGGAGCGTCGGGCTACCGCGGCGTCCGCCAGCGCCCCAATGGCTCGTACTACGTTGAGATCCGGTCCGACGACGTCCGGCTCGGCCTCGGCACCTTCCGGACTGCGCACGAGGCCGCCCGCGCGTACGATGCGGCGGCGTGGCGCCTAGACAGGCCGCGCGTGCAGATGAAGTTCCAGGACGTCCACACGCGACAGCAGGCGCAGGACGTCGCCCCTCCGCCTCGTCTTATCACGGACCAAGACCGTGGGGAACACGCTCGGCTGCAGCGCCGCCTCCTCATCGCCAAGGAGGACGAGCGGGCCATGGCGGAGTGGCGCCGGCGCCACCCGGATGATGTTGCCGACGAGCAAGCCTACTGGGCGAAGCAGACGACAAAGCGCCGCGAGGAACGGTTGGACAGGCGTCGGCGGAAGGCCCTGGCATTATCGCAGTGCGATATCGTTGAAAATGGTGGGTAGTCGATCTTTACGGATAACAATCCTCGTTGGGACGACATGTGGCTCGATACCTCGGACCAGACCAGCGAGGATGACGATGGTGATGACTGGGAGTAGGTTGTAGTTTTATCTAGTTGCACCATCTAGTAGTTTTTTTATTATGTCGTTACACCGTAGTTATCTATCTATGCTTTGGATTATGTAAAATATCTATGTATCGTTTATCTATGAATATAAAATATCTATTGGAAAAGGCATGAGGATTTTTTTTCCTATGTGCGTGCTATAGCGCGCGTTTCATTTTGACGCGGCTACTGGAGCCAGCACTGCCGGCCGTGCAAAACCAAACGAAGAGCGTGCGGCAAAGTAATTTTTAGCGTGCGGCGCGTAGCGCGGATGTTGAGATGGTCTAACGACGCAAGAGGCAACCTATACCAACCACGACATTGCTGTTTGGTGAGGCAGTTGGTTCTTCCACTGGCTCGAGACTGAAGCAGCACACCTGAAAAGGGGAATTGATCCACCGCTTGCTCTGACGGCGCTGAGCTAGTCCTCCCCGACCTCAGCGCCGCTGGCCGCTCCGGCCGGCGACGGCCACCAGCCTCCGTTGCGCCCCCCCCCCCCCCCCCCCCGCCCCCCCCCCCCCCCCCTTGCCCCCCCCCCCCCCCCCAATGGCCGTGCCATCCACCCCTCTCTCTGACGGCAACTGCCGGTTTCCCCAACTTCCGCGCCGGGTCTGGTTCTGCCCTCCGGTCCGGCGGTCTCTCGACGGTCCCGAAAACGCAGATGTCTTCCCATGCGTCAACGGTCGGCGCCGGCTCCTCGCCGCGAATCCTGCTGCGTGGTGAATGCACGCGGGGTCCGGCTGCCGCCTGCCCCGCGGGTAATAGCAGGTCGCCCCGGGCCCCGTTTGAGTAGCACAAGCTTCGATCCATCGTGGTAGTGCCGGATCCCGTAGTCAACAGCCCCGGGACGTTGACGAGGAAGGATGGTTTCGCCCGAGATCCCGCAAGAACAAGGCCGCGCGCTCCCTCCCCGCGGACAATGGTCGTCATCCACAGCACCATCCTTCGGACCCATGCCGCGGCTTCAATGCGTCGCAGGACAGCTGGACAGGGAGGCCTTCTAAGTTCAAAGGCAAGTGCTTCAGTTGGGCCTTTGCATACTTGTTTTAGTTCGGCTTGGTTGAGCATAGACAAAAAAAACTATCATCTACATGTTGATTGATTGCATGCATCCCTTTTTCATGCATCTAGCAACGTCTTTACATAATGTGTTTAGTTTCTCTTGCATACACTGCAAATGATTAAGATCAACAGCTACATATAATGCTGAGTAAATAGGCAATTTTTGATTAATTTAATCCATAAATAAATTACTAGCATGGCATTGACTGAATTGACGTCGTACTGACTCTGATCTAAACATGCACGTACTAAGCAAACAGTAGACAAATCTACGCATACTGCTAGTACTGCTAATATGAAAATAAACAGGAGCGGGATAAACGTGTTATACCCTCCAGTAGACCAGGCAGAAGCTGCCGCGGCGGTGGCGGCAGCAGCGGTGTCCTTGGCGGCCTTCTTGTCGGCCTCAAACTTCTCGGCGGCGGCACGTTCAGCGTCGATGGACATGGTGATGACGCGGACGTAGAGGAAGTAGACGAACAACGAGCAGTCACGTAGTCGCTTTCCAAAAACCTATTCGTTCCTCTCGCGTACAGGAACCGGAGGGACGGGGTTTCGGAGATCTGCTCTCCCATCGATCGTGTACGCGGCGGACGGGATGAAGTCAACAGCGGCCACTAGAAGAAAACGGGCCTATTGTCCCGGTTCATAAGGGCCATTTGTCCCGGTTCCTGAACCGGGACTAAAGGGTCGTTACTAATGCCCTGTCCCTTTAGTACCGGTTCAGTCCAGAACCGGGACAGATGGGCCTCCATGTGGCCTGTGCGCGGAGTGCAGGCAGGAGGGCCTTTGGTCCCGGTTGGTGCCACCAACCGGGACCAATAGGCATCCACGCGTCAGCATTTCTGTGGCTGGGGTTTTTGTTTTTTTTTAAAGGGAGGGGGGTTGGGAGTTTTGGGGGGTTAATTTAGGTGTTTCATATATTATGTTAGCTAGCTAATTAATAGAGAGAAGTGTCCTCTCTTATGTCCGTGCTTGGTCGACACTATGTACTATACATACGTATAGAGAGGACTAGACACGCTAGCTAGCTAGTATGCAAACGAAGGAAACAGAAGATCGTCATGAACATATATGCATACAGAGAGAAGTGATATCGACCACCTCTCCTTCTCCGAGAGATTGGTCGAACAACAAGTTCTCGTATATCTATCCGACACAGCCGGCTACATATATACAATAATTATCTATTACAATATAATCTCCTAATTATATACGAACACAGGATCCACATAGTATTCTCTGTCTTTAGCGATCACGTGGTCAAGGAAGAATGCCGCCAATTCCTCTTGAATTACTCGCATACGATGTGGTGCTAGGAGTTCATCCCGCAATCGAAAGATCTAATTTGAAGAAGGGGGTCTATATATATATATATATGAATAAATGAAACTCAACACAAATGATGGTAATAAAATAAAATTGTGAATATTATTGCTTACGCACTTCATATTGTTCGTCAGAGTACCCTCGTTCACAGGTCGTGTGGTGGATGGACTCGCAAACGTAGTATTCACAGAAATCATTCCCTTGTTCCTGCCACAACCACTTTACAAGAAATAGAGGTCAATCAAACTGATAAGGAAGCATGCCAAATGGTATTGATGAAACTAGCACTTGAATCACTGGGAGATGCGTGGAACATGTTACTATATAGTACTTACTTTCGGGTGTCTAATTGTAGCTTCTTCGGTAGTCTCGGAGCTTTTTTGGTGAATTTTCTCCAAACCCTGCCGGACAAAGAAAACAATTACTTGATATATCAGGAAATTAACAAAGTTGCTGATATGGTGGATAATGATCGATTTAACTTACTTCTCGAGCATTTGAGTCATGTCCGAATAGTCCTGGGGATCTTTTCGTTTCGAGTCTAAGACGGTTACTAGTCCCTGTTCAAGCTTAATCTCTAGGAGAATATAGTGGAAGCTGCGCACGCATGCATAACTCATCAATTACATTACTATAACCTGGACTAATAAGGGAAACCGAATATGCACAAGACAGTAACACTCACTTGAAGTTGTAAGGAAAGAGTATTATATCTTTGTTTTCATTTATTACCAACGATCGTAGCAAGTTGGCCTCGGTATCTTTGGCACGATATTTAACCTCAGTTGCATCTATGAGATTTGTGTTAATGAACCAAATATCACCGATTTGTCTTTTCTTCAATTCGGCATTCTTCAATCTGCATAATATAGTGAGGATAATTATAAATACATGCAATGAAAGAGTTGACCTATATAGAGAGACTTAATGACAGAAGTAGTACTACTTACAGACAGTAGCAAGTGACCGTTGCTTTATCGAGGGCCTTTTGATTGAAAAACTGGAAGAACTCCTCAAATGAAACATTCAACAGTTCAATTCCAACGAGGTCATACTCCTCTCTAACTCTCAGCGGCAAAGTATTCCTCCCCCCAGACTCTCTGTAGGTTTTCATGTACCAATCATGGAATCTTCGCATCATCGTTGTTAGAGATCTTTCATCTTTGACGAGAGGCTTCCCGTACTCGTATCTGTGTTCCTCCACCTCCAAGAACTCATAATGTGCATTGTCAGGCAGGTAATCTCCAAGATTGCTATAACCGGGCACCATCCTCAGATCATTAGTAGGCACCTTGAGCGGGGGGCACGATTGGTTCGCTTGTTCACCGAGCTGGGGAATTTTTTCCCAGCTCGTCGTTCTTTTAACCTTTGATCACTGACAGTACTTCCCGACCGCTCCGCTTCAACAAATGACTTTTCAATAATGCGCTCATAGTTGCCTTTCGACGGAGACTTTGCTGGTTTTTTCAGGGCAGCCAGAGTGCGCTTCGCTTTCACCGGATCTACCTTCTCCTCCGGAGGTGGATGTTTCTTTGCTTTCACCCTTTCAAAGAAGGTCCTCACTTCGGCTCGCGCGATGTCGGCGTTCTCCTCCGGGGTCCTCTCGTATGGTAACTTCTCTGGAGTCTTCAGAGAAGGACCGAATCTGTATTGCCTCCCGCCTCTGGCTGTACTTCTAGACGCCGACAGAGCAGACGGAGCGGTTGTCTTCTTTACTTGCTTACGAGGCGGAGGAGAATGACTACGACACGCTGAAGCAGCCGGAATGGCGGCGGGTCTCTTCCGCCCTTGCTGACGAGGCGGAGACGGAGGAGGCTGGCTACTCGGGCGCGCCGGCGCAGGCAGAGAAGGAGGCGGAGTGCCGCCACGCGCCGGAGAAGGAGCCGGTCGAATGCCCTAATCGTCACTCGCCGGAGGAGGAGGCGGTGGAGGAGGCGGAGTGCCCTGACTCACTGGAGGAGGAGGAGGAGGCGGAGGCGTCCAGTTCGGAAGGTTGATGAGCTCCTTCCTCCATAGGCATGGAGTCTTCAGAGCAGAACCCAGCCGAGTCTCCCCTTCACCGGTAGGGTGGTCAAGCTGGAGGTCATCAAATCCCTCCGTTATTTCATCCACCATCACCCTAGCATATCCTTCTGGAATCGACCGGCAGTGAAAAGTTGCGCCGGGTTCAGTAGGAAAAACAGAGCCAACAGCCGCCTTGACCTTCATATTAATCCATTGCGTCATAAGGTGGCAATTTTGAGACTCCGTGATAGCATCCACGGGATAGCTGGCAGGAGCCGTCAAGACATGCTCCGACTGAAGCAGCTCGGTGGAAGCCACGCTGCTTCTCCGCTGAGATGGCGGGGTAGCTTCGGGGGAAGCTTCGGCAGTTCGCTTGCTGTGATTTACTTCTCGTTCCTCTATCGCTTGTACCCTAGCATGCAGCGCCTGCAGTTGGGTCTGCTCCACTTTCTTCCTCCTCTCGTGGCATTTGTAACCGCCTGCGTTCGGAAACCCAGCCTTCCACGGAATGGAGCCTGGCGTGCCTCGTGTCCGTCCAGGGTGCTCAGGATTCCCGAGGGCCATTGTGAGCTCGTCGTTCTCTCTGTCTGGAACGAACGTCCCTTGCTGCGCTGCTTCGATATAGTGTTGAAGCCTCTTGACTGGTATTTCCAATTGCTCGTCCGTCCAAATGCACTTCCCTAATACAGGGTCCAAGGTTCCGCCAGCCCCGAAGAACCAAGTCCAGCAATGGTCTGACCAGTTAATTGTCTCTGGTTCGATCCCTTTATCAACCAGATCATTCTCAGCCTTGGCCCACTTAGGCCGGGCTACGAGGTAGCCACCTGACCCCGTGCCATGGTGATGCTTCTTCTTCGCAGCATTTTGCTTGTTTGTCCCCGACATCTTCTTACTCTTTTCCGATGTCTTGTGGGCCACAAATGCGGGCCAGTGATCTCTGATCTTCTCATATCTGCCCTTGAATTCTGGTGTCTCTTTTTTATCGACAAACTTATTCGGCTCTTTCTTCCACCTCCTGAATAGGTCTGCCATCCTCTTAAGAGAAAAAGACTTGATTAATTGCTCTTTAACTGGCTTCTCCGGATCATCCTCTGGCGGTAGGGTGAAATTTGACTTCAGCTCAGTAGAAAGATCATTTTTCTGCATATCATTGACATAAGACACCTCAGGGTCTTCTGTAGCCGGCTTTAACCATTGCTGGATGCTGATCGGGATCTTGTCCCTAACCAGAACCCCGCACTGAGCAACAAATGCGTTCTTTGTCCAGATGGGTTCAATCGGTTGGTCGTCGGGCGCGATTACTATGATCTCAAACCTTTCATCCGAGCTCAACTTTTTCTTCGGGCCTCGTCTCTTTACCGAAGTTGTGCTCGATCCGGAGGTCTAGAAAAAAGAACAAAGACTTAATTAATATGTGTACATACCAAAAAATGAATGCATCAATTAGCTAGTCAGCACAGGCTTAACTAATATATATACCTGGCCAGACTCGGTTCGGTCACCGGAGCCGTCATCACGGTCTCCTTCTTGCACCGGCATTGGGTCACCGGAGCCGTCCTCACGGTCTCCTTCTTTCACCGGCATTGGGTCACCGGAGCCATCATAATCATAGCCAGCTGCTTCCAGACCATCGGTGTCGTTGAGAAACAACAAGCAGACGGCATCACTTCCTCGTGCGATTATGTCCCCCAACAACTCTTCTTGTACTTCGTCTCGGGCGGTGTCCATAGTTTCTAAAAATATTTACAACATGGCAATTATTATTCAAACATGACAGATGGATATATTAGTGGCAAACGTGGAACTAATATTAATTAGTGGCCTCGACGCTGCTTCTCTAGGGTTTGGGGTGGCCTCGACAACGCTTCAAGGGTTTGGGGTATATCGACAACGACGACATACGTACATGGGAAAATAATATTATCGGGGAGGGGGTATATCAACCCCCCCCCACGTGTTGAAGTTATCGGGAGGGGGTATATCGACCCCCCCTCGTGTTGAAGTTATCGGGAGTTTATATCGACACGACATACGTACATGGGAAAACAATATTATCGGGGAGGGGGTATATCGACCCCCCCCTCGTGTTGAAGTTATCGGGAGGGGGTATATCGACCCCCCCACGTGTCGAAGAAAAAGAAGAAGAAAAAAAAGAGGAGAAGAAGAAAGGAATAGAGGAGAAGAAGAAAAAATAGAATATATTCTATTTTCTCTTCTTCTCCTCTATTCCTTTCTTCTTCTCCTCTTCTTTTTCTTCTTTTTTCTTCTTCTTATTTATTTCTCCTCGTCTTCCTCTCCCCTCTTCTTCTCCTTTCTTCCTCTTATTTCCTTTTTCCTCTCATTCTTTTTCTTCTTCTTCCTTCTTAAAAATGTGGGACGTGGATGTAGTGTCCGACACCGACAGCCACATGTATCCCACACCGACGATACTTGCTATTTAGGGTTTCCTCTACCGCTCGGCTACCCTCGACGACCCTCGTTCCTGATAAAAAAAGAGGAAACTCCTCTATTCTTTCTTCTCCTCTTTTTTTTCTTCTTCCTCTTCTTTTTTATCCTCTTCTTCCTCTCATGTTCGACGACCCTCGACCCCACGGCGACCCTAGACCCCCTCTCGACCCTCGACCCCTCGGCGACCGTCGACCCCCTCTCGACCCTCGACCCCCTCTTGACCCTCGACCCCTCGGCGACCCTCGACCCCTTGATGATCCTAGAACTTTTTTTCTCCCCGATAACATTTTTTTCTCCGAGAGAGTTAGTGTTCCCGAGTGAACCGGAGGGGGACATTGGTCATATCGGATTCGTCATATTTTCTACGAATGTTCTATATACATACATCCATCGATATCATTCCATACATACATAGACATCTACATTATATATGAACAAAAAAAATATCAAAATTCATCATACATACATCTACAGTATATATGAACAAAAATTTCATCATATCAATATTTACATATACATACATACACACATACATACATACACATGACCCCCCTCATTCATCATATCAAATTCATCATATCAATATTTTGCAAAGGAGCTATATTCTCCCCAACTCCACAGTATATATGAACAAAAATTTCATCATATCATCATATCAATATTTTGCAAAGGAGCTATATTCTCCCCAACTCCACAGTATATATGAACAAAAATTTCATCATATCAATATTTACATATACATACACACATATATACATACACATGACCCCCCTCATTCATCATATCAAATTCATCATATCAATATTTTGCAAGGGGAAGGAAAGAAGGGGGGAGGATGGGGCGGTAGCTACCTCTCCCGGCAGGATCGGGGAGGAGACGCGGGCGGCCGGCGGCGGGGGCGACGGCGACAAGGACGGGCTCGGGGTGGGCGAGGGCGACGACGGGGCGCGCTCGGCGACGACGGCGAGGCAGGGCGCGCTCGGGGGCGGCGGACGGGCTCAGAGGCGCAGGGGGTGCGGCAGGGCACGCTTGGGGGCGGCGGACGGCAACGACGTGGGCGGTGGACGGTGTCGGCGTGGGCTCGGGGGCGGGGCAGGGGCAACGGCGTGGGCGGCGACGGCGACGGCGAGGCAGCCTGGCGGCGATGAGCTCGGCGGCGTCGGGGGGAAATGGGCGATGTAAACTGAAACCGCTAAGTGGTGGGTATATATACATGAAGCATTGGTCTCGGTTCGTGGCACGAACCGGTACCAATGCCACCTATGGTCCGGTTCGTGCTACCAACCGGGACCAAAGGTCTCATTTCGGCAGCCCAAAGGGCGGGAAGCAGAGGCCATTGGTCCCGGTTCGTCGCACGAACCGGGACCATAGGTAGGCATTCGTACCGGTTTGTGCCACGAACCGGTACGAATGCCCCCCTATGGTCCCGGTTCGTGCGTCTAACCGGACCAATGGCTGCACCGCGGTGCGGTGCGGTGGGATTTTTAGTCCACCTCGCTAGCTGAAGAGCTCCCGCACCTGTTTATAAGCCCTGCTCTGTGTTCCCTTTCGAACTCCTCTGAACTGCAGGCTTACGGCCTAATGGGACACTGCAATGCCTGTGGGCCTACTGGCTTGCGGCCTGAATCCTGGCCCATGGTTGGGTTTCTAGTCGTATTCAGGCCGTTGCTGGCCAGTAGGTGGCATTTTTTTTCTGTTTTGCTATTTTTTTTCATTTCTACTTAGAACTAAATACTTATAGTTTTTTAGTGATTTCTTTTTTCTTTTAGGTCACAAAAATTATAAACTTTCTGTTAGTGCCATTAGTTTTAAAATTTGAATAGTTTAAATTTGAATTTTTTAAAATTTGTGTGAATCACTAGTTTATGAATAACTTTCCTATAAAAATTGATTTTTGAGTCATTTTTTTCCTGCTATTTAATATTACTGTGTTTTATCATTATACTCAATTTGGTAATTTTAGTTAGTCATAACAAATATTATAGGCATTTTTTCTTTTTTGCTATTTATTTTTTCATTTCTACTTAGAACTAAATACTTATAATTTTTTAGTGATTTCTTTTTTCTTTTAGGTCACAAAAATTATAAACTTTCTGTTAGTGCCATTAGTTTTAAAATTTGAATAGTTTAAATTTGATTTTTTTGAAATTTGTGAAGTTTGTGATTAACTTTACTAAAAAATGAACATAGATGCACCTATAGAGAAAATTCAACCTAAATTCATAATCAATTTCTATGAATTTCAGAGAAATTCATTATGAATTTAGGTCAAATTCCCTGTATAGGGGCATCTATTTTCACTTTGAGAGGAGCTCAACAACAGAGAGGGACGGGACTTATAAACCGGTGTGGGCGCCCTTCGGTTGGTGAGGTGGGACTAAACTCTGAGCGCAACGAGGACAACCCTTTAGTCCAGGTTTGTGGCACAAACTGGACTAATGGTCATGGGCCGGCGAGCCCTATTTTTTCCAGTTTTTTGTTTTGTTATCTGCATTATTTATTTTCTTTTGTTTTTTGCTTTATTTTTTAATTCCTTTTTTAGGTCAGCAAAATTATAAACTTTTTGTTAGTGCCATTAGTTTTAGAAAAATTATAAACTTTCTGTTAGTGCCATTAGTTTTCAAATTTGAATTCTTTGAAATTTGTGTGAATCACAAGTTTGTGATTAACTTTACTAAAAAATGAACATAGATGCACCTATAGAGAAAATTCGACCTAAATTCATAGTTTTCAAATGAACTCTGAAAAAGTTGGCATAGCATACTCGTGTGTTACAAAGTTGGCATGGTATCATCATAATAGTTGCGGGAGAAAGTCTTCACTTTTTCTTCACTTGTGTTATTTGCTTATTGCGCCGTAACCATGGGTAATCTTCATCGTTTATCAGGATACTTGGGTCAGCCTTGAAATTGAAGGGAGGAATTTCATGAAACTTTTCATAATCTTCAGACATGTCTGTCTTGCCCTCCACTCCCAGGATGTCCCTTTTTCCTGAAAGAACTATGTGGCGCTTTGCCTCATCGTATGATGTATTCGCTTTCTTATCTTTTCTTTTTCTCGGTTTGGTAGACATGTCCTTCACATAGATAACTTGTGCTACATCACTGGCTAGGACGAACGGTTTGTCAGTGTACCCAAGATTTTTCAGATCCACTGTTGTCATTCCGTACTGTGGGTCTACCTGTACCCCGCCTCCTGACAGATTGACCCATTTGCACTTAAACAAAGGGACCTTAAAATCATGTCCGTAGTCAAGTTCCCACATGTCCACTATATAACCATAATATGTGTCCTTTCCCCTCTCGGTTGCTGCATCAAAGCGGACACTGCTGTTTTGGTTGGTGCTCTTTTGATCTTGGGCGATCGTGTAAAATGTATTCCCATTTATCTCGTATCCTTTGTAAGTCAATACAGTCAAAGATGATCCCCTGGACAACAAGTACAGCTCATCACAAACAGTGTTGTCACCTCTGAGACGTGTTTCCAACCAACTATTGAAAGTCCTGATGTGTTCACATGTAATCCAGTCGTCGCACTGCTCCGGGTGTTTGGAGCGCAGACTGTTCTTGTGTTCATCGACATACGGGGTCACCAAGGTAGAGTTCTGTAGAACTGTGTAGTGTGCTTGAGACCAAGAATATCCGTCCCTGCATATTATTGAGTCACTTCCAAGAGTGCCTTTTCCAGTCAGTCTCCCCTCATACTGCGATTTAGGGAGACCTATCTTCTTAAGGCCAGGAATGAAGTCAACACAAAACCCGATGACATCCTCTGTTTGATGGCCCATGGAGATGCTTCCTTCTGGCCTAGCGCGGTTACGGACATATTTCTTTAGGACTCCCATGAACCTCTCAAAGGGAACATATTGTGTAGAAATACGGGCCCCAGAATGACAATCTCGTCGACTAGATGAACTAGGACGTGCGTCATGATATTGAAGAAGGATGGTGGGAACACCAGCTCGAAACTGACAAGACATTGCGCCACATCAGTCCTTAGCCTTGGTACGATTTCTGGATCGATCACCTTCTGAGAGATTGCATTGAGGAATGCACATAGCTTCACAATGGCTAATCGGACGTTTTCCGGTAGAAGCCCCCTCAATGCAACCGGAAGCAGTTGCGTCATAATCACGTGGCGGTCATGAGACTTTAGGTTCTGAAACTTTTTCTCTGGCATATTTATTATTCCCTTTATATTCGACGAGAAGCCAGTCGGGACCTTCATACTGAGCAGGCATTCAAAGAAGATTTCTTTCTCTTCTTTCGTAAGAGCGTAGCTGGCAGGACCTTCATACTGCTTCGGAGGCATGCCGTCTTTTTCGTGCAAATGTTGCAGGTCCTCCCGTGCCTCAGGTATATCTTTTGTCTTTCCATACACGCCCAAGAAGCCTAGCAGGTTCATGCAAAGGTTCTTCGTCACGTGCATCACGTCGATTGAAGAGCGGACCTCTAGGTCTTTCCAGTAGGGTAGGTCCCAAAATATAGATTTATTCTTCCACATGGGTGCATGCCCCTCAGCGTCATTCGGAACAGCTAGTGCGCCGGGACCCTTTCCAAAGATTATGTGTAAATCATTGACCATAGCAAGTACGTGATCACCGGTACGCATGACAGGCTTCTTCCGGTGATCTGCCTCGCCTTTGAAATGCTTGCCTTTCTTTCGACATTGATGGTTGGTCGGAAGAAATCGACGATGGGCCAGGTACACATTCTTCCTGCATTTGTCTAGTTATATACTTTCAGTGTCATCTAAACAGTGTGTGCATGCGTGGTATCCTTTGTTTGTCTGTCCTGAAAGGTTACTGAGAGCGGGCCAATCGTTGATGGTCACGAACAGCAACGCCTTTAGGTTAAATTCCTCCTGTCTGTGCTCATCCCATGTACGTACACCATTTCCATTCCACAGCTGTAAAAGTTCTTCAACTAATGGCCTTAGGTACACATCAATGTCGTTGCCGGGTTGCTTAGGGCCTTGGATGAGAACTGGCATCATAATGAACTTCCGCTTCATGCACATCCAAGGAGGAAGGTTATACATACATAGAGTCACGGGCCAGGTGCTGTGATTGTTGCTCTGCTCCCCGAAAGGATTAATGCCATCCGCGCTTAAAGCAAATCATACGTTCCTTGGGTCCTTTGCAAACTCATCCCAGTACTTTCTCTTGATTTTTCTCCACTGCGACCCGTCAGCGGGTGCTCTCAACTTCCCGTCTTTCTTACGGTCCTCACTATGCCATCGCATCAACTTGGCATGCTCTCCGTTTCTAAACAGACGTTTCAACCGTGGTATTATAGGAGCATACCACATCACCTTCGCAGGAACCCTCTTCCTGGGGGGCTCGCCGTCAACATCACCAGGGTCATCTTGTATGATCTTATACCGCAATGCACTGCATACCGGGCATGTGTTCAGATCCTTGTATGCACCGTGGTAGAGGATGCAGTCATTAGGGCGTGCATGTATCTTCTCCACCTCCAATCCTAGAGGGCATACGACCTTCTTTCCTGCGTATGTATTGTCGGGCAATTCGTTATCCTTTGGAAGCTTCTTCTTCAATATTTTCAGTAGCTTCTCAAATCCTTTGTCAGGCACATCATTCTCTGCCTTCCACTGCAGCAATTCTAGTACGGTACCGAGCTTTGTGTTGCCATCTTCGCAATTGGGGTACAACCCTTTTTTGTGATCCTCTAACATGCGATCGAACTTCAGCTTCTCCTTTTGACTTTCGCATTGCGTCCTTGCATCGACAATGACCCGGCAGAGATCATCATCATCGGGCACATCGTCTGGTTCCTCTTGATCTTCAGCAGCTTCGCCCGTTGCAGCATCATTGGGCACATCGTCTGGTTCATCTTGATCTTCACCAGCTCCCCCCGTTGCAGCATCACCGTATTCAGGGGGCACATAGTTGTCATCGTACTCTTCTTCTTCGCTGTCTTCCATCATAACCCCTATTTCTCCGTGCCTCGTCCAAACATTATAGTGTGGCATGAAACCATTGTAAAGCAGGTGGGAGTGAAGGATTTTCTGGTTAGAGTAAGAAATCATATTCCCACATTCAGTGCATGGACAACACATAAAACCATTCTGCTTGTTTGCCTCTGCCGCATCGAGAAACTCATGCACGCCCTTAATGTACTCGGAGGTGTGTCTGTCACCGTACATCCATTGCCGGTTCATCTGCGTGCATTATATATAATTAAGTGTCCAAATTAATAGAAGTTCATCATCACATTAAAACCAAAGTACATACATAGTTCTCATCTAACAACATATAGCTCTCCAGAGCATCTAATTAATTAAACCATACATTGAAACTATGTAAAACATTTCAATGCGAAAACAAATGCGATCATAATCGCAACCAAGGTAACAATTGACCCAACGGCATAATGATACCAAGCCTCGGTATGAATGGCATATTTTCTAATCTTTCTAATCTTCAAGCGCATTGCATCCATCTTGATCTTGTGATCATCGACGACATCCGCAACATGCAACTCCAATATCATCTTCTCCTCCTCATTTTTTTTATTTTTTCCTTCAAGAAATTGTTTTCTTCTTCAACTAAATTTAACCTCTCGTCAATAGGGTCGGTTGGAATTTCTCGTTCACATACATCCTAGATAAATAAAATCTATGTCACGTTGGTCGGCATAATTTTCATAAACAATAAATGAACCAATAGTTATAAAGATAATATATATATACCACATCCGAATCATAGACAGGACGAGGGCCGACGGGGCGGATACCAAAACCATCGCACTATATAAGATGCAATAATAAAAGTAAGAAAATAATACAAGTATCTATGTAAACATACAAGTAAGAATATTTTTTCCTTTCAGAAAGAAGATAAGAACAAGAGGCTCACCACGGTGGTGCCGACGATGAGCTCGGCGCGGGTGATCGACGGCGGTGAAGACGGGGACGGGGCATGACGGACCGCTAAACCTAGACAATATTGAGGAAAATGGAGCTTGGAGGTCGAGCTTGGAGAGGAGAAAGCTTAAGTAGTGTGGCTCGGGCATTCCATCGAACACCTTGTGTGCATAGGAGGTGAGCTAGAGCACCACCAAGCCCTCTCCCCCTCGGCCAGAAAAAACAGAGCAGTGTGCTCTGCTCTTACGCGAGGGGGTATATATAGGCACCTCATTGGTCCCGGTTGGTGGCATGAATCGGGACTAAACGGGAGCCTTTGGTCCCGGTTCAAGCCACCAACCGGGACCAATGGTAGTGGGCCAGGAGCAAGGCCCATTAGTCGCGGTTCGTCCCACCAACCGGGACCAAAAGGTCCAGACGAACCGGGACCAATGGCCCACATGGCCCGGCCGGCCCCCTGGGCTCACGAACCGGGTCCAATGCCCCCATTGGTGCCGGTTCTGGACTGAACCGGGACTAATGGGCTGACCCGGCCTGGACCTTTGCCCCCTTTTCTACTAGTGGGCAGCAGCAGAAAAAGAACGAGGGTGGGCGTGCGCGTGAGCAGATGCGATCTGATCATGGCGGCTAGGGTTGGGAGACACCCCACATTTATATAGGCGCAGCCGCGTGAAAAGACGTGGCCTCGACCCATGTCCGAGTCCATGACAGCCCACGATCCGACGTCTCATATCATGGTCCAGCTGTCAGAAACTCTCCGTTAGTGACTGGCAAAAATAAGCGCGTAGGTGTGAGCTCGGCTCGGCTCAATCCCGCAACCCGCGGCGCGGCGCGTCGTGGAGTGGCGAGGTGGGCGGTGGAAGAGGAGCGCACGAGGGCCTCTTCTCTTCTCAAGCTCCAATAGCATGTGGAAAACAATCTCTTATAAAGAGGTCCAACTCCTTCTCCACTAGCGGGGTGGGACTAAACTTTCCACTACACCTAGTGTCAATAAACCCAGATGAGCCGTTAGAGATTTTCAAAAATTGCTATATGGGCCTAAATCCCATCTCAAATTTTAGCAATCCCCCACCAGATCTCGAGGGCCCATTGTGTACTCTGCTCCAATTGTTGTTTCGATATACCAGTGTTTCAGTGAAGACCTGTTAAGGTTGAGCTTCAGCTAGAGCAAGTAGCTACACTCCTTCACAACTAAACAATGTACTATGCCTTGAATTTTCAATTTGGCGTAAAGAAGCTTCACGACATGTCTTACTAGTATTGGGTTGCCGAAGGCTGACCCCTCGGTGAAGGATATAAGTCACACTCCTGGCATATTCATGAGCTTACTAGAGATCACCCTAATCTCATAGACTGTGACTAGTAGTCGGGCTCACATAGGTGTGTTCCTCCAAAGATTGCTCTGTAGGATAGCATCTTGCTTACATAAGCTTTGGAATACATTAAGACAATAGTCATCCTATCATACAGTATTGAGAGTATTGCATCTCCAACGGAGTGGGTTAGTATAGTTACATAGTCCAACGCTATCACTTCGGAGTTTCTTAATTTTCCGACCGCTTTAATCTCATTCTTATGTGTTTGTTGGACTTCATGTTGTCCTTTGAACTCTTCACCTTGGTGATGACAGTCTGATTGTCACAGTTTATAAGGATAGCCGGTACTAGTTTATCAACCAATGGCAAGTCCATCAAAAGATCTCGGAGCCATCCTGCTTCAACACCAGATGTGTCTAATGCTGTTAATTCTTCTTCCATTGTCGATCTCGTTAAGATCGTTTGCTTACAAGACTTCCAGGAAACAGCGCCACCTCCAAGAGTAAACATATACCCAGTTGTGGCCTTCATCTCATCAGCATCAGAGATCCACTTCGCCTATACCCTTCAAGTACCGACGGGTCTCCAGTATAGTGAAGTCCATAGTTGATAGTACCTTTCAGATAGCGCATAACTCTTTCAACAGCATGCCAATGTACATCACCCGGTTTGGAAACAAACCGGCTCAGTTTGCTCACAGCAAACGCAATGTCGGGCCTCGTTGCGCTCGCTAGGTACATCAGTGAACGAATGATTTGAGAGTATCTCAATTGATCTATAGCCGTGCTTTTGGACTTTCGAATCAACACGCTAGGATCATATGGTGTTTGAGATGGTATGCAGTTCGAATATCCAAAACGACTCAACACCTTATCAACATAGTGTTGGGGAACGCAGTAATTTCAAAAAAATTCCTACGCACACGCAAGATCATGGTGATGCATAGCAATGAGAGGGGAGAGTGTTGTCTACGTACCCACGCAGACCGACCGCGGAAGCGTTGACGCAACATAGAGGAAGTAGTCGTACGTCTTCCCGATCCACCGATCCAAGCACCGTTACTCCGGCACCTCCGAGTTCTTAGCACACGTACAGCTCGATGACGCTCCTCGGGCTCCGATCCAGCAAAGCTT